>NC_140993.1:124563077-125163077 GCF_052327205.1 Somniosus microcephalus
TAGTCGTCGAGTGCCCAGCAAGCCGATTAGACCTGTGTACTGTTTCTCCTGTTGTTTCCCTGTTAACTTTGTTGTTCATTAAAACCTGTTGATTTGATTCATCGAGTCGAATACCTTATTCAGATAGGAACCTCCGTTCCTCCATTGGTGACCCCGATCTCGTCGGACAACCTTCGTCGAGGATGAACACGAACGCCGTCGCCCTTAAACTGCCGCAGTTCTGGGAACAGCAGCCAGCAGCATGGTTTTTCCAGGCAGAAGCACAGCTCGCTCTCCGGGAGGTCACAGCGGATTTGGCCCGTTATTATTATGTGGTTGCCGCTCTTGACAGTGCCACGGCCTCGCGGGTTGTCAGCATCCTTGGCAGCCCACCGGAGGAGGGCAAGTACGAAGCGCTTAAAGCCCGTTTGCTACAGGTATTTGATCTTAATAAGTCGGAGCGGGCACGCAAGCTTATTTCCATGCCCGGCCTCGGGGATTCAAAACCGTCAGAGCTGATGAGTCAAATGCTCACGCTGTTGGGCGCGGAGCCCCAATGTTTTTTATTCCGTGAGCTTTTCCTCTGCCAGCTACCCGAACTGGTTCAGGCAGCCTTGGCCAACACTGCCATCACAGACGGTGTTGAACTCGCTGCAGAGGCAGACAAGATATTTACTGTTACTCAGCAATGTTGTGCAGCCACGAGGCGCCTTTCCCACACACGAGCGAAGCCCAGCCCTCCCCCAGCAGGATGGTGCGCGTACCACGCCTGTTTTGGCGCCAAAGCTCGATGCTGCCGGCCTCCTTGCAGTTTCCCTCAAGAAAAAAAAACTCCAACAAGCCCGCGTCCTCCCGGACAGACGACAAGGTCTGAAAAGCACGGCAAGTTAGCTATGGCGGCGGGCTCAGCGGGCAAACTCATTTACGTTACGGATTCTGTTACGGGCCGACGATTCCTGTGCGACACTGGTTCACAGTGCAGCATCCTGCCAGCTTCAAAGCTGGACCTACTATCTGGCGGCCAGGGGCCTTCCCTCATGGCAATAAACGGCGCTGCCATGCGTACGTTCGGTAAACGGACGGTAAACTTAACCTTCGCCGGTAAGCATTTTGTCTGCGACTTTATTACAGCTAAGGTCTCACAGGCCATCCTGGGGGCTGATTTTTTTCTGTGCCAACGGTCTGCTGGTCGACGTCCAATGCTGCCGACTCATTAATGCGTCCACTTTCCACGCAGTGCCCTGCCACCGCAGCACCGCCGTGTCCTGGTCGGTTGCCTGTGCGGTTCCGTCGCAAGACGGGTTTACGCGCCTGCTCAGCGAATTCCCGGAGCTCACCAGGCCCACTTTTTCGGCTGCAGGCACACGGCACGGGGTGGAGCACCATATCTCCACGACCGGAGCACCCGTTTACGCTCGGGCGCGGCGATTAGAAGCCGGCAAGCTGGCAGCCGCAAAGGCTGAGTTCCAGACCATGGAGCGCCTCGGGATCATCCGGCGTTCGGACAGCCCTTGGTCCTCCCCACTGCATATAGTACCCAAACCAGGCGGCGGATGGCGACCTTGCGGGGCTTACAGACGCTTAAACGACGCCACGACACCGGACAGGTATCCTATTCCCCACATCCAAGATTTTTTGGCACATCTGGCTGGCAACTCTATATTTTTTAAAGTGGATCTTGTTCGTGGATATCACCAAGTTCCAGACGTCCTCAAAACGGCAGTCATCACTCTGTTCGGCCTTTTTCAGTTCCTCCGCATGCCATTCGGTCTGAAAAACGCAGCTCAAGCATTCCAGCGGTTGATGGACTCTGTCTTACGGGACCTGCCCTTCATTTTTGTATATTTGGACGACATCCTAATAGCCAGCAAGGATACGACAGCTCACATGGCCCATTTACGTACACTTTTCGCCTGGCTCAGCCAACACGGCCTTATTGTCAATCCGGCCAAATGCACATTTGGAGTATCCAGTATTGATTTCCTGGGACACAGGATTACCCCAGAAGGCGCCGTCCCGCTATCCACCAAGGTAGAGGCAGTTACCGCATTCCCGCGGCCTCACACAGTCAAACCCCTGCAAGAGTTCTTGGGGATGGTAAATTTTTATCATCGTTTCGTCCCCAAGGCGGCCCGGTTAATGCAACCTCTGTACGAAGCACTAAAAGGAAAGTCGGGCAAGGATGTTCTCACTTGGACACCGCAAATGGACCAGGCGTTCCGCGATACCAAGGCGGCATTGGCGGATGCAACTATGCTAGCACACCCACTCCCGGGCGCGACTGTTGCCCTCACTACGGATGCCTCCAACTATGCCATCGGAGCAGTTCAAGAGCAGTGGGTCGACGGGGGTTGGCAGCCGTTAGCCTTTTTCAGCCGCCAACTGCTCAAGAACGAGCGAAAGTATAGCACTTTTGACAGAGAGTTGCTAGCCCTGTTTTTGGCCATCCGGCATTTCCGTTTCCTTCTAGAAGGCCGTCCGTTCACTGCATTCGTGGACCACAAGCCGCTCACCTTCGCCATGGCCAAAACGGCGGAACCTTGGTCAGCTCGGCAGCAGCGCCACCTCACGTTTATATCCGAATTCACAACGGATTTGCGGCACGTGTGAGGCAAGGATAATCTCGTGGTGGATTGCCTTTCCCAGGTTCCAGTCTAGGCAGTCCACCTGGGCATCGATTTCGTCAGGCTGGCAGAGGATCAACTGGCAGACCCAGAGGTACAAGCGTTTAGGACCACGCCTTCCAGTCGGCAGGTTGCAGACGTGCCGTTTCAAGTGGCAGGAACCACGCTCTTGTGCGACACATCCATGGGAGTGCCCCGGCCCATTGTGCCGGTTGAATGGCGCAAGAAAGTATTCCAGGCAATCCACGGGTTATCTCACCTGGGGATGCGGGCTTCTCAACGGCTAATGTCCCACAAATTTGTTTGGAAAGGCATGCATTTGGATGTCCGGGACTGGACAAACAATTGCGTCGATTGTCAAAAATCCAAAGTCCACCGTCATGTCAAGGCTCCGGTGGCCAACTTCCCGGTGCCTGAGCGCCGTTTTGACCACGTTCACGTGGATTTAGTAGGTCCCCTTCCTGGGTCACGCGGATTCACACACCTCCTGATGGTGGTAGACCGGACCACCAGGTGGCCAGAGGCCGCAGCAGATGTCGCCAGGGCGTTTCTTTCGTCGTGGGTGTCTCGGTTCGGGGTGCCATCAGACATCTCCTCGGACCGCGGTCCACAATTCACATCAGAGCTGTGGAACGCAGTGGCACAAGGCCTGGGTACCAAGCTGCACTGTACCACTGCGTACCATCCGCAGGCGAATGGTCTGTGCGAAAGGTTCCATCGGTCTCTCAAAGCATCCCTCCATGCCAGCTTGAGGGGACCCAACTGGGTGGACAGGCTCCCATGGGTGATGCTGGGCCTCCGGACAGCCCCAAAGGAGGATCTTCAGTCTTCATCGGCTGAGCTGGTTTATGGCCAGACACTTATAGTGCCAGGTGACTTTCTCCCTTCACACACCGAACCATAGTCTGCAGCTCAACAGCTCCTGCTACATCAGGAGGCAGCTAGGAATTTCCTGCCCATCCCAACCTTGCAGCATGACCTGCAGAGGCCTCATGTCCCGACAGAGCTCATGAGTTCGGACTATGTCTTTATTAGACAGGACGGTCACAGAGACCCGCTCAAGCCGCCGTATACCGGACCTTTTCGTGTCATCTCATCAGGGGAAAAGTTTTTCACAGTCGAAGTCGGTGGAAAGTCCGATACCATCTCTATCGACCGGCTCAAACCAGCCCACCTAGATCGGAGTGAGCCTGTTGTGGCTGCCCAACCGCCTCGCTGTGGCCGACCGCTGTTGGTCGCCAGACTGTAAGGGGTCGTTTTAACGAGCTTATGGTGTGCTAGATCGGTTTTGATTTTGCACTGCTCGTGAGCGGTTCCGAAGCGCTCCCCCCTCACCGGTTCTAGACACTGGGCTTATTGCCAGACAACCTTGATGTGTGGCCCAACTTGTGACTCGGAAGACAAATGGATCAGGTGAGACAAGATGAGTTTTAAATCAGAAATATCTTTATTTTCAAGGAGAATAAACACAGAGAATGCAAGAATCAATTTAGACAAAAATCATTAGCACGTCTCCCAATGGGAACTAAAATTTAACACACAAGGAATAACTTTAACTATCTTAAATCATACAACAATTCTTAATCAGCGGTATACTAAAACGGGGGTGGGAAAAGCGCACGGACACATCGAGGGATAAATCACACTCCTGAATTACAAACCCTTAATGTTACAAACCCTCCCGTTGCTAAAATATACCTCAACTATGTCAGTTAGGTAGAGTTGGGCCTTTATGCTCACCAGAGTTTTAAAACCGTCCTTGATCTTGGTACTCCTGTGACGTCCAGGATCTCTGATCTTCCTTATGGGACCGGCTCCTGAACCCGCTCTCCTGCACAATCTTGAAAGTCCTCCGAGCTCCTCGAACCGTCTCCTCTTCCGCACGGTCTTCGAACTCCTGATGGTATCTGGGCTTGGACTTCACTGCTTCTGGTGAATCTTGTGGATCTGTCTGAGTCTGGCTGAATCTCCTCTCCTGCACAATCTTGTGGGTCCTCCTCGCTCTGTCCTTGACCTCGTGTCTGTGTGAATCTGTGATGGATCTGTCTGAGTCTGGCTGAATCTCCTCTCCTGCACAATCTTGTGGGTCCTCCTCGCTCTGTCCTTGACCTCGTGTCTGTGTGAATCTGTGATGGATCTGTCTGAATCTCACTCAATGACTGTCTTGCTGTCGATTTTCCCTCAACAGTTATACTGTTTCCTTGCCCTTATCTCGGCGCCAAATCAGGGGTTTTCTTTTGTCAAGGTAATGGGCAGGCTGCTTTGACAAATGCAAGTACTTTATTTTAATGTCTTGTAAATGAAACTGATGGGATCTGTCCTGTGTCCCTCTGAGTTTGGTACAGATAATGTTTTTTTTTTCTGTGCTCAGCGATTTCAGAGATGGGTTTGCGTTTTGCTAGCAATTAGCGCACCTCCAGGTGCAAATACTTTTGTTTACGAGTTCGTTACTGCTGTAACCATATTATCATATCAATAGCAGTAAGTTCTGGAATCTTCTAATTGGTGATGACTCAGGCTGCTGTAAGATACTGCTGGTGTGTCCTTTTGAACTGAGCCGTGAGAACTGCCAACTCCATCTTGTGTTCTCACAATATGGCCATTTCAGGGGTTTTACCAATCTAGACTGTATTTTCTGGATTTTGCAAATCCTACAAGACCAGCCGTGCACCAGCCCACCGTCGAACAGCCCGATTCAGCCTCAGACGCACCTGCACCTCTGACTACCGTTTCTGCCTCGCCTGAGACGCCGCTTCTGCCGCAATCCGGCACTGGTTTTTCTACT
Organism: Somniosus microcephalus; assembly: GCF_052327205.1. Classification (NCBI taxonomy): domain Eukaryota; kingdom Metazoa; phylum Chordata; class Chondrichthyes; order Squaliformes; family Somniosidae; genus Somniosus; species Somniosus microcephalus. The sequence goes on from NC_140993.1 coordinate 124,568,466, forward strand.
AACACCCCGTTTCCGCTGCCTGAATTTCTTCGCCGTTCGGCCAGGATCATTAAACCTCCTACTCGGTTGACAATGTCCGTTAAAGTGGATTCTGGGGGGGCGCCTGTGGCGGAGCCACCAAGGGTCTCAGAACAATTAGTAATAATCCCTTTAACTACAGTGTAGTGCAGCCGCGGACTGCACCTTTAAACTGCCTGTTAACTGTACTGTATTGTGTTTTCCTGCACTCCACGTGATGACGTCATGACGCCGATCACGTGACCACCAGCGGCGTGAAGAACGCGATGACGTCATGACGTCAGCTTCCAGAATCTTCCAGTAGTCGTCGAGTGCCCAGCAAGCTGATTAGACCTGTGTACCGTTTCTCCTGTAGTTTCCCTGTTAACTTCGTTGTTCATTAAAACCTGTTGATTTGATTCATCGAGTCGAATACCTTATTCAGATAGGAACCTCCGTTCCTACAATATGATCTTTTGTCATAACTGTGGATTGGTTTAGATAGTTGACTGTCTCAAACTAGTACTTAAGGTTGTTGTTGCAGTCTTGCTTTTTATCAGGTTATGCTGATTGATCTCTCCTTCATTTCTTACTTTACTTTTCTCTCCTTATTTGTAGCTTTGTTTGTTCTTTTTACCTTCACATGTTGTAGTTATTGTAAAATTCAGAAATAAAGGTGTAGGTTTTTCGCACATGCCCCATGATTTTCTGTTTGTTACTTTCAGTGAGTGGAAATGTTAAATTAAAAATGATTAATGTGCTTGTATAAAAAACGTCTCTGCTATTTTAACAGACATTAAGCCATTTAAATATAGGGTTACTGGGCCAATTTTCCTGTTTTTAATGCTCCATTGCCTAGAAATTTGATCACGCAGTGCCCGTTTTTCGGGTGCTAAGCAGCCTCCAATATGACAGGCAGGAAGCGCCTGCTCATTACGAAAGTGCTCCGCCTGACCACACATTCAAACCATGCGGGCTGCTTATCCACCCCCCCCCGCCATCACCACCTCGCTCCCGCCCACTCACCGTCCCCCTCTCCCGGTCGCCCCCCTCTCCTTTTAATAACTTACCTGAGGGTGGCTACCAGCGGCACAGTGGCTGCCTGGGGATGCCTATTTAATGTCAGCTTGCCGGTTTCATTAGAATGAGGCCCGAGGTCTAATATTATATGCACCTCAGGCCGATCCATTCAAGTGCAGGGATTGTTCCCAATACCCCTAACATGCCGGTTTTGGGGCTCATGTGTGCCTGTGTACAAGGGCTGGAGCAGTGGATCGTTAAGATTCTTTCCCTTTTGTGCATGATGTACATTTCTATTGGGCAGGAGCTTCATTATAATATGCAAATCATGTGGGAGTGCCATTATATTAACCTTTACACCAGGCTGACATTAAGCAGCAAATGAAAGTAAGTTTAAAGAGCCAGTAATAAGATTCTTTTATCTGTTTTTAGGCCATTCCAAGTTTATTTTTTTTCCTACTAGCACTTAGGTTCTCATGAATCTTTGTATCAGTTGTTTTGATTACTTTTTGCCAGCAGTAATAATGGGATGAATAAGTTTCCTAGTTTTAACGCCCCCCCCCCCCCCATTCCAGGCAAGTCGGGGACACAAGAAGTGCTCTATGCCCTTCATTGGCATCTGCACACCTCCATTTTCAGATAATGATAACCAGACCTTGCTTTGGGAGATGATTAATGCATGTTATGGCATTAAGGTTGTGACAGCAAACTTGGTGGCACAGATACTTGTGAAGGCCTGACTAACTGTTATGCTGGATGGTTCTTCAGAAGCAGCCCAATACAGCAAGTCATGTTGTATGTGGTACTGCATGAAAGAAGACATGCAAGTGTGATGATCATTAACCAGCAAACAAATTTGTAGGTATTGCTGCCGCAACCAGCAATGACTGTGGGGAATTGCCTTCATGTGTATTAGGTATTCAGAAAACCTGATGCAGAGTTGTGACATTTGCTGCGAGGATACCTGAAAGGGTTGTGGAGGCAGAAACCCTCACAACATTTAAGAAGCATTTGGATGAGCACTTGAAATGCCATAGCATACAAGGCTACGGGCCAAATGCTGGAATATGGGATTAGATTAGACAGGGCTTGATGGCCGGCGCGGACACGATGGGCCGAAGGGCCTCTATCCGTGCTGTATTACTCTATGACTCTATGACTCTATGACCTGCTATTAATATGCACCATAGGACTGGCACAGCCAGTGACAGTACAGATTAGCTGCAGCCTCAAGTTTGGCATGTTGCAATGAGGACCATGGAGTGGCACAGAGGGCAACCATCTCATGCAGCACCACCACCACTTCATCAGCCATTCAACATGGGGACAGATGTTGGGCTACTCCACCACTTGCCTGCAGATTTGTACTTATATTTGGGTTTCCTTTCCCTTTATTTTTGTTTCTTAATCCCCTGCCTCTTCAGCCTTGACAACGTTTGTGAATGGGTTGAAATGCCATTCAGTCAAAGTACTTGTCTCCTGTGAAGTGCCTTCAGATGTTTTACTACATTAAAGGTGCTATATAAATACAAGTTGTTGTTGTTACTTGCAGAATTTTTGCCATTCTGTTGTGACACTTCCCCTTTAATAGCCCCCATTTTTAAAATTTCACTTAAATGTACCACCATTAGCATACTCCCCACACTTGTCCAAATCTGCACGTAATAAAGAAAAGAGAAACAAAGTACTGAGGAACAGTAAAAGTAGTGATCAGTACTGGAAAGATAAATATAAAGGTTGCAATAATACTGCTATGTTTGTGTTGTAAATGTTTTTCAGTTACATATTGATGCAAAAGTACTAGTTTAATTTCAGTGTCAGTTCCTGATCTGATTTCAAAGTGCACTTTATTCAAGGAATGCAAGATCGCACCAGCAGCCTAGCTCACAGTACTAGGACTTGAAACAGAGTTTAGTATGACTCCAATCCATGATCATAGTGTCTGGTCAGTTTTATTCTTTCTCATTGGTTCTCCCTTGTCACTGACTGAGGCTGAACCAGACCGTTTGCAAACTGGTGTCCGATTTGACCCTGAGATGAGCTTCTGACCACATATGCACTCCGTCACCAAGACCACCTACTTCCACCTCCATAACGTCATCTGTCTCCGGCCTGCCTCAGCTCATCTGCTACTGGCACCCTCATCCATGCCTTTATTACCTCCAGACTTGACTATTCCAATGCTCTCCTGGCCGGCCTCCACCTTCCGTTAATTTGAACTCATCCAAAACTCTGCTATCCGTATCCTAACTTGCACCAAGTCCTGTTCACCCATAACCCCTGTGCTTGCTGACCTACATTGCCTCGATTTTAAAATTCTCATCCTTGTTTTCAAATCCCTCCATGGCCTTGCTCCTCCCTATCTCTGTAATCTTCTCCAGCCCTACAACCATCCACGATTACTGCCCTCCTCCAATTCTGGTCTCTTGTGCATCCCCAATTTTAATTGCTCCACCAATGGCGCCCGTGCCTTCAGCTGCCTAGGCCCTAGGCTTTGGAATTCCCTCCCTAAGCCTCTCCACCTCTTTACCTCTCTTTCCTACTGTAAAGTCTGTGGGTTGTTTAGTTAATTAATACACAGACTACCAGAGTAACTTAAAACAGGACTTTACTATTCGAAGGTCAGGGCGAATCTGCCAAATAAATCCTGACACAGCACTTATATACCGGTGTGGTCACCGTCGGTATTACAGTATACAGAAGCCAACAAAGTAGTGCCACACCTAAAATAGTTCTCTTAAAGGTGAACGGTTACATACAATGGTTTTCTTAAAGGTAGACGGATACATACACTACAATCCTCCCTTTTTAGCTTACAACATACTTAGTCCCCCATTAAACATAACATATATTCAACTTCAACTTCTCAAACTCTGCTTGTAAGGAGTCGTAGAGAAGAACGGGAATAAAATCCTGGCTTCCTGAAGATTCCTCTTCATTTGCTCCTTCCTGCAAATATTCTAACTCCTGAACAGCATAAGGGAGATGTGATCGGTAATTGGTCACAATGGCTCTATGGTCGCTCTCTGCTTGAGCTAGCTGCTTCTGTTGTCTTTCCAGATTCTCCCATTCGGTGTCATAGAACTTTTTCATTGTTTTCATCTCTTGTTCGAGACGGTAACTCACTTGTTCTACTTGCTGTCGTAATTTAAAATAAAGTTGAGTCCGAGCTCGGTGTTTGTCAGTCCTGGATATGTCCGTAAACTGAACAGACTCAGAATTCTCTGTCAAACTATGTTGTCGTTGTTCGGTGGAGTTCTGTTCTGAAACTTTGTTCTTCTCTGGAGCATAAGCCTTTATGCATGCCTTCGTTCTTCCAACCTTAGTCGGCAAGTCCATTTTAGCCTTGTCTTTCATATTTGGGTTGGTCTTATCGTCATCCGTTTCAGAATCTGAGCTGATTGTCTGCACCGAGTCCTCACTCGTTATGGCTTTTAGATAGTGCCATTCCATGTCTATTTTCTTGATCCACTCCCGTCCCAGAAGTGGTGGTCCTCCCTCAGGTAGTACGTATAAGTTCATTCTTGGGTGTTCTTTACCCCCATCTCTCACCTTGACTCTTATCTTCCCCATGGGGTATACTTTATGCCCCGTGTATGTCTGCAATATGAACTTGGTATCTCTTAAGGGTATATGTGAGAATAGCCGGTGGTAATCCCTTCGATTTATGACTGAAAGAGCTGATCCAGTGTCCAACTCCATTTTCACTTGGACTCCAGCTATTTTTAGCATGACCCAGATAGTTTGTAGGTCAGCTTCCTTACTCACATTGTGAATTCTCAGACTGCCCAGCTCCTGGCCGTTTGGGTCTGAGTCCGAATTCTGTTCGTCTGAACTCTTCTCAGCCACCTTGTGTACCTTGTTGTACTTTTCCTGTGATGGCTTCCTTTGGTTGTTGGTCTTCTTCCCTGACCGGCATACCTTAGCTATGTGACCCAGTTTGCCACATTTCCTACATTCCTGGTTCTTAAACCAGCATTGGTTCTGGTCGTGTGTTGTCTTCCCACAACGATAGCATTTTGTTGTACTCGAGGTAATTTGATCCACACTGAGTGCCGCTGCCTTTAGCTGCATTTCCGCAGTTCCCTTCGCTGCGGCTTCGTGTGATGCTGCAATAAGGACAGCCCTGTCAAGTGTAAGGTCGTTCTCTTCGAGTAGTCGCTTTTGCGTTCCTTCCTTTGACAACCCGCACACGAACTTGTCTCGCAATGCCTCTGTCAGATTCCCTCCAAACTGGCAGTGTTTCGCTAGTCTACACAGTTCGACCAAGTATTCTGCGTTGCTTTCGTCTTTCCTTTGCGTTCTCGCATAGAATTTGAATCGTTCCGCCAACATCAACGGTGTGGGGTTCAAGTGATCCTTCAGAACAGTCACAATATCATCGAAAGTCTGATCTGCCGGTTTAGCTGGTGCTAGTAGATGCTTCAAGAGCCCGTATGTCTTCGCGCCCATCGAGTTTAGCAAGGTTATAGCTTTGTCATCTTCTTCTATTTTATTGGCCTCACAATAGATCTCAATGCGTTCCACATACGTGGCCCAGTCTTCTACCTCGGAATTAAAATCGTTGATGTTACCATGCTTAGGCATCTTCCTCTCTTCCTGATAACACCACGAATTATTTCTTTAAATTTTCTTTTCTTTTTTTTTCCAAGATGGCGGTTCCCGCGAAAATGGCGGTTTCCCACGCTTATCTTCTCTCCCCGCCCACTTCAATGGCGGTTTCCCGCTTCTGTCTTCTTCCCCGCCTAATGGCGGCTTCCCGCGTTTCTTCCCTAGCGGGAGGGGTACACTTTCCCCACGGGCGACGGCCGCTGGCTTTCAGGTTCACAGCCTGCGCGTCGGCTTCAGTGCTTTCCCTTTTCTCGGCAGGGCAACCGGCGCTGGGTACACCCCGTTGACGGCGAACAGTTTCAGCCGCTGGGCTGGCTCTTGCTCAGTTCCCCTTGCTCGGGCTCTGTCTCTCTCCCGCTCGCTCGGCTCTACCGGCGCTGGGTACACCCCGTTGACGGCGAACAGTTTCAGCCGCTGGACTGGCTCTCGCTCAGTCTCCCTTGGTCAGCTCTGCCTCTCCCGCTCGCTCGGCTCCCAATCGCGCCTCCCAGCCCTCTCGCAGTCCAGTGCTTCCCTCCCCGGCTGCGGCTGAGTTTTTATATCTTCCCGCGCCTACGCTCCCGGTCGCAGCGCTTCGTGGCTTCGGTCGCTGCCCGGCCTTTTTCGCCGGTCGCGGTCTAGCTGTCTCACGACGCCGTTGCGTCCCCAGCCTGTCTGTACCGCGGCTTCCTTGCTCCACGCTGCCCCAGTCTCAGCGCCTCTGGGCCCGACTTCTGTCCGGCTCCTTTTCCCCTCGACCGTGGTCGAGTGCACTGCCCTTATCCTCCGGTTATTCTTTTTACTTTTCCCTTACTCATAGTCACCGTGGCCGGCTTGCTTCTCGTGCTGATCGGCTCACTCCTCACCGTGGCAGAAGGGACAGTCAGTGCCTGTTGCTGATGGAAGTCTTTGTCTCTGAATTCTTCCTCCTTTCCAGCTCTGCAGACTCGAGTTTTCTCCCAGCAGAATGACGAGGGCGGTTGCCTCTTCTCGACGCTCGTTAACTGCTTCGGAAGTATTGTTGCCGCAGGGTACGATCGGACTCGTCGCCACTGTAAAGTCTGTGGGTTGTGTAGTTAATTAATACACAGACTACCAGAGTAACTTAAAACAGGACTTTACTATTCGAAGGTCAGGGCGAATCTGCCAAATAAATCCTGACACAGCACTTATATACCGGTGTGGTCACCGTCGGTATTACAGTATACAGAAGCCAACAAAGTAGTGCCACACCTAAAATAGTTCTCTTAAAGGTGAACGGTTACATACAATGGTTTTCTTAAAGGTAGACGGATACATACACTACACCTACTATAAGATGCTCCTTAAAATCTACCTCTTTGGCCAGGCTGTTGGTCACATGTTCTAACAGCTCCTTATGTGACTCAGTGTCAAATCTTGTTTGATAACGCTCCTTTGAAGTGCCTTGGGACGTTTTACTATGTTAAAGGCGCTATAAAACTGCAAGTTGTTGTTGTTAAAACTTCAGGAACCAATTAATATCTACATTGGGGCCACAAGTTAGCTGATCCTTCAGAGTGAGCGGAAGAGTTCGGGGACCTCAGAGCAGGTTGTGGTAAAAGGCAGAAACCATGCTCCGGGCCTTGGGCTACTTGTGCACAATACCACAGGATGTCCAATGATAACTAGAAATTTCAACTTGCCCCATGATAACATTGTAATATAATTCTTCCCCTAATTTTTAACCTTAATCTGTGCTTCAGACATTTAAAAGGTTTGCTCACTAAATTAGATTAAAGGCTGCTCACTAGTTTCACCTCCATAATTTCAAAATTAAAAAGTATTTAAAGTACTATTTAAGGGGCTGAATTCTATTTATTTGTTCCATGCTAGTAATATTGTATCCTGGCCAATATTTATCCCTCAATCAACATAACAAAAAAAAACAGATTATCTGGTCATTATCACATTGCTGTTTGTGGGAGCTTGCTGTGTGCAGATTGGCTACCGTGTTTCCTACATTACAACAGTGACTACACTTCAAAAGTACTTCATTGGCTGTAAAGCGCTTTGAGATGTCCGGTGGTCATGAAAGGCGCTATGTAAATGCAAATCTTTCTTTTATTTGGATTTTAGCACTATTGGCCTTTCAGCATTTGGCAAGAGTATATTAAAACCGAATACACATACAATGCATTTTTAGGTGCATATTTTGCCTGATGATGAAATAATGATGGTTTTAGACAATATTTCTCATTGCCATTATCAGTGTTTTTCTTCTTCTTGTTCATTAGGGTCATTAGGTAATGGAAGCACTGGTTGATTTTCCCCCTCTCGAACCTGAGACATGGAGGTCAATTGTAGTACCCAAACTGGCACCACCACAGTTCAGATGGCAACAGGCTGCCCATGTATCAGCTCAGCTGAAGTCAGTACATGCTTCAGGTAGATCAGGCAGAGCAATGAAATTAGACAGTTAGAACGTTTTCTTCCAACATTCAAAGTCAATGTTAAAATTATTTTCTGTAATTCTGAAAGTTAAAATATAGAAGTACAGAATTCTATAGAACAATGACAAATTTGCTTACTCAAAATATTTTTGAATAAACTCAAAAGCTTACATTCTTAGTTATAATATGATATAGGTGCAGTGATGTGACCACAGTACTGAAAGAGCTAATACAAACACTGATCAATAACAAAAATGTATCACATGAATATGTCATATCTGTTATATCTTCTCTACTTCTGTGACCCAGTTAGCTGCCCTTTGGCAGGAACCCATTACAAACAAGCTTTCAACCTTAACTGGGATATGTTGTAAAAATATTTCTCATAAGTAAAATAAATAAGAAGACTAATCATAAATTAAACATTTCTAATAGTCCAGGAAGCTTGAATGTCAAACAAAAAATCTAAAGAGGTTAATTTCTTAATAAAAAAAGGTACTGCTCATTGAATATACATATTGTTTGTGACCAGAAGCAAAGAATCCTCCAAGTCAATTCCTGATTTGTTGGAAGTAGCCATGATGCCTTCATCCTCAGGAATTCTGTCCTCCCTGAGCTCTTCAAGAAAGATAGTCAAGTGATTGAATAGCTTGTATCATGAATAATGAACCCCATTGTAAGTGATAAGAACAGCATCTGAGGAGTGCTACAAATGCCACTACTGGATAAAGAGAAACATAGGAGGTTTTAAAGAGGCGCTTTAACTGCCTTGGTACATCAGGATGCCCTGTATAATATGCATCCTGCATCTTGCCGCTTGCAGTGTCTGCAGAACTTTGCTATTCACAAAGACCTGGACATGGAGATTCCAGGGGTGATGCCCATAACTGCTTTGGAGACAGAGGAGCATGGAGTGGAACATCAGGAGAGCCATCAATCTGAGGAATCCTCACTGACAGCTGCAAGGGGCATCAGTACTCAACTTAGCAATGAAGTGTTCTCATCTGTTTAATAATCTCTCGTTGTCACCACTGCCATTACTCCATTTTCCCAGCCTTCAGAGAAATGTCAATTTCTTCAATGTGGTGAACATCTTAGCCATTCACAGCATCTCTGACCTCTTTGCCCCTACTTTACCCTGGAAGTCTTTAAAATCTACATTGTGCAGTAAAAATACATATGACAAATAAAAGTTTTATATAAAAGAGTAAAATCGGCTCCAGGCAGGCTGAAGCGAAAAGGGCTGCTGAGTTACACCTCATGAGTGCAACAGACAAACAGATCACCATAGGAACTGGCTGAAGACTGTAGTGTATGTGCTTTAAGTCAGAACTACTTTTTACAGCTCCTGTATACTGTAGTACCGGCAGTAACCACACCGGTATATAAGCTGTGCGCATGCCTCTGCACTCCAGTCTAGAGATGACCCTCCTCCAGTAAAGACCTGTTGTTTGTTATATGCAGCATCCGTGTAATTCTTTATCCACTGAACCACGGATCTAACAGTGATGACGAGTGTTGATGCGAATCTATCTACCTGCAACATTAAACAAAACAAAAACAAAAAATAGTCGAGTCCAGGAACACGGGCGTCGACCGCGAGCAACCGCCCAGCAGTCAGGCAGAGATCCAACTTCGCTGGGGAGGCTGTGGAGAGCCGGGCTTGGTTCCCCAGCCACAACGAGCAGTAAGAGACCGACGACAGGTCCTGAGCAGACCCTTCCCGAGCAGCGGCAGCTGGAGCCGACCGACGGCAGAGAGAGAGAGCTGGGCAGCGTCGACGGGGTAAGAAAAAGGGTGAAGAGAGCAGGGCGCAGCCGGGGGTTGATCACCGAGCGGCATCGTGGAAAAATACTGCAAAACCAGAGAGAGAGAGGGTAAGAAATAGCCGGGTTCTGGACCGAGCGGCGTCGACAAATATCAAGAGAAGAACGCGCAGAGCACAGCCAGGGATCACGGGCTGATCAGGGTCCGCGGGGCGAAGCAAGGGGAGACGCCATTGAGCCGCGGAGAAGCAGAGAGAGCGCGGGAGGCGCCATTGAGCCGCGGAGAAGAAGGAAGAGCGCGGGAGACGCCATTTTGTGAAGCCGCAGCGGAGAAGACGGGCGAGCGCGGGAAGGAAGGAAAGCGCGGAAGACACCATTTTGTGCCAGCGGAGAAGAAGGGGAAGCACGGGAGGCGCCATTGGGGATAGTTAACGCACAACCAAGGATGCCGAAGAGTGGCAGTATCTCTACGTTCGACAATGAAGTCGAAGATTGGGCGACATATGTGGAACGTATTGAGGTGTACTGCAGGGCGAATGACGTGCCAGATGCTAATAAAGCACTGGTTCTGTTAAATTCCATGGGTGCAAAAACTTATGGGTTACTGCGGAATCTAATAACCCCAGAGAAGCCGGTAAACAAGGATTTTGGAAGCATAGTAGAAATCCTACAGGACCACTTAAGTCCCACACCGCTGCTGATAGCAGAACGATTTAAGTTCCATAAAAGGAACCAACACAAATACGAAAGCAATGCTAAGTACCTAACGGAACTGCGCAAGCTATCGAAATACTGCCAGTTTGGAGCGGGACTAGCAGACACGTTAAGGGACAAGTTTGTGTGTGGGCTACAAAGTGAAGGAACCCAGAAACGGCTTCTATCAGAAAAGGACCTTACGCTGGACAAAGCTTTCAATATGGCAGTATCACACGAAGCAGCCGCAAGGGGCGCTGCAGAGATACAACGGAGACCGCAAGAATACGGCACCAATGAAATGACCTATGGAACAGGGAAGTGCTATCGCTGCGGCAGAACAACACATGACCAGAAAGATTGTTGGTTCAAGGACCAAGTGTGCAGACAGTGTGGGAAAGCAGGACACATAGCAAGAGTCTGCAGGTCTGGGAAGAAAACCAACAGTAAGAAATCTCCACAGGAGAAGTACAAAAAGGTACACCAGGTGATGGACAGTGGTTCAGATGAACAGAAAAGTGACACAGACTCCGGAAGCAAGGAGCTGGGTTGTCTGAAACTACATAATGTAACCGAAATAGAGGATCACCAGACTATCTGGGTTACACTCAAGATAGACGGAGTCCAAGTGGAAATGGAATTGGACACAGGGTCAGCTCTAACAGTCATAAATCAAAGAGACTACAAGCGGCTATTTTCACACATACCCTTGAAAGCTACAGAGATTGTCTTGAAGATGTATACGGGGCAAAAAGTCTACCCCAAAGGAAAAATAAGGGTGAAAGTGACATATAAAGGTCAGGAAATACCTAAAATGGATATATATGTATTGCCAAATGGAGGACCACCACTGCTAGGACGTGAGTGGATCCGGAAGATACATTCAGATTGGCATTCCATACAGGCACTGAAGGTGGAGGCCAAAAAGGATGACGACGTCACACCTGGACGACTGTCAAAAATGCTAACTGACGCAAAAGAAGTGTTCCAGGAGGGACTAGGAACACTAAAAGGAATAACAGCAACAATTAAAATAGAGGATAATGCAAGCCCAAAGTTTCTGAAGGCCAGACCAGTGCCTTATGCGATCAGACCAGCGGTTGAAGCAGAGCTGGAAGGGTTGGAACGTTCAGGAGTACTGTCCAAAGTGGACTGGAGCGAGTGGGCTACACCCATCGTCCCTGTAATGAAGAGGTCGTTGAGTAATACGCCTGGGGAACCAAAGAAGATCCGCATCTGTGGGGATTTTAAGGTGACAGTGAACCCAGTCCTTCACACGGTGCAATATCCGCTTCCATGAATTGAGGATATTTTCGCCTCGCTATCTGGTGGTAAACGCTTTACCAAAATTGATCTAGCCCAGGCGTACTTGCAAATGGAGGTAGAAGAAGCTTCGAAACATTACCTTACGATCAACACCCATAAAGGTCTCTATCAATACAACCGGCTGGTGTTTGGAGCAGCCTCGGCTCCGGCTATCTGGCAAAGGGCGATGGATCAGGTCCTGCAAGGGATTCCAGGGACCCAGTGTTATTTGGATGACATCTTGGTCACGGGCGAAAATGACGGTGATCACCTCGCTAACTTGGAGGAGGTGCTCGCCAGATTAAAGGAATATGGGCTACGAGCTAATCGCCACAAGTGCGAGTTTTTCCAGAAACAGATCTCGTATTGCGGCCACGTCATCGATGAAGAGGGGTTACATAAGTCCCCTGACAAGATTGAGGCAGCAGTCAAGGCTCGAGCACCGGAAAATGTGTCACAACTGAGGTCGTTCCTCGGGCTAGTAAACTATTACCACAAGTTCTTACCAAATTTGTTTACGGTACTACACCCGCTGAACACCCTACTGCAAACAGGGGTACCATGGAAGTGGGATGACGAACATAGACGAGCTTTCCAGAAGTGTAAAGAATTGATCACATCAAAAGAGGTGTTGGCCCATTTCAACCCAGCACTAACAATTCGTTTGGCATGTGATGCATCACCCTATGGCATTGGAGCGGTGCTGTCGCACAAATTCCCAGACGGGTTGGAGAGGCCAGTGGCCTTTGCGTCTCGGTCACTAACCTCAGCCGAGCGCAACTACGCCCAGATTGACAGGGAGGCCCTCAGCCTAGTATGGTGAGTAAAAAAATTCAACCATTATCTGCATGGGCAGAAGTTCACCTTGCTGACTGACCACCAACCACTTGTCTCCATCTTTAATCCTAAGAAGGGTGTGCCAGTAATGACTGCACAGTGGTTACAAAGATGGTCCCTGTTTCTAGGGGTGAATCAATATGAAATAGAATATAAAGGCACGAAACAGCATGGGAACGCTGATGGGCTATCACGCCTGCCACTGCCTACGGTGGAGGAAGCACCAGCAGTGGACCCTATCGAGATATTTTATTTGTCGATAATTGAACGATTGCCAGTAACAAACGCGGATATAGAGAAGGAGACCCGCAATGATCCGACGCTGTCATGGGTATATGAATTGACGGTGAGGGGATGGCCAACACATGGCGACTCACTGTTGCCAGCATTCTCATCCAGAAGAGAACAGCTGTCAGTATGCCAGGGGACAGTGATGTGTGGATCCAGAGTGGTGATTCCACCCAAGTTAAGGGAGAGAGTGCTAAAGGAGCTACATGAAGGTCATCTGGGGGGAGTGAAAATGAAAAGCCTTGCTAGGGCTTATGTGTGGTGGCCGGGAATCGATCAACAAATCGAAGACCTAACTAAGAGCTGCTTAGGATGCCAGAAGGTCCAAAATGCACCACCACATGCCCCTCTACACCCATGGGAGTGGCCCTCCTCTCCATGGCAACAGGTGCACATTGATTTCGCTGGTCCATTCATGGACTCAATGTTCTTAATAGCAGTGGATGCTCATTCAAAGTGGCCTGAGGTGATAAAGATGTCTTCAACCACTACAGAGAAAACGATTGCAGTCCTACGGACCATATTTGCCAGAAACGGTTTGCCAGAGCAGATCTGCTCTGATAATGGACCACAGTTTGTGTCCGACGAGTTCCAAAAATTCATGAAAAGGAATGGGGTAAGGCATTACACATCCGCCCCATATCATCCATCCACCAATGGATTGGCTGAGAGGTTCGTACAAACCTTTAAGAAGGCGATAAAGGCCATGTGCGACGAGGAAATTCCACTACAGCATAAGATGGACAATTTCTTATTAGCCTACCGAAACGCGACACATGCAGTTACCAACCAGACCCCGGCCATGATGTTCTTTAACCGAAGGTTGAGATCTCGTCTGGATTTGCTCAGACCAAATGTGTGAAGAAATGTTGAGGACAAACAATTGCAGCACATCAACGAGAAGCCGACAAGGAGCTTCAATGTAGGGCAACCAGTCTTGGCCCGTGACTATCGAACAGAGAAGTGGCAACCCGGAACGATATGTACAAGGCAGGGGCCATTAATGTACACAGTGGATGTCGGGGAGAACATTGTGAGACGCCACGTCGATCAGATCTTAGCGTCACAGGATGGCGTCAACCCCATGTCTCGAGTACCCGGGGAGGAACCCGACATACCGGTAGCATCTACTTCAGACCCAGTAGCAGTGGAACCCGATGAACTACCCGATGAAAAGGGGTCAGAATCGCCTCTGCACCAAGAACAAGAACCTCCGGAAAGGCACTATCCCAAAAGGGTCAGGAAGCCGCTCCAAAGACTGAATCTATAAATGGGCTTTTTGTTATTGAATGTACATGTAAAAATGTAATTGTTATTTGAATATTAAGGGGGTATTATTAATCTAAAAAGGGAGGGATTGTAGTGTATGTGCTTTAAGTCAGAACTACTTTTTACAGCTCCTGTATACTGTAGTACCGGCAGTAACCACACCGGTATATAAGCTGTGCGCATGCCTCTGTACTCCAGTCTAGAGATGACCCTCCTCCAGTAAAGACCTGTTGTTTGTTATATACAGCATCCGTGTAATTCTTTATCCACTGAACCACGGATCTAACAAAGACCTAAATAACTTGGCTGCATTGAAGACACTGAAAGAAAACAAATGGTGTGTCAGTTAATCCTGGGGTCGTACTCGAAGAAGCCTATTGTTGGCAAACAACTGCCCTAGATGTGTGGTTCAAAAATAAAAGGACTATAAAAACCCAACCATGTGGGGAATAGGGGTTCTCTACATCACTGCTCCCTCTACCTTTCTACTTCTTTCAGGTTGCTTCTGGCACGGCTGACTTGAACACGAGATAAAACCATGTGTTATACCACAACCCGTGCTCATCACGATATTTAGAGGACCGCAGCAAGCCTAAATCATCAATTAATATTTGTTATGGGACTAGTCTAGGATAGACCTTTGTATTCCAAAAAGTTATGCATTTTGGGGAGTCAGAATGTGTTTTTTTTTATTGTTGTTAAAGTAATTCTAAATCGTGCATAAACCAAAGATGTTGTTTGATTCTAATGTTGATTATTTTCTAGTACATAAAAAATGATTGTTTTATTTACAAAGCCATGGTTTATGCCTGGAGTTTCTTATTAGGATAAAGAACAAATTAAATGAAACATAATATTTAAATCGTGTGGCGATAAAAAGGCATTTCCCCAAATTAAAGAATAAAATCACTTTGCGCCTTTTGTCCCTACAATAGATGCATGAGGACGATAAGTGAATCTTCTGTTTTAGTGCAACCACTTCCAGAGAGATTATTAATTATCCTAATCCTTCACACCATGCTTTCCCTTTGTATTTAAACGGGCATTTTTTCTCCTATTCTTGTGCTTCTCTGAGGTGGAACCATTTCAGAGCTGTCAATGACTGACCATGACTTTGGGATTTCCGCATAAGCCAAATCCCGAAGTTGCAGTCAGTTTCAAAGGTGGAATGCCGGCGAACGCTGCCAGTTCGCCATCATCCTGACCACAAATTCAGGGCTAACAAAACAGACAATAGAGGAGCATCAGGCCAATCAATGCTCACTCTATCCATTAGAAAATACAGACTGTGCAGCATATTCTCAACCACTAGTAATGCTAAATCCTGGAGGAGGCAACAACAGAGAAAAAAGCCTGCAGCCAATTTCAGGAAAAAACTGGGAAATTCCTGCCCAATTCCCAAAGGCAATGAAGGAAGCTCCATGTGAACATGGTTGCTCATAACTAACCCACACAACTCACATCTATATGACCCAATTACTGAAGGAACATAATGGATAATTCCATAATCGGGCGCTCAGAGTGGGGAACAGTGTTTGTGGGCAGCACATGTCAAGAAATCTTGGGTGTATAGCACATGCTTTTCCATCCATTCATTTAAATAATGTAAGCACATGGATTGTCGCACAATGAAGTGCTTCCTGGATAAACGGATTTTACTTGACTTATGTTGTGCCTGTGGTGGAGACCACATAGGGACAATAACACAATTCACAATGTATAGCCAATGTTGTTATATGTACCTAAACACAATTCACTATGTATAGCCAATGTTGTTATATGTACGTACTTGGTTGGGTTATCGGGGCAGGGTCCCTTTAAGAGCGTCAGTAGCGTGATGATGTCATGCGTCGGTAGCGTGATGACGTCATAGCCCTGCAATGAGGCTGAGACCCTCAGTCCTCATGGAGAGTGAATAAAGTAACACGCGTTTTGCCTTTGCTGCAACAAAAGTCTCAGAGCCTGCTGATTTCTAGCGACCCCAACATTGGTGACCCCGCTGCTCTTTTGGACGATTCCAAAGACCTCATCCAAAATGGCAAAGAATGCCGTTTCCATCAAATTACCCGAGTTTTGGGAACGACAGGCTGCCGCTTGGTTTGCCCAGGCCGAGGCTCAATTTGCACTCCGGGACATCACTGCAGATGACACGAGGTACTACTATGTCGTCTCTGCCCTCGGCAGCTCCACCGCGGCCAGAGTCGTGAGCCTGCTCGATAACCCCCCGGAGCTCAACAAATTCGAAACGCTGAAAACGCACCTATTAGAAACTTTTGGACTCAGCGAAGCCGAGCGCGCATGCCGGCTTCTCTCTCTACCCGGGCTTGGCAACTCCAAGCCCTCAGAGCTGATGGACCACATGCTGGCCCTCCTGGGCACACACAGGCCATGCTTCCTCTTCAAGGAACTGTTCCTTCAACAGCTGCCAGGTCAGGTACGGTAGGCTTTAGCCAACTCTTCCAGTACCGATTTCCGCGACCTGGCCAAGGAGGCCGACAAATTTTTCTCCGCCGGGCAACAGTACTGCGCGGCCACGCAGAGCCCTGCCTCCACTGATACAGCCAAACGGCGGCAGCCCCCAAGCCTCTGCTTCTACCACACGCAGTTCAGTCCCAAAGCCAGGAAGTGCCGGCCCCCGTGCAGTTTTCCCGCGTCGAAACAAACGAAAGACCACTCGTCGGCTGCTATGGCTGTCGGCCGTTCAGGCAGTTTGTTATTTATTATGGACACCGACTCCGGACGTCGTTTTCTTTGCGACACGAAGCCCAGGTGAGCGTCCTGCCCACGTCAGCCATGCAAGGGGGGAACCACGGCCCCGTCCTCGAAGCTGCCAACAGCAGTGTTCCATCCGCACCATCGGGAAACGGAGCGTGGCGCTTTGTTTTGGCGGGCGGCAGTTCACCTGGGACTTTGTCACGGCAAAAGTGTCCAACCCCCTTCTCGGCGCTGACTTCCTGTGGTAAACCACTGTTTGTATTCCACTGTGTACATGCCTGTACATGCCTCGGCTGACTCCTCCCACGAATCCAGGTATAAAGGTGACTGCTCCACAGCCCCTTTGTATTCTGGACCGGTCGACCACTCGAGGCACACCTTCATTCTCTTGTTAATAAAAGCCTGTTAATTACTCGCTTAATCTCAGTCCTTTGAGTTATTGATAGCGCATCAATTTTATTAACAAGATTTTATAATGGAGAAGATCCTCACACCAGCATGCCTAGACTTAGACCATCGGGAGGCGGACGCATCCACCAAGTTTACTCACTGGCTGAGGTGCTTTGAAAAATTCCTGATCGCCTCCGCTGAAACGGTCAAATCGGATGAGGACAAACTGGATGTCCTGACCTCCAAAGTGAACCACCGAGTGTACTCGGTCATCCAAGACGCGACCTCGTATGCGGATGCTATCAAGCTCCTCAAGGACCAGTACACGCGCCCAGTGAACGAAGTGTACGCCAGGCACCTTCTGGGGAGTCGTAAACAACAACCTGGGGAATCGACCGAGGAATACCTTCAGGCACTGTCTGTGCTTGGCCGGGCCTGTGATGGTAAGGATGTAAAGGCCGCCGTGTACACAGAGGAACTTATCCGGGATGCTTTTGTAGCGGGCCACAGGTCCAATTACACCCGACAGCGACTGTTAGAGCAGAGTGACCTCGACCTCAACAAGGCCTCTGAACTCGCACTATCATTGGACGCAGCCTACCGGGGCATGGATGCCTACTCCTCTGCACCGTGGACGCCGCGGGGAACGACAGCCTGGGACACGGTAGGACCGTCTCATAGCGCCGTGCCACCCCAGCCACATCCCAGCAATGGCCCAACTACCGCAGCAGTGTCCCAAGGCCAGACAGCAGTGCCCCAAGGCCAGAAATGCTACTTCTGTGGCCAGGCCAAACACCCAAGAGCGCGCTGCCCGGCGAAAAATGCGATCTGCTCGGGCTGCGGGAAGAAGGGACACTATGCCAGCGTCTGCAGGGCCAATGCCACCCCGAACCCCAGCAGCGCCGCATGTGGGCCGTGCGGGCCGCCATCTTGGGCCTCCCCAGCCATGTGCGAACCACCGGAACAGCAGCCATTTTGGACGCCTCCAGCCACATGGGGATCATGGACGCCACCATCTTGGACGACAGCCGGGACGCAGCAGGCCCCCAACACCGCCTCATCTGATACCCGCAGCGACACACCGACCCCTACGCTGGCCTCCGTTACACTGGACCAAGCGAGACCGCACCAGCTGGCCAGTTCCACAATGGACATTAAGGTAAATGGTCACGAAACAATCTGCCTTTTTGACTCTGGAAGCACGGAGAGCTTCATCCACCCTGACACGGTGCGGCGTTGCTCTCTCCCAGTCCTGCCTGCGCACCAGCGGATTTCTATGGCCTCCGAGTCCCAGTCGGCGGACATTGGCGGCTACTGCGTGGTGACACTCGTAGTAGACGGGACTGTGTACGATAATTTTAAACTTCTGGTCCTGCCCGACCTCTGCACTGCCGTTCTACTGGGGTTAGATTTTCAGTGCCACCTTAAAAGTGTTACGATGGCGTACGGTGGACCCCTCCCCCCACTCACAGTCCGCAGCCAGCAGCTTCCAAACTGCCCGCCGCGCACCAGGTGCAACCTCTCCACACTCAGAGTCACCCCCCCCCCCCCCACTGTTTGCTAACCTCACCCCCGACTGTAAGCCCAACGCCACAAAGAGCAGGCGATACAGTGCCGGGGACAGGGTTTTCATTAAAACCGAAGTGGAGTGGCTCCTGAAGGAAGGGATTATTGAGGGCAGCACCAGCCCCTGGTGAGCCCAGGTTGTGGTCGTTAAGACCGGCGAGAAGCAGCGCCTGGTCATCGACTACAGCCAGACAATAAATCGCTACACCCTGCTGGACGCTTACCCACTCCCCCGCATAGCTGATATGGTCAACCAAATCGCGCAGTACCGCGTCTTCTCGACCATTGACCTGAAACCAGCGTACCACCAGCTCCCTATCCGCCCTGAGGACCGCCAGTATACTGCCTTTGAGGCAAACGGCTGCCTCTATCACTTCCTTAGGGTTCCCTTTGGCGTCACCAACGGGGTCTCCGTCTTCCAAAGGGAGATGGACCGGATGGTCGATCAAAATGCGTTGCAGGCCACTTTCCCATATCTGGACAATGTGACCATCTGCGGCCATGACTTGCAGGACCATGATGCAAACCTCAAAAAATTCCTCTGCACCGCCAAACTCCTCAACCTGACGTATAACAAGGAGAAGTGCATTTTCCACACAACCCGCCTCGCCATCCTTGGCTGTGTTGTGGAACACGGAGTCATCGGCCCCGACCGGATGCGTCCCCTTATGGAACTCCCACTGCCCCACTGCCTCAAGGCCCTGAAGAGGTGCCTAGGGTTTTTCTCTTATTACGCCCAGTGGGTCCCCTACTATGCGGACAAGGCCCGTCCGCTGATCAAGTCCACCTCTTTTCCCGTGACGGCAGAGGCCCGCTTAGCCTTCCACCGTATCAAGGAAGACATTGCCAAAGCCACCATGCACGCAGTGGACGAATCCATCCCCTTCCAGGTGGAAAGCGACGTGTCCGACTTTGCCCTGGCCGCTACCCTCAATCAGGCGGGGAGACCCGTGGCCTTCTTTTCACGAACCCTCCAGGGCCCGGAGACCAGACACTCCGCTGTTGAGAAGGAGGCCCAGGCTATTGTGGAGGCTGTGCGTCATTGGAGGCACTACCTGGCCGGAAAACGATTTACCCTGCTCACTGACCAGCGTTCAGTTGCTTTCATGTTTAACAACAAGCAGAGGGGCAAAATCAAAAACGACAAGATCTTGAGGTGGAGAATCGAACTTTCCACCTACAATTACGAGATCTTGTACTGGCCCGGGAAGCTCAATGAACCCCCGGATGCTCTATCGCGTGGCACCTGCGCCAGTGCGCAGATCGATAGACTGCGGGCCCTCCACAATGACCTCTGCCACCCGGGGGTCACCAGGTTCTTCCACTTCATCAAGGCCCGCAACCTGCCTTACTCCATTGAGGAGGTCAGGACCATGACCAGGAACTGCCAAGTCTGCGCTGAGTGCAAACCGCACTTTTATAGACCAGACAGGGCTCACCTGATAAAAGCCACTCGCCCCTTCGAGCGCCTGAGCGTTGATTTTAAAGGGCCTCTCCCCTCCTCCGACCGCAATGTGTACTTCCTCAATATTATTGATGAGTACTCCCGTTTCCCGTTCGCCATCCCCTGCCCGGACATGACCAGTGCCACGGTCATTAAATGTCTGAATGACCTCTTCACCCTGTTCGGTTTCCCCAGTTATATCCATAGCGACCGGGGCTCATCGTTTATGAGCGACGAACTCCGTCAGTACCTGCTAGCTAGAGGTATTGCCACAAGCAGGACCACCAGTTACAACCCCCGGGGGAACGGACAGGTGGAAAGAGAGAATGCGACAGTTTGGAAGGCTGCCCTGCTAGCCTTAAAGTCTAGGGGCCTTCCGACCTCCCGCTGGCAGGATGTGCTCCCCGATGCGCTCCACTCTATTCGGTCACTGCTCTGCACTGCCACTAACGCCACCCCTCATGAGAAAATGTTTGTCTTCCCAAGGAAGTCCACATCGGGGACATCGCTACCGCCATGGCTGACGTCCCCAGGGCCGGTCCTACTGAGAAGACACGTGAGGACCCATAAAACGGACCCCCTGGTCGAGAGGGTCGACCTCCTCCACGCCAACCCCCAGTATGCTTACGTTGCGTACCCGGACGGGCGGGAGGACACAGTCTCCATAAGAGACCTTGCACCCTCAGGGGCCGCAGTAACCCACTACCCACTACCACCCCCCCCCCACGATCCGATATCCAGCCCCAGCAGACGGCAGGCCTGGGCCCCGCGACCCGCTCGACATCTATGAGGACTACACACCAGTGCCCCAGCCTACGCGGGACTCGACGCCGGAAGCTTCACTACCCCTGCCGTCGCCACGTCGATCACAGCGGCAGACAAGACCTCCGGAGAGACTCCAATATACTAACTTTTAATACACTTCAGCCCGCCGGACTCAATTTTAAACAAGGGGTGAATGTGGTAAACCACTGTTTGTATTCCACTGTGTACATGCCTGTACATGCCTCGGCTGACTCCTCCCACGAATCCAGGTATAAAGGTGACTGCTCCACAGCCCCTTTGTATTCTGGACCGGTCGACCACTCGAGGCACACCTTCATTCTCTTGTTAATAAAAGCCTGTTAATTACTCGCTTAATCTCAGTCCTTTGAGTTATTGATAGCGCATCACTTCCTCTGCGCCAATGGCCTTTTGATGGACAGCAAGAACCGACGTCTCATCAACGCTGAGACTTTCAGCTCACTCCCGTGCTCCATCAGCGGGTCCAGCACGACGAAGTTGTCCAGCGCACTCTCGACCTCCGCCGAGTTTTCCCGCCTCCTCGCCGAGTTCCCGGACCTCATGAAGCCCACGTTCTCGTCCGCTGCCACCAAACACGGGGTAGAACACTACATCTCGACCACCGGTCCGCCTGTCTATGCCCGTGCTCGGCGCCTCGACCCGGGGAAACTCGCCATCGCTAAAGCCGAGTTCGACACCATGGAGCACCTCGGCATCATCCGCCGGTCGAACAGTCCGTGGGCCTCGCCTCTCCACATCGCTCCGAAACCAGGCGGCGGGTGGCGCCTGTGTGGCAATTACCGGCGCCTCAACAATGCTATGACCCCCGACCGCTACCCGATCCCACACATCCAGGACTTTTCCGCCCGCCTGGCCGGGAAAGTGGTATTCTCGAAAGTGGACCTCGTCTGGGGTTGCCACCAGGTCCCTGTCCAGCCGCAGGATGTCACGAAAACCGCGGTGATCACCCCGTTCGGGCTGTTCGAATTCCTCCGCATGCCATTCGGCCTCAAAAACGCCACCCAGGCTTTTCAACGCCTAATGGACACCGTGTTACGGGACCTGACATTTCTGTTCGTATACCTGGATGACATCCTCATCGCCAGCGCCTCCAGGACGGAGCATGTGTCGCACCTTCGGACTCTCTTCCAACGCCTCAGCCAGCACGGCCTAATCATCAACCTGGCCAAGTGCCAGTTCGGGCTGTCCTCGATCGACTTTCTCGGGCACCGCATCACGAAGGACGGGGCGGTGCCACTGCCATCGAAAGTGGAGGCCGTGATGGACTTCCTGCGACCCCTCACCGTGAAGGCCCTGCAGGAGTTTTTGGGCATGGTGAACTTTTACCATCGCTTCATCCCCCGAGCAGCCCAGCTTATGCGGCCCCTTTACGAGGCCCTCAAAGGCAAGCCCGACAAGCTCGCCGTTGACTGGTCCGAGGAGATGGCCAATTCTTTCATGGACATGAAAAGGGCCCTGGCTAACGCGACCATGCTGGTGCATCCGTTACCTGAGGCGCCGATCGCTCTCACCACCGACACCTCGGACTATGCGGTCGGCACCGTCCACGAACAGTGGGTCAACGGCACCTGGCAGCCGCTCGCCTTCTTCAGCCGGCAGCTCCTCCCCAACGAGTGGAAGTACAGCACCTTCGATCGTGAGCTTCTCAGCCTCTACCTCGCCGTCCGACACTTCTGTTTCCTACTGGAGGCTCGCCCGTTCACAGCGTTCATGGACCACAAACCGTTGACCTTCGCCATGGCCAAAGCTTCCGAGCCGTGGTCGGCCTGTCAGCAATGCCAGCTGGCCTTCATCTCAGTGTTTACAACGGACATCCAGCATGTGGCTGGGAAAGACAACCCCGTCGCCGACTGTCTCTCCCGAGCCGTCGCCAGCGGCGTACACCTCGGCATCGACTACACCCTCATGGCAGCCAACCAGGCCTCCGACCCAGATGTCCAGGCCTACAGGACGGCGGTCACGGGCCTTCAACTAGCGGACGTCGCGTTCGACGATGCCGGCACCACACTCCTGTGCGACGTCTCCGTTGGGCAGCCACGTTCCGTCGTGCCCGGCGGGTGTAGACGGCAAGTTTTCGACGCCGTCCATAATCTTTCCTACCCAGGCAGGAAGCCGTCGCAGAAGCTGGTGGCGGCTAAGTTCATCTGGCATGGACTCAGGAAAGACGTTCGCGACTGGACCAGCACCTGCGTGGTATGCCAATGCTCGAAAGTGCATCGCCACACTAAGGCCCCGTAGGCGCCTTTCGCGGTGCCCGAGAGACGGTTCGACCATGTTAACGTGGACCTGGTGGGGCCCCTGCCGCCCTCCCATGGGTTCACCCACCTCCTCACAATTGTCGACAGAACCACCCGATGGCCGGAAGCCATCCCGCTGTCTTCACCGACGTCCGCTGATGTGGCTCGGGCGTTCATCAGCACTTGGGTCGCCTGGTTCGGCGTCCCATCTGACATTTCCTCCGACCGGGGGCCCCAGTTCACGTTGGAGCTCTGGAACGCTGTCGCCCGAGGCCTTGGGTTGAGACTCCACTGCACCACAGCATACCACTCTCAGGCTAACGGACTGTGCGAACGGTTTCATCGCTCCATGAAGGCTGCGCTCCGGGCCAGCCTCCGGGACGACAGTTGGATCGACAGACTCCCGTGGGTCATGCTGGGACTCAGGACCGCCCCCAAGGAGGACCTCCAGTCCTCGTCCGCCGAGCTCGTCTACAGACAGCCGCTGCGTGTTCCCGGGGATTTCGTCCCCAACGCAACGGAACCTTAGTCCACAGCCCGTCAGCGGTCCGACCTTCTGGACAATGCAAAGGTTTTCCCGCTGGTGCCCACGTCGCAGCACGGCCTCCCACAGTCCCACGTTCCACTCGACCTTTGTGCGGCGGAGTACATTTTCGTCCGCCACGACGCCCACCGGGGACCTCTTCAGCCACCCTACGATGGACCATTCCGCGTCCTGGAAACTGGGGACAAGACCTTCGTAGTGGATGTCGGCGGTAAGCCGGACTGCATTTCCGTGGACCGTCTTAAGCCGGCCCACCTGGATCTGGACCGACCCGTTGAGTTGGCACAACCCCCGAGGCGGGGCCGACCTCCGGTTTCTGCACCCTCAGTCCACCACCGAGCGCCCGAGGTCCCTCCGACGAACCCCCCGGTCCCTGCCCCGGAATTGAGGAGCCGTTCCGATCATGTGATCCGGCCCCCCCAACGACTGACATTGCCAGTGCTAGTGAATTCTGGGGGGACGTATGTGGCGGAGACCACATAGGGACAATAACACAATTCACAATGTATAGCCAATGTTGTTATATGTACCTAAAAACACAATTCACTATGTATAGCCAATGTTGTTATATGTACGTACTTGGTTGGGTTATCGGGGCAGGGTCCCTTTAAGAGCGTCAGTAGCGTGATGACGTCATGCGTCGGTAGCGTGATGACGTCATAGCCCTGCAACGAGGCGGAGACCCTCAGTCCTCATGGAGAGTGAATAAAGTAACACGCGTTTTGCCTTTGTTGCAACAAAAGTCTCAGATCCTGTTGATTTCTAGCGACCCCAACATGCCCTTGATTTCCTGAATGCAGTCTGTGAGCGCCATTTCCCCAGTGGGAGTGTCAGGTCGCAGAATCACCCATAATATCCATCAACACCTCCAGCTCCCTACCCTGTGTTCTGTCAAACACTCGATTGTTAAAGCCACTTTGTAAGCAATTCCAATCTGTTGCACCACCATGTGGTAGAAGGTGTGTTTGCACTCACAATCCTAATGCTGAGTGCCATGTTTTAGCTGTGTCAAGGGAAAAGAGCAAATGATTACAAGGCAATGGTAAGGGAAAAGTTAGAGTAGTGAGAGTAGTTTTAGATATTGATTATATTAAAGCCCGAGCGAACATAAAGTGTAGATTCACCAGGAAGATGTCAGGGTGCTGAAAGTTGTGCACGTTGGAGAAGGACTGTTGTGAACTTAGTTTAAAGTAGCTGGAGGTGCATGCCAACATAAATGAAGGTGCTGCTGCAGGAGATGCAGCAAAGGAGTGTAGCCATCTTTACAACAGAAGAACATCCTGCGGACAAAGCGGAGATCAAGGCAGTTTAGAGGGAGGTAACCAAGAGTGAATGGACTGGGAACAAACAAGGAAGAGTGCTGTGGTATCAGGAGGAGTGCCAAAGTATGTGTACCTACCTTTGCTTAAATTAGGTGCGGGGGCTACACGCAGGAGGCCATACCCAGCACACAACATGTACAGGCTAAGACTAGCCTTCCTGGACCTAGCTAAAGAGCAGTGCATCAGCAGTCTCTGGTTCTTCAAGCAGGTGATCATTGTAAAGGATCATCACATGGTTTGTCACATGGTTTAGTATGAGCATGCTCAGTTCGCTCTGGCCGAGTAAAGCAATTACATGGACTAGAAACTCATCGTGTTTCTGTCCTTCATTTGTTCTACCCACTTTGGCGATGAGGATGGGATCCCAAAGCCCTTTTTAGTGATCATGGAAGGACACTGTTCAACATTTGAGTGGACAAGTTTAAGGTGAAATTGTGACACCTAAACCGAATTTTTGCGATGTTTTACTGTTAATGCTTATGCAGAATCGTCTGTGCTTTGCCTTCACGTGTGTGTATACACAGCAACAGCGGTGTTGATTCTCACAGGTACACAGGTAATAAACTGTGATAAATCCATGTAGTGAGACAAGGACTCGAAGAGGCGAGGTATTAGGATTAATACGAGTACTTTATTAATAACTGGGAAACACATTTACAGACAGCCTGCATCGGCATCCTGGCATTCCACCTTGTGCTGACCTTGACAGGAAGCAAACCTCTGATCTTAACAGGAAGCAAACCTCTGACCTTAGCAGCAGCATTGGCTACAGCACCATCTGGTGGATAACCTTAATCATAACATCCCAGATTACTATATCCATCCCCCCTTAAGATTTCAGTATGAATTTCTTAACAAACAACCATTCCTGAGGGTCACATAAGGAGTCTCCATTCATCCTGTTCCATACTTGACGAATCTAACAGTTCAGTATCAATCTCTCTGGTGGCTTGCGAGTCCTTTGTGAACGTCTAACAGTAAAGTCCCTGCTTGTTTGTGGTGAAGCCACCAGCTGCTCCTGAGCAGTGCTCAGAGTATCTGACTCTGCAACGATGGTTTCCTCTTGACGAATAGGTTCCTGTGGAATTGGCTCTCTCCCTGGTGGTGGCACCAGAGATGCACTTGGATAACTGGGGGCAACCCTGTCTTCAGTCATTGCACCTGGAACCTTCATTTCAATTTCCCCTTGTCTGGGAAGTATCTGATCTACATGTCTGCGTACTACCCTACCAGCTCCCAACATGACCTTGTATGATACTGGACCTGTCATTGAGTCTATGAAGCCAGGAATCCACTTTGGTCCATAACTGAAATTCCTGGTAAGGACCGCATCTCCTTCTTCAAAACTTCGGCTCTTTGTTCTTTTGCCATGGTTCTCTTTTTGTTTGTTTTGTCTGTTTTCCATTTTCCTTTTTAGGTCTGGGTGGACAAGGTCAAGAGTGGAGCATAGTCTACGACCTAATAACATCTCAGCAGGAGAGACTCCTGTGGTGGATTGAGGTGTTATTCTGTAGCTGAACAGAATCTGTGACACTTTGGCTGCTAAACTCCCTTCTGCACTTTTTTTCATCATCTCCTTAAATGTTTGTGCGGCTCTCTCCGCAAGTCCATTCGAGGACGCATGATATGGAGCCGAGGTCACCTGCACTATTCCATTTTTTCTCAAGAACTCTTTTGTCTCTGTACTCACAAAACAAGTGGCATTGTCACTCACCACGATCTCCGGTAGCCCTTGATTACTGAAGCTCCGACGCAGGCAGTCTATAGTAGTAGTGGCGGAAGCAGAATTTACAGGATAAACATCCAACCATTTGGAATGTGCATCAATGATTATGAGGAACATCTTCCCCATGAATGGACCCGCATAATCTAAGTGCAATCTTCTCCATGGTTTATCCGGCCACTCCCAGGGGTGGAGAGGAGCCGCTGCTGGTGCCTTCCGGTGTTCCTGACAAGTGCTGCATGTCTTGACTAGATTTTCTATCTCCTCATCTAGCTTTGGCCACCACAAGTAACTCCTAGCCAAGGCTTTCATACACGAGACCCCAGAATGACACTGATGTAGTTGCTCTAGGATAGACTGGCGTGCTGGCTGTGGAATAATCACTCGTGCTCCCCACAACATGCAACCATCCTGCACACTCAGCTCTGTTTTCCTGACACTGTAGGGTGTGAAGTCAGCCCCTTCCGGATGCTGTGGCCATCCCCTCAGCACATATTCTCGAACTCTAGACAGTACTGGATCTTTACCTGTCCATGTTCTTACTTGCTCTGCAGTCACAAGTGCCGTGTCAGTCTCCTCCAACATCAACCTCTGTCCTCTGGAGCTGCACGGATAGATGTGCCTGGCAGTGGAAGATGGCTCAAGGCATCTGCATTCCCATGGTACTTGCCCACCTTGTAGACGATGACATACTCATATGCCCTCAACGTCATGGCCCACCTCTGGATCCAGGGTGACACCATCGTTGAAAAGAGAGAGAAGAGGTTTATGATCGGTGCATATGGTGAACTTCCTGCCATATATGTACTTGTGGAACTTCTGTAACCCAAACATTACTGCTAACCCCTCTTTGTCTAACTGGGAATAGTTTTTTTCCGCTAGTGTTAGAGTTCGGGACATAAACCCTATTGGTCTTTCAGTTCCACCTTCCATGCAGTGTGAAAGAACTGCCCCCACCCCGTAAGGTGAAGCGTCACAAGAGAGAATGATGTCTTTCTCTGCATTGTAGTGAACCAACACATCCGACGACAGCATCAGTTCCTTGGACTGTTCAAATGAAACACCCTGCTCCTCACCCCACTACCACTGTGTCTCCTTGCGCAGTAGTTTGTGAAGAAGTGCTAACACAGTTGACAAGTTTGGTAAAAACCTGTTATAATAGTTAAGCAGTCCCAGGTAAGCTTTTAACTCAGCCACATTTGTAGGAGCAGGGGCGTCCTGCAGTGCTTGTACCTTCTCCTTGAGTGGATGGAGCCCGGTGGCATCTACTCTGTGTCCCAGGAACACTGCCTGATTCCCCAGGAAAGTGCACTTACTCCTCTTGAGCCGGAACCCTGCCCTCTCCAATCTCTGTAGTACCTCTCTCAGAGTGCTCAGATGCTCCTGGTCGGTTCTTCCCATCACCAGAATGTCATCCAGATAGATTGAAACATGTGGAATCCCTTACAGTACACCTTTGATTGTCCTCTGGAAGATAGCTGGACTAGATGAGACACCAAACGGTAAGCGGTTATATGTAAACAAGCCCTTGTGTGTATTTATGGTGACATACTTCTTTGATTCAACATCCAGTGTAATCTGCAAGTAGGCATGACTCATATCCAACTTTGTGAATTTCTTTCCTCCAGCCAGGTTTGCAAAGAGATCCTCTGTTTTGGGAATCGGATACTGCTCTAGTTTGGACACCTGATTGACTGTCAATTTATAGTCTCTACAGAGTCTTACCGAATTGTCCGGTTTTAAAACAGGTACTATGGGAGCTGCCCATTCCGAACATTTCACTGGCTCCAGTATGTTCTCTCTCAATAGACGGTCAAGCTCAGCCTCTACCTTTGGCTTCATGGCATAAGGCACAAGTCGTTGTTTAAAAAACCTTGGCGGTGCCTCCTTGTCTACATAAATCTTAGCTGGGGGGCCATTAAATGTGCCAAGTTCCTCCTTGAACACATTCTCATGTTCACACAACACTTCTTGCAAAGTCAACTGTTTGCCCGCGTCTACTTGATGTACTGCTCCCCAGTCTAATTTAAGTTCTTTTATCCAGCCCCGACCTAACAGGTTTGGCCTGGTACCCGATACTATAACTACAGGTAGCTGTTCCACTGTGTCCCTGTGTTGCACAGTTACATTAGCTGTACCTAATGTCGCTACTCGTTCACCTGTATATGTTTTAAGATGCAGGGAGCAAGGCTTTAACTCTGGAACTTTTGCACGTTTCCACAATTTTGAGTACTCTGCCTTGTTCATTATGGTCACGCCGCACCCTGTATCCACTTCAAAGTTTACCTTAGAGTCATTTACTGTCAGTTGCAATGTGATAGGAGCCACATTTGGAATGTTCTCTAACATGCAATACATTATGAACATGCCCTCTTCTTCCTCAGCTTTCCCACTGATGTGGTGTGCGCCATGTTTTTTCACGTCTCTCCCTTGGTTTTGCTGTCCTCCCCCTTTTGGTTTGGATTCCTCCACAGATGATTTCGCCCTGCAAGCTCGTTTTATGTGTCCTTGTTTCCCACACTTGTAGCATTTTTCCTCCAGAAACCGGCATTCACTCGCCAGGTGACCGCCCTTGCATCTATAACATGCCTTCATATGCTCACGTTGTGGTTTCTGACGCATGTTCAACTTGTGCACAACAACCTGACCTGCAACTTGCGTAGCATTAGCCCTGTCTGAACCCTGTATTTCTTTTACATCTCGGTTCACTGTCTCTATGGCTTGAGCAAGTTCCAATGCTTTTTCATAAGTAAGCCCAGTCTCGGATAATAATCTGCGCTGCATTCGGTCGTCCATTATTCCACAAACTAGCCTATCTCTCAGCATTTCCTTCAGGTTGTTCCCATAATTGCAATCTTGTGCTAATTTATGCAACACCGCTACATAGTCCATTAAACTCTCTTCCTCTTTCCTGTTCCTTGAATTAAACTTGAACCACTGTACAATCTCACTAGGCTTAGGGTTGAAATGTTCTTTTCACAAGGCCACTAATTCAACAAATGATTTGTCTCCAGGCTTTTCAGGACTGAGCAGATTCTTCATCAAACTGTAGGTTTGGCTTCCCACTGAACTAAGCAGAATGGCTTTCCTTTTTCCGGCATCATTTATTTCATTTGCTTCGAAAAAATAACTCAACACTTCGCAGTATTCCTCCCAGGTTTCTGCTTGACTATCAAAAGCGGAAACCGTTCCTACTGTGGCAGCCATGCTCTCTTCCAGCTGGTAGCTAACTGTAGCTTGTAATTTTGTTGTTTAAACATCCTGGCAGACTTTTCTTCTTAATTCAATGTCCTTTAGTTATCCTCGTCGCCAATGTGACAAATCCATGTAGTGAGACAAGGACTAGAAGAGGCGAGGTATTAGGATTAATACGAGTACTTTATTAATAACTGGGAAACACATTTACAGACAGCCTGCATCGGCATCCTGGCATTCCACCTTGTGCTGACCTTGACAGGAAGCAAACCTCTGACCTTAACAGGAAGCAAACCTCTGACCTTAGCAGCAGCATTGGCTACAGCACCACCTGGTGGATAACCTTAATCATAACATCCCAGATTACTATATAAACAAAAAGCAACAATCCCTTTCTGTGAGAGGGTTTACCTCCACAGGTCTGGCTTTGTTATATACAAGAACTATGTACATTAAGACCATGTACGTCATTACCCGTATTGCCGGGTGCCCCCGCTAAGGCTCTTCTCACCGGGGCCTTTTGCGGCTCACGGTCGGCGTGTAAGGAGGCGTCCACGGCGTCCTCGGCGTCCTCGGCCGTGGGACCCTACTGCTCCTCCTTACTGTCCCGACCACCGGATCATCATCATCCCAAATCATGGGAGGAAGACCTGCGTCCAATATACTCATTATTGGGCCTTCCCCACCGGAAGAACACTTCCTTTACCTTTGTTTCTTCCTGCAGGCTTCAATCCTTGGGGATCCGGAGGCTCCTCATCTCCATGGCAGAGATGACAGAATGACTGCTGTATTCTCCCATGCAACAGCCATCTGATTTCTGCTCAGGAAAGAGGTTTGTTGAGTCTTGAGTACAAGAACTCACCAAAGAACAGAGATTGTCAGGGCTCAATTTTGCCAGTGTGGGCGGACTGAGCCATGTCAGTTGGGATTCGTGTCAGGACCCGACTCCGAAATGAAGTGTTGAAAAATTGCGAATTTCCCGAATTAGGCAATTGATTTCCAGCGTGTGGGTACCCCTGGCCCAATGAGTCTTTTCATACAGACAGTTGCCTGCGATGACATCATCAATGCTGCTGGATTTAAGACCTGCAAGCAGCCTTGCATCTTCTGGAGGCTGGAAACACTTTGGAAATTGTATGGAGGACTTCATTTACCGACCATGTCCACCAGCAAGCAAAAGTGTGCACCTCCCT
Organism: Somniosus microcephalus; assembly: GCF_052327205.1. Classification (NCBI taxonomy): domain Eukaryota; kingdom Metazoa; phylum Chordata; class Chondrichthyes; order Squaliformes; family Somniosidae; genus Somniosus; species Somniosus microcephalus. The sequence continues at coordinate 124,599,775 of NC_140993.1, forward strand.
TTGATGAGTTCTCCCTCCAAGCACTGGTGCAGGGACCAAGATCTAATAAGTAGGTGCGGTTCCCTTTCTCAGGGAGAAAAAAGCCACCCCAGCAGACTAAAGCAGTGTGGCTGCAAGTGGCCGAGGAGGTCAACTCCATATCAATGAGCCACAGAACCTGGCTGCATTGCAGGAAGAGGTTTCATGACCTCCGCACAGGAAAAGTGAGTATGACTTTCTCATCACCCTCAATCTGATCCCCATTGCCTCTCCTCACCAGCACTCTGCTTTGCCAACCTCTTCCTCCACATCCCACTTGACACTTACATCCCTGCACTCTTACCCATTGCCTCACTCTCTATGGTCATATTCACTTAACTATTCGACCATGTAGCCCTCACACTCCCTATCACTGTGATGCAATGACAACTTACAACACACAGGGAGGGCCCTTTGTCTCCTTCTAAGCATCTATGCGATGGATTCTCTACACTCACTCCTTCATTCTCACTCAAATTCCACTTTTGTCCCTCATTGCAGGAAAAGAGAGCCTAAAATAAGAGGGAAAGAGCGAGGAGTGCAACCCTCAGTAGCCCAGCTCACCACTTCGAGGAGGCGGCCCTGGAAATTGCCGGGATCGAGGAGGATTCCCAAGTGGGGGACGGATAGGCAGGCGCATCACAGCAAGCTGGTGACAGAATAGTTTGGCATCTCTCTCATTGACATTGCATGAGTCACTGATAATGATTCTGATGCTCTAACAGATTGACTTATGAGCATCTGCACGATTCAATGTGCATGTAACCTTGACCTCACATCTCTACCTCTTTCCTTTACTCCCCCACAGGACCATCGAGAGCCCCCGTCCCCACTGTCCAGGAGGAAGAGCCTGAGCTTCCAGACTCCTCAGAGGAAGCTGCAACATCGGAGGGCGCTGTGTCAGCAGAATTAAGCGCACACATCACCAGCGCAGACACTCACACCTCAGTGGGACTTCGGGACATAGAGTAGAGTTGTCACCTGGTGTATCACAACTCACAAGTGAGCATTAGCAGATGGTGGAGACATGGACTGCAGTGGAGAGTCCTCGTTGGAGGGCGCAGGATGCTCCCAGCTCGGCTCCGCTGCATGTCGACCCTGTGCCTCCGGGTCCATCCAGAAGGAGAGCGGTACTGGAACGCCAGGACCAGGTGCAGGAGTCTCTGGCAGGTTTTGTCTCCAGGGTCCCTGCGAGTGTGGAGCGAATGGAGGAGTCCATCGCTAACATGAGCAGAGCCTTTGTGGAGGCGTTGGCGCATGAAAGCATCACCACAGAAAGGATGGCAACCTCCGTGGAAAGGATGGCTACCTCCATGGTAAGGCTGGCTATCGTAGAGGAGAGGATGACTAAGGTAGAGGAGAGGATGGCTACATCCATGGAGGAGCTTAGTCACCAGGGTAATGAAAACATGGTAATTGTTCAGAATAGACTGACATCTCTTGAGGAGCGATGGTCAGTTATTGAGCAAACAAACCAGACCTTCATGCAAGTCCTCTGGAGTAGGACTTCCAGTGTAGAAACGGGTCCTCATGGCCCCCCTGCAGTGCAGCAAGGTGCTATCCAGCCACTTGCTAGCTCTGAAGTGGGGCTGACCCATGAGAGGGATGTTGGTGGCATACAACAAGGAAGTGAGGGCTCCTCTCCAAACGCTCACATGACCATGCCACTGCAGAGCCCTCGGTCAGAGCCACACCAGCGTCCCCATCCAACTGAGATCAGTGTCTCAACCCCTACACAGCTGTAGGAGCAGCAGACTGTTACCGAGCCCTCACAGGCTCGGAACCCCAGAGGACGCCCACCAAAGGTCTCGAGACAGGAGCAGCAAGAAAGTGAGCAAGGGGCCTCAGCATCTGCTGAAGCCACAGGGGAATTATCACGTAGGAGCACGTGTAAGAGGAAGATAATGTACAAGTAGTCACAAGGGTAATCACTTGGGTGTAATGTGTTTATTTTTGAAATGCCATCAGTTGCTTGTTGTCATAAAAAATTCTGATGGCAAACTGTTGAAGTTGTGGCATGTGTCATTTCGCTAATGGGACCTCCACATTGAGGGCTTAGAGGGTCTTGCAATTGTCAGTATGGTGGTCAGAATGATAGGAATCCGCAGGTTCTTGGCCATTGTCGATGGTATGATAAGAAGGTGCGAGGCAAAAGTGTTTGATTGTGCAGGCTAAGCAAATCTGGCCAACATGAGTGCGTCCCTTGCATCCCGGACAGCAATGTGGTCGCATGCTGGCGTCTTCTGGCCTGTGCAGCTTCAGGTGGGTGAGCAGCAGCTTGGCGTTCCTGTTGTTGCTGCTGCTGTTGGTGGTGCAGTTGTTCATGGTCCTGCTGCTGCCACGGCTGGTCTTTGTCCAGATCTGATATCCAGGAGGAAAGGAAATAAATGGTTCCCATGCTTCTGGTATATGCCTCAGTTGAGGAAGCGCTCAGTCACGGTGGCGAGAGGAGTTTCCCAGGAGATCACACTGGAGATGGGTGTCAGGCTCCAAACTTCCACAACAATGGGTATGCCTGCTATAAGTTCCCCCAGACCTGAGACAACAAAGTTCTGCCACCTGCAAATGATGATTGCTGAAAACTCCTTTTTAATGGTGGAACCGCAGCTGTTATTAAACAATCCACTTGTGAGGCTGCCAGGATTCACTGGCGTGTTCCAGAGGAGGCGTGCAGGATGTGGAAAAAGTGGTAAAATCAGAAAGGCCTCTCAAAATCGGATTATAGAGGCAATTAAGTGGTTGTTAAGGGCCTTAAGTGCCTATCCCGCCTCTTGGAGGCGGGATGGAACCGGGGTCAGAAAACAAGCATGTGGGAAAATTGCTCGAAGGCAGGATCGCCCGCCCGCCCGCCATTTTTTGCGATTTTAACACCTCACACGCCTCCAATCCCGCCTCCTTGGGCCTGGCAAAATCGAGCCCTCAGTGTCTGACAGCTTCTCAAAGGTTTCAAACGATGACAATTTATCTGTCAAAAATTTTTGACAGATGAAACGTCATACGCTGACATTCTCGTCACCGGCTTTCCCTTAATTGTCCTGTTAAGCCTGCTGGGCAGGCTTGTCAAGTTCAATCAAGGGAAAATAGCTTGGGTTGGCCGGATGTCATTGGGGGCAGGACTGAAACCCAACAATCAGCAGTCCCGCTCCCAACGCGCCCCCATTGCTAAAGTTCCCCCCTATAGTTAAGAACATAAGAACATAATAATTAGGAGCAGGAGTAGGCCATATGGCCCCTCGAGCCTGCTCCGCCATTCAATAAGATCATGGCTGATCTTTGGCTTCAATTCCACTTGCCCGCCCGATCCCCATATCCCTTGATTCCCCTAGAGCCTCTAGTTGAGAGTGGTTGGGGAGGGGCTGAGAGCAATGTTCCCTCTAATTTTTTTTCGTGCATGGTCCCTTTAAATTTGCTGCACGGTATCTTTTCCAGTGGGCAACGGCTGGTGAGCGGCCTGCATGGGACCACCTGATTGATGTGCGGCTGCGCGCCCATGCACCTTAGCAGGAAGGTTGGGTGAGAGGTGTGTTGGGACGTCTTGTTGAGAAAGGTGGAGAGCTGCAGAGGTGTACTGACCCTTGCTGCTCTTGTGACATCATTGAACCTCTTTCTACTTTGAACCCGAGTCCTGGGTTGATGCTGGTGGCATTGACCCTCTCAGCCGCCACTGTCGAGGCCTGCTTGACAGTGGTTGTGTGTATGGTGCTGTGGGTGCTGGGGAAGATAACCTCACTCCTGGCCCTCACTTACTCCACTACGATTTCCAGGGATGGATCAGGTAAGCGAGGGGCAGCCCTCCAACTCATGTCTGGAGCCAGTAAGTCCTCCAGAGTTGTTTAATGTAAAATAAAAGTAAGGAATGCAACATTTCTTTAACAGGTGCAATCCTCTTTAAGTAGATTTGGGGAAGGCGTGGGAAATTCCATGGGTCATGTGCCGGTCTGCCCGATTCTGCAGATGATCAGGAGGGCAGCCAGTCCTTCAAATGTAAATGAGGCCCGGGAGTTAAAATGGCCAAGGTCGCACATTAACAATGTCATGATGGCTTGCTGCCCACTCCCCTCCACCGCCGCCCCCCTCCCCTGCCACATGCACAATACCTACCCTGAGTAACAGTTGGCCGTCTAATTTAAGGGGATTACTTCTAGAGGCTGGACAAGTCAAACGTGTGTTTATTTTATATTGGCAAAGTGAATGGTGGCCAATGACAGCATGCAATTGGTAAAGAGGACCCTGCCAGCTTTGGGTGGCTGTCCTTGCTGCCTGCTCAAGAGAGCATATGCAAATCCAAATCTGTCAGGGCTCCAGTGCGGGCAAGGAACGGGCCATTTTAACGGTTTCTGCCAGGCGGGTAGGGTTAAAATCATTCACTGTGAGTGAGGAAGAATATCCACAGCTAATGCTGAGGCATCTGAATTTTAAAACTGATGATTAGTCATTATCCTCAAACAAGTGGTCTCATTAACTTCTGCAAGCTGGCTCTGCCAATGATACAATCAGAATTCATTGTTTTATTTTCTTAAATAAAAAATAGAAAAGAATGTTAATATTACTTCTTTGTAACTATTTGATTTTTTTAAAAGAGTCTTAATGATGAGAATCACTGCTAAGAACATTAATTAATTTTTTGAGCTTGTGAAGAAACGGGATCCTTAGGCTGTATTACAAATATTTTTTTTTTCATTCGTACATGGGATGTGGCCGTTGCTGGCAAGGCCAGCATTTATTGCCCATCCCTAGTTGACCTTGAGAAGGTGGTGGTGAGCCGACTTCTTGAACTGCTGCAGTCCATGTGGTGAAGGAACTCCCACAGTGCTGTTAGGGAGGGAGTTCCAGGATTTTGACCCAGCGACGATGAAGGAACGGCGATATATTTCCGAGTCAGGATGTTGTGTTACTTGGAGGGGAACTTGTAGGCGGTGGTGTTCCAATGCGCCTGCTGCCCTTGTCCTTCTAGGTGGTAGAGGTCGTGGGTTTGGGAGGTGCTGTCAAAGAAGCCTTGGTGAGCTGCTGCAGTGCATCTTGTAGATGGTACACACTGCAGCCACGGTGCGCTGGTGGTGGAGGGAGTGAATGTTTAAGGTGGTGGATGGGGTGCCAATCAAGCGGGCTGCTTTGTCTTGGATGGTATTGAGCTTTTTGAGCATTGTTGAAGCTGCACTCATCCAGGCAAGTGGAGAGTATTCCATCACAGAGGAGAATACCGATACGAGACTCCCAAAATAAGCGCTCTACTCGGAGCTCCGCACGGCAAGAGAGCCCCAGGTGGGCAGAGGAAATGCTTCAAGGACACCCTCAAAGCCTCCTTGAAAAAGTGTAACATCCCCATCGACACCTGGGAATCCCTGGCCAAGACCGGACAAAGTGGAGGAAACATAGAAACATAGAAACATAGAAGATAGGAGCAGGAGTAGGCCATTCGGCCCCTTGAGCCTGCTCCACCATTCAATGCGATCATGGCTGATCATCCAATTTCAGTACCCGGTCCCTGCTTTCTCCCCATAACCCTTGATCCCTTTAGCCTTAAGAAATATATCCAACTCCTTCTTGAATATATTTAATGAATTGGCCTCTACTGCCTTCTGTGGTAGAGAATTCCACAGGTTCACCACTCTCTGGGTGAAGAAATTCCTCCTCATTTCTGTTCTAAATGGCTTACCCCTTATCCTTAGACTGTGACCCCTGGTTAAGACTCCCCAGCCATCGGGAACATCCTTCCTGCATCTAGTCTGTCCAGTCCTGTCAGAATTTTATAAGTTTCAATGAGACCCCCTCTCATTCTTCTAAACTCCAGCGAGTACAAGCCCAATCTTCCCAATCTCTCCTCATACGTCATCCCTGCCATCCCGGGTATCAGCCTGGTGAATCTTCACTGAGCTCCTTCCATGGTAAGAACATCCTTCCTCAGATAAGGTGACCAAAACTGCAAACAATACTCAAGGTGTGGCCTCACCAAGGCCCTGTACAACTGCAGCAAGACATCCTTGTTCCTGTACTCAAGCCATCTCGCTACAAAGGCCAACATACCATTTGCCTTCTTAACCGCCTGCTGCACCTGCATGCTTACCTTCAGCGACTGGTGCACAAGGATGCCCAGGTCTCGTTGCACTTCCCCTTCTCCCAATCTATTGCCATTCAGATAATAATTTGCCTTCCTGTTTTTGCCACCAAAGTGGATAACCTCACATTTATCCACATTATATTGCATCTGCCATGTTTTTGCCCAATCACCCAACCTATCCAAATCATCCTGGAGTTTCTCAGCATCCTCCTCACAGCACACACGCCTACCCAGCTTTGTGTCATCTGCAAATTTGGAGATATTACATCGCGTTCCCTTGTCTAGATCATTAATATATATTGTGAATAGCTGGGGTCCAAGGACCGATCGCTGTGGTACCCCACTAGTCACTGCCTGCCACTCGGAAAAAGACACGTTTATTCCAACTCTTTGCTTTCTGTCTGCTAACCAGTTCTCTATCCAAGTCAATACCTTGCCCCCAATCCCATGTGCCTTAACTTTACACGCTAATCTCATTGCGGGACCTTATCAAAAGCCTTCTGAAAGTCCAAATACACCACATCCACTGGTTCTCCCTTATCTATTTTATCAGTTACATCCTCAAAAAATTCCAGTAGATTCGTCAAGCACGATTTACCTTTTGTAAATCCATGTTGACTTTGTCAGATCTTGTCACTGTTTTCCAAGTGCTCTGCTATTACATCTTTTCTAATGGGCTCCAGCATTTTCCCCACTACTGATGTCAGGCTTACCGGTCTGTAATTCCCCGTTTTCTCTCTACCACCTTTTTTGAATAGTGGGGTAACATTAGCTACCCTCCAATCTATGGATACTGTTCCAGATTCCATTGAGTGTTGGAAGATGATCAGCAATGCATCTACTATTTCTAGGGCCACTTCCTTAAGTACCCTAGGATGTAGATTATCAGGCCCTGGGGATTTATTGGCCTTCAATCCCATCAATTTCCCTAACACCATTTCCCTACAAATACTGATTTCTTTCAGTTCCTCCCTTTCATCAGACCCTATGAGGTGAAGCATCCAGGAATGCGCCTAACACCTCGAATCTCTTCGCCGAGAGCAAGCGGAAGCCAAGTGCAGGCAGCGCAAGGAGCGCACGTCAACCCAAGCACCCCACCCACCCGCCCCTTCAACCACCGTCTGCCCCACCTGTGACAGAGATTGTAGGTCCCGCATTGGACACATCAGTTACCTGCGAACTCATTTTTAATGTGGAAGCAAGTCATCCTCGGTTCCGAAGGATTGCCTAAGAGAGATCACCGAGGAGCAAAAAAATGGCAGACCAATTAAATACATACTTTGGTTCTGTCTTCACAAAGGAGGACACAAATAACCTCCCAGAGAAGTCGGGGAACATAGGGTCTAATGAGAGGGAGGAATTGAATGAAATCAGTATTTGTAGGGAAATGGTGTTAGGGAAATTGATGGGGTTGAACGCCAATAAATCCCCAGGGCCTGATAATCGACATCCTAGGGTACTTAAGGAAGTGGCCCTAGAAATAGTAGATGCATTGCTGGTCATCTTCCAAAATTCTATAGATGCTGGAACAGTTCCCATGGATTGGAGGATAGCTAATGTAACCCCACTATTTAAAAAAGGTGGTAGAGCGAAAACGGGGAATTATAGACCGGTAAGTCTGACATCGGTAGTGGGGAAAATGCTAGAGTCCATTATAAAAGATGTAATAGCAGAGCACTTGGGAAACAGTGACAGGATCGGACAAAGTCAACATGGATTTACAAAAGGTAAATCGTGCTTGACTAAACTACTGGAATTTTTTGAGGATGTAACTGGTAGAATAGATAAGGGAGAACCAGGATGTGGTGTATTTGGACTTTCAGAAGGCTTTCGATAAGGTCCCGCATAAGAGATTAGCGTGCAAAGTTAAAGCGCATGGGATTGGGAGTAAGGTACTGCCTTGGATAGAGAACTGGTTGGCAGACAGGAAGCAAAGAGTGGCAGGCAGTGACTAGTGGGGTACCGCAGGGATCGGTGCTAGGACCCCAGCTATTCACAATATATATAAAGGATCTAGACAAGGGAACTAGATGTAATATCTCCAAGTTTGCAGACGACACAAAACTGGGTGTGCGTGTGTGCTGTGAGGAGGATGATTTGGACAGGTTGGGTGATTCGGCAGGTGCATGGCAAATGCAGTATAATGTGGATAAATGCGAGGTTATTCACTTCGGTGGCAACAACAGGAAGACAGATTATTATCTGAACGGCAACAGATTGGGAAAAGGGGAAGTGCAACGAGACCTGGGTGTCCTTGTGTACCAGTCGCTGAAGGTAAGCATGCAGGTGCAGCAGGCGGTTAAGAAGCCAAATGGTATTTTGGCCTTCATAGTGAGAGGATTTGAGTACAGGAGCAAGGATGTCTTGCTGCAGTTATACAGGGCCTTGGTGAGACCACACCTTGAGTATTGTGTGCAGTTTTGGTCACCTTATCTGAGGAAGGATGTTCTTGCCATGGAGAGAGTGCAGCGAAGATTCACCGGACTGATACCTGGGATGGCAGGAATAACGTATGAGGAGAGATTGTGTCGATTAGGCTTATACTCGCTAGAGTTTAGAAGAATGAGAAGGGATTTCATTGAAACTTATAAAATTCTAACAGGACTAGACAGACTAGATGCAGGAAGGATGTTCCCGATGGTCGGGGAGTCCAGAACCAGGGGTCACAGTCTAAGGATAAGTGGTAAGCCATTTAGGACAGAGATGAGGAGTAATTTCTTCACCCAGAGAGTGGTGAACCTGTGGAATTCTCTACCACAGAAGGCAGTTGAGGCCAATTCATTAAATATATTCAAGAAGGAGTTAGATATATTTCTTAAGGCTAAAGGGATGGAGGGATATGGGGAGAAAGCAGGGACAGGGTACTGAATTTGGATGATCAGTCATGATCTCATTAAATGGCGGAACAGGCTCGAGGGGCCGAATGGCCTACTCCTGCTCCTATCTTCTATGTTTCTATGTTTCTATCACAATCTTAACTTGTGTCTCATAGATGGTGGCAAACGTTTTGGGGAGTCAGGAGGTGAGACACTTGCCACACAATACCCAGCCTCTGACCTGGTCTTGTTGCCACAGTATTTATGTGGCTGGTCCAGTTAAGTTTCTGGTCAATGGTGACCCCATGATGTTGATGGTGGGGGATTCGGCGATGGTAATCCTGTTGAATATCAAGGGGTGGTAGTTTTATTCTCTCTTGTTCGAGATGGTCATTGGCTGGTGCTAGTGTGGTGCGAATGTTACTTGCCGCTTATCAGCCCAAGCCTTGCAGCCTGCGTGCACGGACTGCTTCATTATCTGAGGAGTTGCGAATGGAACCGAACACTACGCAAATATCAACGAACATCCCCACTTCTGATCTTATGATGGAGGGAAAGTCATTGCGAAGCAGCTGAAGATGGTTGGGTCTAGGACATTGCCCTGAGGAATTCCTGCAGTGATGGCCTGGGGCTGAGATATTTGGCTTCCAACAACCACAACCATCTTCCTTTGTGCTCGGTACAACACCAGCCAGTGGAGAGTTTTGCCCCTGATTCCCATTGATGTCAATTTTACTAGGGTTCCTTGATGCTACACTTGGTCAAATGTTGCCTTGATGTCAAGAGCAGTCACTCTCACCTCACCTCTGGAATTCAGCTCTTTTGTCCATGTTTGGCTGCAATGAGGGCAATTAGGGATGGGCAATAAATGCTGGCCTTTCCAGCGATGCCCACGTCCCATGAACAAATTTTTAAAAATGAGTTCTGGAGCTGCAGGCCCAGTCTGGCAGCTATGTCCTTCAGGACTCGGCCAACTGGGTCAGTGGTGGTGCTACTGAGCCACTCTTGGTGATGGACATTGATGTCCCTTACCCAGAGTACATTCTGCGCCCTCAGTGCTTCTTCCAAGTGGTGTTCAACACGGAGGAGAGGAGTACTGATTCATCAGTCGAGGGAGAGCAGTAGGTGGTAATCAACAGGATGCTTCCTTGCCCATGTTTGACGTGATGCCAGGAAACTTCATGGTGTCCAGAGTCAATGTTGAGGACTCCCAGGGCCACACCCTCTGTCCAGTGTGACAGGGCATATGCAGGGATGGTGATGGAAGAGTCTGGGACATTAGCTGAAAGGTATGATTCTATGTCAAGCTGTTGTTTGACTAGTCTGTGGAACAGCTCTCCCAATTTTGGCGCAAGTCCCCAGATGTTTGTGAGAAGGACTTTGCAGGGTCGACTGGGCTGGGTGTGCCTTTGTCATGTCCACTGTCCTTCTGGTTTTATTCTTGGTATACTTCTTTGTAGCGGTTTGGTACAATTGAGTGGCTTGTTCGGCCATTTCAAAAGGCAGTTAAGAGTAAGCCATATTGCTGTGGATCTGGCATAACATATAGACCAGACCAGGTAAGGATGGCAGATTTCCTTCCCAGACAATCCAGTAGTTTTCATGATCACCATTACTATCTTTTTATTGCAGATTGATTAATTAACTGAATTTAAATTCCCCAGCTGCCATGATGGGATTTGACCTCACGTCTCCGGATCTTAAGTCTGGGCCTACTGGATTATTGGTTCAGTAACAGAACCACTATGCTACCGTACCCGATAGTTTTTTGCTGGTTGTGTGCTAGTATTTGTACAAGTGGCAGAGCCATAAATATTTATACAAATCAAAATCAAATCAAATCAAATCAACTTTTATTGTCATTGTTAGTGCACAAGTGCAGTACAACGAAATGTAGGCTTGCGGCTCCCGAGAGTGTACATTTGGATTAAGACATTTAAACATTCAACATACATTTGGTTTGTAGTATATTAACATAAACATAACCATAATAAAGTGCATTGGCAGATGTGCAGGCTTTAGAGTTTATTTGTGGAGTTCAGTAGGATGACAGCCCTGGGAAAGAAGCTTTTCCTAAATCTGGTCGTGCGGGTGCGAATGCATCTGTAGCGTCTCCCAGATGGCAGGAGGGTGAACAGACTGTGGCTGGGGTGGGTAGGGTCTTTGATGATGGACCGTGACCTCCGTAGACAGCGTTTCTGGTATATGTGCTCTATGGTCGGTAGCCGGGTGCCGGTAATGCGTTGGGCAGTTTTGACTACCCGCTGCAGGGCTTTCCGGTCATAGTAGCTACAGCTGCCATACCATACTGTGATACAATTTGTCAGGATGCTCTCTATAGTGCAGCGGTAAAAGTTGGAGAGGATCAGGGGTGACAGGTTACATCCCTTCAGCCTCCTTAGGAAATATAGGCGCTGCTGGGCCTTCTTCACCAGAGAGGAGGTGTTGAGGGACCAGGAGAGGTCTTCCGTGATGTGGACTCCGAGGAACTTAAAGCTGTCCACCCTTTCCACCACAGCCCCATTGATGTGGATGGGGGTGTGACTTCCGCCTTTGGACTTCCTGAAGTCCACAATGATTTCTTTGGTTTTCTTGATGTTAAGGGCCAGGTTGTTATCGGCGCACCACTTCACGAGATGCTGGACCTCCTCCCTGTAGGCTGACTCATCGTTGTTGGTGATCTGGCCTATTACCGTGGTGTCATCCGCAAACTTGATGATGGTGTTGGAACCATTAACAGCCACACAGTCGTGGGTGAAGAGGGAGTAGAGGAGGGGGCTCAGCACACATCCTTGTGGGGCCCCCGTGTTCAGGGTCAGGGGGGGAGGTGTGGTTACCTAATTTGACAGACTGGGGTCTGTTTGTTAGGAAGTCCAGGGTCCAGTTGCAGAGGGAAGTGTTCAGGCCAAGAGTTTGGAGTTTGGTGGCCAGCTTGTTGGGGACGATAGTGTTGAATGCTGAGCTGTAGTCTTTGAACAGCATTCTGATGTAGGTCTCCTTACCATCTAGGTGATTCAGTGCCGAATGTAGAGCAGTTGTGATTGCATCCTCCGTTGATCTGTTTGCACGGTAGGCAAACTGGTGTTGGTCAAGAGAGGCAGGAACATTGGCTTTGATGTGGGCTAAGACCAGTCTCTCGAAACACTTCATTATGGTGGGTGTGAGTGCGACAGGTTGATAGTCGTTCAGGCACGTCACAGCCGTTTGTTTTGGCACAGGAATAATGGTAGCGGTCTTGAAGCATGTAGGGACTACTGCCTGGGCCAATGACAGATTGAAGATGGCGGTGAAGACATCAGCCAGCCGATCAGCACATTCCTTGAGTACCCATCCAGGGATGCTATCCGGTCCAGCAGCCTTTCGTGTGTTCACTCCGCGTAGAACACCCCTTACGTCGGAGGTCGACAGAGTGAGCACCTGGTCTTCCGGGGGTGGCAAGGCTTTGGTAGCCGGCTCCCTGTTGTCCCTGTCGAAGCGAGCGTAGAAGTTGTTAAGCTCCTCCGGAAGGGAGGCATCGCTAACCGGGGGACTGGTGTTTTTGCCCTTGTAGTCAGTGATGGACTGGATGCCTTGTCACATGCGCCGGGGGTCCGAGTTGTTGCGGAAGTGATCCTCTATCCGCAGTGTCTGTTTCCTTTTGGCAGTCCTGATACCCTTTTTTAGGTTGGTCCTAGCTGCACTGTAAGCCGCCGCGTCGCCAGATTTAAATGCTGCGTCGCGTTCTTTCAACAGTGAGCGGACCTCTCCGTTCATCCAGGGTTTCTGGTTGGGGTATGTCCTGATATTTGTATGGGTCGTGACGACCTCGACGCAGCTGTTGATGTAGAATAGCACTGTGGATGCATATTCCTCGATGTCATTGTGGGCAAACATGCCCCAATCAGTGCGTTTGAAGCAGTCCTGAAGCTCCGATACTGCCCCCTCTGGCCATCCTTTCACTGCTCTCACTGATGTTCTCCCTCTTTTGATGAGCGGTTTGTATGCCGGGGCCAACAAAAATCAAGGAGGACAGCTATCAACTCTGTACATAAGCTGAGGTTGAACTGCACTTTTGTGTACTTTCTGTATATTAAAGGGGCAATGTCCTCATGAAAAAATGTGTCATACAAACCCTTCTTTTGGGAGGGAGAAGGGGAAGTAAAAGAGCCACCTGTCACTTCTAACATAATGATATCACAAGAAAGTGACATGACTTATTTGATCCATTCTGTTTTTCCAAACAAATGAAAACAATAGCTATCATTTATATGGGTCCTTTAACATCGTAAATCCTCTAAGGGCGATTCACAGATCTGAGAACAACTAGCAAGCAGTAGTAGGAAAATATTCACAGTGGTGACTGAGTGCGTAGTGGAAGACGTCGGTTTTCTGGAGGCTTTTGAAGGAGGAGAGCGAGGTAGGATGGTGAGTTCCAGAGCATGGGGCCAAGACAGTTGAAGGCTTTGCCACCAGCAGAGAAGTGGAGAGAGAGGGGTGAAAGGAGGCTAGAATGGAAGAGCAGAGGGCACGTACTGGCACATAGAGCTGGAGTAGGTTGTACTGAATATTTTGTCATGTACATCGTAGCCACATTAACGTACTTAAAAATCTGCCTTTCCCCCATAACCTTTTTCCAAAAACAGTAACTGTTACAGTGAATAGATGAAATAAATAGCTCGGCAATCAAAAGATTAATGATGTTGAAAGTGCAAGATGACAGATTTGTTCTAGTACAGTGTGTGTTTATGAAATCTTTGTTGAGTGTTCACCCCTGTGTTTGGACTGTGCTACCTGGAACAGATAGAGCAGTCCTATTTCACAGCTACATTCCTCACGATTCCCGCTACTGAAGCAGACAAAAGAATATGGAACTTTATAATCACACAGTAGCCCCTTGTGAAAATACATTGGCCTAGAAATTCGGTGGAGGCCCAAACGGGGCGCCAAGCTCGCCTGGGCGCTGGAATTACCACTGCGATTGGAGCCATTGTGCCCGCTGGAAATTCAGCTTGAGCGCCCCAAGAGGGACGCGGGGCGCTGCTCGAGGCGCTCCGCGTCCCTCTTGGGGCGCTGAAACTGAATATCGCAGCGCAACGTGCCGCAGCACCACACGCTGCGGCATGGCGTGCTGCGGTACTGCAGGCCTTCCTCCCCTTCTTAAGGGGGAGGGGCCTGCACCAGCACGATGACCGATCGCGAGTGCCGGCAAAAGAGCCCGGCACCGAGGAGAAGTGCCGGGCTCTCGGGACACAGCCGGCACTTCCCGGGGGGGCAGGGATCAGGAGGCCAGGCACGGAGGTGCTGGCAGGCGGCCACTGAAAAAATTGGCCGCCCCGCACCTCCACCTTAATTTGCGCCACTACCGCCACAGGTAGGCCCCATGAACCGGGCGCGATTTGCGAATGGCGTTACAGAAGCGGGCGCTACCAAATATCGCGATTGGGGCGGTAGCAAGGCGCTGCGCACACCGATGACGTCATCGGTGGCGGCGCAGCGCTACAGGCTAACGCCGCCATTAGCGCCCCGCTAAATATCGCGGGAGGCGTGGCCAGTGGCGCTAAAGCCACTGAGTGCCCTCTTTAGATGCTAACTGGCGGCGCAGCCCACCGAATTTCTAGGCCATTGTATTGCATATTGTTTTATGACTGCTTCATTTTAACAGAATGCTCACAGAAAACCCAGAGGCAGGTTGATATGCCAGTGCTTTGTTGCGCACTATATTTGTGTTAATTCAACTTAGCGCTGCTCAGCAAAACTCTAAGGTGGAAAAAGCAATCATAAACTCAGCGAGTTTACTTATTGCTGCACAATAAATTTCACCTTCTCTGAAAACCTTACCACACTGGTGACACATAACACCGCTACACATAGGAACATAGGAACAAGGAGTAGGCCATTTAGTCCCTCGAGCCTGTTCCGCCATTCAATGAGATCAGGGCTGATCTGTGACCTAACTCCTTATACCCGCCTTTGGCCCATATCCCTTAATACCTTTGGTTAACAGAAAACTATCAATCTCAGATTTAAAATTAACAATTGATCTAGCATCAATTGCTATTTGCGGAAGAGAATTCCAAACTTCTACCACCCTTTGTGTGTAGAATTGTTTTCCAATTTAACTCCTGAAAGGTCTGGCTCTAATTTTTAGACTGTGGCCCCTAGTCCTTGAATCCCCAACCAGCGGAAATAGTTTCTCTCTATCTACCCTATCTGTTCCCCTTAATATCTTGAAAACTTTGATCAGATCACCCCTTAACCTTTAAAATTTTAGGGAACACAACCCTAATTTGTGTAATAATCCTAGTCCCATATCAATCCAGTGCAGCTGCATCTGCGTCGGACATTAAACTTATCATGCCTCTTTTGAGATTCTGGTTTTAATCCAGACAAATTAATTGGCTGTGTCAGTGCTACCCGATTTTCCCAATGCACTAGTAAAACACCGTTCTCTTTTTCTCACTTTGGGATTCATCTTGGATATGGCTCGGCCTAGTACTCAGGCCTGATATTCTCTCCTCTACATGTATTTTTTGTTCCCCAGTGTATTTTCGAGAAGGGGAAGTGAAATTCATTACTAGATCAAAGGTGGCCAACGTTTTTAGCTTCAGAAAACTGACATAGGCTACAGGAAATCCGTTATACTCCTTTGGGGGTGGTCAATCCCATTAGCGTTTCTTTATTTCTTTTTCAGTCTGTGCCAGCTTGCTTCTTGAGGCAGTCCATTCCCTGTGAATCTACCAGCACAGTTTTCAGGAGGAAGTACCAATTTGGGGGTTCATGAATGACCTCTTTAATACCTGTTAATATTAGGAATTCACTAGTGATGGCACTGCTTCTGTCTGCTACCTACCACGGTACTAAAGTAAATGCAGTGGTACAACTGCTGTAAGAGCTTGCGCAAACTATCAAAATAAGTTGCTTTCAGCTATTTTTCTGACAGCTGCTCTGCCTCTGCCTCCAATATCAATAGCAAGCTATCCCAGCTGAGTGCCCTCCCCTCCTGAGTTCTATGGGGTTGCAGACTTTGCTGGACCTACTTCCCAGTGGATGCTGTTAGTATTCGTGGTCCATGTTGAACAGTAATTTTGCATCTATTGAATGAGGTAAATCTAGTTTGACCATAGAGTGGTCACATTGCGGTCTTCCATTTGTCATGCGACATCACCAGTGGCGTCTGCAATGGAGACTTCAGTTTCATCGGCCACAAGAACAGTAGAAACATTTCTCATGAATGGTCCCACTGCTGCTATGGAGGCTTTGTGGCCCAAACTCAAAGATGCAGTCATGGCTGGCTTCAACACACTTGGAGTAGCGTTACAAATAACCATGAGGGAGAGATTCTGAGATCTCACAGATGCCCACTGTGGTAAATCCATGTAGTGAGACAAGGACGCGAAGAGGCGATATTGTAGAATTAACACGAGTACTTTATTAACAAACAGAGTAACAAACATTATGCCTGCATCCTGGCATTTCACCTTTGCTGACCTTGACAGGAAGCAAACCTCTGACCTTAACAGGAAGCAAACCTCTGACCTTAGTAGCAGCATTGGCTACAGCACCACCTGGTGGATAACCTTAATCATAACATCCCAGATTACTATATCCCTCCCCACTTAAGATTTCAGTATGAATTTCTTAACAAACAACCATTCCTGAGGGTCACATATGGAGTCTCCATTCATCATGTTCCATACTTGATGAATCTAACAGTTCAGTATCAATCTCTCTGGTGGCTTGCGAGTCCTTTGTGAATGTCTAACAATAAAGTCCCTGCTCGTTTGTGGTGAAGCCACCAGCTGCTCCTGAGCAGAGCTCAGAGTATCTGACTCTGCAACGATGGTTTCCTCTTGATGAATAGGTTCCGGTGGCATTGGCTCTGTCCCTGGTGGTGGCACCACAGATACACTTGGATAACTGGGGGCAACCCTGTCTTCAGTCATTGCATCTGGAACCTTCATTTCAATTTCCCCTTGTCTGGGAATCTTCAGTCATTGCATCTGGAACCTTCATTTCAATTTCCCCTTGTCTGGTAAGTATCTGATCCACCTGTCTGCGTACTACCCTATCATCTCCCAACATGACCTTGTATGATACTGGACCTGTCATTGAGTCGATGAAGCCAGGAATCCACTTTAGTCCATAACTGAATTTCTTGGTAAGGACTGCGTCTCCTTCTCCAAAACTTCGGCTCTTTGTTCTTTCGTCATGGTTCTCCTTTTGTTTGTTTTGTCTGTTTTCCATTTTCCTTTTTAGGTCTGGGTGGACAAGGTCAAGTGTGGAGCGTAGTCTACGACCTAATAACATCTCAGCAGGAGAGAGTCCTGTGGTGGATTGAGGTGTTATTCTGTAGCTGAACAGAACCCGTGACACTTTGGCTGCTAAACTCCCTTCTGCAATTTTTTTCATCATCTCCTTAAATGTTTGTACGGCTCTCTCCGCAAGTCCATTCGAGGATGCATGATATGGAGCCGAGGTCACCTGCACTGTGCCATTTTTTCTCAAGAACTCTTTTATCTCTGTACTCACAAAACAAGTGGCATTGTCACTCACCACGATCTCTGGTAGCCCTTGATTACTGAAGCTCCGACGCAGGCAGTCTATAGTAGTAGTGGCGGAAGCAGAATTTACAGGATAAACATCCAGCCATTTGGAGTGTGTAGGGTTGCAAAGGGGTGGAAAGTTTCTGGTAAATTTCCGGTAAATTTCCGGAAATTTTCCACGGGAAGTTTAGCTTGGGAATTTTGGGAATTTTCCCCAAAAAAGCACATGCTAGCATAATATTGGTTTTTTTGTATTTCTTTCTTTTTTTTCCACAGGTCCTCTCTTAAAATTACTAACAGAGATGGAATCTTAATTATTAAGGAATTTCTTAATCAATATATGTTTATCTTCTTACTTGGCTTGTTTTAATAATTATAAGTTTTGTGTGTGACTATGAACAAATGTGTCCTGATTGGTTGGATGAGTGGATGAGCGATTAGCTCCCTCTGTTTGTAATATTTGCATATCGAATTGTGATTGGCCTGCAGGCATCTGTAAGAATGCTATAGTTTTTTTAAGATCCAGGTTAGGGGTCCTGAGGGAAGTCATTTTGTTTTCTGCTGATGTTGTGATGATGCAGTAAGTAAATCAGACTTTATACCAAATAAACCAGTTACTTGTCCTTCAATTTAAAATATACAAAATAATACACTATTGGTGATGTAGCGTCGTGTGTGTACAGGTCATGCTTCCATCACATGGAGCATCAGCAAAAATGTACTCACCCTGTTGCAATCGTGCTGATCGACCGCAGTTCGACACAGAGATGAATGCCTTTTATTTCTCTGCATAGAACAATGCCATGTTTACCGTCGGATGTGTGGAAGCATTTTACCCCAGGCATTAAAGATGGAAAGACTGTGTACATGTGCAAACACTGTAGAAAGCCATATGTAAAGAATGCCACAAAGATGCAGCAGCATTTATCCAAATGCAACAACTTCACTCATATTACGTCTATTGGGTGCGCAGCTCATGGGCTTAACCTGCTCCTCAAGGACATCATGGGTTTGAGAACCATGGAAGCACTGTACAAGAGAGCCAAGCAGGTTGTTAAGTATGTCAGGGGAAAACAGGTAGTTGCAGCAACCTACAACTCCAAGCAAATGACAAAGCACAAGAACACCACACTGAAGCTGCCCAACAACACTAGATGGGGTGGTGTTGTCATAATGTACAACAGCCTTCTGGAGGGTAAGGAGTCGCTGCAAGAAATGGCAATATCCCAGTCTGGGGATATGGAAACCACCATCAAGAAAATACCGCTGGATGATGTGTTTTGGGAGAGAGTGGTTAGCAGCCTTAAACTACTCTCATCAGTAGCATCTGCAATTGCTCAGATTGAAGGAGATGACGCTGTCTTGTCAGATGTTCTCAGGCTTTTTACTGATTTAAAAGAACAAATCAGCATTGCCCTACCCACATCCCTGCTGCTCAAAGCAGAGGAGAAGGCAATTGTTCAATTCATACAGACGCGTCAAGAATTTTGTGTCAAGCCGATTCATGCTGCAGCATACATGCTGGACCCAAAGCATGTTGGGAGACCAATACTTTCTGGAGAACAGATCAACAGCGCTTACAGTGTGATTTCTACCCTCTCACACCATCTCAATCTGGATGTGGGCAAAGTTCTGGGAAGTCTGGCAAAGTTCTCTACCAAGCAAGGTCTTTGGAATGGGGATGGGATATGGGAATCATGCAAGCATATCAGTGCACATACCTGGTGGAAGGGACTTTGTGCATCTGAGGCCCTGTCACCTATTGCATCGGTGATACTCCAAATCCCACCTTCATCAGCAGCCTCTGAACGAAACTGGTCACTTTTTGGGAATACGCATACAAAGGTGCGCAACAGGCTGACTAACAAGAGAGTGGAGAAACTGGTGGCTATCCGGGCGAACCTACAACTTATTGTGGTGGCTATCCGGGTGAACCTACAACTTATTGAGCCAGATACAGAAGTGTCCACCACACAGCTAGACACTGACACAGAGGAGGAAATGGACACGTCAGAGCCAGAGTCAGAGAATCAGGAGGAGCAATGAGGAGTAGAAGACTCAGAAGACTCATGAGTAGAAGACTCAAAGGGACAAAATAAGGACAAATTACAGGCTAAATAAGCTGACGCTCTTTTTATTTTATTTTAGATGGGTCTTTTTTGTGGGGGTTCAATAAAGTTCAAAATTATAACCTAAATAAAGTTTTGAAAGCCTGTTTTTATTTGTATGGAACAGTATGTCTATTTTGACGACAGATAATATAAGGGTCAGAGACAAAAACCATCAGTGTGCAAAAAAACTCAAAATTCCCATAAATTCCCAAAATTCCCATAAATTCCCGAAAGTTCCCATGGAAAGTTTCCTCTTTTAAAAATTCCCAGAATTTTGCAACACTAGGAGTGTGCATCAATGATTATGAGGAACATCTTCCCCATGAATGGGCCCGCATAATCTAAGTGCAATCTTCTCCATGGTTTATCCGGCCACTCCCAGGGGTGGAGAGGAGCCGCTGCTGGTGCCTTCCGGTGTTCCTGACAAGTGCTGCATGTCTTGACTAGATTTTCTATATCCTCATCTAGCTTTGGCCACCACAAGTAACTCCTAGCCAAGGCTTTCATAAGCGAGACCCCAGGATGACACTGATGTAGTTGCTCTAGGATAGACTGTCGTGCTGGCTGTGGAATAATCACTCATGCTACCCATAACACGCAACCATCCTGCACACTCAGCTCTGTTTTCCTGACACTGTAGGGTGTGAAGTCAGCCCCTTCCGGATGCTGTGGCCATCCCCTCAGCACATATTCTCGAACTCTAGACAGTACTGGATCTTTACCTGTCCATGTTCTGACTTGCTCTGCAGTCACAAGTGCTGTGTCAGTGTCCTCCAACATCAAAACTCTGTCCTCTGGAGCTGCACGGATAGGTGTGCCTGGCAGTTGAAGACGGCTCAAGGCATCTGCGTTCCCACGGTACTTGCCCGCCTTGTAGACGATGACATATTCATATGCCCTCAACGTCACTGCCCACCTCTGGATCCGGGGTGACTCCATCTGTGGAATTGCTTTTATTTCATTGAAAAGAGAGAGAAGAGGTTTATGATCGGTGCATATGGTGAACTTCCTGCCATATATGTACTTGTGGAACTTCTGTAACCCAAACATTACTGCTAACCCCTCTTTGTCTAACTGGGAATAGTTTTTTTCCGCTGGTGTTAGAGTTCGGGACATAAACTCTATTGGTCTTTCAGTTCCATCTTCCATGCAGTGTGAATGAACTGCCCCCACCCCATAAGGTGAAGCATCACAAGAGAGAATGATGTCTTTCTCTGCATTGTAGTGAACCAGCACATTCAACGACAGTATCAGTTTCTTGGACTGTTCAATGAAACCCCCTGCTCCTCTCCCCACTGCCACTGTGTCTCCTTGCGCAGTAGTTTGTGAAGAGGTGCTAACACAGTTGACAAGTTTGGTAAAGACCTGTTATAATAGTTCAGCAGTCCCAGGTAAGCTTTTAACTCAGCCACATTTGTAGGAGCAGGGGCATCCTGCAGTGCTTGTACCTTCTCCTTGAGTGGATGGAGCCCGGTGGCATCCACTCTGTGTCCCAGGAACACTGCCTCATTCCCCAGGAAAGTGCACTTACTCCTCTTGAGCTGGAACCCTGCCCTCTCCATTCTCTGTAGTACGTCTCTCAGAGTGCTCAGATGCTCCTGGTCGGTTCTTCCCGTCACCAGAATGTCATCCAGATAGATGGAAACATGTGGAATCCCTTGCAGTACACCTTTGATTGTCCTCTGGAAGATAGCTGGACTAGATGAGACACCAAACGGTAAGCGGTTATATGTAAACAAGCCCTTGTGTGTATTTATGGTGACATACTTCTTTGATTCGTCATCCAGTGTAATCTGCAAGTAGGCATGACTCATATCCAACTTTGTGAATTTCTTTCCTCCAGCCAGGTTTGCAAAGAGATCCTTTGTTTTGGGAATTGGATACTGCTCTAGTTTGGACACCCGATTGACTTTCAATTTATAGTCTCCACAGAGTCTTATCGAATTGTACAGTTTTAAAACAGGTACTATGGGAGCTGCCCATTCCGAACATTTCACTGGCTCCAGTGTGTTCTCTCTCAATAGACGGTCAAGCTCAGCCTCTACCTTTGGCTTCATGGCATAAGGCACAGCTCGTTGTTTAAAAAACCTTGGCAGTGCCTCCTTGTCTACATAAATCTTAGCTGGGGGGCCATTAAATGTGCCATGTTCCTCCTTGAACACATTCTCATGTTCACTCAACACTTCTTGCAAAGTCAAATGTTTGCCCGCATCTACTTGATGTACTGCTCCCCAGTCTAATTTAAAATCTTTTATCCAGCCCCGACCTAACAGGTTTGGTCCGGTACGCGATACTATAACTACAGGTAGCTGTTCCACTGTGTCCCTGTGTTGCACAGTTACATTAGCTGTACCTAATGTCACGACTCGTTCACCTGTATATGTTTTAAGATGCAAGGAGCAAGGCTTTAACTCTGGAACTTTTGCACAGTTCCACAATTTTGAGTATTCTGCCTTGTTCATTATGGTCACGCCGCACCCTGTATCCACTTCAAAGTTCATTTTAGTGTCATTTACTGTCAGTTGTAATGTGATAGGAGCCACTTTTTGAATGTTCTCTAACATGCTATACATTATGAACATGTCCTCTTCTTCCTCAGCTTCCCTGTTGATGTGGTGTGCGCCATGTTTTTTCACTTCTCTCCCTTGGTTTTGCTGTCCTCCCCCTTTTGGTTTGGATTCCTCCACAGGTGATTTCGCCCTGCAAGCTCATTTTATGTGTCCTTGTTTCCCACACTTGTAGCACTTTTCCTCCAGAAACCGGCATTCACTCGCCAGGTCATCGCCCTTACATCTATAACATGCCTTCACATGCTCACGTTGTGGTTTCTGATGCATGTTCAACTTGTGCACAACAACCTGACCTGCAACTTGCGTAGCATTAGCTCTGTCTGAACCCTGTATTTCTTTTACATCTTAGTTCGCTGTCTCTTTGGCTTGAGCAAGTTCCAATGCTTTTTCATAAGTAAGCCCAGTCTCGGATAATAATCTACGCTGCATTCGGTCGACCCTAATTCCGCAAACTAGCCTATCTCACAGCATTTCCTTCAGGTTGTTCCCATAATTGCAATCTTGTGCTAATTTACGCAACACCGCTACATAGTCCATTACGCTCTCTTCCTCTTTCCTGTTCCTTGAATTAAACTTGAACCGCTGTACAATCTCACTAGGCTTAGGGTTGAAATGTTCTTTTAGCAAAGCCACTAATTCAACAAATGATTTGTCTCCAGGCTTTTCAGGACTGTGCAGATTTTTCATCAAACTGTAGGTTTGGCTTCCCACTGAACTAAGCAGAATGGCTTTCCTTTTTCCGGCATCATTTATTTCATTTGCTTCAAAAAAATAACCCAAAACTTCACAGTATTCCTCCCAGGTTTGTGCTTGACTATCAAAAGCGGAAACTGTTCCTACCATGGCAGCCATGCTCTCTTCCAACTGGTAGCTAACCGTAGCTCGTAATTTTGTTGTTTAAATGTCCTGGCAGACTTTTATTCTTTATCCAGGGTCCTTAGTTACCTCGTCGCCAAATGTGATAAATCTATGTAGTAAGACAAGGACACGAAGAGGCGATATCGTAGAATTAACATGAGTACTTTATTAACAAACAGAGTAACAAACATCATGCCTGCATCCTGGCATTTCACCTTTGCTGACCTTGACAGGAAGCAAACCTCTGACCTTAACAGGAAGCAAACCTCTGACCTTAGTAGCAGCATTGGCTACAGCACCACCTGGTGGATAACCTTAATCATAACATCCCAGATTACTATACCCACTATTTTGTGGTCATTCGATGCGGAGATCACATAATAATAAGTACAGATAAAGGAGACCTTCCACAGACATTTACAAGCCCACTACCATAGCATCCATCTGTTTATTGAATGATTCCAAAGTTTTTGCCATCGCTAATCTATCCAGCAGATCAGTCCCAGTGTTAATCCCGCTGTGTGAAGAACTGCTTCCTGATATCAGTCCAGAACCAAGGCTTCCATGTTTGGTTTAGCACAGGAGTAGCTGGGTGGTCCTAAACAGGCAGTTCTGTGTCATCATATAGTAACAAGTGATGGCAGACCCGAAAGGCAGTAAACCCACAGATACTATACTAGACAAAACCCCACAGCACTAATACAGATTTGTCATGATTACAGGCAGAAACAAGAACAACTTGCATTTATATAGCGCCTTTAAGATAGTAAAATGTCCCAAGGCACGTCACAGGAGCATTATCAAACAAAATTTGTCACTGAACCAAATAAGGAGATATTAGGAACCGTGACCAAAAGCTTGATCAAAGAGATAGGTTTTAAGGAGTGCCTTAAAGGAGGGTAGAGAGGCGGAGAGGTTTAGAGGGAATTCCAGAGCTTAGGGCCTAGACAGCTGAAGACATGGCTGCTGATGATGGCGTCTAGTCTAGAGGTAATAAAGACATGGATGAGGGTTTCAGCAGCAGATGTGCTGAGAATGGGTGGAGAAGGTGATATTACAGTGATGGAAGTAGGCGGTCTTGGTGAAGGAGAGGATATGGGCTCAGAAGTCAATGGGAATCGGGAAAAACTCTCCACTGGCTGGAGTCATACCTAGCACAAAGGTAGATGGTTGTGGTTGTTGGAGGTCAATCATCTTAGCCCCAGGACATTGCTGCAGGAGTTCCTCAGGGCGGTGTCCTAGGCTCAACCATCTTCAGCTGCTTCATTAATGACCTTCCCTCCATCATAAGGTCAGAAGTGGGGATGTTCGCCGATGATTGAACAGTGTTCAATTGCATTTGCAACTCCTCCGATAATGAAGCACTCCATGCCCGCATGCAGCAAGACCTGGACGACATTCAGGCTTGGGCTGACAGGTGGCAGGTAACATTCGTGCCACACAAGTGCCAGGCAATGACAATCTCCGACAAGCGAGAGTCTAACCACCTCCCCATGACATTCAATGGCATTCAATGGCATTACCAGGTCACTAACCAGGTGGCATAGATTTAAAGTCATTGGTAGAAGGATTAGAGGGGAGTTGAGGATCATTTTTTTCACCCAGAGGGTGGTGGGGGTCTGGAACTCACTGCCTGAAAGGGTGGTAGAGGCAGAAACCCTCATCACATTTAAGAAGTACTTGGATATACACTTGAAGTGCCGTAACCTACAAGGCTATGGACCAAGAGCTAGAAAGTGGGATTAGGCTGGATAGTTCTTTGTCAGCCAGCACAGACACAATAGGCCGAATGGCCTCCTTCTGTGCTGTAAATTTCTATGATTCTATGATTCTAACTGCCCCAACCTGCCACAGATGGGCAACATCCTAATAACTCACTTCATAAGTTGCAAGCATTAGCACAGATACAGCCAGC
The DNA here is from genome assembly GCF_052327205.1 of Somniosus microcephalus. Classification (NCBI taxonomy): domain Eukaryota; kingdom Metazoa; phylum Chordata; class Chondrichthyes; order Squaliformes; family Somniosidae; genus Somniosus; species Somniosus microcephalus. The sequence goes on from NC_140993.1 coordinate 124,624,643, forward strand.
CTGGGGGATTTGGGTAGTTAATTTGAGGAGGAAACACTGGGTACGTTATAGAGCATGAGTGAGCAGGAGCATATGGTGGTAACAGTGGAGGAGCAGGAACTACTGGGCAGCAGGGCAGCTCATCTTCCTCAGCTGCAAAGCTCTGGGATTCGGACTTCATGAGGCCTGAATTCAAAAGAAGGTACAAGTGTCTGTGTACAAGTGTCTGACCACCAACATTTTATGCAGCCATTTCAGAATGTGTCAGACAGCCTGCAAGATGCGGCAGTGAGTGTGAACGTGTCCTCTATCCACATCTGTGCAATCATGCTTGCATGCTTTTCTGAAGCGCAGTTCACTATGGGGCATATTACAATTTCAGAGCCATGTGCAGCAAACCCCCAGTGAGAGACATCTTCATGAATGCTCACACTGCTGTTATAGAAACATAGAAACATAGAAGATAGGAGCAGGAGTAGGCCATTCAGCCCCTCGAGCCTGTTCCGCCATTTAATGAGATCATGGCTGATCATCCAAATTCAGTACCCTGTCCCTGCTTTCTCCCCATATCCCTTCATCCCTTTAGCCTTAAGAAATATATCTAACTCCTTCTTGAATATATTTAATGAATTGGCCTCAACTGCCTTCTGTGGTAGAGAATTCCACAGGTTCACCACTCTCTGTGTGAAGAAATTACTCCTCATCTCAGTCCTAAATGGCTTACCACTTTTCCTTAGACTGTGACCCTTGGTTCTGGACTCCACCGCCATTGGGAACTTCCTTCCTGCATCTAGTCTGTCTAGTCCTGTCAGAATTTTATAAGTTTCAATGAGATCCCCTCTCATTCTTCTAAACTCTAGCGAATATCAGCCCAATCGACCCAATCTCTCTTCATACGTCATTCCTGCCATCCCAGGTATCAGTCTGGTGAACCTTCGCTGCACTCCCTCCATGGCAAGAACATCCTTCCTCAGGTAAGGCGACCAAAACTGCACACAATACTCAAGGTGTGGTCTCACCAAGGCCCTGTACAACTGCAGCAAGACATCCTTGCTCCTGTACTCGAATCCTCTTGCTATGAAGGCCAACAAACCATTTGCCTTCTTAACCGCCTGCTGCACCTGCATGCTTACCTTCAGCGACTAGTGCACAAGGACGCCCAGGTCTCGTTGCACTTCCCCTTTTCCCAATCTATTGCCGTTCAGATAATAATCTGCCTTCCTATTTTTGCCACCAAAGTGGATAACCTCGCATTTATCCACATTATACTGCATTTGTCATGCATCTGCCTAATCACCCAACCTGTCCAAATCACACTGGAGTTTCTCTGCATCCTCCTCATAGCACACACACCCACCCAGCTTTGTGTCGTCTGCAAACTTGGAGATATTACATCTAGTTCCCTCGTCTAGATCATCTTTAATATATATTGTGAATAGCTGGGGTCCTGGCACCGATCCGATCACTGCCTCCAACTCGGAAAAAGACCCGTTTATTCCAACTCTTTGCTTCCTGTCTGCCAACCAGTTCTCTGTCCAATTCAGTCCCTTACCCCCAATCCCACGTGCTTTAACTTTGCACGCTAATCTCTTATGCGGGGCCTTATCGAAAGCCTTCTGAAAGTCCAAATACACCACATCCACTGGTTCTCCCTTATCTATTCTACCAGTTACATCCTCAAAAAATTCCAGTAGATTAGTCAAGCACGATTTACCTTTTGTAAATCCATGTTGACTTTGTCCGATCCTGTCACTATTTTCCAACAAAAACCTCGGACTCTAATTTCTAAGGGGCTCTGTTGTCCGCCTTCAGGGGTGCTTGGACTTGGATGGAGACAGTCTTTGTGTAGGACTTCACTGCCCTCACTGCTGCCCAGATATCTGCCTGCCCCACACTTGTAGTAATAATTAGTTGTTATTTATGATCAGAGCTGCAACACTTCTGACCCTGAACTACCTGCAGGCTAGCTATTTGTTCTCTTTGTGACAAAGCGTGTGTATAATTTTTCTCCAGCTGAGTTGATGAAAGCAAGAACTTCTATTGGGAAATGTAGCGGAGGCAACTGTTGTTATGGTTACACACTCGACTTCTAAAGCCAGAATAATCTAATAATGATTTCTAAAAGCAGCCAAATTGTATATTAAAACAGACGCAGTAACTGTTTCTAATAGTAACCGGTCTTTCATGCCACCTACAAGTGTGACTAGAGTTGATATTTTATTAAAGGAATATACTTGACTCCAAACAACTTTAATGTTTTAATACACAGAGGGCTACTCTGTAATTTAGTTACCCGCACTAATTAATTCTATAATTTGTTCATTAAAGACAAGTTTCACAGTGGATGGGGGTGAAATTGGATCTTGTTGACCCTGGAATACATGCAAAAAGGTCCAAGTTAGAAGGCTAACCTCCCACGCCGAACAGTGTCAGAAACACATCCGACACCGTATTGGTTCAGGCGCTGTAGAGGCGCCCCTGGCAGCTGCCTAAAACAGGCGTTAGGCCCCTTGAATAAGGGCAGCCTCTGAGAACAGATTTCACCCCCACTATCTCAAAGATTTCAATGGTTTGGGTAGGCCACTTGCAGCCTACTGTTCTTCGTTAAAATCCAAAACAAGCAGGAACTCTCAGCATAGCAGTACGTGTGCTGTGGGGTTTGTCCCATTTATATTGTGGGGCAAATTCTACCACACCAGAGCAACAGATAAACAATTGCACATGTAAGTTATTAGAGAGTTGTGATTTTATGAATTTATTTTCTAGTTGCTGGAACTTCCCCAATGGCTCACAAATAAAATACCTCATGTTCCCACACCCATTGCTATTTGAAGTGGATAGATCTTAGAATACAGCAAAGAAGGACCAAGAAATTGATAAAGAAAGGGAAAATAGAATATGAGAGTAAACTAGCGAGAGACATAAAAACAGACTGTAAAAGCTTCTATAGGTATATAAAAAGGAAAAGATTAGCAAAAGTAAATGTGGATCCCTTATAGGCTGAGACAGGAGAAATTACAATGGGGAATAAGGAAATGGCAGAGAAATTAAACAATGGAGGCGGGCTGAGGGCGGGCCCGCTGCTCTGTGGATTTTCGACCCGCTCCCGGCTGCCGCCTCCCAACACTTACTATTTTGGTTTGATTGGCCTCGTTACGGCCGACGTGCGGGTCCCTCCAGGCAATTGCTTGGAGGCTGTCAGTTTCTCGCGTCTGATCATATTGAATGGTGGAGCAAGCTCGAAGGGCCGAATGGCCTACTCCTGCTCCTATGTTTCTATTCTATGTTTCTGTGATGCGTTGTTTGAATGAAAATTTAAAGGGACCATGTCCCCTTTGGAAAAATGTCAATGGGATGGATTGGTGCTGTATTATATAGAAAGTGGAGTTGACAGCGTCTGTTCTGAACAAAAGTTCATGAATAAAATTGCTGGTCATATTATTCCAGAAAGATATTTATGATTTTTTAATATATCAATTTATTATCTGACTATGAAATGAAAAAGATGCCAGATTTGTTCCAATAATTGGCTTAGTAATATTAATGTTTTTTTCTCTGAAAGGTGCTGGCTGCTGCAGGAACGGCAGCCCCAATAACTAAGGCTGCACCCAGGTTCAATGAGGGCTCCCTCCATGCTCTTATTGAGGGAGTTAGAGGACGTCAGGAGCTCCTCTTCCCTGGAAACAGAAGGAGGAGGCCTCCTCAGCTAACCAAGGCAGCTTGACTGCAAATTGCTGTTCAAGAGTGAGGGCTCAGGGCGATTTCCATGTAGAATGATGGTGGTGACACTGAGCACAAACCACCTTTTATTGGACAGAGGATGCCTGGGGTTTTGAGAATGTCAGATTATATTCATCTCCATGTGCCAGCCACCTGTGGTTGAAGTGTAAGCTTACGTGAATCTGGCATGGATGAGTGCATCCCTTACCTGACGGCCAGCAATGTGGTCGCCTGCTGCTGGATTGGTCACATCCGGCCCCGCAAGGCATCACTCCCCATCCTCCTCCTTGTCCTCTTCCTCATCCTCTTCATCTTCCTCCAAGGAGGCTGTGTGTTGAGCCACTTGTTCATCTGGCAGCAAAAAGCCGCGCTGCTCTTCCTCCGAATCTGACGACCAGGATGAGAGGATGTAAATTGTTCCTATCCCGTTGTTATAGAATTCAGTTGAGGCAAGAAGCTTGCAAGCACACAGTCAAAGTAACCTGAAATTATTCCAATCAGTTTAAACAGGAGATGTGTGTCAGCTTGACCAGTCACAAGGTCAGTAGATTTGCAAAATCTTATCCCAAACCTCCAACAACAAAGTTGTTGCATTTGAATGCACTTTTAAAGTTCTGCACCAATAATGATGACAGATCATGTCCTCCACCAACTCGTCTCCTTGCAGCTGGACTGTTTCTGACAAGACGGGAAACAGGAGCCTGAGGCACAAAAATGGAAAACCTCTATCAAAATAGGATTATCAAGGCAGTTAACAGGCTCTTAACTGCCTTAACTACCTGTCCCACCGGTTGGAGTCCGGTCAGTTTGGGAGCAGCTGAACAGACACAAAAATCGGGTGGGGGCGAGATGAAGGTGGGTTGTGTGTCTAAAGCCATTTTTCTCAATTTTCGCAGCAGACCCGCCACCAAACCTGCCTCCTCAGGACTGTTAAAATCCAGACCTTTGTGTCTGTCTTCATGGAAGAAGATGCAAAAAACTTCCCGGAAATAGTGGACAACCAAGGGTCTAGTGAGAATGAGGAACTGAAAGATATTAGTATTAGTAAAAAAGTGGTACTGGAGAAATTAATGGGACTGAATGCCAATAAATCCCCTGGACCTGATGGCCTACATCCTAGGGTTTTGAAAGAGTTGACTATAGAGATAGTGGATGTCATTTTCCAAAGTTCCATAGATTCTAGATTCTAAAAAACGGGGAACTACAGACCAGTTAGCCTGACATTAGTCGTAGGGAAAATGTTGGAATCTATTATTAAGGCCGTGGTAACAGGGCACTTAGAAAATAATAATAGGATTGGGCAGAGTCAACACGGATTTATGAAAGGGAAATCGTGTTTGGCAAATTGGTTACAATTTTTGGATTTGTAACTAGCAGAATAGATAAGGGGGAACCAGTGGATGTGGTGTATTTGGATTTTCAGAAGGCATTCGAGAAAGTGCCACACAAGAGGTTAGTAAACAAAATTAGGGCTCATGGGATTGAGGGTAATATATACTAGCATGGATTGAGGACTGGTTAATGGACAGAAAACAGAGAGTAGGAATAACCGGGTCATTTTCGGGTTGGCAGGCTGTAACTAGTGGAGTACCGCAAGGATCAGTGCTTGGGCCTCAGCTATTCACAATGATTTGGATGAGGGGACCAAATGTAATATATCCAAGTTTGCTGATGATACAAAGGTGGGTGGGAATGTAAGTTGTGAGGAGGATGCAAGGAGGCTTTAAGGGGATATAGACAGGCTAAGTGAGTGGGCAAGAACATGGCAAATGGAATATAATATGGAGAAATGTGAAGTTATCCACTTTGGCAGGAAAAATAGAAAAGCAGAGAATTTTTTAAATGGTGAAAGATTGGGAAATGTTGGTGTTCAGAGGGACCTGGGTATCCTTGTACACGAATCACTGAAAGTTAATATGCAGGTACAGCAAGCAATTAGGAAAGCAAATGGTATGTTGGCCTTTATTACAAGAGGATTTGTGTATTAGAGTAAAGGGGGGAAAAATGTGGTTGCTTTGTGCCTCCCGTTAGCGCCCTGAGCGAAATTCAGCGGGAGGTTAGTGGCGGCGGTAACCAGTAGCACGCCGCGGCTCTGCGCCACCGGTGTTAAAGTCATCGCCATGCGCAGCACCCGGCCTGCGATCTCCGGGAGCGCCGCCTGACTTACCGCTGGACACTATGTCCAACGGGGTCAGGGGGGCCTACCTATGGCTGGGGAGGTGCTGTTTAAAGGCGAGGTGAGGGGCGGCCATTTTTGTTGCTGGCCGCCTGCCAGCACCTGCCTGCGTTCCCATCCCCCGCCTTTCAGCAGGGGAGGAATGGGAGGAAGGCCGGCGATACCGCGGCACGTAGCGCTGCGAGATTCCCTCGCAGCGCCCCAAGAAGGAGGCAGGGTGCTTCCAGTAGTGCCCCGCTTCCCTCTTGGGGCACTACCACTCAATTTCCATTGCGGGGGCACTAATTTTTCCGGGGCGCTAGCGGGGCGCAAAGAAACTAGCGTCCCAAAGGGGGCGCTACTCAATTTTTAGCCCAAGACGTCTTACTGCAATTATACAGGGCCCTGGTGAGACCACACCTGGAGTATTGTGCACAGTTTTGGTCTCCTTACCTAAGGAAGGATATACTTGCCATAAAGGGAGTGCAACGAAGGTTCACCAGACTGGTTCCTAGGATGGGAGGATTTTCCTATGACAACAGATTGAGTAGACTAGGTCTATATTCTCTAGAATTTAGAAGAATGAGAGGTGAACTCATTGAAACATACAAAATTCTTACAGGGCTTGACATGGTAGATGCAGGGAGGATGTTTCCCCTGGCTGGGGAGTCTAGAACCAGGGGTCACAGTCTCAGAATAAGGGGTCGGCCATTTAGGACTGAGATGAGGAGAAATTTCTTCACTCAGAGGGTGGTGAATCTTTGGAATCTTCTACTCCAGAGAGCTGTGGAGGCTCAGTCATTGAGTATATTCAAGACAGAGATCAATAGATTATTGAATATTAATGGAATAAAGGTATATGGAGATAGTTCAGGAAAGTGGAGATGAGGTAGAAGATCAACAATGACCTTATTGAATGGTGGAGCAGTCTCGAAGGGCCAAATGTCCTACTCCTGCTCCTATTTCTTATGTTTTTATGTTCTTATGACGTCCTCTTCCTTCAAAATCAGTCCCCATAATATGTATCAGAAAACCCTGACCTAGCATATTTAGGTTGGGTCTTCATGGTTTTCGGTTTCTAATCCCTGTGAAAAAGTATTTGAAACTTCAGTTGCTACAGATAATGGCATGATGGTCAGTTGATATTTTTCTTTTGCAAGGGCGCTGTCATCTTCAATTAACTGACCAAGAATTATCAAGCCCCCTCCAACATAGAGGAAAACTGTGGGAAAGGATTGGTTTGTCTAAATGGAGTTTGGTATGATGGAGGTGATTTTCAACTGCTGCCTGTCTGTTTTTCACCTGAAAATGAATGTCTGGCACAGTAAAGTGGGTGGGGGGGGGGGGGCGGGTGGCGGAGAAGGAGAAACCTTGGCTGGCTCTTGAATGCCCAAGGCCCACCTGATGCAATTTTCAGACGGGCCAGCAGTCCCGCCTCCAAAAGCTTCCCATTGACAAAATCCAGCCCTATGCCCCTAATTATAAACCTAAGGATCCCATATGCCTTTTTAACAGCCTTCTCAGCTTGTCCTGCCACCTTCAAAGACTTGTGTATGTACACTCCCAAGTCTCTCTGTTCCTACACCCCCTTCAATATTGTACCATTTAGTTTATATTGCCTCTCCTCATGATAGGCCAAGGAGAAGCTTCAAGTGCCCCTGTTTCTTGGATACCGCATTGGAGGTCTTGGAAGGGGAAATTCGGCAGGAGGAGGGTTGTCCTCTTCCTGCCAGGCAACAAGCTGCATGGCAGCAGTAGGCAGAGGTGGAAGAGCAGGTCAGTGCTTGCAACATCACCCCATGGACCTGGCTGTAATACAATAAACAATTTAATGACCTGACCAAGGTTACCAAGGTAACACTCCTAACTATGAACTCGCATCACTCTCTGCATAACCTGCCACTACTTGAAGCCCCAGCACTCACAACCCTTCCCTGCCCCGATTATTAGCACTCTCCTCCATTCACTGCAGCACACTTCAAACCAGCTGCTTCTGCTCCTAATGCCACATGCTGCACCTGCTACTCTCTCCATTATTACTGCCTTTACTTCCTCACACTTCTGCCACCCTTAATACACCAGCGCCACCATTCTACCTTAGCCTGCATATCCTCAAAGCATCTCACTAGGCTACCATTAACACTCTCCCTTCTTTCTTGCAGGTCAAGCTTGTGAGCAGTAACAGAGAGCAGACGAGGACAGGAGGAGGGAGAGCGTCCATTCGGGTCCTCTCTCAAGTTTAGGAGGACATCATGGAGATCATGGGGATGGTTCACATCAAGTGCATGAAGGGGCTGGAAATATGCCCTGCAGGGTTCTTGGCTATCTTACACTCTTTCCCTTCTCACTGAAACCTCACCCTAACACACGATACCTGACAAGGTGCAGCTGCATCTGTCTCTGCTTATCTTAGACACTAAGGGGCAAAAAATTCAGTATCGCCCCGTTCGGGGCGCCATTATCGGCTGTGCGCAAAGTTTAGCGCCTGGCGCTAATTATCGCCTGCGATGGCAAACTTGGCTGTTATCACCCCTGGAGGTGATTGGAGCACTAAATCAGGCGCTGCACACCTGTCTTAAGGTGCAAAGGCCAAGGAGCGAGACGCTAACTTAGAAATAACAACAGAAAATGCTGGAAATACTCAGCAGGCCAGGCAGCATCCATGGAGAGAGAAACAGAGTTAACGTTTCAGGCCTGGGACCCTTCATCAGAACTGGAAAAAGCTGGACATGTAACAGATATTAAGCAGGTGCAGAGACTGGGGGGGAGGGGTTTAGGAGGGGAGGAAGGAATTGAAAGAACATGCTGTGAAAATGTTGCAAATGGGAATGGCAAAATCATACTGCATGAAAAATAGGGGCAGGGATTATTATCTGAAATAGTTGAACTCGATATTGAGTCCGGCAGACTGTAAAGTGCCAATCGAAAGATGAGGTGCTGTTCCTCGAGCTTACGTTGAGATTCATTGGAACAACGTAATAGGCCGAGGACAGAGAGATCAGAGTGGGAGTGAAGTGGAGAATTAAAGTGACAGGCGACCGAAAGCTCAGGGTCACCCTTACGGACTGAACGGAGGTGTTCCGCAAAGCGGTCGCCAATCTGCGTTTGGTCTCCCCAATGTAGAGGAGACCACATCGTGAGCAGCGAATACAGTATATTAAATTGCAAGATGTACAAGTAAATCGCTGTTTCACCTGGCAGGGGTGTTTGGGGCCCTGGACAGTGGGAAGGGAGGAGGTAAAAGGGCATGTGTTGCATCTCCTGCGCTTGCACGGGAAAGTGCCAGGTGAAGGAGAAGGGCTGTTGGGGGTGATTGAGGAGTGGACCAGGGTGTCGCGGAGGGAGCGGTCCCTTCGGAATGCTGAAAGGGGAGGTGAGGGGAAGATGTGTTTGGTGGTGGGATCATGTTGGAGGTGGTGGAAATGGTGGAGGATGATCCATTGAATGTGGAGGCTGGTGGGGTGAAAGGTGAGGACAAGGGGAACCCTATCGTGGTTCTGGGAGGGAGGGGAAGGGGTGAGAGCAGAAGTGCGGGAAATAGAACGGATACGGTCAAGGGCCGTGTCAACCACAGTAGAGGGGAATCCTCGGTTGAGGAAAAAGGAAGACATGTCGGAAGCACTGGTATGGAAGGTGGCATCGTCAGAACAGACACGGCGGAGACAGAGAAACTGGGAGAATGGAATAGAGTCCTTACAGGAAGTGGGGTGGGAGGAAGTGTAGTCCAGGTAGCTGTGGGAGTCGGTGGGCTTGTAGTAGATGTTTGTCGAAAGCCGATCGCCAGAAATGGAGACAGAGAAGTCAAGGAAGGGAAGGGAAGAGTCGGAGATGGACCATGTGAAGGTGAGGGAAGGGTGGAAATTGGAAGTAAAGTGAATGAACTTATCTAGTTCAGGGCGAGAGCAGGAAACTGCACCAATACAGTCATCGATGTACCGGAAAAAGAGGTGAGGGAGGGGACCTTAGTAGGACAGGAACAAAGAATGTTCCACATATCCCAAGAACAGGCAGGCATAGCTAGGGCCCATGTGGGTTCCCATACCAACACCTTTAATTTGGAGGAAGTGAGTGGAGTCAAAGGAGCAGTTGTTCAATGTGAGAACAAGTTCAGCCAGGCGGAGGAGGGTGGTGGTGGATGGGGACTGGTTGGGCCTCTGTTCAAGGAAGAAACGGAGCGTCCGAAGGCCATCCTGGTGGGGGATGGAGGTGTAGAGGGATTGGACGTCCATAGTGAAAAGGAGACGGTTGGGGGAAACTGGAAACTGTTAAAGTGATGGAGGGCATCAGAAGAGTTGCGAATGTAGGTGGGAAGAGACTGGACAAGGGGAGAAAAAATAGAGTCGAGATAGGAAGAGATAAGTTCCGTGGGGCAAGAAAAGGCTGAAACGATGGGTCTACCAGGGCAGTCCTGTTTGTGGATCTTGAGAAGGAGGTAGAAGCGGGCTGTGCGGGGTTGGGGGACTATGAGGTTAGCGGCCATGGAGGGAAGATCTCCAGAGGAGATGAGGTCAGTGACACACTTGGAAACAATGGCTTGATGTTTGCTAGTGGGGCCATGGTCCAGGCGGAGGTAGGAGGAGGTGTTGCAGAGTTGGCGTTCAGCTTCCGCACGATAGAGGTCGGTTCGCCAAACAACAACAGCACCACCCTTATCAGCAGGTTTAATGATAATGTTAGGGTTGGATCGGAGAGAACGGAGTGCTGCAAGTTCAGAACGCTGACAAAGCTCATGTGATGTCAGTCAGAAATGGAACACAGACACACTGGCACCAGCCAGTTCTTAAAGGGGAGGGTTGATCTTGCTCTCCATCGACATCCTGCTCATTGCAGCCTTGAATCTTGGCCTGGAGAGACCTGTACATCAAATCTGCTGGAAAGAACAATGGAGAGACCCAGGGAAAGAGCTCAGAGTTCAGCCCCCACAGCCTCTTCTAAATCGATACAAGGAAGGGCAAATCAAAATGAACCTGCAAAGTGCTGCTCAGTACCCAAAACTCCTTCACACAGCGTTGAATCTCTCCAAAAGTCTCTCTCTCGCTCTCTCTCTCAGAATGCGTGGTGCAAAAATGTCACCAACAAAAAAAGGCAGGAAGCGGTCGCCTTTAAATAGCACTCCCCCAGTCCCTTCCTAACTGCAAAGCGCTCCCCTCAACCTGTCGTTGCTAGCGGCAGGCGGTAAGACAGGGGGCGTCACTCAATATCCACTCTGGGGCGCTACCGGGGCGTTGCACACTCGACTGACATCACGATCTGCTGGTGCAGGAAATCGTGGCGGTAGTGTTAACACTGCCGCAAAATGTCTCGTTAATTTTGTGAGTGGCGCAAACATCACCGCGCCCGGGCGCTAGTTGCTTTGTGCCCCATTAGTGCCCTCTTAAAGCGCTAACGGGTGGTGCAAACAATTGAATTTTCCCCCCTAAATGCTAATCCTTGCCCCTTTCTTCCCTTTCAGGTGAAGCAAATGTAGAGCACCCAGAGACTTAGGAGCTGGACAAGGGCAAGATGACATGGTAGCGGTAGGAACTGGCCTAAGAATTAAGAAAAAATCAGCTAAAGTGTGTGCTCTTGAAATTTCAGTGCCCTCTGCTGGAAACTGTGCACGTAGGTACATCAGTGAGGACAAGATCCGGCTTGGCTGTGGAGCAAATAGCTTACCAACATTCACTGTCTAGGTTTAGATGTGGAGAATAGTCACTTGAGCAAGGTTAAGAAAGGGTCAGTGGTTCCTGTGGAACCATACCGAGCATGAGTTTGTGCCTTCATAAGAAATGGGAGAAAAAAAGGACACCAAGTTGTAGAATTAATGATGCCCCTTTACACAATAATAAAATAATTTGCAAATACTTTTCCATTCTGTCCTGAACTGTCAGCTAAGCCAGCTTTTAAGATTGTTATGCTCATATTTAGCTTGTTGCAATCACTGTATCCCTGAATTATAAAGACTCTATATAATTAATGCCATAAAAACATTTGGTTATCAACTTTATTTGCTACCATACAAAAAAACTGTATAGTATACAACACATGTTTCTGTCTCCTTGTAAGAAATAACAATTACATGAAGAGCCATCAATGTACAACCTACACAAACATAAAAAATGTATACTTCATCAGGGCTGAAAAATGCAAATTTTACAATAAATTCGAGCATTATTAATGCGGTCTGACACAACAAACAATTCAGTGCACGTTACAAAACACATCAAGTATGAACCAGTTGGAAACAATAAATATTAATGTACTACACAGAGATACCTGAGCCAAAACATTGAACAGCACATTTAAATTAGCTTCAAGCAATTACAAATAATAGTTATGAATGAGTACACAAAAGTGTAGACAATTACAAAATAATTATATTTTATATATAAAACTGAACTTAAAGACTTTTTTTTAAAAGCAGTGTTTTGCTTTAAGTTTCAGTATATTACCACAGTATCATATTTATAAAACTGTCATTATTTTCATGTGTGGTAGCAATTAATTCTTTGATGCTCACTATATTCAGCAGATACAGTATGACAGCAGTAACAATCTCATAGTAGGTACTTGAGCTCTGTGCTTTTTAAACAGGGCTCTGTGCCATTGTATATTTTTTTGAGGGGAAACCTTTTGAAACTACAGACAAATTGCTTCAGGACCCAACTCTTCCAAATAGTAAGGTCATAGAAAAATGATGTGCCATATATGCATGTCGTACTGCAATAAGAATTCAGTGCACACATTGTCACTGCATTTACAGATTTGCCTTGAAGTTCTGGAGGAATCAGGTCCATTGTACTTTTTGTGGGTTGCTTTATTTTAACGATCACATCATTAATGACGTGACTAAGTTGACAAGATCTAATAGTGGTTACTTGCACCTCCGCACAAATACTAGAACAGAAAACAAGCGGAAATGAGCAGGAAGTGGGATCGAATTACTTTGCATCATGAGGACGGTGCTGTTGATAAGTTGCTTTCAAAGTGGAATTGGTCTTCTTGGAAGTTTTGTAGAAATAAAATATATAGGACTGATTATAGATTTCAAACTGAAAAGGGCAATAGTGGATACATTGTCTTGCAAAACAAATAAACAAAAAGTGTTATGAGTCACTCAGTGATGTGATGGTGTCACTACACCAGTGATCAGCTCTGCTGTTAGTGTGAGCAAATGAAAACCACATTCTTATGTGACATGTTGAAACAGGTTTAATTTCTTCTGCACTGAGGGTAGTGTTTCAGCAACTAAATTTGTAGTTTTCCAAGGAGGAAACAATTCCTTCCCTTTTTACAATTCATTCTACATGATATAAAGTTTAAAATGATCAGATTCAAACCATGTATTTTTAATTCAAAGTTGCTCAATTCAAATGATCTGTTAATTGGAAATGTGCAAAAACATTTTTCCATTGAACATCAATTGATTAATTCCAATTTGAAATTCCACCCAAATTGATCTTGACCAGTGAAATCTGCTGCTTAATTCAAGTTCAACCAGGTTCAAGCAGTCAGAACAGCTCAGCTTCCTGCAGTATCAGACCTCGCCTTGCTGGAAAAGGCAAATGAATTTGCCCAAGAATTTGGAACGGACCCCGTTTCTGCACTGTGGATCAACCACTACAACAACCATCACACAATCAAGTCCAGGTCCACACACGGGGAGGGAGCAAGTGATGTTCCCACAGAAAGCGTCAACAAATGGGTGCGGGATAAAAATTCCTGAAATGTTATCTTCTTATCACCCCAGCAACATTTTTAATGCTAATGAAATAGACCATTTTATAAGCAGCTCCCAAGCATAAGCTTTCATCAATGAAAGATACTCAGGTAGGAAAAAAGCCGAGGCTCAAATTACTGTCATAGTTTGTGCTTGCATGACGTGAAGGAGGAGGGGTTAAAAAAAGCTGCTGCGGAATTCCAACCTGCTCCTCACCCCCACCCCACCATGTTTGAATGGTGCTGTTACTCCTCTGTAACCTACAGCAACAATAATAAGACAGGGATGACTGAGAAGTGGCTGCATCACTTTCACTGAGGCATGACATCGCAAGACAGAAAAGTTGCCTTGATAGTTGACAACTTAAATCACCTGTATCTAAAAGCAGAATCCAATGTCAACTACTTTTAGCGCTGTAAGTTCATTCCATTAGCAGCTGCATCTGACACAGTTGAGGATCCCACACATGCACCCATGGTTCACTCTGAAGCAGCAAACCTCTGAGCTTACGAGTTCTCTGTTGTGACTGCCAGCAGATGTGAGGTTTGATAAAGGAGTCCAGGTGTTTAGATTGCTGACTGATAAAGAAACTGCTGACTCTGTATGGAAGGATGCTGCTATTACTGGTAAAAGTAAGAAAGAGGCCCAAGTGAGTGGATCAATAAGCAGACAGATGTAGAGGTACCAGCTTCCACCACACCTTCTGTGCAACTGCTGAAAAATGGCTAACAGACACCTAAGCCAAATGTCCCGATTGAATTTTTCTCTGCACCAAAGACTTTGTGGATAAATGTGCAAGCCACAATCACAGAGTATTTTGAAAAATGACTGAACTTTGTATAATACAACTTGTACAGTGCTCAGGTTTTCATCATATACATTTCAATAGTTACTTTTAAATGGCTAAAAGCGGCCATTTACGCTGTTACACCAGGGTTTCTGTTAATCTGCTGCTGAAACTATAGCAGGAGATCAGAAGAACCCCATCTAAATTCAGGGACCTGCTACACTGTTTCACTAAAATTGCTTAATTTGATTTATTGGATAACCTGTCTGGGTCCGCATGAAGATGTGAAAAAAAACACCTTTTTGGTGGTGGCCATTTGCTAGACCGAATCCACATCAGGCCTGCTCAACTCTGGGCAGCCCAATTTAGCAGAAAGGGTCCTAAATCAGGTGTTAGGTCACTCAGTAACATATGCAAGGGGCCTATTGCCTGTTTTAGGTGCCTACCCGGGATTTCTACAAAGCCGCCTTCACCAATATGGTTGCACCTTAACACGGGCGCGGAATGTTACCCCCAAAATTGGGCCTATTTTCCCCTCGTTTTCGGCCCAGAAAATGAGCGCAAAGTGGACCAATTTCTACCACTGTACCTTTTTCTTTTAGCAAAAAGCATCTTTGAATTAGAAGTAGACTGTACTTAGAACAAATTTTAAAGGGACCCCTTGTTATGAAAAGCTGCCAAATGTTTTATGTTCAGAGCAGATAAAGATGAGACATGCCATTTTTGGCACATATAAACAGTGATGTTATGTGATAATAAACAAATGAAAAAATGTTTGATAAACACTATTTTATGAAGATGGTTCAATAACAGTTCTTAAAAGCAAGTACGACAGTAACAACAAACAGTCGTCATGAAATAACTTGAGCCGTGTATTATTAAACTCAAAGGGCAAAACAGCCGCAACATTAATTAACCAAAAGCAATTCTGACAGTCTGTCCACACTATGGCTCATATTTTCCTCTGTGTATAAAATATAACTCGAAGGGTGGAGCAAGAGCAATAGAAAGCAATGATTTTACTGCTACTTTGAGTCTTGCCTCCATGATAAAATGGATGTGACAGATCGGATTTGTCACCCTCCTAAATAATGTCATTAGTGAATTTCCCGAGGGCAGCCAGTTTTACATATTTTGGATAGGCTCTTAGTGGGATTCCCGCCTACATGGGAAAGCTCCCCTGCACCCCCTTGGGGGGAAAGTGGCTGCTACGGGTTTTGGACACCAGCAGCAGTGGAGTGAGACCTGCGGCCTGTGAGACAGGCAAAGGTAGCCTGACATTTTTGGGCCCAAATTTTGTCTTTTGTGCACTTTTACATCGAAGCAAACTGTTTTATAATTGAGACATGAAATCATCTTAGTCACTTAGTCAAGTAGTTGCCCTCCAGCAGTTAGACCCACACTGCCATTCACTGTTAGGGGTGCCCTGTGTTACAGTTGGTTGGGGATCATTGCTATCTGAGATGTTTCCTGCAGCCACTGTGGAGGGACACACATTGGCCCAGAACTGCTGATAGTATTACATGCCTGTTCCTGTGCTTCTTCATGCACACCACTATTGAAAGCTACTTCTCCCTTTGCAAATAAAGGGCTAATTCCCTTGGTTTTAATGGAACCAAATCAAAATGCCAGTTGCATGCCTTTTTGCTTCAGATGACTCTGTGCAAAACAAATTTGTTTATGGGACAGAAAGAAAATTGGCCATTTAGACTGCACATTTAAAAATGCTCCAGTCAGGCTTGTCAGTATGTTAAATTTCAAGTTGATTAAAACTTTTGAAAAAAGACAAGGTCAGGACATGGACATTCTGCTTAACAGCATTTTTGAGAAATATAAGGAAGTTTTTGGGTTGGTGGGGTTAGCCCCCAAACTTCCAGCAGACACAAAAGAGTAGATTTCCTCCTTCGCTGCACCTGGGGAATGCTTAGTTCTCAAATGCAGTGGAGAGGAAGCGGGAGTTGAGACCCATTACACCAGATCTCCTCCACCATCACAATGCTGCCCTGGGATTTCTGGGGGTTCCCTCAGTGGGTGGCACTAGTAGTGGGGCATTCGCCAGGACTCTACACAGACTGTGGAGGACCTGTGGGGGTCTCAGGAACACTCAAAGTTGGAGCCTGGCTAAAGGTAATGTTTACTTCTTTATTTATAGGTGGATCTTCAAGTCCAGCGGCCATCTAAACCTTGATGCCAATGGCCAGGAGCACACCTGATGTAGATGCTGACCTCTCAGGCCTGCAACTGTGCTCCTGTTTCCACCCCCTGTTCCCAGCTCAGTCCTGCCAGTGGGTAAGCCTGCAATGCAAGAGCCATGCAAATAGTTTGGACCAGAAAGTTTGGCTGCACTCTGCCTGTACACTATGCGTGTCTGTGGAATCAGAGGACAATTGGTAGTACGCCACAAACTGGATCAAGTCGAGGTCAAGCAATAGGACGGTCAGGTATCAGGTTCAGAAGAAGATTTGAAAAACAGCACTTAGATATGGCAAGAATATCGTCCTGTCTTAATATGGAGATATAGGCCAGAATTTTTCCCTTAGAGTCGGGGCAGGTGCGTGCGGGGCGAATAGTGGGTTGCCATCACAAAGTTTTCAACAGCGCGTTCTGCACTGTGCGTTTAACTGAATTAGATCAATTGAATGAGTCATGCGGGTTTCCCGGCCAATTAACTGGAGCGGGTCTGATGATGTCACCAGTGACTCACTTTCAGCTCTGTTATTTAAAGGAGTCTGGCACACATCAGCGTTGAAGGTTGTTGTAGGAGGCTTAGAGGTGGTTGGGAGAGGTGGCTATTCTTATCTATCAAAGACTCTTGTGAGGGTGCAAGGAAGGATGGAGTCACAGCACCAGAAGGCTGTGCCCGGGTTCTTGGATGCCTCCCTGGAAGTCCTGGTCCAGGGAGTGAGAGCATGGAGGGAGGTCCTATTCCCTGGTAACACAAGAAGAGACCAGCCAGTGAAATAAAGAGGGCATGGCTGGAGATCACACAAGAAGTCAGCAGCAGGGGTGTAGTGAGCTACTCCTGGATACAGTGTCACAAGAGATTTAATGATCTGATGAGGTCAGGAAAGGTGAGTACAATGCCACACTTAACTACATCTTGATGTGCGTGTCACCCCAACCCCATCACTCTGCCTTCCCAAGCCTACTCTTGCACGTCACTCCTCACACCAACCTACCTTGCAGGTGCACCCATCCCTCACTGTCTATGTTCCTACTCACATCCCCATCTGACTATCCACCACTGACACTCACCCTCAGCCAAATGCAATCATAGAAAGTAACGCCACAAAAGAAGGCCATTTGGCAATGTCACGCCTCTCCCTCAGTCACCCTCTACAGATGTAGCCCATCCATCCCTTATGCTCATTTCATCACTCTCACCCAAAGTTCTCCTCTTTCCCCCCTTGCAGAAGAGATCACAGAACAAGAGAGAAAGAGAAAGAACTCGAGGTGGCCCTCTAATAAACATTAATTTGATGCCAACAGAGGAGGAGGCACTGGAATTAAGTGGAGTGGCAGAGCTGCTGGCAGTGAGAGATGGAGAGAGGGGAACCTCCCAGCAACTTTGTGACAGAATTAAATATCATACATCCACATGGCATACAACAGTCATTCATGGTGACTGATGTCAGCAGCCAGTGAAATACCATTATGTGCATAATAGTAACGTTTCACATTCTTAACATTACAGTTCTAATTCATCTCTTTACTTTCCCACAGGTCCATCAAGTGCCCCCCCTCGCACTGTCCAGCCAGAGGAGGACGACGACCCCTCAGTGCACCCTCCGAGAGTGGAGGTTCCTCTATCACCAGACCCATGCGCACCCAGCACCAGCGCAGATATGCACATGTCAGTGGGTCCTGTGAGACATAGAGTAGTGTTGTCACCTGGTGTCTCACACATCACAAGTGAGCAAGAGCAGATGGTGGGGACAGGGACAGCAGTGGAGACTCCTCGCTGGAGGGCGCAGGGCACTCCCAGCTCTGCTCAGCTGCATGCAGACGCTGAGCCTCGGGAGCCATCGACAAAAAGGTTGATCTTGGAGGAGCAGAAACAAGTGTGCGAAGCTCTGGCAGCTTTTGCAGCCGCGATGTGCACGATTGTACAGAGAATGGAGGAGTCCATCTCCAACATGAGCAGCACCATATTGCAGGCGATGGCGATGATGTGCTATTCCATGGAAAGGGTGACCACCTGCATGGAACAGCTAATGCGCCAGTCAAACGAGAATATACTTGCTGTGGACAACAACTTGCAGACTCTTATTGAACCAATCTCTAGAAGGGATAGCAATGCAGGCTTGGGCCTTCATCGCCCCATTGATGTGCAGCAAGGTGCTCTCCAGCTCCTTGCTAGCAGGGAAGTGCAGGTGGCCCATGAGAGGGATGATGATGAGAGGGTACGTGGAAGTGGGGGCTCTTCTCAAAGCCCTCCCACTTCGCTCCCGATGCCTCCCCCTCAGTCAGAGCCCCACATGCTGCCTCGGATCCTGATGGCCGAGCCTGCCCCTGCACAGTTGCAGGAGGAGCAGTCTTTGGCGGGGCCATCACAGGCTCCAAAACCCAGAGGACATCCGCCAAAAGTGCCTAAGCAGTCACAGCAGGGAAGTGAGCAGCCTGCCACTGCTTCTGCTGAAGCCACAGGGGTTGCACCTCTTAGAAGCACTCAGAAAAGAAAAATGACACAATCGTAGATGCACAAGGGTATGCACATGGGTGTTTGCCAAAAAGTTAGTGTTAAGTTTCAGTTCTGTTTATGATGCACATAAATTTATTTATTTGCACCACTTTCCCACCTTGTCCATGTTTGCCTGCTACCTGGGAAGTGGCCTTGTCACCTGGAGTGAATGGTGAGGCATTACTTAACCTCAAGCAATGGGCGTGTGTGTAACAGGAATGGCAGCAGTCGTGGTCTACCCCGCCCCCAGCACCGATCTCTGGCTTTTCCACCTCCCGATTGCCTCTCTTCCCCCACACCCTCAAGCCCAGATCACCGACCTTCACCCCCCCCGCCCCCCCGCCAAGGCTCCGCTGTTGTGGCCTCCTGCTGCTGGTTTTTCCACCCAGCCTCTAACCAGCCTGTCAATTTGGCCGGCTGCTCGATGGGATAGAGGAAAAAGTGATAAAAGGTCCTGCCATTAAATTTGGCAGCACCTCCGTGTCCGCAATGCGTTCCCCGGCTGTTTTTGCTCTCTCCGCACCCTCCCCACCACCCCCTAAATATCAGGGCCATAGTGCCAGTTCCACATCATTCTCTAGACAATGAGAACAGAACTCTGCTCATTGACATTTGGATGCCGGTTACATTTAAATTTTTTTTAAAAGGTTCACTGCGCAACAGCTGCAGTTAGGTGGAAGCTGACTATGACTCGAAGCAGTGTAAGTCTAACTATTGGAGGGCAACAACTTGACTAAGTGATGAAGAGGGTGATTTTAACCTAAGCTGCCTGTTGGAAAACTGACCGGATCGGGTGCAATGCTGAGCTTACATCCTGCCCGGTTTTACTCTCCATTGAAGCCAATCAAAATTAGTACTGGGTGAGGTGTAGTTCCACCCGATCATAGAAACATAGAAACATAGAAGATAGGAGCAGGAGTAGGCTATTCAGCCCCTCGAGCCTGTTTTGTCATTTAATGGGATCATGGCTGATCATCCAAATTCAGTACTCTGTCCCTGCTTTCTCCCCATATCCCTTGATCCCTTTAGCCTTAAGAAATATATCTAACTCCTTCTGTAATATATTTAATGAATTGGCCTCCACTGCCTTCTGTGGTAGAAAATTCCACAGGTTCATCACTCTCTGGGTGAAGAAATTCCTCCTCATCTCTGTCCTAAATGGCTTACCCCTTATCCTTAGACTGTGACCCCTGGTTCTGGACTCCCCGGACATCGGGAACATCCTTCCTGCATCTAGTCTGTCTAGTCCTGTTAGAATTTTATAAGTTTCAAAGAAATCCCCTCTCATTCTTCTAAACTCCAGCGAGTATAAGCCCAATCGACCCAATCTCTCCTCATACTCTCCTCGCCCACCCAGCTTTGTGTCGTCTGCAAACGTGGAGATATTACATCTAGTTCCCTCATCTAGATCATTAATATATATTGTGACTAGCTGGGGTCCTAGCACTGATCCCTGCGGTACCCCACTAGTCACTGCCTGCCACTCGGGAAAAGACCCGTTTATTCCAACTCTGCTATTACATCTTTTATAATGGACTCTAGCATTTTCCCCACTACCGATGTCAGACTTACCGGTCTATAATTCCCCGTTTTCTCTCTACCACCTTTTTTAAATAGTGGGGTTACATTAGCTATCCTCCAATCCATGGGAACTGTTCCAGAGTCCATAGAATTTTGGAAGATGACCAGCAATGCATCTACTATTTCTAGGGCCACTTCCTGAAGTACCCTAGGATGTAGATTGGCCCCTGGGTTTCCCGCCTAGCGAGTTGGGTTAAAATTGCTCTGGTACTAAACACAGCTTGTTTTAATGCAAAGGTGAAACTGGTTCATATTGATCAAACTGTGAGCTATAACTACTATAATTGTATGTGTCTCATGTGTATGTGTGTTATATTAAACACTGTTGCTTAGGGTCGAAGTGAATACTTTTCAGACAACCCTAAAATGGAATGAATTCTTTGAGTAACACCGCTTGATGTTGAATTAAGGAAGGTTTACATGTCTCCTGTTGGGTCCAATGAGGAACTCATTTAAAGGTAGGGTGACCATCATTTTGCTTGTATTGTTTACACAGGTGCTAATAGCTGTACTAAGCAAAGTTATGACTGTCCTGGAACAAAGAAAATGCCCCGCTGAGACCGCCGTGGTGGCGGTGTGGCTCTCATCACCAAATCACGCCTTGGTCTGTCCCTCTATTCCACCGGCAGTTACTCCTCCTTTGAGCATTTCACCTTATTCCATCCCTCTCACCTCTCATTTAAAATTCTTGTTCTCTACCGCCCACCCAAGTACCATAAAAATGTTATTACTGAGATATCTTCACTGCTCTCCTCCCTCAGCCGCTGCACCGAACGACTTCTCATCCTTGGTGATTTCAACCTCCATCTCAATTCATCATGCTCTCTCTCCTGAGTTCACCAGCCTCCTATCCTGTCTTAATCTCTCCCTCCATGTAAACTCCCCAACCCATATTCACGGCCACCCCCTCGACCTTGCCATCTCTCGTGGCCTCGCTACTCCCACCGTGTCAATCGCAGATAAGGCCATCACTGACCACTTCCTCATATCGCTCTCCACCCACATCCCCCTTCCACCACACCACCCCCCCTCCCCCACCCCCACCCAACCCTACTTCCTTCTGTGTCCAGCCCTGGAAAAAACTTTCTCCCAACTCTCTTACAACTACACTTATGAAATCCCAACTGTCCAGCCTCTGGCCCTCCATTCACCGTGACATTTCTGCAGCTACCGATCTGCACAACCACACCCTCACCACTATCTTTGCTGCCCTAGTCCCTACTAAAACAATTACCCTCTCTCACCTTGGCCATTCCCCCTGGTACAGCCCTCGTCTTCGCTCCCTTAAGTCCAAGGGACGCAGACTCGAAATGATATGGCGGACAACTGGTTTAGCCATTCACTGCCAGATCTGGCTGGACCACTATCAGGTCCTGCTCTCGTCTGCCAAAATTGCTCACTATTCCAGAATTATTCTGGAATGCAAAGATAAACCCCGGCTCCTATTCTCTAATGCTAACCATCTTCTTAAACCCCACTCCCCTGTCTCCTCCACCCTCACCTCCGATAACAAGTGTGAGGAGCTCATGACTTCTTTGTCTCTAAGACTGAGACCATCCGTTCAGCTGCCTCTGCCACTTCCCTTCCTCCCCCTAGCCCACTGGGCCAAACTTCCTCTAAGGTTCCCCCTTGCCTTAGCCCTGAACTCACATCTTTCTCCAGTCTCTCTCTGATCTCCCCTCATGATCTCTCTGCGCTCATCTTGTCTATGAGACCCACTTCCTGCTCCCTTGACCCTATTCCCACCAAACTGCTGACCATCCAACTTCCTTTTCTAGCTCCCATGTTAGCTGACATTGTTAACGGTTCTCGCTCTCCTCAGGTACTGTACCCCTCTCCCTCAAATCTGACATCATCACCCCTCTCCTCAAAAAAAAAACCTTGATCCCTCCGTCCTTGCAAACTACCGCCCCATCTCCAACCTCCCCTTCCTCTCCAAAGTCCTTGAACGTGTTGCTGCCTCCCAAATCATTACCCATCTTTCCCGCAATTCCATGTTTGAATCCCTCCAATCAGGTTTCCGCCCTTGCCACAATACCGAAATGGCTCTCATCAAAGTCACAAATGACATCCTTTGTGACTGTGACAAAGGTAAACTATCCCTCATCATCCTTCTTGACTTGTCTGCAGCCTTTGACATGGTTGACCACTCCATCCTTCTCCAACGCCTCTCCACCATTGCCCAGCTGGGTGGGACTGCACTCGCCTGGTTCCATTCTTATCTATCTAATTGTAACCAGAGAACCACCTGCAATGGCTTCTCTTCCCGCTCCCGCATTGTTACCAAGGGTCTATCCTTGGCCCCCACCTATTTCTCATCTACATGTTGCCCCTTGGTGACATTGTCCGAAAACACAGCGTCAGTTTCCACATGTACGCTGACGACACCTAGCTTTACCTCACCACCTCTTCTCTCAACCCCTCCACGGTGTCTAAATTGTCAGACTGCTTGTCCGACATTCAATTCTGGATGAGCAAAAATTTTCTACAATTAAATATTGGGAAGACCGTAGCCATTGTTTTCAGTCCCCGCCACAAACTCCGTTCCCTAGCCACTGACTCCATCTCTCTCCCTAACATCTGTCTGAGGCTGAACCACACTGTTCGCAACCTTGGTGTCATATTTGACCCTGAAATGAGCTTCCGACCACATATCCACAGCATAACAAAAAACGCCTATTTCCATCTCCGTAACATCGCTCGTCTCCACCCCTGCCTCAGCTCATCCGCTGCTAAAACCCTCATCCATGCCTTTGTTACCTCTGGACTTGACTATTCCAACACACTCCTGGCTGGCCTCCCACATTCCACCCTACATAAACTTAAGGTCATCCAAAACTTGGCTGCCCGTGTCCTAACCCACACCAAATCCCGTTCACCCATCACCCCTGTGCTCGTTGACCTACATTGGCTCCCAGTTAAGCAGCGCCTCGATTTCAAAATTCTCATCCTTGTTTTTAAATCCCTCCATGGCCTCACCCCTTCCTATCTCTGTAATCTCCTTCAGCCCCACAACCCCCCCGAGATATCTGCGCTCCTCTAATTCTGCCCTCTTGAGGATCCCTGATTATAATCGCTCAACCTTTGGTGGCCATGCCTTCTGTTGCCTAGGCCCTAAGCTCTGGAATTCCCGGCCTAAACCTGTCCACCTCGCTACCTCTCTTTCCTACTTTAAGATGCTCCTTAAAACTTACCTCTTTGACCAAGCTTTTGGTCACCTGCCCTAATTTATCCTTACGTGGATCGGTGTCAATTTTTTTTTTTGTCTTAAAATACTCCTGTGCAGCTCCTTGGGCCATTTTACTATGTTAAAGGCACTATATCAATACAAGTTGTTGTTGTATAATGGTGACACTTTATTATGAAGTTAATTTTAATATGCAACTGACATTTTTCCACCAAGGGGCACAAAAGATTTAAAGGAACATTTCTTGCCCCAGTCATGAGGGTATGAAATGTAACTAAGTGTCTCAAGATGGCACAGAAGTTAAAAAGATCCCCTTCTCTAGGGGTTAGAAGTAAGGCAGTAATGGCATTTCCAGTGATAACCTTTTCATAGTAGATTTTCTAGAAAATGTCTGTGTTTGGGGAGGGGGTGAAGTACTAAAAATAACACAGATAGATGGCATGCCATAAATTTAGATTAGTGGTACAGACCATAGTGCTGATAATATTTAATGATAAGTTAATAATATTCATTGCAATAATAGCTGGTTTGATATTGTCATTGATTTTTGATGCTATTTCTGGAACATTCTCAGAACTTTGATCCCACTTCTGAGTTGTCACTAATAAATAACCCTAAAAGAATCCTATCAAAGTACCTAAGGTTCTACCCCACTGATAAAATGGAATGAATTTGACTAGAACCAAGTGTTGCTGGTAACGTGACCACCTTTAAAAGATGCCACAAATGACATTCACATTGTATACAAAGTAATACAGATCCAAATGAAACAACCCATAGAAAGTACATATAAGGAGATGGTCCTGGTATACAGTGCAAAAAAAAAATCAGATCACAGGAGTAGCCCTTTAATTAATATATTTAAGAAAAAAATTGCACAAAACATATTCTAACCCCATTTAACAAACATCATACCTAGCACCACTGAGTTTAAAAAAAATTGTTTTACCAACTGTGTTCCAGCAACTGAAATAAATATGCAAAATTAACAGGCAAACATTTCCAGTCACTTTTAGCCATCAACTGCTGTCCCAAACACAAATACATGTACACACTTAGACTCATTCAAGCACTCGCAGGCGCAAGAACAATGTGTGCATGTGGTACATGTGGGCGTGCACACAAACGGCCATTCATACACAAAGGCAGTTTTTAGCTAATTCATGATGTAATAGTGTACAAGAAATTTGACATTTTACAGTTTAAAAAAATCAATAAAAACATTTTCGTACAAGCAATTTTTTTGATATTTCTCTAGTCCTTTGCTTCTCTGTTACTGTACAGTAGTCCCTGATATACAGACTGTATCTGTCATGAACTGTTGCTAGGATGAGTATTTTTGTAAAACAGATGTACCGCATTTAAGTTTCCACTAGAGGACAGTGTTTCACATTACACTTTCGTTTTGCATGATCCTTTTATAATTGATTGCTTTGTTGATCGTACAAAATGCAATATAAAAAGTAAAGAATATATATATATAGCAAAACACAGTAATAAGAAAATAAATGCATCAGAACACAAACGAACAGAACTAAAAAAATCCTTTTTTTGAAACTCACATAAGACATAAATAATATTTTGTTATTTTTCATTCGAGCCCAAAGAGAAATGTCACTTATAAAAAGAAATCTGTTTTCTTTTCTTGTTTTAAAATCTACACAAGCAAAATAATTTTACAAACCTCTCCCAGAAAACAATTTCTGTAAATATAATAATGTTCGCATAATTAAAACAACTAAAAAGTCTTAAATTAAAAACAATAAATAATATTTATAAAAATAACCTAATCACACACTTTTTACATCAAATTATAAAAAAGAAAAAAAAACTGGTGCAAAAAGAAATAATTTTAAGTAAGTGCAGTGTTCTAGATGCTGTCATCCCTTCCAATTTGCTTTTAAAGAGTCAATGTCCCATCATAGACCTATGGGCTGGATATGAAAACTATTAAAAATCAGCACTACACAACATGCTCCTTTACTTATCGCACATGATGCACACAGTTGAAGATATTTTAAACATACTAGCCCTGAAATCACACAGTTGGATCCTAACATATGAACACCTAATCTGTTTGTCTATAATTCCTCCCTCTACTATTTTAGCAGAGGTGTGAAACCCATTTATTTTAGGTGAGTTAACACTGCTGCTGAAATAGCAGAGAGGGGCATTTTAGGTGAACATGTTAAGTGTTCATATGCTATCACTGCATAATTTCAAGGCCGCTTTTTTTGTAAGTAACAAGACAGTTATACTACAGAAATTTGCCTCTAATTTGATTTCATAAGGGGTCTGTAACTCTGCGACATCATCTCGGAGCATTGACAAACAGCAATGTTTTATGATGCTTCAATGTATAGCTTTTGTTTATGAAACCTTTGAGTTGCAGCCCATAACGAAGGGATACTATTTTGTCTTGCGATGT
Source organism: Somniosus microcephalus (assembly GCF_052327205.1). NCBI lineage: Eukaryota > Metazoa > Chordata > Chondrichthyes > Squaliformes > Somniosidae > Somniosus > Somniosus microcephalus. The sequence continues at coordinate 124,650,860 of NC_140993.1, forward strand.
GGCTGTTGTAAATATGGTTTTTGCATTTCCTAAAACATGCGACTAATACATGTGCGACAAACACTTGAAGCTGAAGTGTACTGCCTATGAATAAAAAAATGTCATTAGCATTTACAGAAGCAGCACCAGGAAACTGGCGCGGACAAGTTTCACACCTGGATACCCTTTACTGCTTGTTTTATGCTTTCCAGAAGGGCCTTGCTTTCGGGGGTGTAATTCCTCTCCAAACTGCTGTACATGTCAGTCAGAGTGTTCACATACAAATCAAAATTCTGTTCGCTGATTGGCTCCTAAGTGAAAAATTCACATTTAACATAATTAATATACAATTCATGATTAAGGGCATCGTGCTCAAATAAGAAAAAAGTCAAAAACAAAAAGTAGCGTTTGAATGGACATTAAAGTGTGGCGTATTTGGAAAGCAATTTGATTGTACATCCTCATATGAGCAAGCAGCAATCTAACCTGGGGTTATGGAAACTGAGTGTAAAAGAAGATTACTCATTGCTGCAGCCACTATTTTTGCAGCTCATGGAGCAAAAATAAAGCATTTTTCTCAGAAATAGCTGCCATTTGTGGGTGCTTTGCGTTCTTTACATTTTTTTAAATTTCTGGCACATCTTCCAGTAAACAGCACTGAGTTAATCCTCACAGTGGATGCTGACCATAGGGATTTTTCTTTTGACTGATCCCGTTCTTTGTCTACCTGCTTTTGAGTTACAAAGATCCCCAGGAAAAAATAGTTACCATCACTAATTGCACCAGGACAACTGATAAGAAGTAACGGGGACTGTTAATGGCCAATCTCCCATCATGTTTAGCCCTGAGCACATGTGCTGCTCCATGTAGCACTGGGCCACCATTGACAGCTCACCAGGATGGTGCTGGAGCTGAGTCTCATATGCTTATACCACAGATTATCAAACTGGGTTTCCTGGATTCTCAGAGGTCCGCAGAGGAACACCGGGGGTCTGTGAGGTCACCAGATATCTGCATTTGCTGAATGGCTAGTGTTATTTCTATTGCTATATACTAATAAAACTCATTGGTCTGAATTTCCGCAATGGAAGATTGACGGACTCCCTCCCCCGCCCCCCACCCTGAGAAATGGCAACATGGCCATTTTCAACCATTTATGCCATTCCTTTGAGGATTTGCTAATTTCCTGCCAAGGATATGGCAAGAAATCAGGCGAGCTCCAATGGCAATTCAGGGCTATTTTCTCTAATGAGAGTGCTATTTTCCTTTGATTAGCTGACATTAGCAGGAATTTTCTCGGAGCTGCTGTGTTCTGCTGCCATAACTTCGCTGGAAGTTACGTCAGCAGAGCAGAAGCAGCTCTGAGGAAGTTGCCAACCATTGCCTTTTTGGAAGTTAGTACAGGGGGTTCCCAGGCGTGTGTTAATATTTGCAGGGGACACAATAGAAAATGTAAAACCCTCTGGTTTATAATATACAGATAAATAGCTATTGAGATTGTGGCCCTCAACAGACTTTAGCAAGTAACCCTGAACTATATTGATTGAGAGCCACTCTTCTAATTTCAAAGAACAGCTTACCAACAAAGTATGAAGATTTTTCTTGCATTCTAGTTGTAACAAAATCATAAATCTGTTCTTTATGAATGCATTTATGATTTTGCCACACCTATTCCAGAAATGAAATCTCCCCCCTACATGACTTCCCATCTAATATTACCATGGACGTTATTATAATGTTGCTGGGGCTTCAGGATGGCACTGGTTAAATGGAAACCACAACCTCGCTGCATAAATCGTGTTTGACAAATTTATTAGAGTTTTTTGAGGATGTAACTGGCCGGGTAGATAAAGGGAAATCAATGGATGTAGTATATTTGGATTTCCAAAAGGCATTCGATAACGTGCCACATAAAAGATTGTTAAGCAAGATAAGGGCTCATGGGGTTGTGGGTAATATACTAGCATGGATAGAAGATTGGTTAACGGACAAAAAACAGAGAGTAGGGATAAACGGGTCATTTTCAGGTTGGCAAGCTGTAACTTGTGCAAGAGTCTGAGGGTGATTGACAGGGTGGATGCTGAGAGGTTGTTTCTCCTGGCTAGAGAGTCTAGAACTAGGGGGCACAGTCTCAGGATAAGGGTTTGGCCATTTAAGACTGAGATGTGGAGGGGTGTCATCACTCAGAGGGTTGTGAATCTTTGGAATTCTCTGCCCCAGAGGGCTGTGGATGCTGAATCGTTGAGTATATTCAGGGCTGAGATAGATAGATTTTTGGACTCTTGGGGTAATCAAGGGATATGGGGATCGGGTGAGAAAGTGGAGTTGAGGTCGAAGATCAGCCATGATCTTAATGAATGGCAGATAAGGCTCGAGGGGTCGTATGGCCTACTCCTGCTTCTAATTCTTATTTTCTTATGGTGTCAAATTTTGTTTGATATCACTCCTGTGAGGCGCCTTGGAACGTTTTACTATTTTGAAGGTGCTATATAAATGCAAGTTGTTGTTGTTGCTCCATGCCTCCGATGTCTTTTCTTGATATTCATGAATAGTCAGCCACTCGGTGCCATTGGCGGCAGGGGACTCTTTGTTTATATTATAGTGAGTTGTTAGCAACAGGAATATTGTATGCCTGCCACCAATGTCTTACTATCAGTATAAAATTGCTCAAACCTACCTTGTAACCACCTACTGTATCTATGGGAAGTTTGTGAGCTTCCTTAGTGAGTTATTTCTTTCTTTCAAGTATTAACCATGGCTTGTTATGGGAGGATGTCTAAATCTCCTCATCACAAGCAGTGCTCCGACTGCCATTAGGACAGTCAAGGCATCTTGGCCCAAGCTTTTTTTTATGAAGATGTGAATTGATGCTTGTTTCCTTAGCTAATTCCAAAGTGCAATCATAGCCCTGGTAAGTAGCCAAAAATGGTTATGCTCCCATCTGATTCAGATTTGTAACCAGTCTCCTCAGTGTGTTAGTAAAATGGGCCAATTCTCAACAGAGGTGTCAGAGACATAGGTGAAGAGCCTGGATTTGTCTGCTCCCCGTGTTGCAGGTGGTTGTAAGTTAATGATTTTGTGTGACTGGAGTGAGCAGAACAAACAGAAATTTGACTAGAATCCAACCAATAGCATTAATGTTGCGAAAATAAATAATATCCATTCAGGTCTCAAACACCATGGGGCTGATTTTAACTTTTGGAACTTTGGCGGAAAACAGGTGCGAGAGGATATTCCTACCATCGAACAAAGGAAAATGATAAGTCATTCAGCAACTTGAGCTTATTGCACCATCCATAGATCATGGCTGATCTGTACCTCAACTCCACTTTAGCCACCTTTGCTCCATATCCCTTGATACATTTACCTAACAAAAATCTATCCATCTCAGTCTTATATAGAATTACATAGAATATACGGCACAGAAACAGGCCATTCAGCCCAACCAGTCCATGCTGGCGTAAATGCTCCACTTCAGCCTCCTTCCACTCTTCCTCATTTAACTCTATCAGCAGAACCCTCGATTACCTTCTCCCTCATATGCTTTTGGCCTCCCCATCTATATTATTCACCTTAACCACTCCCTGTGGTAGCGAGTTCCACATTCTCACCACTCTCTGAGTAAAGAAGTGTCATCTGAATTCCCTATTTGATTTCTTGGTGACTATCGTATATTGATGGCCTCTAGTTTTTCTCTTCCCCCCCTAAGTGGAAATACTCTTTCTATGTCTACTCTATCAAAACCTTTCATAATTTTAAAGACCTCTATTAGGTCAGCTGTCAGCCTTCTCTTTTCAAGTGTGGCATCTAATCAAAGGCCTTTTGGAAATCTAGATAAATTGCATCTACCACATTATCCTCGTCTACTCTCATTGTTACCTTTTCAAAGATTTCAATGAGGTTGGTTAGCGAAGACATTCCCTTTTGAAATTCATGCGGACTATTCACTATTGTATTTTTAGTTTCTAGGCGGGGAGGAGAAATTGGGTACCTTTGCACCTCCTGTTATCACCTCTGGGGGTGATAATGGGCCGCTAGCCAATTACCGCCCAGGTGTAGCGAGGATATCACCACCTGCTAAATTTGGTGGGAGGTTTGCGGTGGTGGTATGGCATTGCGTCCCGATCTCCTTCGCCTGGAGATTGCGCCCCGGACTCGAACTTTGGTTTCACCCCCTGCAGCATCACCAGGCGACAACACCGGCAGCTATAGGAGGCATTCATCTGAAGGCCAGGTACTTCGGGGGTGATACTTAAAGGCGAGGTGGCCGGGGTAGGGAAAAAATAATCAAAAGCACGTTTTCTGTTTTTTTTCCCTTTTCTCCCCAGCGCTCGATCAGTCCGCCATTCTGCTGCAGTGATCGGGCTGATCCTTCTTGGAGCGTAAAACTGAATTTTTAAAAAGTTTTGAAACATTAGTGCCTGGTGCTAATTTTTTCAACTTTTAAAAGTTAAAGCCCCAAATGGGTCCTTTAGTAGGGATTCCATTATTTTTCCCACACCAATGTTAAGCTGACTGGTCTATAGTTCCCTGGACATGCTCAATCTCCCTTCTTAAATATATGTATAATAATGTTAGCAGTAACAACAGTCCTCTGGTACTACACTGTTTTCTAACAAATTATGAAATATGGTTAATAGTGCCTCTTGTATCTCTTCCCCAGATTCTTTTCAAATGCGCTTGAAAGTCAATGTATAGGAAAATCGGCCAGGGCGTATAATGGGCGACTGATACATTACCACCCATTGCCAAAAGTTAAAATCAGCCCTCATGTTTCATGTCACCTTAAATAATCAACAGTGCTGTATGAAATAATCACTGCTGAGCACACATTTATTTCCCCTAACACCTAATTATAAAACACAGAGATTTCAAGTATTGATTCAATAAAATATTAATGCAACACCACTCACTATTAAATAGGTTTGATTTTTTTTAATAGTCATTGTTAGTTATTTTAATGTTTGACTCCATTTTCAGTTGGCCCTACATTTTAAGTTACCAGTAGGTAGAACTGTAAGGTTAGATAGTAAATCGTGATGCAAACCATACTTCAGTTGATTGTGCTCTGACTATTTTATATTACACCAAGCTAAATAATACGATCCTGTATGCAGCACACGCCTATCGATTTCCCAATTGATTGATTACAAGTCGCGTTACTTCTAACACCAGCCAACATTATAGATTTGCATATAAAAATGTGAGGGAAAATTTTAACTAACCCGCCCGGAGGGAAACGGGTTCACCACTCATTTTACACCACGTACTTTTCCTCTCCATTGAATTCAAAACCCCTATAATGTTCGTTAACTGAGCTTCCTGGGGCTTGTGGAAACCACCTCTTAACTGGAGACCTACAACCTCCATGTGTCTATGATGGTTAAACTTCAGGGGTTGGGGGAGGGTGGGTGAAATTTCTTCCTTCAGATATTTTTTGTGAAAATACCAGCGTGAGTACAAAGTGGTATCACTTCCCATTTGTACTATAATTATCCTCAGAAGGAATTCCACCATCAGACATGGAATTGGCCTAGTGGCACAGTGTCCTAGTGATCCATTCCTTCATGGTTCAGGATGTGGCTTTGCATTCCCAGTTTCCCACGTAGTGACGGTCCAAAACTTGCCAGTATAATGGGTGGGAGGCATAGAGTCCCCCCACCCCCCATTCCTAAAACGCTCTCACACAGCTCCAAGCATTACTGGCAGTGGCCTGGCTGGAGGAGCCCTGACCACTGCCTCAATAGGGTGAGGCACAGAGAGACTTGAAGGGAGGAGAGAATATCGTTAAAAAAATAAAAAAAAATAAAATAGCAACATAAAATATCATTGTTAATTCTATTCTATCAGCAGCACCCAATAATTAACATGGCCGAGACAGCAGTATATATAGAAAGGATCTATTATTTATTTTAGTTTTGCTTTTAGATATATATTTTTAAAACTTTACAGGGAAAAATGAGCGGCAGATATATAAGTTAAAAAGTCTGAAATGCCCCAATGACATCACAAAGCATATCAGTTAAAAAAATTGATTTAAGGGGTCAGAAATAATCACATTTTCATAGTCATTATGCTGTTCAAAAATGTTTTAGTTTCAGTTACTTAATTGATATCTTACCATTTGTGGGAGTTGGATGTCAGCGAGGCTGTTAATAAGGGCCTGACTCAGACCAGCTAATTCCTTTAACAAACTCTCATTGTGCTGCTCAATTAGTTTATTCTCCTCCTCAATTGTTTTCAAATTGCTCTCCATGGATGTAATCTAAAAATTTAGAAATAATTTTTCTTTAATTACATAATGGGCGTTTTACAAATTTCACAGAAATACAGCTTTTATTTATTACTGACAATATAGCACTAAGATGCTTGCAGTTCTTCATCTACAGAATTAGGATGTATGCCAAGTTGAGTTTATTGATGTGGGTATCAGCTAAATCATAAAGGTGTAGTATTTATTCAACACTGTGGAACGATAAATGGAGAAATAAAAAATTCAAACATTTTAAGAAGGGACCAATTTTATTGCATTGTTTTGGGTCGCAGAAAAATATTGTACTCTAGTGTAGCAGGCCCATTTCTTCATGTAAACCATTTCCATCGTCCCGACAAAGATCAGTAACTGGTTTCTGGTATTACGTTCAGTTTCAATACTGGCTAATGTTTACCTGTGTCTGGAGCTTTATCATATCTGCTTCCATTTTTAAGTTTGATTCGTTCAGCTCCTTAATCTCATCATCCAAATGATTGATTTCCTCATCGTTTTCAGCTCCTGTTAGAAAATAAAGGCATGAAATTTACTGATATAGAATATACCTTTAGATGGCGCTCACAGTCTATGGAAAGCATATGTTACCTGGAGGTCACTTGTAAGTTTAGTTTAGGTACTGCAGACTGTATGTTCAGCGCTAACCTTGCTTAAATTTGCATAGTCAGAGGGAGGTCCCTTAATCTGCATCTGGTTTTCCTCCACAAGCCAGAGGAACATCTGTCCGGGAGGAGGTGGTGGCACCCCCCCAAAAAATGTCCCGTTTGTAAGGAAGCCGAAATGCTAACTAAAGTTACGTTCTTTCCTCAGGGTCCAGGCTGAAATCTATGTCTGGACCTCCACGTGCTCCCTGTTACCACTGTTTGGCAACTTGTACTCTTTGGTGAGACCCCTAGTCTTATGGTGAAACCCCTAGTCTCACCAATGATGCACCCACCAACTGAGAGGTCAGAAAGGCAGGAAATCCCGGCATTGGAGCCCCCACCCCTACTATGCCGCTGGCCTATCGTTGAGGTGGCCAGTGCCCCATTTCTGTCAGATGGCTTCAAAATCAACTCCTCTGCTTCTTCGGATGGAGTTTTCTGTACCTGGGCGGGTCAGGTGCGGGTGGTCGTCGTGGCGGGTCACGATTCCACTCCTCATTCCATTTCGCTCCTGAGATTGACTTTCCAGTAATGGCAGCTATTAAGGCAACCCTGCGCGTTACCCAGTGGGTCTGATGACGTCATTGATGATGCATTTTCAGCCAGGATATTTAGTGGCGCCATGGCCACATTGCATTTGAAGGTTCATCTAGGATAGTGCAGTCAGGGCACTGAACCATTGGAGTGTTGCAAAGAGTGGCAGACATGACTGCACAGAGCCAGAGGGCTGCACCCAGGTTCTCCGATGACTCCCTCCATATGCTTGTGGAAGGAGTGACAGCACGCATGGAGGTCCTCTTCCCTTCCGATGGATGGCAGAGACCTCGCCAGGAGACCAAAGGAGCATGGCTCCAAATTGCAGAGGAAGTCAACAGCAGGTATGTTGTCAGGAAGACCTGGGTGCAGTGCTGCAAACATTTCAATGATCTCATTAGATTAGGAAAGGTGAGTGCAAAGCCACACTCAACCTCATCCTGCTCAACTTCATCCACCACATTCCCATCACTCTGCCTTCCGAACCCTACTCCAACACATCATTACTCACACCAACATAAGTAGCAAAAGTAAGTGTTGGTCCCTTAGAGGCTGAGACAGGAGAAATTATATTGGGGAACAAGGAAATAGTAGAGGGTTTAAACAAATATTTTGTACCTGTCTTCACAGGAGAAGTCACAAAATGTAACCAAAAATAGTGGGGAACAAAGGGGCTAATGAGTGCGAGGAACTTAAATTAATATCAGTAAAGAAAAAGTACTTGTGAAACTAATGGGACTAAAAGCTGACAAATCCCCTGGACCTGATGGCCTACATCCTAGGGTTCTAAAAGAGGTGGTTGCAGAGATAGTGGATGCATTGGTTGTGATCTTCCAAAATTCCCGAGATTCAGGAAAGGTCCCAACATATTGGAAGGTAGCAAATGTAACTCCGCTATTCAAGAAAGGAGGGAGAGAGAAAACTGGTAACTACAGGCCAGTTAGCCTGACATCAGTTGTTGGGAAAATGCTGAAATCCATTATTAAGGAAATGGTAACAGGGTACTTAGAAAATCAAAATATGTTTAGGCAGAGACAACATGGGTTTATGAAAGGTAAATCGTGTTTGACAAATTTATTAGAGTTTTTTGAGGATGTAACTAGCAGGGTAGATAAAGGGGAACCAGTGGATGTAGTATATTTGGATTTCCAAAAGGCATTCGATAAGGTGCCACATAAAAGGTTGTTAAGCAAGATAAGGGCACATGGGGTTGGGGGTAATATATTAGCATGGATGGATTGAGGACTGATTAATGGACAGAAAACAGAGGGTTGGGATAAACGGGTTATTTTCAGGTTGGCAGGCTGTAACTAGCGGGGTGCCGCAAGGATCAGTGCTTGGGCCTCAGCTATTTACAATCTATATTAATGACTTTGATGAAGGAACCGAGTGTAATGTAACCAAGTTTGCTGACGATACAAAGCTAGGTGGAAAAGTAAGCTGTGAGGAGGACACAGAGCCGGCAAAGGGATATCGACAGGTTTAGTGAGTGGGCAATAAGGTGGCAGTTGGAGTATAATGTGGGGAAATGTGAGTTTATTCAATTTGGTAGGAAGTATAGAAAAACAGAATCTGAGGAAATTCGGTTACGCCCCGTTTGGGGGCGGTAACCGAATTTGCGGCAGACATTTAGCGCCCGGCGCGGGAGTACCACCTCAGCCGCTAAATTGGGCTTCCCGCCCCGGCGAGGAAGTGGACCGCTTTCTCAGACCCTCCACTTCCTCTCGGCGTGGTGTTTGGGGCGCAAAGCACGGCCGCTCCGCGTAGCGCTGAGGCATTTCACCGCCCCTCCCCTTCTGTTAAAGGGGAGGGATGCTGCAAGCGCTGCAGGCCATTTGATGGCCTCCACTAGCCCACCAGGGTGGTGTGGTGCTGTGGCCACAGGGCCAAGGACCGCCACGAGGGGCTGACCTGGAAGTCGGCCAGAAGGGAATGGCAGCACAGGGCGCAACCGGACATCCCTTTTAATTACCGCCCCGCCAGCGGTGTGCGGCCCAATTCACGACCTGTGAGGCTGTCGCTGACATTGCCTGCGGCAGCCTCGTGGGATGCAGCCAAATATCTGTCGCGGTGGGGCACTAAGAGGCCACCTCGCTTGGAGATGAAGTAATTGCCGGCAGGTGATAACTCTTTTGTGCCCCGTTTGCACCCCCAAAGGGGTTAACGGCAGGCGCAAAGGAGGCGAATTTCATCCCCAATATTTCTTAAATGGTGAGAAACTATTAAATGTTGATGTTCAGAGAGTTTTGTACAAGAAACACAGAGAATTAGCATGCAGGTACAGCAAGCAATTAGGAAGGCAAATGGCATGTTGGCCTTTATTGCTAGAGGGCTGGAGTACAAGAGTAAGGAAGTCTTGCTACAATTGTACAGATCTTTGGCGAGACCACACCTGGAGTACTGTGCACAATTTTGGTCTCCTTATTTAAGGAAAGATATACATGCCTTAGAGGCAGTGCAATGAAGGTTCACTAGATTAATTCCTGGGGTGAGAGGATTGTCCTATGAGGAGAGATTGAGTAGATTGGGCCGGTACTCTGAAGTTTAGAAGAATGAGAGGTGATCTCATTGAAACACATATGATTCTGAGGGGGATTGACAGGGTAGATGCTGAGAGGTTGTTTTCCCTGGCTGGAGAGTCCAGAACTAGGGAGCATAGTCTCAGGGTAAGGGGCCGGCCTTTGAAGACTGAGATGAGGAGGAATTTCTTCAATTTTTGGAATTCTCTGTCCTAAATTGCTGTGGATGTTCAGACATTGAGTATATTCAAGGCTGAAATAGATAGAATTTTGGACTCTGGAGGAATTAAGTGATATGGGGATAGGGCAGGAAGGTGGAGTTGAGGTCAAAGATCAGCCATGATCTTATTGAATGGCAGCACAGGCTCGAGGGGCTGTATGGTCTACTCCTGCTCCTAATTCTTATGATATTATGTCCACCCATCATTCTCTCTATCTACATTATCACATCCTCATCTGACTAATCACCCCTCACACTCACCCTCATCCTAATGCAATCATACCAACTAACAACACACAAGGAGGCCACTTCGCATTGCCACCCAACTCCATCATTGTCACCCTCTAAAGATCTAACCCATCCATTCTTTACACTCATTCCATCACTCTCACTCAACCTTCTTTTCTTTCTCTCTTTGCAGAAGACAGCCCACAATAAGAGGGAGAGCAAGAGAACTGGAGGTGACCCTCAATCATTGGCCACCTTAACAGCAGCAAAGGAGATGGCCTTGGAAGTGTCAGGAGTCGCAGAGCAGCTGGTGGTGGGAGACAGAGAGAGGGGGACATCTCAGCAACCTGGTGACAGAATTACATCTCATACAGCTACATGGCATACAGCAGTCATTCATAAGGGGAATTAGGTCAGCAGCTAGTCAATGTTCATCATGAGCATAATGGTATAGAATCATAGAATGGTTACAGCACAGAAGGAGGCCATTTGGCCCGTCGGGCTCATGTCGGCTCTCTGCAAGAGCAATTCAGCTAGTCCAACTCTCTCTAAGACCTTCACATCCTTCCTAAAGTGCGGTGCCCAGAATTGGATACAATACTCCAGTTGAGGCCGAACCACTGTTTTATAAAGGTTCATCATAACTTCCTTGCTTTTGTATTCTATGGCCTAGAAATTCAGTATAGCCACGTTTGGGGCGCTACAGCCGGGCGGCCGCTAAAGTTTGCGCCCGGCGCAACTTCGCGCCACCTTCGCCAATATTCAGTGGCATCGCCCCAAGAGGTTGCTGCTGCGCTAAAACAGGCGATGCACGACTATCATTAGGCGCTAAGCCAGCGGCCCGGGGCGAAACCCCCGAGGGCGGGCGCAGCGCAGGTGCGGCGAGCTGCTGATTGACGGCAGACACTCTGGTGCCGGAGAGCTCTTAAAGGGGGAGGGTGGATTTGTGTTTTTTGAAAGGCCGAGACTGGTCGATTTGTGTTTTTTGGGGGGGCTTCTCTCCATTAGTTTGTAATGTGGGAAGGGCAGAGGTTTCAAAGAAATAAATGTTCTTAAATCGCACTGTCCATGCTTTCTTTTGGAAGTCCTGGTTGCCCTGCTCGGCTGAGGGCTTGTGGAGCGGCTACATTCTTCTTGTGCCATTGGCACAAGCCATTCCCTGAGAGGGGGCCTAGAACCGACGTTCAATAAGCCGCCGACGGGCGGCCCTTGCACTTTCTGCCTCCTTCCTGTGCTGGTCCTCCTCCTCCTCCTCCTCCTCTGGTGGTCCTCCAATGTCTGGTGGCAGTGGCTGAGTCCTGCGGATAGCCAGGTTGTGCAGTATGCAGCACACGACCATGAAATGGGAGACTCGCTCAGGCGAATACTGTAGGGCTCCTCCGGAACGATCCAGACAGCGGAACCGTTGCTTCAGGACGCCGATTGTTTGCTCAATGGTGTTCCTGGTTGCTTGATGGCTGTCATTGTATCCCTCTTCAGCAGGGTTGCTGGGCGCACGGAGCGGGGTCATCAGCCATGTGCACAAAGGATAGCCTTTGTCCCCGAGAAGCCATCCTCGTGGGTGAGGCTGGGCCTGGAACATGTCTGCCACAGAAGTCTGGCGCAGGATGAAGGCATCGTGGCTGCTGCCTGGAAAGCGGGCATTGACAGCTAGGATGAGCTGCCTGTGGTCACACACCAACTGCAGGTTGAGCGAATGGTAGCCCTTCCTGTTGCGGTAATCCTCGGCATTCTCCAGAGGTGCCCGCAAAGCCACATGCGTGCAGTCAATGGCGCCCTGCACCATGGGGAAGCCCGTTAATGCTGCAAAGCCCATTGCACGCTGTTGCTGCTTGACAAGGGCCATGGAGAAGGAGATGAACTGACGTCTCCTTCTGAAAAGGGCATTGGTCACCTGGCAGATGCAGCAATGCACGGCAAACTGGGAGATGTTGGAAATGTCCCCAGTAGTGGATTGGAAGGAGCCGGTGGCATAGAAGTTGAGAGACACCGTCACCTTCACTGCCACCGACAGAGACGTCCTGCTCCTCAGATGTGGCTGCAGATCTCCGCGAAGCAGGTGGCAGATCTCAGTGACCACTGCCCTTCGGAATCGCAGCCTCCGAACACACTGCTCATCAGACATGTTCAGATATGAGAACTGCTGGCGGTATACCCTGGGTGGGTAAGGCCTCCTTTGCCGACGCCTGTTGCCCCCTCTCCGTCTCGCCATGTCTGCCACTCTCTCACGGCGTCTGTGAGCCCTTTGAATGCAATGGAGAAGGCCAACGTTTGCACCCATTGCAGCCCCCATTATATGTTTCCAATCAATGATATGGCTCTGAAGTTAAAGACAAGTGGAAAGCTGTGGCCTGACGCCACAAGTACCTGTGCGAGTGTTGAGCCAAACCAGAAAGCTCTCTACCTTTGTCTCTCTGCAAAGATCCGTCTCTCACAAAGAAGGAGTGTTGCAAAATGGCTGCCTTTTCTACTGCAGGAGGAGTGCCCTTTAATTTGCGCCCCCCGCGCCCCGCAGCGACTGAGAACCGTTCCCCTCTACCAGTCGCTAGGGGCGCCAGGCGCACAATTTCCGGTTTGGGGCGAACAAAGGGCGTTGCACGATGAAATGACGTCAGGATCTGCGCGCGCAGCTGAGTGCGCGCAAAGGCTTTGCGCCGCCGCTAAATCTTTACTGAAGTTAGGGAGAGGCGCAGATCGCGCTGCGCCCGGCCGCTAGCCGCCTAGCGCCCCACATCTCCTCCTCCTAAGGCGCTAGCGGCTGGCGCAAACAACTGAATTTCTAGGCCTATGTCTCTATTTATGAAGCCCAGGATCCCGTCTGCTTTTTAACCGCTTTCTCAACCTGCCCTCCCATATTCAATGATCTGTGCACATATAATGCTAGGTCTCTCTGTTCATGCACCCTCTTTAGAATTGTACCCTTTTGCATCTCCTCATTCTTCCTACCAAAATGTATCACTTCGCACTTTTCTGCGTTAAATTTCATCTGCCATGTGTCCGTCTATTCCACCAGCCTGTCTATGTCCCCTTGAGGTATATCATGATCATCTTCACTGTTAACTATACTTCCAAGTTTTGTGTCATCTGCAAATTTTGAATTTGTGCCCTGTACACCCAAGTCTTAATCATTGATATAGATCAAGAAAAACTGTGGTCCTAGTATCAACCCCTGGAGATCACCACTGTATACCTTCCTTCAGTCCGAAAAACAACCGTTCACCATTACTCTCTGATTCCTGTCACTTCGCCAATTTCATTCCATGCTGCCACTGTCCCTTTTATTCCATGGGCTTCAACTTTGTTGGCAAGCCTATTATATGGCACTTTATCAAACACCTTTTGGAAGTCCATGTACACTACGTCAACCGCATTGCCCTCATCAACCCTTTTTGTTATCTCATCAAAAAACTCAATCAAGTTAGTTAAACACAATTTGCCTTTAACAAATCCATGCTGGCTTTCCTTAATTAATCCACACTTGTCCAAGTGACTGTTAATTTTGTCCCTGATTATCGTTTCTAAAAGCTTCCCCACTACCGAGGTTAAACTGATTGGCCTGTAGTTGCTGGGTTTATCCTTACACCCTTTTTTAAAGAAGGGTGTAACATTTGCAATTCTCCAGTCCTCTGGCACCACCCCTGTATCTAAGGAGGATTGGAAGATTATGGCCTGTACCCCTGCAATTTCCACCTTTACCTCCCTTAGCATCCTAGGATACATCCCATCTAGTCCTGGTGACTTATCTACTTTTAAGTACAGCCAGCCTTTCTAGTAGTTCCTCTTTATCAATTTTTATCTCATCCAGTATCTCCACTACCTCTTCTTTCACTATGACTTTGCTAGCATATTCTTCCTTAGTAAAGACAGATGCAAAGTATTCATTTAATACCTCAGCCATGCCCTCTGCCTCCATGCTTAGGTCTCCTTTTTGGTCCTGAATCAGCCCCACCTCTCCTCCTACAACATATTTACTATTTATATGCCTATAGAAGACTTTTGGATTCCCTTTTATGTTAGCTGCCAATCTATTCTCATACTCCCTCTTTGCCCCTCTTATTTCCTTTTTCACTTTCCCTCTGAACTTTCTATATTCTGCCTGGTTCTCACTTCTGACATCTGTCATACGCCCCCTTTTTCTGCTTCATCTTAGTCTCTATCTCTTTCAGCATCCAGGGAGCTCTGACTTTGGTTGCCCTACCTTTCCCCCTCGTGGGAATGCACCTCGACTGTACCCGAACCATTTCCTCTTTACAGTTTTGCCTGCCAATCTTTGATTCCAATTTACCCAATCCTACCCTTTATTGATATGACATATCTAACTCATCTCTTTACTGTCCCACAGGTCCATCAAGATCCCCCCCCCCCCTCACTGTCCAGGAGGAAGAGTAAGATGACTCCTCAGAAGAGCTCCCAGCCTCTGCGGGTGCACCATCACCAGACATAAGCACACCCAGCACCAACGCAGATACACACACCTCGGTGGGTGCCACGTGAGATAGTGTAGTGTTGTCATCTTGTGTCTCACAAGTCGCAAGTGAGCAAGAGAAGATGGTAGAGACAGGGACAGCAATGGAGACTCCTTGCTGGAGGGTGCAGGACACTCCCAGCTTTGCTCAGCTGCAATCAGACGCTGAGCCTCGGGGGCCATCCAGAAAGAGGGTGATCCTGGAGGTGCAGGAACAAGTGCAGGGGGCTCTGACATGTTTTGCGATTGCGATGTCTGCAAATGTGCAGAGAATGGAGGAGTCCATCTCCAACATGAGCACCACCATGTCGCAGATGATGGCGACTGTAGGCTCTTCCATGGAAAAGCTGGCCACCTGCATGGAGCAGCTAATGCACCACTCACAGGAGCACATGGTCTCCTTGGAGAATAGATGGCAGACACTCATAGACCTCCTGTCTAGGCGGGATGTCAATGTAGACGTGGGTCCTCATGGCCCCACTGCTGTGCAGCAAGGTGCTCTCCAGCTCCTTGCTAGCAGGGAAGTGTGGGTGGCCCATGAGAGGGATGATGGTGAGAGGGGACATGAGAGTGGGGGCTCCTCTCAAAGCGCTCACACTTCTCCCCCTTTGCCCCACCCCCTTCAGTCAGAGCCCCAGATGGCTCCTCAGATTGCGATGGCCGAGTCTGCCCCTGCACAGTCGCAGGAGGAGCAGACTTTGGCGGGGCCATCACAGGCTCCAAAACCCAGAGGACATCCGACAAAAGTGTCTAAGCAGTTGCAGCAGGGAAGTGAGCAGACTGCCTCTACCTCTGCTGAAGCCATAGGGGTAGCACCTCGTAGAAGCATGCGTAAGAGAAAGATGAAACACAAGTAGATGCACAAGGGTAGCCACTTGGGTGTTTTAATAAATGTTTGTGTAAAGTTTTCATTACTGTGATGTAAAACATAAAAATATTTATTATCACCACTTTCTGGCCATGGACAAATTTGTGTGCAACTTTGAAAGTGGTTTAGTGAGTTGGAGTGAATGATGAGACATAACAGTACCTCCTGCAATGGTGGTCAGTGTGAAAGGAACAGCTTGGTCATTGTAGGGATGCTTTATGGTGTTGCGTGGGGTGGTACGAACCTGGCACAGCATGCGGCAGCCATATAAGTGCAATGCCTGAAGTTAAGTAAATCTGGCCATGAAGAGGCAATCGCTGGCCTCCCGGGCAGCAATGTGCTCGGGTGCTGGTGGGATCTGGACCGCAGGTTGCTCCTGTTTCCTCCTCATCATCATCTTCCAGCTGATGCTCCTCTTGCTCCTCCTCCTCCTCTGAAGAGGCTGTGCGCTCAAAGTCTTGCTCCTCATGCAGCACTAATCCTCGCTGCTGCGCTATGTTGTTCAGGGCACAGCAGACCACGACGATTCTGGAGACCCTGGCTGGTGGGTACTGAAGGGCTCCTCCAGATCTGTCAAGGCATCTGAAGCACATTTTCAGCATGCCTATTGTCTGCTCTATGACACATCTGGTGGAAATGTGGCTTTCATTATATCTTTATATTTCATTATATATAGTGCTTTGCCTCCTCAAGGGTGTCATGAGCCACATCTTCAGTGGATAGCCCATGTCTCCAAGCAGCCAACCTGAAAGTCTGTTTGGAGGAGTGTAGAGCTGAGGGAGAGTGGGCAGCTGCCAGGGTATTTGGCACACACATGCATGATGATCTTCCTATGGTTGCAGGCGAGGTGCACATTGAGGGAGTGGAAGCCCTTGCGGTTGACAAAGACTCCTGGGTGATGCCCTGATGGCCACATGTGTGCAGTCGATGATGCCCTGCACTCGTGGGAAGCCAGCCAAAGTGGCAAAGGCCAGCACCCGCTCAATAACACTCACTTCATCAGTGGCAAAGTTGATATAATTGGCTGACTTGTCAAAGAGGGCGTCGGTGACCTGTCTGATGCATCTGTGGACTGCCGACTGCAAGATGCCGCAAATATCTGCTGCAGATCCCTGGAAGGAGCTTGAGGCGAAGAGGCTGCAGGCACTGGTGACTTTGACAGCCACTAGTAAGGCATGTCCACCCATTCCTCTGGGTTGCAGGTCTTGCTGCAGCAATCTACAAATGTCTGCAATGACCTGGTGCGATAGCCTAAGCCTCCTTTGGCACTGTTGCTCCATCATGTTGAGGAAGCTCATCCTCTACCTATATACCCTGTGCTGGGGGTATCGCCACTGACAGGGTGCAGCACTGCGCTGATGCCCTCTGTCCTGTGCAGCATCAGGTGGTTGAGGAGAAGTTTGGTGGTGTTGTTGGTGCTGCTGGTGTGCCTGCTGCTGCTGGTGTTGGGGCTCATCGTGGTCCGATTCTGAGGACCAAGGTGAGACAGTATAAATGGCACCCATGCTTATGTAATAGCTGACAGGTCAAGTAGAGATGACAGAAGCAAGCTGTTCTATCAATGAGGTGACAGTGGATCGAGACATTGCTGAAAAGACTTGCAACCTCTAGAAAGCTAAATTTGTGCTGACAATGCACTTAGCAACAGCATCTGCCTTAGGAAAGTGACCAGGTGTCAGGTGGAAGTTTTTATTGTACTTTCCATGCTGTGCACTAATGAGCTGGATCAATGGCCACTGAACTTCCGTCTCAGGTTGACAGACATGGTTCCCGAGCTGCATGATTCCCTTGGTCATTCAGGGAAATTTGAAAGGTAGAGTAAAAAAGAGGTTTAAGGGTCTGACAAGTATCTCATAATGATCCAAATTATCTCGGCCACCTCTGCCGCTCGGGTCACTGCCATGCTGGCAAATGCGCCCGAGGGAAAGGCGCGTGGGGGCGGGATGACAGCGGTTTCCCGACCCACTCCAAGGTATTTCAAGTTTCCCTCCCAACCCACCTCCAATCCCACCCACACGGACCCCAGAAAATTCCGACCTTCACCTCTCTCTCCTCCTTTAACACCCTCCTTAGAACCCACCTCATTGATCAAGCTTTTTGTCACCCCTCCTAGTATCTCCTTCTTTGGCTTTGCGTCAATTGTTTTCTGATTACACGTCTGTGAAGTGTCTTGGGACACTTTTCTACTTGAAACTACTATATAAATGCAAGCTATTGTTGTAGTATATTACCCTCATTAATACACCTCACTCTAATGACATAGGAGGGAAAACAAAGGAGGAGAAGACAGGTACAGCACACAAAAACAAAAAAATTAAGGACTGAAGTAAGAATTGTATTTGAGAACAATAAAAGAATGCTTTGAATTTCACTAAGGAAATGGTCAAAGTTATATTATAAAAAGAACAAGTAGGAAGTTCTCGCATAGAAAGTTAGAGATAATTTATTTAGAGAACTGTTGATATGGTGGAGTGCTAGATAGGAATGGGGTCCCGTGTATGTACCTGACATGATGGGGCGTTTCTTCTTAACCTAAACAGTGATTTTAATTGGATGGTTTATGCCTTTTGATCATGTTTAACATTAATATTTGTTCTTACCGCTACTTGCCCTGAGCTTGATGGTCATCATTTCATCACCTGAAAGTTTGCCTTTCTTCAGTGCTAGGGAAGCTCGGGGACAACCTGATAAACTGAAAACATAAATATGTGGTGAGAAAGATAATTTTCTGTCCATTTTAAAGAAACAAGTTCAGTTAAGTGCAGTTACTTAAGAAGCTGTACAAATATATATTGAAATGCTGAGTACTGAGGTGCAGATACATAAGTAGCTTTGAATCAAGCAGTAGTTTTAATTAAGGGACACATGCCTTTCATCTGTGGGTGTCAATGATCCCAACTACAAATCAATTTAGAGTCACTTAAAGCTACAAATCACCAGTGGCAAAAACAAAGGGCGATTGATTGACATGTTTGTATGATATTCTGCTCCTTGCTACTTTGACAGATGCATTAAACCATTTATTTTAAAATAATGAACAGAAGAATATCATAGAAACACATTAAAGATTCATCTGCTAATATCAGCGGCCATAATTTCTAGCCTTAATCCTAAAATGATGAAAAATAAAATAAGGATACTTTTGAACTATATATAACCAAATTAGATATTTTTTAAATTGGATTTGGTTGCCCTGTCCATGACCTGACTTTATACACAAATAGTACTTCACTTAAATTATCCTTCTGCTTATAACATTTTTTCTAGTTGTTATGGGGTATATTTTCCAACTAATAAGTGCTCAAATGTCACAAATATATTCCATCTTTCTGCATACAACTTGAACGACTCCATAAAGAATTGAGCACTCACATTAAATTCATCTGAAACGGGCTATATTTTCTGATTAACCCATTTAAGGTTAACGGATTTATGCATGGATTTAAAAAGTGCACAGAGGAATTTAGTACGAGCGTGCTAAGTGTTCACAGGAAAACTGCACCAGTCAGAAAATATACCCTGTCTCAAATCATAACAATTCCTTTTTGCCTCTTGTTATCTCTCTCATTATAACATCTTTTCATTTGCTCCATATTTGGACCCATCTCTTAAATATCATACAAATATAATGCATTTCTTAAACAGTTTTAATTTGGTCATGTGTGACAATATTACAAATGAAAAGCATCTTTTAAAAATTAATGCAAATGGACTAAATTCATTTGCATTAAAGTATGTAGTACAATGTAGAGCAAGTCCTCCAGTCTGAGTCCACTCATTACAAATATGGCTACAAAGTAGGTGCATTTTTTTTACAGGCATAACAAGAAGAAAGCATCCATACTGACCTTCGGTGGGTGACAAAACTACCATTAATGTGACCAGATCCATCACAGCCTGGTGTAGGGCAGGTTGTACCTTCAGCTTTACCAGGTTTCCATGGGAATTGGGAACCATTCAGAGAAGCCTCCTTTTGTCTCTTTGCAGCTAGAGGGCAACCTGATGCACTGCGATGCGATGAGTACTTGCCAGATATGTGACCCTGCCCATCACAACCTATCACTGGGCACCTTAGAAAGACAGAAACAATGCGCTGTAAACCACATTGTCTATGACTAGGTCAAACATGTTATCAGTTCACATGCAGAAAATAGTGTTATTAATTCTGTGTTATTTTTCTTCTTATGATATACAAGTGATTTAAATAACATTGTTTTAAATGTTAAGTTGCCATGACATATTTTGGACAGTACAGCAGAAACAAAATGGCCCAGTAATTCCGTTCCAAACGCGTGAGTACGGAAGGGGTACTCACGCGTCTGGCCGGAGGAAATGCCGGTTTTCAGCATGCACAGCGCATGCGGGGAAAACCGGCACTTCCTGTCCTCTGAACGAAGGGGTTCAGAGGCACAGCGCGTGCAACTGCACAGGCAGCGCGTGCGCAGTGAACTTCGTCGATTTCATTCATGGATTCAGTGAGGTTAAGTCCTTACAACTTACACATGAAAAAAGCATGTGTAAAGTTGCTCCAGAGGCTGCGGAGGAAGATATATTTTATCGTGGAGCTTCTGAAAGGCAATATTTTTGTTTGGGAAAGGGAGGAAGGTTATTTTAAGAAATGCTGAGGTAAGTTTTAAAGTTTAAATTTTTTTTTAAACGGGTTTTCAGTACTGTAGGTAGAAGGAGCAATTGTGGCTGTATGAATTGAATTTGCTGTGTTTATTAAATGTGAAAATGACTGTTCTAAAATGAGTAATGTAACATTTCCAACATTTTTAAGAAAGAAACTTTTCATCAGTAATATATTCTTTTAAGTAATTATGTATGTATATCCGTATATATTCCTTTACGTATATGTATGTATGTATATATTCCTTTACTTATGTGTATGAATGTATGTATTTAATTATGATTTTCCAATAAGTTACTTTCTCTGAAAGTCATAATTAAATACATACATTCACACACATACGCAAAGGAATATATACAGACATACATACATAATTACTTAAAAGAATATATTACTGATGAAAAGTTTCTTTCTTAAAAATGTTGGAGTCATTTTCACATTTAATAAACACAGCAAATTCAATTCACATAGCCACAATTGCTCCTTCTACCTACAGTACTGAAAACCGGTTTTAAAAAACAAAAATAAACTTTAAAACTTACCTCAGCATTTCTTAAAATAACTTTCCTCCCTTTCCCAAACAAAAATATTGCCTTTCAGAAGCTCCACGATAAAATATTGTACTCATGCTTTTTTCATGTGTAAGTTGTAAGGACTTAACCTCACTGAAAGCATGAATGAAACCGGCGAATTTTACTGTGCACGCGCTGCCTGTGCAGTCGCACGCGTTCTGCCTCTGAACCCCTTCGTTCAGAGGACAGGAAATGCCGGTTTTCCCCGCATGCGCTGTGCATGCTGAAAACTGGCATTTCTTCCGGCCAGACGCGTGAGTACCCCGACCGTACTCACGCGTTTGGAACGGAATTACTGGGCCAACATTTTACATGTCAATAAAATGAAAAATTTAACAATTGCACGATTTGCCCCCTCGCATCTGCGACTGAGGGTCCAAGGAGGTGCATTGCACAAGAGGTCATCGTCGTACGTATCCTCACACTGTTCCCTTTCGGGAACTGTATGAAGTGGTGGAAGGATTTCTGGCCACGTTAACGCTCCTTCCGTGACCATAACCATCTTCATACCAGCCATTAGGGTGGTTAGTTCTATGGCGTGAGGGTTTTACGGGCTCCCACAACCCATGTGAGGGGGGGGGGGCCACCCACACCTGCGGACGCAAGTATCCCGCTGGATGTCCACCCAGAATTTATAGTTGGAGCTCCGACTCCACTTGCCGGGACTGTCTGGAGCGGGGTTCGAAACCCTACTCCTTCTGGCCCAGCGGCGGGGATGCTTACCGCTACGCAAAAGGCCCACTCTGCGCAAAAGGTGACACCCATACGTTTCCTGCGTCTTTTCCCTCCCCGTGACTGGAGCCCTATGCTGCCACTTGAAAGACCAAGCTATCATCTGTCCTTTTTGCGGCGCCTTGGACTTCTCATTACCAATGATGAGCAGGCGCTGCGCCTCCACCTCATTGAGGAGATTGCTGAGGTCATCATCAGTTCAATTGTGAGTTCTTTTAATGCCGTGAATTGTGCTCATTCCAGCCATTTCACGTTGTTAATTGGAGTGGGCCTTTGGCGTAGCGGTAGCATCCCCGCCGCTGGGCCAGACGGGGTAGGGTTTCGAACCCCGCTCCAGACAGTCCCGGCAAGTGGAGTCGGAGCTCCGGCTCTAAATTCTGGGTTGACATCCAGTGGGATATTTGCGTCCGTGGGTGTGGGTGGCCCCCCCTCCTCATATAGCTTGTGGGAGCCCGTAAAACCCTCCTGCCATAGGACTAACCACCCTAATGGCTGGTACAAAGATGGTTACGGTCACGGAAGGAGCGTTAATCACGGCCATAAATCCTTCCACCACTTCATACAGTTCCCCAAAGGGAACAGTGTGAAGACACGTATGACGACGATGTTGCTAAATAAATAAATGGAATGAAAAAAATTCTTTCAGGGCTTTTAAAAGTCTTTAAATTGCTTTAATTCTGTTTAAAACTACTTCAGATTCTTCAAAATAATGTAAACGTTTTTAAAGTTTATAAAAGTTACCAAAAGCTTCATAAAAATACCAAAAACCTATTTGAAATGCTGCTCTGCATGTAAAAATGCTTTGCAGCTTGTGAGAAACATTGGGGGCGTGTCCTATTAAAATGAGACCTCAAGGGGCGTGTCTCACTTGCACAGCGCGCTCCAGGCTTCGCGCTGGCTGCACTCCTGGGCGGCGTGACGTCAGACGCTGCCCGGGATTCTTCTCTTTCAAAAAGGAATTCCAGGCGTCCCTGGAGGTGAACGGCAGGCACGTCAGGTAAGTGCAGATCGGGGGCTTGCATGCGCGGCAAGCCCCCGATCCGAATTTCTGCCCCAATAACTCATAATTGATTTTAGGACTGATCTATTCAAATGTCGGGAACACATGGCACACAACTGGTCATTTCATTCATTGCCAAATCTGTCTCGAGCATGTCCAGAATTACCATGCCATGCTCTTTGCAGCCAATACCTCCTGCTACTCCAGGATCATCCAGGAGGGCAAGTACAAGCCTAGACTCCTCTTCTCCACAATGTACCACCTCCTCAAATCCCAATCCCCCTCATCCTCCACCTTTACCTTAAATACCAAGTGTGAAGAGCCTACAGAATTCTTTGGGGGTGAAATTGGACTTGGCTGCGCCTGTTTTCCGGGTCGAAAGCGAGTGCAAAGAGGTTCAATTTATGAGGCCAACCTCCGGCACCTGAATAGTATTGGAAACATGTCCTATGCCATATTGGTTCTGGAGCTGTAGAGGCGTCCCTGGCGGCTGCCTAAAACAGCTGTTCGGCCCCTTGGATATACAAATAAGGGCCTAACGCCTGTTTTAGGACCAAAACTTGAAATTGATATGCCCTGAACACAGCAGGCATCGCACCATAACCAATTTCCACCCCATAATCTTCAGTCCACCTCTTCCTCATCCATATGCTGCAGTCAATGACATCATCTACAGACACAGCATCAACCTCCATGTCAATGGTGATGACATACAACTCTACCACTCCACCACCTCTCTTGAACCCATTACTACCTCCATGCAATCTGACCAGCTGCCTGACATAACATCATAAATGAGTCACAGCCTCTTTCAATTGAACAGCGGGGAGATTGTTGCTATCCATTTTGGCCACCACTATAAACTCTGCTTCTTTTCTACTGACTCCATCCTCCTTCCCAGTCAAATGTTCAACTGAACCAGGCCAGGCAAAGTCTTGATGTGTTTTGGACCTAGAGCTGAGCTTAGAAGTCCACATTCAGATTCAGATTCAGATTCAGATTAGATTTATTTGCCGTATGTAACAAGTACAATGGAATGCTTGTTCCCCGTAGGGACGCGTCACCTATACATACAGCGCCGCGTTCAGAGTCAATACAATGGCTTCCCGTGGCAGTGGGAGCACCTGTCCAGCACCAAGACCGCTTACTTTCCCCTCCACAGCATTGCCTGTATTTATCTCAATCTCCCACCACTGAGACTCTTATTCATGTTTTCATCACTTCTAGACTTGCCTATCACCCCATTCTTGCTAGCATACATTGGCTCTCTGTCCTGCATAGACAATACATTTAAAATCCTCTGCCTCGTCTTCAAAGTCCTCTATGGCCTTGCCTCACACTAGCTATGCAACTTCATTCAGTTTTATATCCACTCCATCACCTTTTGGTATTATGCTAATGGATTTTTGAGCATCCTGCCCTCCCTTCACCCATCACTGGTAGCAGAACTTTCAGCTACATGGGCCCTACATTTTGGAACTCCCTCACTAAACCCTTTCACCTCCATTTCTCTCTTTACATAGAAATACACAGAATTACATAGAATATATGGCACAGAAACAGGCCATTTGGCCCAACCAGTCCGTGCCGGTATTTTTGCTCCACTCGAGCCTCCTCCCATCCTTACTCATCTAACTCAATTAACATATTCCTCTAGTCCCTTCTCCCTCATATGCTCATCTAGCCTCCCCTTAAATGCATCTATACTATTCACCTCAACTATTCCCTGTGGTAGTGAGTTCCACATTCTCACCACTTTCTGGGTGAAGTAGTGTCTTCTGAATTTCCTATTTGATTTCTTGGTGACTATCTTATATTGATGGCCTCCAGTTTTACTCTGCCCCACAAGTGGAAACACTCTCTCTGTGTTTACTCTATCAAAACCTTTCATAATTTTAAAGACCACTGTCACCCCTCAGTCTTTCCTTTTCAAGAGAAAACAGTCCCAACCTATTTATCTTTTCCTTATAGGTATAAACTTGCCTTTCTGGTATCATCCTTATAAATCATTTTTGCACCCTCTCCAGTGCCTCTATATCCTTTTTATAATACGCCGACCAGAATTGTGCACAGTCCAAGTGTAGTCCAACCAAGGTTCAATACAGATTTAGCATAACTTCTCTACTTTTCAGTTCTATCCCTCTAGAAATAAACCCTAGTGCTTGATTTGTATTTTTTATGGCCTGACGTTGCTACTTTAGTGATTTGTGTATTTGCACTCCCAGATCTAGATTCTTATTTTCCAAGTAATATGTGACCTCCTTATTTTTCTTACCAAAATGTAATACATCACACTTATTTCTGTTAAAATTAATTTGCTAATTATTTGCCCATTCTACAAGTTTATTATTGTCGTCTTATAATTCTTGTAACATTCGCACCACACAAGTGCCAGGCAATGACTATCTCCAACAAGAGAGCGTCTAACCACTGCCCCTTGACATTCAATGGCATTAACATCACCAAATCCCCCACCATCAACATCCTGGGTGTTACCATTGACCAGAAACTTAACTGGATCAGCCACATAAATACTGTGGCAACAAGAGCAGGTCAGAGGCTAGGTATTCTGCAGCAAGTGTCTCACCTCCTGACTCCCCAAAGCCTTTCCACCATCTACAAGGCACAAGTCAGGAGTGTGATGGAATATTCTCCACTTGCCTGGATGAGTGCAGCTCCAACAACACTCAAGAAGCTCGACACTAACCAGGACAAAGCAGCCCACTTGATTGGCACCCCATCCACCACCTTAAACATTCACTTCCTCCACCACTGGCACACCGTGGCTGCAGTGTGTACCATCGACAAGATGCACTGCAACAACTCGCCAAGGCTTCAACAGGATCTGCCAAACCCACGACCTCTACCACCTAGAAGGACAAGGGCAGCAGGCACATGGGAGCACCATCACCTGCAAGTTCCCCTCCAAGTTACACACCATCCTGACTTGGAAATATATCACTGTTCCTTCATCGTTACTGGGTCAAAATCCTGGAACTCCCTCCCTAACAGCACTGTGGGAGTACCTTCACCACACGGACTGCAGCGGTTCAAGAAGGTGGCTCACCACCACCTTCTCAAGGGCAACTATGGATAGGCAATAAATGCTGGCCTTGCCAGTGATGCCCACATCCCAGGAATGAATAAAAAAACATTGTTGCAGTCCTCCTCAGCATTGACTATCCCACCCCACCCCTGTAATTTGGTGTCATCTGCAAATTTAGAAATTGTGTTTTTGATTCCAAAGTCTAAATTGTTAATAGAAATTGTGAGCATCAGTTGTCCCAACACTGATCCTTGTGGGACCCCACTTTCTACCTTCTGCCACTCTGAATAGCTATCTTTACCCTTACCCTCTGCTTTTTCCCTTGCAGCCGGCTAGCTATCCATTCTGCTACTTGTCCCCTGATTCTGCATGCTCCGACATTCTATTATGTGGCACCTTATCGAAGGCCTTTTGGAAATCTAGATAAATTACATCTACTGCATTACCCTTGTCTAATCTCTGTTAAATCTTCAAAGAATTCAATGAAGTTGCTCAAGCAAAACTACTCTTTTGAAATCCATGCTGCCCATTCATTATTATATTTTTAAAAATTACTTTTACAAATCTACTTAAAACCCATCATTTTGATCAAGCTTTCAGTCACCCCTCCCAACCTCTCCCTTCATGGCTTGGCATCTGCTCACCCATCTACTTCTGTTGTGAAGTGTCTGGGGATTTTATTTTACATTAAAGGAACCATATAAATGAAAGTTGTTGTTATTATTTAATATTAAGTGACATAACAAATCCTATTCTGGGAAAATGATTTCAACAGATTTTTCACACAACTGATTATTTCATCATAGTGCATTTTTTTGGTAAATGATAAGCATTATAGGTAGCAGGCGTTAATTTAAGTTTAATTTTAAAAGTATAGAAAGAGAGACTTGTTATTATATAGTATGTATTATTTTATATACAATGAAGTACTTTTGACGTGCAGTCACTATTGTAATGTAGGAAACATAACACTAATTTGCACATAAGGTACCACAAACAGCAAAACAATAATGACCAAATAATCTTTTTTTCATGATTTTTTTTGTGTGGCAGCTGTGGCTCAGTTGGTGGCACCCTTGCCTCTTAGTCAGAAGATTGTGGGTTCAAGTCTGCACTCCAGGGACTTGAGCACAAAAATCTAGGCTGGCGCTCCAGTGCAGTACTGAGGGAATGCTGCACTGTTGGAGGTGCTGTCTTTTGGATGAGATGCTAAACCGAAGCCCTGTCTGCTCTCTCAGGTGGACGTAAAAGATCCTGTGGCACTATTTTGAAGAAGAGCAGGGGAGTTCTCCCTGGTGTCCTGACCAATATTTATCCCTCAACCAGCATCACTAAAACAGATTATCTAGTCATTATCACATTGCTGTTTGTGGGAACTTGCTGTGCGCATATTGGCTGCTGCATTTCCTACATTACAACAGTGACTACACTTCAAAAAATACTTCATTGGCTGTAAAGTGCTTTGGGATGTCTGGTGGTTGTGAAAGGCGCTATATAAATGCAAGTCTTTTTTTCTTCTTTATGATGTTGGTTGAGGGATAAATATTGGCCTGGACACTGAAGGAAAACTCCCTGCTCTTCTTCAAATAGTACCATGGGATCTTTTACATCCACCTGAGAGGGTAGATGGGGCCTTGGTCTAATATCTCATCCGAAAGATGCCACCTTTGACAGTAAAGCACTCCCTCAGTGTTAGCCTAGATTTTGTGCTCAAGTTTCTGGACTTGAACCTAAAATCTTCTAGACTCAGAGGCGAGAGCATTACCACTGAGCCATGGTTGACACATGTGAGCCTAAGCTCGAAGGGGCTTAGGGTGCTTTGATGTTAGTTCAAATTTTAAGTCACTGTGGACCAAAAACACCCATAAAGATTTCTCATAGTTTACCCGCAGCATATGCTCACACATCACCTGTAGATTAGTTCCCAGAAATAAATCTCTTAATTTACTGGCCCACTAATAAACAAAGATATCTTTGTCAGAGTCATTACCAAGTGGCAGAATTTCTAAATAATGGGCTGTTACTCTCCATCCTACCTGACTAACTCTGAGTCTTCTTTGTCATCCTTACTGGGTGTCAGTTTAAATCCACCTTTTTTTGCACGTGGGCATCCAGAAAGGCTGGAAGATAAAATTGATCGTACACTCACATATGGAATATCTGTTGTTTATCAACACTGCCCTTATGTTTTTCAGTATGTTACCATACTTACCTTCTGTGTGAAGCATAGTTTCCAGTCACATGACCAGAGCCATCACAACCAGGTGTTGGACACCTAACATAATAAGAGAAAAATACAAAAGGTCATCGACCTTAAACGTTAACTCTGTTTCTCTCTCTACAGATGCTGCCTGACCTGCTGAGTATTTCCAGCATCTTCTGTTTATACTTCAGATTTCCAGCATCCGCAGAATTTTGCTTTTGTAAGAGAAAAATAGGTTGAACAAAACTGTATTGTGTACTAAAGCTGACATGATTTTGACTACTTATTGGACTATCATTCAACAATAAACCCCTTTCTAACATATTACTAAGAACATAGCAAATCATTGTAAGGGTTGATCAATGCACATAACTTACAAATCATGTGGACTTTACACCCTCCATTTGACAAAAAGGCGCTAAAATAGAAGCTCAAGAAATTAGCGCGAAGTGCTGCATATCTTGGTTTCAGCCTGCCTTGAAGAAACCTGAGTCTTTGTTATATTTTATGGAGCTTCCGCCTCGATGCTGAACTCGTCAGAGAATCTGTTCCTCTTTCTCCACTTGGCAATCTTCCAGGATTGTCCTGGAGTCTCATGGAATTGAAGATTAATCTCCTGGACAGCTCTGCGAGCAACCCGGGAGAAAAATGTATGTTTTAAAAAAATTCTTAGAACATTTTTGTTTATTAATTTTAACAATATTGGAGATGAGAAAAAGGGCTGTTTGACTGGGCGGGGTGGTTGGAGGTGGGAGGTCATATGATGAAACATCCAGGAAAACGTTCAACCAAAGTTGGCATCCCCATCAAACACAGAGAAAATATTTGTGCCTTAAAATCCTATTTTCTCAGCTATTCAATATAGAATGTGCTACTTTAGTGCACAAGAGAGGAAGCTACTAATATCTATGCACATAATTTGAAATATGCTTCTGTTGGTGTTAATTGTTAAAAAGAATGATATCAATTTATATCTTGATGTAATGTAGGGCTTTTGTTCCCCTGGAAACAAGAATCCCTTTTAAAACAAAGCTTAGTTTGTGAGGTGGCCCACAACAGAGAGCATTTGGGTACTATCAATCAGTGCCATCGAGTGGGATTAATGTAGGTTTGATCTTTGCTTGATCCATTCACATTGAGTATATCCCATGCCTGATCTATCAGCAGCAGAGTCATCAATGCAGACAGCATCTGTGGCGAGCAGGGGGTTCTGACAAAAGGTCATCAACCTGAGGCTTTAACCCTACCGTTCACTTTCCACAGATGCTGTCTGACCTGCTTTGTGTTTCCAACATTTTCTGGTTTTATTTTTGTTCTTTGAGCTAACTGCTATGAGATATTATAGAATGACCTCAAGCTCCATCCTGTTTGCCCGCCTTTACTGTGGTGAGGCAGCTAACCTCCACTCTATACTGCACCTCCCCAAATAGCATGACCAAGATGAGGAATGTCAGATGTGAGAAATTGTATACAGCCTTATATTGTGCCAATTCACAATGCAGCACATTTCTATACTGCTGTTCTGCACAACAGAAATCCATTCGTTGAAGAGCAAATTATTTATTTTACTGTTTTCCTGAAGGGAGTGACTCATATTGGAATACAGTACCCTCTAGTGCAATTCTAAGTTTGAGAGCCTCCATCGTGAGTATCTGTAGGCAATTTGACAATAGAGATTATTGAATCTGATCCCATCTTCCCTGCATATACAATATACAGCAAGCTTCACTAGAGAGTAACCAGGAGTGCAAACGCTGGCTGATTTCCTCCCTCTATAGATCATGGACACTGAAGCCAATAGTAGCATCTCTTGGTGCCCCAGCTGAGACTAACTGACTCAGCAAGTACCAACAGAGCCACTGGAGAAGCCCAGAGCAGAGCATTTCTTAAGAATGTATTTTTAATCATTCTTGGTGACTGAATATAATCTTTAGCATGCCAACAAAAAAAAAAGACACTATCTCCCTCTGGTCAGCATGCCTCTTGTCAGTCACTCAAGCCTGACATTGACAACGGCCATGGAAAGATACAGGAAAATTATATAAAAGAGAGTTTAAAGCATACTTCAGTTCCTGGGAGCTGGCTGCCATAAGACTCTTAAGGCTCTTGTCAGCCAAAGGACAACCAGACACACTGCAAAAAGAAAGCAAATATTTATTTTCCATTACCTTTCTGATAATATATTAATATTTTCTAAGCAAGAAAAAAATGTAATATGACCGAGAAACCTTATAACACATTTACCTGCCAACAGAGAATCTTGCTTTTAGATTCAAACTATCCAATCAGATAACTGGATATTTGGTTCTGATTATTTCAATGGATATGTAATTAAAAAAAAATCCAATCAGAATAACGTATTTTGACATACTCGTTGACAGATTAAGTTGTTGCAGGTTATAGTTGACTTCATTACTGGCATTTCAGAATGATTCAAAACATTTAATTAGTTATGAGCTGCTGAGTGAGTGGCTTAATGTACATCCTCCTGTCACCACTAACTACCTTTCAGAAATGTATTATGAGATGATACAGCATTATTTAACTTTCCTGCATAATTTATACTTTTGGCTTTAAATTTTAATAGAAGCTTATATTGAACTATTAAGATAAAGACAAGGGATATGTTCTGAAATTTCTGATTGGAAGCATGTAATTTTGCATTACACGGTAATGTAAATTTGCAATTTGAAGTGCGTTAGAAGCTAAATTGCCTCTAACTTTTCACCAGAACAATCAATCTCATGTAAAGGACACAGTTACCATGAAGACTAGCCAAATATATTTTTAAAAGAATCAGGTAATGAATATTTAGAAGAATGCATCTCTTAGTTTCCTCTACTTGATAAATTATTGCAGTCTGGGAAATGACAGAATAACATAGATGTAAGACTTGTGTCTCAATACCATGCCCACTCTTTGCTGTTGATATTGGAGGTACCAGTGTTTCAGCTGAGCACTAAGATTTTTTATTAAACCTGAACACACTTTTTTAACTCTGTCTGTAAAACTGCACAAAGGTCTGTATAAAATCACATGCTAGCACAAACTTGGGCCCAACACAACACAACAAAAACACATTTTTACTATGCAAATGAATATTAACTTGGGCTGGTCTTTTATACATTATGTGTGTTTTAATAATGATGTTCATAAATATCACAGTTTTTTTTATTGCTTATAGAAACAGATTAAGGAGGTTTCCATCTATTGGGAAAAACCCATATTTGTGACTTTTCCTTCAATGGATAAACTCCAAGAGAAAACTCAATTTAAATCGCTTAAGATTCAGATGTAGTTCCTTTAAAACCACAAACATGCTATATTATTGCAGTGTGTCCAGTTAGATAAGCACAACAGTCACATGAGACATTTTGAAAACAAATATGCAGCTTACTGGAGAGCAGTTTTTAATTTAGCCACAAACTGCAGGCCAATTTTCTGTTTTTAAAAGATACAGTTGCTGGCAAAACACATAATGCAGAAATTATGCATATTCTGCACAAATTATTTTTATAATTTGTGATCCAGGCTGCAGTTATCTACACTAGTGTCTGAGCGCATTGGCTGTAGAGCGCAAGATGTTATTAGCAAGACTGGAGTTAAATCGCTGTTTGTAACTTGCACCTTGTCCATCAGCACCATACCTTGTACCCCTGTGCTTACATGCATATGCAGAGCTGTACCCCTGGCCAGTAAATGTTGAATATTTTCAGCACACAGATGGGAGTGTCCACTTTCTTAAAACATAAAAAAACTCTACAGCAAATTTACAAAAGATCCAGGAGGTACAACTGACCCCATGAACACTTGCGAGATGACCTTCCCAAAGGGATGTCACATCACTGCTTACAGTCGCATCAGGACCTGACTGCAATTATACTGTTATATTTGTATCACTGTAAATGGAAACTGCTTTGTAATGAGGCAAAAGTGACTGTACAATTGCACCCTGAGTGTACAAAATTCATCCTGTTTTGAAAGCCTAACTCTCCCACATAGGAGGGTATAGTGCAGCTCAAAAAATAAGCACCTCTGGCACACGCACAATGAAAGTGTAGGGAGAAAATCAACACATAACAATGTAACTGAACATTGCAGCAAAACTTGCTAAAGTGTCATTGGTTTATACACTATTAATTCACTGCTTCTCATGGGTGGTGGGAGTGAGGAAAACTGCTTTCACATACCTGCGGTGTGATGCGTAATTTCCAGTCACATGGCCACTACCATCACATCCTGGGGTTGGGCAACTATAAAAGAGCATAAGCACAAAAGATGGTCAGATCAACAGCTCTAGCAACAATAAGAGCAGATCTAGGCATTTAAGTAGATCATTGTTTAAATCAAGAATACCCGTGCTTATGTGTTCAGGGGATGTGGTTAAGGCTCAGTTTCGCTACAAAGAGTCACCTCTTGAATTGTAATTTGACATTTATTATTATTGTGCCTAAAGGGTAACTTCAAATTCTGAACAACTAATATTTTGTTAAGATTCTTCAGGAAAACCTTTGTAACCAGTTATTACACAGAACATTTGCCACCTGTTAATGGTTATCTTAGACGATAGAAAAGGGAAAAATTGTAAATCAGGAGGGTTCCTATGTAAACAAGCAGCACGAGATTCTGGCAACGGTTTCTAGTGATAGCTTCACAATAATTAATGGTGCTGTTATTAAGTAGAAGGCGATCATTTTGAAAGAAAGAAGAAATAAATAAAGAAAGAAACAAAGAAAGACTTGCATTTATATAGCACCTTTCATGACCTCAGGACATTGCAAAACACTTTACAGCCAATGAAGTACTTTTGAAATGTACTCATTGTTGTAGGGAAATGCTGCAGCCAATTTTCACACAGCGAGAGCCCACAAACAGCAACGAAATAATGACCAGATAATCTGTTCATCTGGTGATGATTGGTGGAGGGATAAATATTAGCCAGGACATTGGGAGAACTCCCCTGCTCTTCTTCAAGTAGTGGCATGGGATCTTTTGGCCAGAATCTTCACCTTGGTGTTGGGTTTTGTGCGTGCGGGGCGTGTAGCGGGTCGGGAACGCGATGTTCTGAGCAGCGCGTTGTTCAGAACGACTTTAACTTATTGGCCCCAATTGAAAGGCTCATCGCATTTCCCAGCCCAATTAAATGGAGCGGGTCTGATGATGTCATCGATGACCCGTTTCCAGCGCCATCTGCACACATCTCATTTGAAGGTTGATGGAGTGTGGAAGGTCATTTGCAGAGCTCTGGCTACTATTACCAAGGTGAAAAAAGTATCATTCATGGATGCACAAGGCACAGGGTGGCACCAAGCGATGCATTCCTCCATATTCTGGTGCAGGCAGTGAGAACACGCAGGGAGGTTCTGTTCCCTGTTGTTGGCATAAAAGACCACCCAAAGAAACCAAAACAGCATGGTCGGAAATCGCAGAAGAGGTCAGCAGCAGGGATGTTGTCAGGAGGATGTGGATCCACTGCTGCAAGAGATTCAATGATCTCGTGAGGTCAGGAAAGGTGAGTGCAATGCCACACTCGCCTTCATCCTGATGTGCCTGTCACCACATCCCCATCACTCTGCCTTCCCAAGCCTACTCCTGCATGTCACTCCTCACACCAGCCTACCTTGCACATTCACCCATCCCTCTCTGTCTATATACATGCTCACATTCCCATCTGACTAACCACCCCTGACACTCACCCTCATCATAATGCAATCATAGCAAGTAACACCAAAGAAGCAGGCCATTTGGCATTGGTACCCACTCCCTCATAGTCACCATGTACAGATGTAACCCATTCATCCCTCACACTCATTCCATTACTCTCACTCAAAGTTGTCTTCTTCCCCTCCTTGCAGGAGAAGAGCGCCCAGAACAATAGGGAGAAACAGAGAACTGGAGGTGGCCCTCCAGTATTCACACAATTGACTCCAGCAGAGGAGGCGGCCTTGGTGATTTCTCGAGTTGCAGAGCTGCTGGCAGTGGGAGATGGAGAGAGGGGGACATCCCAGCAACCTGGTGACAGAATTACATCTAATACAGCCACATGCCATACAGCAGTCACTCATATGGTGACTGATGTCAGCAGCCAGTGAATTTTGCAGTAAAGGTTACCCATTCTTAATATAAGACTTCTAAATCATCTCTTTACTTTCCCACAGATCCATCAAGTGCCCCCACCCCCCACTGTCCAGCCGGAGGAGGAAGACGACTCCTCAAAGGAAGCTCCAGTCTCTGAGGATGCAGCGTCAGCAGACCCAAGCGCACCCAGCACCAGCGCAGCGCACCTCAGTGGGTCCTGTGAGAGAGAGAGTAGTGTTGTCACCTGGTGTCTCATAACTCACAAGTGAGCAAGAGCAGATGGTGTTGACAGGGACAGCAGTGGAGACTCCTCATCGGAGGGCACTGGACGCTCCAAGCTCTGCTGAGCTGCATGCAGACACTGAGCCTCGGGGGCCATCGAGAAAGAGGGTGATCTTGGAGGGGCAGCAACAATATCGTGAGGCTCTGGCAGCTTTTACAGCTGTGATGTCTGCAAATGTGCAGAGAATGGAGGAGTCCATCTCCAACATGAGCACCACCATGTCGCAGGCGATGGCGACGATGTGCTCTTCCATGGAAAGGATGGCCACCTGCATGGAACAGCATATGTGCCACTCACATGAGCACATGCTAGCTGTGGACAACAGATGGCAGGCGCTCATAGACCTCCTCTCTAGCAGGGATAAAAATTTAGACTTGAGCCTTCATCGCCCCACTGATGTGCAGCAAGGTGCCCTCTAGCTCCTTGCTAGCAGGCACGTGCAGATAGCCCATGAGAGGGATGACGGTGAGAGGAGACATGGAAGCGGGGGCTCTACTCAAAGCGCTCCCACTTCTCCCCCATAGCCTCCCCCTCAGTCGGAGCCCTACATGCTTCCTCGGATCCCGATGGCCGAGTCTGCCTCTGCACAGTTGCAAGAGGAGCAGACTTTGGTGGGGCCATCACAGGCTCCAAAACCCAGAGGACGTCCACCAAAAGTGTTGCAGCAGGGAAGTGAGCAGCCTGCCTCCACCTCTGCTGAAGCCACAGGGGTGCACCTCGTAGAAGCACCCGGAAAAGAAAAAAGACACAAAAGTGGATGCACAAGGGTATGCACATGGGTGTATGAACAAATGTTAGTGTTAAGTTTCAGATATTTTTATGGCACAATTAAATGTATTTCTTTGCACCATTTTCCAGTCTTGTCCATTTTTGCTTGCTACCTTGGAAGTAGTTTGTCACTTGAAGCAGTTCAGCCCTGTGCTGACCCCCTCACTCCTTTGGAGCATCAGGCCATTGAGGAGAAGGCTGCTGGTGTGGTTGCTGCTGCTGTTGGTGCTGCTGGTGTTGTTGGTGCTGGGGCTCAACTTGGTCAGATTCTGAGGTCCAGGTTGAAACAGCATAAGCGGCACCCATACTGATGTAATAGATGGCAGGTCAAGTCGAGATCAGAGGCCCAGTCCCTCAATGTTGTGAAAGTGACTAGCAATGTGGTGAGAGTGGCTTCCGAGGTTTCAGAAAAGACCTCAAAACTGCTGACAGCTAAATCTCTGCACAAAATGAAATCAGCAAGAGCCTTTCCATTAGCCAAATAATCAGGTTTAATGCAGGAATATTTATGTGTTTTTCCCAGCTCTCAATTAATGCCTTCGCACAATGGCCACTGAGCTTCCGCCTCCCCTTCACAGGCAAGGTTCTCGAAGAGTGTGATTCCCGTGCTCCTGAAGTTAAAGCCTAAAGGTGATAAAAACCCTCTTAACAGTCTCTCAACAAGCAGTTAATTACTTGAATAAGGTCGCCCACTTCTCCCGATCAGGTCCATGGTGAGTTGGGAAACATGCCCAAGTTAAATACGGAAGTCAGTGGGATGACGGCGGGTTCCCGGTGCACTGACAATTTTGGCGATTTTTACTGCTGACCTGCCCCCCAAACCCGCACGCTCAGCAACGGGAAAATTCCGGCCTTTAAGTTCACCTGAGAGAGCAGATAAGTCTTCAGTTTAACATCTCATTTGAAAGATGGCATCTCATCTGAAAGATGACAGTGCACACTCCCTCAGCACTGCACTAAAGTGTCAGCCTTGAAACTTGTTTCTCCTGTTCCGATGAAATGCTGACATAAATGAGCACTCAGAACTGAACTGAACTGACCGACAAGGGCAATCTTAGACCTGGTCCTGTGTAATGAGACAGGATTAATAAAAAATGTCCTAGTAAAGGATCCCCTTGGAACGAGTGACCATAACATGGTTGAATTCCATATTCAATTAGAGGGTGAGAAAGTTGGATCTCAAACAAACATACTGAGCTTGAATAAAGGAGACTATGAAGGTATGAGAGCGGAATTGATTAGAGTGGACTGGGAAAATAGATTAAAGGGTAAGACGGTACATGATCAGTGGTGTACATTCAATGAGTTATTTTACAACTTTCAAAAAAAAAATATTCCACTGAGGAAAAAAGGGTGTAAAAGAAAAGACAGCCATCCGTGGCTAAGTAAAGTAATAAAGGATAGTATCCGACAAAAAAACAAGGGCATATAAGGTAGCCAAATCTAGTGGGAGGATAGAAGATTGGGAAGTCTTTAAAAGTCAGCAAAAATAACTAAAAGATTGATTAAGAAAGGGAAAATAGATTCTGAAAGTAAATTAGCTAAAAATATAAAAACAGATAGCAAGAGTTTCTATAGTTATATAAAAAGAAAAAGGGTGGCTAACGTAAATGTTGGTCCCTTAGAGGATGAGACCGGGAAATTAATGGTGGGAAACATGGAGATGGCAAAAACGCTGAACAAATATTTTGTATCAGTCTTTACAGTAGAGGACACTAAGAATATCCCAACACTGGGCAAACAGGGGGCTTTAGGAGGGGGGAGGAGATAAATATGATTAAAATCATTAAGGAAGTGGTACTCGGTAAAATAATGGGACTTAAGGCGGATAAATCCCCAGGACCTGATGGCTTACATCTTAGGGTCTTGAGGGAAGTGACGGTAGGGATTGTGGATGCATTGGTAATAATTTTCCAAAACTCCCTGGACTCAGCAAAGGTCCTGGCAGATTGGAAAACTGCTAATGTAACACCCTTATTTAAAAAGGGTAATAGACAGAAGGCTGGAAACTATAGACCAGTTAGCCTAACATCTGTGGTTGGTAAAATTTTAGAGTTGATTATTAAGGAGACAGTAACGGGACATTTGGACAAACATAATTTAATAGGACAAAGTCAGCATGATTTTACGAAGGGGAAGTCATGTTTGACAAATTTCTTGAGTTCTTTGAGGACATAACATACAGGGTGGATAAAGGGGAACCAGTGGACGTAGTGTATTTAGACTTCCAAAAGGCATTTGAAAAGGTGCCACACAAAAGATTATTGCTCAAGATAAAAAATCACGGGATTGGGGGTAATATTCTGGCATGGGTGGAGGATTGGCTATCTAATAGAAAGCAGAGAGTTGGGATAAATGGTTCATTCTCAGACTGGCAATCAGTAACTAGTGGTGTTCCGCAGGGGTCAGTGCTGGGACCCCAACTCTTTACAATCTATATTAACGATTTGGAGGAAGGGACCGAGTGTAACATATCAAAGTTTGCAGATGATACAAAGATGGGAGGGAAAGTAGTGAGTGAGGAGGACATAAAAAACCTGCAAAGGGACATAGATACGCTAAGTAAGTGGGCAGAGATTTGGCAGATGGAATATAATACTGGAAAGTGTGAGGTTATGCACTTTGGCAGGAAAAATCATAGAGCAAGTTATTATCTTAATGGCAAGAAACTGGAAAGTACTGCAGTACAAAGGGATCTGGGGGTCCTGGTGCACGAAACACAAAAAGTTAGTATGCAGGTGCAGCAGGTGATCAAGAAGGCCAATGGAATGTTGGCTTTTATTGCTAGGGGGATGGAATATAAAAACAGGGAGGTATTGCTGCAGTTGTACAAGGTATTGGTGAGACCACACCTGGAATACTGCATACAGTTTTGGTGTCCATACTTAAGAAAAGACATACTTGCTCTCGAGTCAGTACAAAGAAGGTTCACTCGGTTAATCCCGGGGATGAGGGGATGGACATATGAGGAGAGGTTGACTAGATTGGGACTCTACTCATTGGAGTTCAGAAGAATGAGAGGCGATCTTATTGAAACATATAAGATTGTGAAGGGGCTTGATCGGGTGGATGTGGTGAGGATGTTCCCAATGATGGGTGAAACTAGAACTAGGGGGCATAATCTTAGAATAAGGGGCTGCTCTTTCAAAACTGATATGAGGAGAAACTTCTTCACTCAGAGGGTGGTAGGTCTGTGGAATTTGCTGCCCCAGAGAGCTGTGGAAACTACATCATTAAATAAATTTAAAACAGAAATAGACAGTTTCCTAGAAGTAAGGGGAATTAGGGGTTACGGGGAGCGGGCAGGAAATCGGACATGAGGCTAGGTTCGGATCGGTCATGGCCCTGTGGGTGGCGGAGCGCGCCCAGGGGCCGTGTAGCCTGGTCCTGCTCCTACTTCTTGTGTTCTAATACTGTGTTAGATTTCAGGAGATGGTTCTACTCACAGGGATTAGTGGAGACCTCGGGAACAGGTTGCCAGCTAGGAGTCCTTCAAGAGTAAATTGGGCCTGTTCCTGGCTGGGGTGGAGATCACCTCTTACAGAAGGTAAGTACTGTAGGAAATACAGGGACAGAGTGATCTCCTGGACGAGTTTCGATCGCCTAGATGGGTCGGAGAGGAATTTCCCAGATTTTTTCTCCCAAATTGGCACATTGGGCTTTTTATCTGGTTTTTCACCTCTCCCGGGAGATCACATGGGTTCGGGTGGGATGGAGAGTGAAAGTAGATTTGAGGTTAGGATCAGGTCAGCCATGATCTTATTGAATGGCGGAGCAGGCTCGAGGGGCCGATTGGCCTACTCCTGCTCCTATTTCTTATGTTCTTCTGTTCTTTCTGTATATTAGCCACATGTTGGTTGGAGCCCAGAGTTTCCCTTCAATTCAGCCTTGTGCAACCACAGCAATACCCATAATTTCACTGCACAGCATGATTTATGGACATGGCAGTGCTGCAGAGTTAAGTTAGAAACTTTTACAAACACTTTTTGCCTATTTGCTTTGTGAGTATACAAGTTTGGTATAATTCGGTTCCTTGGTTATTTGTCTGTTTTTTTAATC
The DNA here is from genome assembly GCF_052327205.1 of Somniosus microcephalus. Lineage (NCBI taxonomy): Eukaryota > Metazoa > Chordata > Chondrichthyes > Squaliformes > Somniosidae > Somniosus > Somniosus microcephalus. Next base: position 124,689,956 of record NC_140993.1, read on the forward strand.
CCTCAAACACTCTGCCAATCCAAGTCTGCAGCACAGAGAAAGAACTGGGCTTTACTGAGACTTCAGAGATGTTGAAGGGAAAAAAAGTGTTTGACACATAGGTAACTGATCTTCTTTGAGATAGCTTTAGCAATTGAGATGTGGAGTTCTACTGAGACCATGAGTGAAGAATTAATCAACAAAGAGTTATTGAAAAATCATTAAAGCTAAGAGGTGATACCTGTCAATTAAACTTGTGAAAGGCATGAATAAACTACCTTTGAAGAACTGAAAGAAACAAGATTTCACTGCTCCACCAAAGGGCATGGATTTAAACATTTCAACTATGGCACAATGGGAGAAGTAGAAATTGTGAGCATCAACAGAATGCAATCTATTAGAAGTTGATGACTGTAGATGAAATAGGGTTGAATGGTGATTGCAAAGTATCTGGCATAGTGATAGAATATGCCCCTAACACATAGTGCATATTGACAAAACAACTAAAATTACCTTGGATAATTCTTGGTTTGCAGTATTGTATTTTTCCCATTAAAATAAAAATACTCGAGTTGGTATATTGCAACATCTTTAGTGTATGGAACATTAAAACAAAATTCAATGGTGCATAGAATGATGCAAAAAGTGCACGCAAGCGATTTTCACTCCATTCACATATCATTATAATATTAATGAGGACACAAGGCATTACTTTCCTCCTCAACAAGAAGGCACTTAAATGGCAGTTTAGAATAGAAATGCCACAACACAAGTGGAAGTTACACATGTGCAGCATCATTTTTTTGACAGAAGATTTGAAATCCTTCCACTTTCTCCCCAGTTATCTTGCTTTGCCAAATCATATCATTCAGTGGGGGTAGATCTTTGTGTGATACGGTAAAACGGCTGATAGTGAATCGGCAGCCCGTTTTACTTCAATGGAAATAAAAATCGGGAAAGATGTAAAATGGGCTGCCGATTCGCTTTCACCCCTTTTACACAAAGTCTAAATTACCCCCATTAAGTTTTACAACCTGCAATGTTCATATATTAATTAAATGATAAGTGCAAGTTGCTGAGATAAGTCATGAATGGTGGGCTGTAACTTACGTTATTAGCTCCTTCTTAGAGTCTTTGCTTGGAATTTTGGACTGAGGACTTGGAATAGTAACCTCACCAGGATATCTCCTCTCTTCCATACTTTCCTCTGGGCCAACGTCTTCTTTCTGTGATCATAATAAACCAAATAATAAGTAAATACATTGGAGTAGAGTTTCCACTTTGGGTGCAATCGGTGATTCTGGCGCAAATAGCGAACCGTTGTTTAAATATGGAGAAGGGATAGACCGAGTAATTACAGGCCAGTCAGCCTAACCTCGGTGATGGGCAAATTATTGGAAAAAATTCTGAGGGTCAATGTAAATCGGCCTTTAGAAAGGACAGTCAGAATGGATTTGTTAAGGGAAGATCGTGTCTAGCTAACTAGATTGAATTTTTTGAGGAGGTAACAAGGAGGGTTGATGAGGGTAGCACGTTTGATGTAGTCTACAGGAATTTTAGCAAGGCTTTTGACAAGGTCCTACATGGTCAGACTGGTCAGAAAAGTAAAAGTCCATGGGATCCAAGGAAAGTGGCTCAGTGGCAAGAAGCAAAGGGTAATGGTCGACGGGTGTTTTTGTGATTGGAAAGCTGTTTCCAGTGAGGTTCCGCAGGGCTCAGTACTAGGTCCCTTGCTTTTTGTAGTATATATCAATGAGTTAGACTTCAACGTAGAGGGCATGATTACGAAGTTTGCAAATGATACAAAAATTGGCCGCGTGGTTGATAGTGAGGAAGAAAGCTATAGACTGTAGGAAGATATTGATGGACTGGTCAGGTGGGCAGAAAAGTGTCATATGGAATTCAATTGGGGAAGTGTGAGGTAATGCATTTGGGGAGGGCTAACAAGGCAAGGGAATGCACAATGGCCCAGAAATTCGGGTTGGGAACTTCCCGCGGGTGCAAGCCCCCGACCTGCACTTACCTAGCGCGCCGGCCATTCAGCTGTGGGCCCACGTGGGATTCCGATCCGGGGCCTGGTCCAGCTGCCGGCGTGCAGTGCTTGCGTATCCCAGGGGTGCAGTTAGTTCGATGTGTCCCCTCGGATCATGTGGGCATGGGCAGCCAATCGGAGCAGGGAATGCTCCATTCATAAGTCTGACAGGAAGTGCTGTCAAACTTAGAAATACTACGGGCCCTTTCTTCTTACAAAACATCACTAAATCTTCAAATACATTTTTTTTTAAATCACATTTTTAAAATAAACTATAAATTAAATGAAATAACTATTTTAAACAATAATTTAAGTTTTTGAAAAAAATAATTTTATTTTCTAACGGGGCTAAAAATAAACTTGCCTTGCTTTAAAGTATTTAAAAATAATAAACCTGTGGAAAAAATGTTTTAATTTTAATTAATTCACCACTTACCTTGTAAAAAGCAGGCCTTACGCCTGCTTTTTACATTTCTAAATTCTGCAGGCTTACGTTCCCGGGAAAACCTGTAAAAAAGACAGAAGTTCGATGCACACGCACAGCCCCTCCTGCACACGCGTTCGACCTCTGAACCCCTTTGTTCAGAGGAACGGAAGTGCCAGTTTCCCGCGCATGCACAGTGCATGCAGGAAACCGGCACTTCCATCAGGCCTACGGGTGAGTACCCCGTGCGTACTCACCCGTGGAGACCCGAATTTCTGGGCCATTAAATGGTAGGATACTGAGAAGTGTAGAGGAACAGAGGGACCTGGAGTGCATGTCCACAGTTCCCTGAAGGTAGCAGGACAGTTAGATAAGGTGGTTAAGAAGGCAAACAGGATACCTTCCTTTATTAGCCGAGGCATAGAATATAAGAAAAGGGAGGTTATGCTTGAACTGTATAAAACTGTATGCAGTTCTGGTCACCACATTACAGGAAAGATGTGATTTCACTAGAGAAGGTACAGAGGAGATTTATGAGGATGTTGCCAGGACTGGAGAATTTTAGCTATGAGGAAAGATTGGAGAGGCTGGGGTTGTTTTCTTTGGAACAGAGGAGGCTGAGCAGAGACTTGATTGAGGTGTATAAAATCATGAGTGGCCTAGATAGAGTGGATAGAAAAAACCTATTTGCTCTAGCAGAGAGGTCAATAACCAGGGGGCGTACATTTACAGTAATTGGTAGAAGGATTAGAGGAGAGTTGAGGAGAAATGTTTTCACCCAGAGGGTGGTGGGGGTCTGGAACTCACTGCCTGAAAGGGTGGTGGAGGCAGAGACCCTCATCACATTTAAAAAGTACTTGGATAGGTATAGCAAGCAATTAGGAAAGCAAACGGCATGTTAACCTTTATTACAAAAAGATTGGAGACAAAGTCCCGCATAGGAGACTGGTCAAGAAGGTAAGAGCCCATGGGATCCAGGGTGCCTTGGCGCGTTGGATCCTAAACTGGCTGAGTGGCAGGAGGCAGAGGGTGATGGTCGAAGGTTGCTTTTGTGACTGGAAGCCTGTGTCCAGTGGGGTACCTCAGGGATCGGTGCTGGGTCCCTTATTGTTTGTGATCTACATAAATGATTTGGATGAGAATGTAAAAAGTATGATCAGTAAGTTCGCAGATGACACGAAAATTGGTGGGGTGGTAAATTGCGAGGAGGAAAGCCTCCGGCTACAGGACGATATAAACGGGTTGGTCAGATGGGCGGAAAAGTGGCAAATGGAATTTAACCCTGAAAAGTGTGAGGTGATGCATTTTGGACGGACAAATAAGGCAAGGGAATACACAATGAGTGGTAGGACCCTAGGAAGTACAGAGGGTCAGAGGGACCTTGGTGTACATGTACATAGATCCCTGAAGGCAGCGGAGCAGCTAGATAAGGTGGTTAAAAAGGCATATGGGATACTTGCCTTCATTAGCCGAGGCATAGAATATAAGAGCAGGGAGGTTATGATGGAGCTGTACAAAACGCTGGTGAGGCCACAGCTGGAGTACTGTGTGCAGTTCTGGTCGCCTCACTATAGGAAGGATGTGATTGCTTTGGAGAGGGTGCAGAGAAGATTCACCAGGATGTTACCTGGGATGGAGCGCCTCAGCTATGAAGAGAGGCTGGACAGGCTGGAGTTGTTTTCCTTGGAGCAGAGAAGGCTGAGGGGGGACCTGATTGAGGTGTACAAAATAATGAGGGGCATAGATAGGGTAGATAAAGAGGAACTTTTCCCCTTAGTGGGGGGGTCAATAACAAGGGGGCATAGATTCAGGGTAAGGGGCAGGAGATTTAGAGGGGATTTGAGGAGGAACTTTTTCACCCAGAGGGTGGTTGGAATGTGGAACTCAATGCCTGAAAGGGTGGTGGAGGCAGGAACCCTCACAACATTCAAGAAGCATTTGGATGAGCACTTGAAATGCCATTGCATACAAGGCTATGGACCAAATGCTGGAAAATGGGATTAGACTGGACAGGGATGGATGGGCGGCGCAGACATGATGGGCCGAAGGGCCTCTTTCTGTGCTGTAAAACTCTATGACTCTATGACTCTATGAAGAGTAAAGACGTCTTACTGCAATTATATAGGGCCTTGGTGAGACCACACCTGGAGTACTGTGTACAATTTTGGTCTCCTTACCTAAGGAAGGATATACTTGCCTTAGAGGGAGTGCAATGAAGATTCACTGGGCTGATTCCTGGAATTGGGGGATTGTCCTATGAGGACAGATTGAGTAGACTAGGCCTATATTTCCTAGAGTTTAGAAGAATGAGAGGTGATCTCATTGAAATGTATAAAGTACTTAAGTGGTTTGACAGGGTAGATGCTGGGAGGGTGTTTCCCCTGGCTAGGGAGTTTAGAACTAAGGGTCACGGTCTCAGAATAAGGGGTCGGCCATTTAGGATTGAGATGAGGAGAAATTTCTTCACTCAATGAGTTGTGAATCTCTACCCCAGAGGGCTGTGGATGCTCAGTCATTGAGTATAATCAAGATAGAGATCAATAGATTTTTGGATACTAAGGGAATCAAGGAATATGGGGATAGTGTGGGAAGGTGGAGTTGTTGTAGAAGATCCGCCATGATCCTATTGAATGGCAGAGCAGGGTCAAAGGGCTGACTGGCCAACTCCTGCTCCAATTTCTTATGCTCTTATGAGGGTAACAGTATATGGACAAATCGACAAAGTGTGTTAACATATTGTACTTAATCTATGGTACAAGTGTCCTATAAAATGGCAACAGCTTTGTTCTCCAATATATGTGGAGCACATTCTGGTGGTCTAAAAAGAAAAAAGACTTGGATTTATATAGTACGATTGCAAAATACTGCAAATGCTGGAAATCCGAAATAACAACAGAAAATGCTGGAAAAACTCAGCAGGCCAGATTTATCTGGATTTATACAGTGCCTTTCATGACCTCAGGTCTTCCCAAAGCGCTTTAAAGCCAATAAATTGCTTTTGATGTGTAGTCACTGTTGTAATGTAGGAAACGCAGCAGCCAATTTGCGCAGAGCAAGGTCCCACAAACAGCAATGAAATAAATGACCAGATCATCTGCTCTAGGTGTTAGTTGATGGATAAATATTGGCCAGGACACTGGAAGAACTCCCCAGCTCTTCTGCAAATAGTGCCATGGGTTCTTTTGCATCCACCTGAGAGGGCAGACAGAGCCTCGGTTTAACGTCTCATCCAAAAGACAAATCCAGGTCCAGTTATGAGTGGAAATCAATCCAACCCAAATTACCAATCCAAACCTGATTATTTCAATGAAAAGTAGACATTAGCATAAAATGTAGAACTCTGCTTTATACTTATGTTTACTTTCTTGCTAAGTAAACAGAGGAATATACACCCCCAGAATGTAATTCTTCTGTCAAATTCTATGCATTGATGTATGACAATAGTGTTTACCTTGTAACCACCATAAAAACACATCGGGGGGAATTTTATCAATGGGGGCACGTTGGAGGCGAGACTGCTGCTTGTCGGGTTTCAGTCCCGCCCCCAACGACGTCCGGCCAACCCACGCTATTTTCCCTTGATTGACTTTGTTAAGCCCGCCCTGTGAGCTTAGCAGGCCAATTAAGGTAAAGCCAGTGATAGAGAACATCAGCGTATGACGTTTCTTCTGTCAAAAATTTTTGAGCTTTGAGAAGCTGTCAAACACTGACATTCTCTGTTGTTTGGTGAGTTCTTGTACTCAAGACTCACCAAACCTACTTCCTGAGCAGAAATCAGATGGCTATTGCATCGGAGAATGCAGCAGCCATTCTGTCATCTCTGCTGTGGAGATAAGGAGCCTCCGGATGCCCAACGATTGAAGCCTGCAGGAAGAAACAAAGGTAAGGAAACTTTTTCTAACACTTTTCACTCACCTCCCATACTTACCTCTCCACACATGCACCCATCACTCACCTCCACAGTGGGCTTTTTGACCCCTGTCACCCCCTCAGACCCACTGCTCGCCTCGCTGACCCTGGCAGGGTTTCCCGACGTCGGGAAGCCCGCACTTGTGTTGGTAAAATGTGGATAAGCCACTTAACTGCCTGTTAACTACCTGTTAAGAGGCTGTTAAGTGGCTGTAATCCCCTTCGTGCCTCGAGGAGACGGGTCCCAGCACGAGTCGGGGATCTGCCTCCTGGGAAGATGGCACGGAGGCGGGTTGGGGCGGGTTCAGTTGCCGCTCCCAGATTCTGCTATTTTCCCGGCAGTCCCACCTCCAAACCCGCCTCTCCAGGGCTGGCAAAATTCCCCCATGAAGTCAGAATTTACTGTAACCGGCGAATGAACGGCACCTGCTGTTCGTTCGACTTGCCTTTGCGCATTTCATTTCCAGGAGCTTTTGCACAGCAAGTTGCTGCAAGTGGGACGACGCGGCACATTCTACAGGCGATCTGGGACCTGTGTGAACAGGGCAAGCAACCATGTATCCCTAACCAATCAGATTGAAGAATCGTTAATGAAACGCGCAGAGTCCGAACCAGGAAGTGTAAGTTAGAATATTTAATTCAATGTCAAATCAGGTACAGAAAGCAAAATAAACAAAGAGAAAGAAAGATTGGTTTATGAGAGAAAAAAGCGACAGAAAGAAGTAAAACACATTTTTTAATCTAAATTTATAAAAAAATCTCCAACAACAATTAAAAGTTCAACAACAACAATTGTCCAACAACAATTAAAAGTTTACATGGACTTCAGTAAAGCTTTTGACAAAGTCCCGCATAGGAGACTGGTCAAGAAGGTAAGAGCCCATGGGATCCAGGGGGCCTTGGCGCGTTGGATCCTAAACTGGCTGAGTGGCAGGAGGCAGAGGGTGATGGTCGAAGGTTGCTTTTGTGACTGGAAGCCTGTGTCCAGTGGGGTACCTCAGGGATCGGTGCTGGGTCCCTTGCTGTTTGTGATGTACATTAATGATTTGGATGAGAATGTAAAGGGTATGATCAGTAAGTTCGCGGATGACACGAAATTTGGTGGGGTGGTAAATTGCGAGGAGGAAAGCCTCAGGCTACAGGATGATATAAACGGGTTGGTCAGATGGGCGGAAAAGTGACAAATGGAATTTAACCCTGAAAAGTGCGAGGTGATGCATTTTGGACAGACAAATAAGGCAAGGGAATACACAATGAGTGGTAGGACCCTAGGAAGTACAGAGGGTCAGAGGGACCTTGGTGTACATGTACATAGATCCCTGAAGGCAGCGGAACAGGTAGATAAGGTGGTTAAAAAGGCATATGGGATACTTGCCTTCATTAGCAGAGGCATAGAATATAAGAGCAGGGAGGTTATGATGGAGCTGTACAAAACGCTGGTGAGGCCACAGCTGGAGTACTGTGTGCAGTTCTGGTCGCCTCACTATAGGAGGGATGTGATTGCTTTGGAGAGGGTGCAGAGGAGATTCACCAGGATGTTACCTGGGATGGAGTGCCTCAGCTATGAAGAAAGACTAAACAGGCTGGGGTTGTTTTCCTTGGAGCAAAGGAGGCTGAGGGGGGACCTGATTGAGGTGTACAAAATGATGAGGGGCATAGATAGGGTAGATAAAGAGGAACTTTTCCCCTTAGTAGGGGGGTCAATAACAAGGGGGCATAGATTCAGGGTAAGGGGCAGGAGATTTAGAGGGGATTTGAGGAGGAACTTTTTCACCCAGAGGGTAGTTGGAAGCTGGAACTCACTGCCTGAAAGGATGGTAGAGGCAGGAACCCTCACAACATTCAAGAAGCATTTGGATGGGCACTTGAAATGCCATTGCATACAAGGCTATGGACCAAATGCTGGAAAATGGGGTTAGACTGGACAGGGATTGATGGACGGCGCAGACACGATGGGCCGAAGGGCCTCTTTCTGCGCTGTAAAACTCTATGACTCTATGACTATGACCCTATGACCGAGACTCCACTCTTGTAAAAGTTAATTTTCTGTGCCAGAGAGATTGCTTGGCAGTAATTAGGACTTATCATGCTGTTGAAAAGGGTACTTAGACTGAAATGGACAAGCACTAACTTTCTGTGATGAGTTTAGTCCATACCTACGACATAAGTACAGGAACTTCACGCCATACAATACATTTGAATGGGCAGCCAGATGGTGAGATGCTGTTTTGCACAGCTTACGGAGGAGCGGTGCATCTCGGACAACACTTACGGATTTTCGTGTTTAACTGCACATCTGTGTTCACCTGAAGTTGCTGTCCGATTTGTGCATAAATAATAATGGGCACCATTAGCCATACCATTATCTTTACAATAAATTCTGTCCCAACATACTACAATTTAATCTGATATGCAAATATAATTTTTTTTTTAATGGTAATTCTGCGATCCAGCACTTTGAGTGGGAAGTAGTAGTCACAGGGAAACTGGGAAAATGAATAGATGGAACATAATGGACTGCAGCCGCAATTCCCAAAGTTGGATCCCTACATACACCACTCTCTGCTAGGAGCAACGGATCACAGAATCACCACAAAAATCCTTTGCTTTCCCAACCCAGGCTTTCATAGCAAAGGATATTTCTGTTAATAGTTCAAATTTAGTTGACACAAAATGGCCAACCATGGCAACTCACATTTATATACGGCCTACATAAATTATCAATAAGAAATCCTTCTGAGTTACCTCTTTCTCCTCTTCCTTGTGTATCTGTGCTTTAGTGTAGTTGACAGGTGCATCCCATCCTTCTTGTTCACACAGCGCTTGGTAGTACTGAGGAGTTATCAAGATACTGTTTAGGTACGAGGGAGAAGATTCTGGTGTAGTTACTGCAGAACTGACAGTGGCGACTTTGTCCCGGTTTCTATTCTTGTTCATGCTTAAATCAAGCGTTCCATTTTCATCCACTTCTATGTCTGTGTTCTGTTAAAAGATGCCTACAACTGTCATTATTTGTCATATATATGTGATTTACTGTACTTATTAAAGGGGTTGCATTACTTTGAAGATTATTTTGTAGAAGATCAATTGGCAGTGTGGTGTTGTAGTTTTTGCCTGTTGCTTCAGATGCAAAGGTAATCCAGTAACTCCAGCTGATGACTAACTCTGTCAAATCTCAAAGATTGGAGAAAATCTTTAATCTTTTAATAAAGCTCTAAAAATAATTATTTTTGTAGTAGGTTCTGGAAAGACCCAAGAAGTAATGTAGGCGATTGGAAAGAGTTATTTGATTTAAAATAAATATTTACCACAAATGTGATGCAGTAAAAATGGAGTTTATGGCTACAAACCACACTGACAGTAACGTACACGACACAAATAATTGTTTCGTTGCACACTCAGGAGAAAAAAATGGCTGTGTTTCAAAGATTGTCTCTGTATGGGCAATGTGGAAAGAGTCTGCTGCTGAAAGTTAATGGGTCATTTTTGCAAGAGAAAACTTCATCAGGTCAGATTGAGGGCATTTGGCAGTCATGGAGTCTGCTTAATTTTTACAATTATGATGTTAGTAGTTTTGTAAACACATTTTCACGTACTGAGAAAAAAAGAGCCATAGCAGTTGTTTTTAGTTTTCAGAAAAGGCACTTGTTCCAATGGTTTACATGTTTTTCTCTGGATGACATCTAACAACAATAACAACAACAACTTGTATTTATATAGCACCTTTAACGTAATAAAATGTCCCAAGGCGCTTCACGGGATGTTATCAAATAAAATATGACACCGAGCCACATAAAGTGATATTAGGGTAGATGGCCAAAAGCTTGGTCAAAGAGGCAGGTTTTAAGGAGGAGAGTTTGAGAGGCAGAGAGGTTTACGGAGGGAATTCCAGAGCTTAGGGCCTCAGCTGCTGAAGGCACAGCCGCCAATGGTGGAGTGATTAAAATCGGGGGTGTGCAAGAGGCCAGAATTGGGGAGCGCATGATATTTTGGAGGGCTGGAGGAGGTTACAGAGATAGCAAGGGACAAGGCCATGGAGGGATTTGAAAACAAGGTTGAGAATTTTAAAATCGAGGGTTGCTTAACCTGGAAGTTACTGCGTGCGCTGTTATTGCATGAAATATTTAACAGACTCGTATCAAATTTCTCTCTGCGCTGTTTCAACAGAAGCATTACCCATTTAAAGAAACATAATTTCTAGACTCTAGTGAATTTTTCAAAAACATAATTTTGGACATTACAATGGGCTTGTTGATCCTACAGCATGTTGAATACCTAGATGACACCACCCCTTTAATAATACTGGGGTCTTTGGCAGCATTTTCCCACTTCTTCATAATTATTCTTTTCCAAAATTCAGTGTGGTGGTACCTCTGACTGGAACAGGGCGGGCTCTCCCTGTAGAGGATGTTGCCCTTAGGTTATGCTCCAGTAGATGGCACAACTCAGTTACTGCTTCCCTGCTCAATCATAGATGGTGAAGGCAGATCTCTTCCAACATGCCCAAGTAGTTGTGCCTAGATCTTGTCATGGAAGCCCTGCATCACCTACAGCTGGGCACCAGATATCTGTAGTTGAATCCCACCTGCCTTTCCTCCCTTTGCAGGAATTCCTTTACCTCCTTCACTGTCAGAACAGCCACTGATGGGTCTAATGAAATGCCCATGCAATGTCCTTACAGCTGTGGATGGCAACTGCGGCAGCAAGAATGGTGCTGCTGAAGATGCACACAAAAGGAATGCTGAATTGCAGAGAAACAGCAGCAAGAAGCAGGAAAAAGGCACACCAGCTATCAAGTATAATGTTCTCTGTGGCAAATCAAAACCAGCTATCAAAATGCAAGTCTCACAAATATGGCAACCTAGGTTTAAGTGGTGGAGTTCTGGTTCAAATTGCTTAGAGATCGCCCAGCACCTATTTTATACAGACACTAAGCAAATAATGTGTTGCCCTGCAGAGTAGCATCGGACATTCATCATGAAACTGATTTTCCCATTCATTGAAATACTTTTGTAGCATGTGATGGGACATGCACATGCATGTAGTGTGGTCTCAAAAACTCTTCTCCCATGGTTTTGGGAGATCAGTGCCAATTACACTGAGGCATACATTCCCAAATCTGCAGGTCTCGTCCACTCCGGGTGGGGGTCTGCTCTCCTAGTGCGACATCAGGGAATCACCCCTTTGATACATTCTATACCGTGCTCTCACTGTGCACTGTAACAAGAAGTTTCTTACTTTTTACATCTGATTAATGAGTCATTTAAATAAAAACTATCTGAAATATCCCACCATCTTTACTGAGAATATAACAAAGCACAACTTTTTTTTCCAGGGCTGAGTTAAAGCAGTAGTTTGAATGTGCAGCAACAATGTATTTGATTATAAATGATAAATAACCTCCAGCAAGAGTTGATCATCAGTCACAGCCATTGGATTACATCTGCATCTGAAGTGACAGGTAAGGCCTGTAACACAATGTTACCAATTCATATTCTGTTCAGATGAAAAATGGGTTGCATCAATTTTTGTTGGCACAAAAAGAATCAGACTTCTTAGCTCGAGTCCTTATCATTTTTGTCGTGGAATGGCTTAAATTGGTGTGATAATTTTTAAGGACATCCATTTACCTCTCCCAGCCCAATACTCCAATCAATGCTGTATAAGACACTTGGGTGGTGAGATTGGTCTTCGCCAGTAGAGGAAAATGTGCGATAGTGAATCAGCAGCCCGCTTTACACCACTCCTGATTTCCGTTGTCCTTACTGCCTTTGGAAAAGAAAATTGGGCGGGGTGTAAAACGGACTGTTGATTCGCTAGCGTACATTTTGTGCTATCTTCAAAGACCAATTTACCTACTGCACTTTTCCACTCCCCAGGTCTCTGAACAGCTCAATGTTGAGCATTTAGTAAGTTAGCAAGATTGAAAAATTGAATGAGTGCTACGTAAGACTTATGCTCTGATTATCTTCTCAATTGCTGTCCTCACTAAATGCAGTTGTTGGGCTTCATTAAAGGAACATTTCCTTTATGGAACAATTCTTAGTAACTTTTTTATGGGATGGGGAGAAAAATTGGAAAAGCTATGCACCATTTTTGACATAATATGCATTTTGATATTATTTGAACATATGTCAGAAAGCACATAATGAGTAAAACACATCAAACCTTGTCCTTCCACAGATCATATATAATAACCCAATTTTATGGATTCTACCTAGGAAGAAGTTGCACTAACTTTTTCTTCATCCTTCAAGATAATGAAATAAAACTCAAGAGCCTGGAGCTGAGTGTTGGTGTTATTAGCAAATAAACACTTAAAACATTCATATGGCATACCTCTGTTTTGTATTTTAACGGAGGTGTTTATTTCTTTAAAAATAAAAATAGCGGACAAAGATATGACATATATTTGTGTTAGGCATTCTTCCTACAATACTACCAACAGCAATTTCCAGTTACAGATATTTCATCCATCCCCACCTTTCCACTATTCTGCTGCCCTTCCCCTCCCCCAGCCCCAACAGAACATGAACCACCATGTCTCATGTTTATTAACCTTATCACACATGGGCTAGATATCCTGCACATTCATAGTCAATGAACCAAACACTTAACCCAGAGGTTTATAAAGAAATAAAAAATACAAATGCATTTTCATTAAGACAGTGCCACTTTAACATTCCAGTCTGTTTTCTCATCTTAGTGCTTGGACTTGCTTTGTTTGCTGATTATTTCACTGGATAAAAAGCCAATCATTTGCAATCCAACAGCTCAAATGAAGTTGAATAATATCAGTTCCATTTTTATGAATGAAGCATAGGATACTCTGAAGGTGGTTGTGGTATCTAGATGTTCATTTCCTACCTCAGAAACCTTTTAGTTTTACACTTTTCAGTGATAATTTGAGTGCAACCCACTGTTTTGTACATACTATCTCACCTTAGTTGACAAATCTTGCGGCTTTGTGGAGAGGTTCTGTGGCATCTCTCTACAGCGTGTGGATAGGTTGAGGATAGCTGCAGCTGCTATGTGAGTGGCTTCAGTATCATGACTGTAACTGTAGACACTGGAATGGCATGGGCTTTGTACAGAGGCACTAGACAGTCGGCTGCAGGAAGTCACTGGACTTGAAAAGTGTTTGGCTGGCAACAGATGCAGGTGAAATGTACATTAAAATTTGTGCAATAACTTTACTGCATTTAAAGTTCAACCTATTTCCTAACCTTTAAATTATTTTTCTAGTTTAACTGACATAACAGGTACAAAGATATCTACATAAACCAAATAGCTATTAAACAGAAATTTAAGAGTAGCACACTATTTTGGTTGTGCTGTAATGCAAACATAAAATCTACCAGTAACTGAAAAAGTGCTGCAGTGGAGTACTAATACTGAATCTAGCATTTGACACCAGTGTAGTGAAGATATGGGACTGTCCCTAAAGTCTCCATGATATCCCAATTTATATAATATTAAACTACAACATACTATGAAAAGAAAAGTAACATTAAATTGATCATTTAACCCTTCAAGTGCCGTGGGTGAGTTATCAGATTGTTAGTAACTGTCATTTCTGCAAGTGAGATAACTTGCCCTGCCATAGTGTTCATTGGGTGATATTTTAAAATGCATCAATTGACCTTGTCGTATCTATGGGTTTGATACAGTTGTATGTGCTTCATATATCGGGTACAGTAGTATAGTGTTTATGTTACTGGACTAGTTCAAATCCCACTGTGGCAGTTTGAGAATTTGAATTCAGTTTAATAAAAATCCCATATCTGAGAATGAATTAAAAAACTACAGTCTACAATGTGATACTGTTTTTTAGCCAATCAGAAACATATGTGAATCCCACCTCTAAAATGGACAGTGGGACCTAGAGGCTGAGAAAAAAACAGATGAATAAAAGTATTTTAAATTTCAAAAAATATATAACAGGCTACATTAAAGCAAAAGTAAAACTAAGATAGTAAAAATAGAAGAAAGAGATTGGGAAGAAAAGAAAGGAAGGGTAAACAGAAATAAAGGGGGGAATTTTAACCTAAAAAATCGGGTGGGTTAGGAGCGGGGGGGTATTTAAAGTGTTAAAAATCGGAATCCCGCTCTGAACCCGCCTCTAACCCACCCACTTCTGGTTTTGACGGGATCTGGAACGGGGGCAGGCAGCCAACCCGCTGCCAGGAGGCGGGACATCAATTTAAATATTATAATGAGGCTGGCAGTCTCTTCTTTAAACTCCATTTTGTGTTTAACTGCAGCTGGTTGAGTTTTGCACACCTCCTAAAACCCAGCAGCTACAGCAAGGCGAGGATTTCTGCACCCAGGAGGTAAGTGCCTTTATACCTACCTCCTGGATCCAGGATCCCTGCCTAACCCACCCCCCGCAATTGGAGACCACCTCACAAGACCTCCGATCGCCTTCTGTCCCCCCTCCATCGATGATCCTGTGGCCTGCCCCGATGTTTTCTCCCCCCCACCGATGATCCCAATCTTCTCTCCCTCCTCCCGATCCTCCAGCCCCGATCTTCTCTCCCCCACCACCCCCCCCCCCCCCGATTCTCCGGTGGCCGGCCACGATCCCTCACGCCCCCCCCCCTGCCCACCGACTCTCTGGCCCCGATCTTTCCTCCCCGCCCCCCACTATCCTCTGGCCCCGATCCTCTCTCTCCTCCCCACCCCCGATCCTCCAGAGGCCAACCCCGGGCCCCAGCCAATCCCTCCCTCCCTCCTCCGTGCAACTTAGTGCTGCAGGCCTACCCGCCCAGAGCCGAAAAGCCTCTAAATTTGGCTGGCTGCAGGTGGGAAACAGAGGCCTCACATGCAAATCAGGCCCTGCCGTTAAAGTCGGCAGGGCCTGCAGGAAATCCATTCTCCAGGGTTTCCCACCCGATTCAGAGCGCCCCCCACCAACACCTGCCCCCAACCCGCCTTCCCCATTAAAATCCAGCCCAAACGGTTTACATTTTAAATGTTAATTTTAAAGTAATGCATATTTAACTTATACAGAGTTATTATGGCAATAGCATATCAGTAGCTTTATTATTTTAATAGGTTTGTTTCAGCACCTCTGTGTTGAGCAAGCTGAAAAGTTAAAAAAGTAGCTAACCGAGGCAGTTTGCAACTTCCTTGGACTTGCCAGCAGCCTAAATGTTAACATGGCTGCACAGAATGATAGCTCAGTGCAAAACTACAGTTTTACTGTTAACTTATACTTGGAAAGAAGTTAAAGGTCCAAGTATTCCCTGGGTTACACTCCAGTTTAACCTCCAGCACTGACCCCATCGGTTTTTGCAGGAAAAGTGAGAGAGCATCTCATTAGCATGGGGCAGGTGGGCAACCCCATATTCAACAAGGCAATAGTTCTATTGGCCCTTGAGCAATGGGGCTGATCTACAGAATTGTAAGACTCTTCAGATGACCAGGACGCTTGCCTAGCCTGGATCCCGCAGGTGGAAGGATTCGGGAGTTCCTGTTTCTGGTTCCATACCCTGGAAGACCTGCCCTTATGAGGCACTAAAGAATCTCCCAGAAATAGTATTAAGAGGCCTCTGTGCTTTTACTGGGAGTTCTGCCCAGTTCCTGCTGTAGTTACACTGGGAGACCAGGGAAATAATTTCAGCTCTACTATACATCCGTGATTTCTGCTTCCTAATGTTTCAGTAATATCTTCTACTATAATCATTTTGTTCTTCAATACTTACATTCACAAAATTGAACAGCTTCCCATTCTTGAACTTTTGATGTTACTGTGTGCTTTCCAAATACTTGTGCATCAAAGCTAGCATAATCAAAGGGAGCCTTAGTATATTTGTCCAGTTCTTTTGATATGTTGGTATGGGATGCGCTGATTGGCTGTGTGGGTCCATAGCTGAACTGAGCAATCTCCATTTGTTTCACCAGACACATTGGCCTACAGAAAAGACAGAAAAGCTATGAACTACTTTGTCTGTTTGTTCTCTGTTTATTCTTTGTTTATTTACCCTCCCAAGTTCCCCTGCTATGCAAATTGTACATTCTTCAAAAGGGCATTCCAGCCCTTCTCAGCTGCTGTCAGTGTCACTCCTTGATTGCCCCACCAGGTGGCACACTGAAGCAATGAGAATGGTGTTCTGTGGATCCCGGTTTTCCCTCTGCCCCTGCTTCCACAGATGGACTGAGAATAACCATTGTCTAGAATAAGCCTAATGTGAATATCGGTCGAGACTGGAATTCTTAATCTCATCTCTCAGTATGAAATTCTAGGCAGGACAGAGCAGCTGCCAGTCGGCCTTGACCCTAACCCAATTTTGGTGGGACCGGTGCCCTTGCCAGTAGCAGCAACATACAAGGTTCGCCAGTCAGAATATCAGAGAGGTACATTGCCACTCTGAAAGTGAGTGCAAAAGGCTTGTTGGGCAATAGACTGGAGGCAGTTCCATAGATAAGTAACAATGCTTCAATGCTGGCAAGCTATGAATTGAACGGTAATTAATCCTTCATTTTAGGACTAACATGAAGTCCAAAATAGCATCTAGGTCAGAATTGGCTGCTGATGATCTTTACATCAACTGCATCAAAATTCCATCCCAAGAAGGAACGGAATTTCTGGGATCAGTACTCTAGTATTGCAGTTAGGTCATTTTTTAAACAATTCATTGCTCCTCTCATTTTTCTTCTGATTTTTTGCCATAAGAACATAAAAACATAAGAATTAAGAGCAGGAGTAGGCGAGATAGCCCCTTGAGCCTGCTCCGCCATTCAATAAGATCATGGCTGATCTTTGGCCTCAACTCCACTTTCCCACCCGATCCCCATATCCCTTGATCCCTCCAGAGTCCAAAAATCTATCTATTTCAGCCTTGAATATACTTCAATGATTCCGCATCCACAGCCCTTAAGGTCAAGAATTCCAAAGATTCACAACCCTCTGAGGGAAGAAATTCCTCCTCATTTCAGTCTTAAAAGGCCGACCCCTTATCCTGAGAATATGCCCCCTAGTTCTAGACTCTCCAGCCAGGGGAAACAACCTCTCAGCATCTGCCCTGTCAATCCCCTTCAGAATCTTGTATGTTTCAATGAGATCACCTCTCATTCTTCTAAAATCCAGAGAGTATAGGGCCAATCTACTCAAACTCTCCTCATAGGGAAACCCTCTCACCCCAGGAATCAATCTAGTGAACCTTTGTTGCACCGCCTCTAAGGCATGTATATCTTTCCTCAGGTAAGGAGATCAAAACTGTACACAGTACTCCAGGTGTGGTCTCACCAAAGCCCAGTACAATTGTAGCAAGACTCCCTTACTCTTGCACTCCAACCCCCTTGCAATAAAGGCTAACATGCCATTTGCCTTCCTGATTGCTTGCTGTACCTGTATGCTAACTCTCTGCGCTTCCTGTATGAGGACACCTATGTCTCTCTGAACAGCAACATTTAATAGTTTCTCACTATTTAAAAAATATTGTTTTTTCTATTCTTCCTACCAAAGTTACTAACCTCATATTTCCCCACATTATATTCTATCTGCCACCTTATTGCCCACCTATTAACCTTTGCAGGCTCTTTGTCTCCTCCTCAAAGCTTACTTTCCCACCTAGCTTTGTATTGACAGCAAACTTCAATACATTGCACTCGGTCCCTTCATCCAAATCAATATTATAGATTGTAAATAGCTGAGGCCCCAACACTGATCCTTGCAGCATCTGGGTTGGCAGCAGAGGAGGCGGCAGCAGAGGATGAAGAGCGTGGGACCCAAGGACAGCGGACCTGGAAGGAATCGGCATCTGAGGAGGCGGCAGCAGAGGATGAAGAGCGCGGGACCCGAGGACAGCGGACCTGGAAGGAATCGGCATCTGAGGAGGCGGCAGCAGAGGATGAAGAGCGCGGGACCCGAGGACAGCGGACCTGGAAGGAATCGGAGGCAGAGGAGGTGGCAGCAGAGGATTAAAGAAGGTTAAAGAAGGGACTAACACAATTGTAAGGAAGGATATTAGCTCTGATCATGTGGAATCTGTATGGGTAGAACTGAGAAATACCAAGGGGCAGAAAACGTTAGTGGGAGTGGTATATAGACCTCCAAACAGTAATGCGGAGGTTGGGGATGGCATTAAAAGGGAAATTAGAGAAGCGTGCAATAACGGCACAGCAGTCATCATGGGTGACTTTAATCTACATATAGTTTGGGCTAACCAAATGAGTAATAATACTGTGGAGGAGGAATTCCTGGAGTGTTTACGGGATGGTTTCCTGGACCAATATGTCGAGGAACCAACCAGAGATCAGGCCATCTTAGACTGGGTATTATGTAACGAGAAGGGATTAATTAGCAATCTTGTTGTATGAGGCCCCTTGGGTCGGAGCGATCATAATATGATTGAATTCTTCATTAAGATGGAGAATGAAGTAGTTGACTCAGAGACTAGGGTCCTCAATTTAAATAAAGGAAACTACGATGGTCTGAGGCGTGAGTTGGGTAGGATTGATTGGGGAATGTCACTCAAAGGGTTAACGGTGGATAGGCAATGGCAAACATTCAAAGACCGCATGGATGAACTACAGAATTTGTTCATCCCAGTTTGGCATAAACATAAAACAAAAAAGGTGACTCAACCGTGGCTAACAAGGGAAATTAGGGATAGCATAAGATCCAAGGAGAGGACATATAAATTGGCCAGAAAAAGCAGTAAACCTGAGGATTGGGAGCAGTTTAGGATTCAACAAAGGAGGACAAAGGGATTAATTAAGAAAGGGAAAATAGAATGAGAGTAAGCTTGCAGGAAACATAAAAACTGACTGTAAAAGCTTTTATAGATATGTGAAGAGAAAAAGATTGGTGAAGTCAAGCGTAGGTCCCTTGCAGTCAGAATCAGGGGAATTTATAATGGGGAACAAAGAAATGGCAGACCAATTAAATACATATTTTGGTTCTGTCTTCACAAAGGAAGACACAAATAACCTCCCAGAGATGTCGGGGAACATAGGGTCTGATGAAAGGGAGGAACTGAAAGAAATCAGTATTTGTAGGGAAATGGTGTTAGGGAAATTGATGGGATTGAAGGCCGATAAATCCCCAGGGCTTGATAATTTACATCCTAGGGTACTTAAGGAAGTGGCCCTAGAAATAGTAGATGCATTGCTGATCATCTTCCAACATTCAATGGAATCTGGAACAGTACCCATGGATTGGAGGTTAGCTAATGTTACCCCACTATTCAAAAAAAGGTGGTAGAGAGAAAACGGGGAATTACAGACCGGTAAGCCTGACATCGGTAGTGGGGAAATGCTAGAGTCCATTTTAAAAGATATAACAGCAGAGCACTTGGAAAACAGTGACAGGATCGGACAAAGTCAACATGGATTTACAAAAGGTAAATCGTGCTTGACTAATCTACTGGAATTTTTTGAGGATGTAACTGGTAAAATAGATAAGGGAGAACCAGTGGATGTCATGTATTTGAACTTTCAGAAGGCTTTCGATAAGGTCCCGCATAAGAGATTAGCGTGTGAAGTTAAGGCACATGGGATTGGGGGCAAGGTATTGACTTGGATAGAGAACTGGTTGGCAGACAGAAAGCAAAGAGTTGGAATAAATGGGTCTTTTTCCGAGTGGCAGGCAGTGACTAGTGGGGTACCGCAGGGATCGGTCCTTGGACCCCAGCTATTCACAATATATATTAATGATCTAGACAAGGGAACTAGATGTAATAGCTCCAAATTTGCAGATGACACAAAGCTGGGTGGGCGTGTGTGCTGTGAGGAGGATTCCGAGAAACTCCAGGATGATTTGGAAAGGCTGGGTGATTGGGCAAAAGCATGGCAGATGCAATATAACGTGGATAAATGTGAGGTTATCCACTTTGGTGGCAAAAACAGGAAGGCAGATTATTATCTGAATGGCAATAGATTGGGAGAAGGCGAAGTGCAATGAGACCTGGGTGTCCTTGTGCACCAGTCGCTGAAGGTAAGCATGCAGGTGCAGCAGGCGGTTAAGAAGGCAAGTGGTATGTTGGCCTTCGTAGTGAGAGGGTTTGAGTATAGGAACAAGGATGTCTTGCTGCAGTTGTACAGGGCCTTGGTGAGACCACATCTTGAGTATTGTGTGCAGTTTTGGTCGCCTTATCTGAGGAAGGATGTTCTTGCCATGGAAGGAGTTCAGTGAAGATTCACCAGGCTGATACCTGGGATGGCAGGAATGACGTATGAGGAGAGATTGGGTCGATTGGGCTTGCACTCACTGGAGTTTAGAAGAATGAGAGGGGATCTCATTGAAACTTATAAAATTCTGACAGGACTAGACAGACTAGATGCAGGAAGGATGTTCCCGATGACTGGGGAGTCCAGAACCAGGGGTCACAGTCTAAGGATAAGGGGTAGGCCATTTTGGACAGAAATGAGGAGGAATTTCTTCACCCAGAGAGTGGTGAACCTGTGGAATTCTCTACCACAGAAGGCAGTAGAGGTCAATACATTAAATATATTCAAGAAGGAGTTGGATATATTTCTTAAGGCTAAAGGGATCAAGGGGTATGGGGAGAAAGCAGGGACCGGGTACTGAATTTGGATGATCAGCCATGATCGCATTGAATGGCGGAGCAGGCTCGAGGGGCCGAATGGCCTACTCCTGCTCCTATCTTCTATGTTTCTATGTTTCTAGGATGAAGAGCGTGGGTCCCGAGGACAGCGGACCCGAAGGAATCGGCGGCAGAGGAAGCAGCAGCAGAGGATGAAGTGCGCGGGACCCGAGGACAGCGGACCTGGAAGGATTTGTGTCTGCCTCCTCGCTGAGGAGGCAGACACAAATCCGCCGAATTCCAAAAAACAGCAAAAGCAAGGAGTGACGTCACAGGACTGCAGGTAGGTGATTGGTGGTTGAGTATTAGCATTTTATTGTCTCTAACGTAACTCGATAAACTAACTATTATAACGATAAATAATCATGTGAATAAAGACTTTAAGACAGCGAGAGAAGCGGCCGGAGATAAAGATAGGCCTGCCTTTTAAGACTCTTAGGGCTAGGAATTCCGTAGCGCCCCGTTTGGGGTGATAACTTTTGAAATCTCTGAAAAGTATCGCCAGGCGATAATCATTTTCTGGTCCCAGGAAATTAAGCTTCAGCGCTCCAAGAGGGAAGTGGAGTGCTAAATCAAATGCTAAACACTTCTCTTAGGGTGCTAAAGTGTGAGAGCGGGGCGTAACGGCAGAGCGCTGAACAATGTGGAGCGCAAAGATACCAGCATTGGAGGCTGCTCCCCTCGCTTAAAGGGAAGGGCCAATGATGGTGCACAACATACTTCTGCTCAGTTCTGTGTTGCCAGGCGACCTGCGTGACTGCCATTACAGTCCCAAACACTTTCAGAGAGTGGAGGGCTTGGACATCTCGCAGCAAAAAAGCATCGAAAACTTTCAGCCAGCACCAGATTGGTGCAAAGAATAAAGTTTGGCCTACCTGAAAACCACTGCTTTTAATTAGCGCTCCCCAAGAGGCCAGCTGAGGTGACAACGCCTCCTCTTCCTGCTGGCGTCACTGCGGTGCATCCGTGAGGCTGAGAGATACGTGGATAGCATGTTTCAGGAGGTGGTCACCCTGCAGCGTAAGAGTGTGCAGGCAAAGGCGGAATAGTTGACTGTCAGACAGACAAGGAGGACCAGGCAGGTAGAGCAGGAGTCCCCTGAGTGCATCTTGCTCTCCAACCAGTATTCACTGGTGAGGATGATGGTTCCTCTGTGGAGTACAGCCAGAGCCAAGTCCACGGCACCACGGGTGGCTCAGCTGTACGGGGGGAGGAGGAAGAAGATTGGGAAGGCGACAGTGGTAGGGATTCGATAGTTAAGGGAACCGACAGGTGTTTCTGCGGCCACAGACGTGATTCCAGGATGGTATGTTGCCTCCCTGGTGCCAGGGTCAAAGATGTCACTGAGTGGCTGCAGAACATTCTGAGGGGGGAAGGGTGAACAGCCAGAGGTCGTGGTCCATATCGGTACCAACGACATAGGTAGAAAGAGGGATGAGGTCCTGCAGGCAGATTTCAAGGAGCAAGAAAAGAGAGTAAAAAGCAGGACCTCAAAGGTAGCAATCTCTGGATTACTCCCAGCGCCACACATGAGTGTTTATAGAAATAGAAGGACAGAACAGTTGAATGCGTGGCTGGAGAGATGGTGCAGGAGGGAGGGCTTCCGATTCCTGGAACCGGTTCTGAGGGAGGTGGGACCCCAACAGAGCCAGTACCAATATCCTTGCAGGGGGGTTTGCTAGTGCTGTTGGGGAGGGTTTAAATTAAGTTGGCAGGGGAATGGGCACCAGGATGGAGCATTAGAAAGGAGAAACAAAAGGCACAAAGGATTGGGAGAGACGGATAGCACTAAAATAATAAATAGTAAGGTATTAGGTGGGGTCAGACTAAGAGAGAACACAGGGTATTCTAAGATAGGTTTACAGTGTATATATGTGAACGCACGAAGCATAGTAAACAAGGTTGGAGAGTTGCAGACGATATGATGTTGTGGCAATAATGGAGACCTGGCTCAAAAAAGGGCAGGATTGGGTATTAAATATTTCTGGATATAAGGTGTTCAGGAAAGATAAGGAAGGAATGATAGGAGGTGATGTGGCATTACTGGTTACAGAGAATGTTACAGTGCTGGAGAGAGAGGATGTCCTGGAGGGGTCAAGGACAGAATCTATATGGCTAGAGTTAAGAAGTAATAGAGGTGCCATTACACTACTAGGTTTATTCAATAGGCCACCAACTAGTGGGAAAAATATGGAGGAGCAAATTTGCAGAGAAATTCCAGAGAAATGCAAGAACTATAGAGTAGTGATAATGGGGGACTTCAACTATCCTAATATAGGCTGGGATAGTAATATTGTAAAGGACAGAGAGGGGGAAGAATTTCTGTAGTATGTTCAGGGAAATTTTCTGGATCAGTACGTTTCCGGCCCAATGAGGAAAGAGGCATTGCTGGATCTGGTTCTGGGGAATGAGGTAGGTCAAGTGGAGCAAGTGTCAATAGGTGAACATTTAGGGAACAATGATCATGGTATCATAAGGTTTGGATTAGCTGTGGAAAAGAACAGGGAGCAATCTAGAGTAAAAAATATTTAATTGGAGGAAGGCACATTTCAGTGGGATGAGAACAGATCTGGCCCGGGTAAATTGGAATCAAAGATTGGCAGGCAAAACTGCAATGGAACAATGGGCTGCCTTTAAAAAGGAAATAGTTTGGGTACAGTCCCACTAGGGGGAAAGGTAGGGCAACTAAAGTCAGAGCTCCCTGGATGATGAACGAGATAGAGAGTAAGATGAAGCAGTAAAAGAGCACGTATGACAGATGTCAGGTCGAGAATACATCTGAGAATCAGGTTAAATATAGAAAGTTCAGAGGAGAAGTGAAAAAAAAATAAGAGGGGCAAAGAGAGGGTATGAGAATAGAATGGCAACTAACATAAAAGGTAATCCAAAAGTCTGCTATAGGCATATAAATAGTAAATGGGGGCCCAGGGAAGGTGCGGCACGGGCCAACAGCGAGGTCGGGAGGACCACAATGCATCCTACGAAACCCAGACAGAGAGGACATGCAGGAAGGCGGGAGGAGGACAATAGTATTATGATAGCAAAATACTGCAGATGCTGGAAATCCGAAATAACAACAGAAAATGCTGGAAAAACTCAGCAGGCCAGGCAACATCCGTGGAGAGAAAATAGAGTTGACGTTTCGGGTCTAACCCTTTTTCAAAACTGGAAAGGAATTGAAATAGATCGAAAGGCAGGGCTGGGAGAGAACAAAAGAAGTGAAGAGACATTAAGAGGTATTCAAAACGAGATGAGATGGTGATAGGACTAGTGGAGACAAAAGACGGCTCTAGATTAGGTGTGAAATGTTCTGGCAGAATGAGAAACAGCTGCCATATGGGTGATAGAAAAAAAAAAGGGGTGGGGGGAAAAGGGCCAAAACAAAGATGTGGATAAAATATAAGCAAAAATGTAATGGGGGCTGAGGTTATGATCTGAAATTGTTGAACTTGATGTTGAGTCCGGAAGGCTGTAAAGTGCCTAATCGGAAGATGAGGTGCTGTTCCTCGAGTTTACGTTGAGCTTCCGTGGAACAATACAAGAGCCCGAGTACAGTGAGGTCTGAGTGGGAATGGGGCGGTGAATTAAAGTGACAGGCGACCGGAAGCTCGGGGTCTCCCTTACGGACTGAACGGAGGTGTTCCGCAAAGCGGTCAGCCAATCTGCATTTGGTCTCCCCAATGTAGAGGAGACCACATCGTGAGCAGCGAATAGTATTATGTTTGTGTGTGTGTGCTAGGCCATTGTAGCAGAGCCTGGTCTGCAATCGTCTTGGATCCCCTTGCCATTGGACCAAGACCTTGCTCTGTCAAGCCTGTGTGGTAGCTGGTGTGCAACGGCCACCCCACGTTAAAAGAATTCATGCACAGGCATCATCCACCCTGCCTAAGAAGAGTAAATGGGTAGTAAGAGGAGGGGTGGGGCTGATAAAGGACTAAAAAGGAGACCTATGCATGGAGGCAGAGGGCATGGCTGAGGTACTAAATGAGTACTTTGCATCTGTCTTCACCAAGGAAAATGAAGCTGACATAGACAAAGTGAAGGAGGAAATAGAGCCGATACTGGATGGGATAAAAATTGATGAAGAGGAGGTATTAGAAAAGCTGGCTGTACTTAAAGTAGATAAGTCACCAGGACCAGATGGGTTGCATCCTAGGATGCTGAGGGAAATGAAGGAAGAAATCATGGAGGTACTGGCCATAATCTTCCAATCCTCCCTAGAAACGGGGGTGGTGTCAGAGGACTAGAGAATTGCAAATGTTACACCCTTATTCAAAAATGGATGTAAAGATAAACCCAACAACTACAAGCCAGTCAGTTTAACCTCGGTAGTGGGGAAGCTTTTCAAAACAATAATCAAGGACAAAATTAACAGTCACTTAGACAAGTGTGGATTAATTAAGGCAAGCCAGCATGGATCTGTTAAAGGCAAATTGTGTTTAACTAACTTGATTGAGTTTTTTGATGAGGTAACAGAGAGGGTTGATGAGGGCAATGTGGTTGATGTGGTGTACATGAACGTCCAAAAGGCATTTGACAATGTGCCACATAATAGGCTTGCCAGCAAAGTTGAAGCCCATGGAATAAAAGGGACAGTGGCAGCATGGATACGAAATTGGCTAAGTGACAGGAAACAGAGTAGTGGTGAACAGCTGTTTTTTGGACTGGAGGAAAATACACAGTGGTGTTCCCCAGGGGTCAGTACTATGACCACAGCTTTTCTTGATCTATATCAATGACTTAGACTTGGGTGTACAGGGCATAATTTCAAAATTTGCAGATGACACAAAACTTGGAAGTATAGTGAACAGTGAGGACGATAGTGATAGACTTCAAGAGGACATAGACAGGCTGGTGGAATGGGCAGACATGTGGCAGATGAAATTTAATGCAGAAAAGTGCGAAGTGATACATTTTGGTAGGAAGAACGAGGAGAGACAATATAAACTGAAGGGTGCAATTCTAAAGGGGGTGCATGAACAGAGAGACCTGGAGGTATATGTGCACAAATCGTTGAAGGTGGGAGGACAAGTTGAGAAAGCAGTTAATAAAGCTTACAGGATCCTGAGCTTCATGAATAGAGGTATAGAGTACAAAAGCATGGAAATTATGATGAACCTGTATAAAACACTGGTTCGGCCTCAACTGGAGTACTGTGTCCAATTCTGGGCACCACACTTTAGGAAGGATGTGAAGGCCTTAGAGAAGGTGCAGGAAAGATTTACGAGAATGAATCCAGGGATGAGGGACTTCAGTTACGAGAATAGACTGGAGAAGCTGGGGTGGTTCTTCTTAGAGTAGAGAAGAGTGAGAAGAGATTTGATAGAGGTGTTCAAAATTATGAGGGGTCTGGACAGAGTAGATAGAGAGAAACTGTTCCCATTCGCAGAAGGGTCGAGAACCAGAGGACACAGATTTAAGGTGATGAACAAAGGAACCAAAGGCGACATAAGAAAAAACTTTTTATGCAGCGAATGGTTGGGATCTGGAATGCATTGCCTGAAAGGGTGGTGGAGGCAGACTCAATCATGGCTTTCAAAAGGGAGTTGGGTAAGTCTCTGAAGGAAAAAGAATTGCAGGGCTGGGACTAGAGGAGTGGGACGAGCTGAAGTGCTCTTGCAGAGAACTGGCATGGGCTCAACGGGCCAAATGGCCTTCTTCTGTGCTGTAATCATTGTATGATTCTATAATTCTATGATTCTAAGATTCATTAGGTACAGCCTGCCAACTGGAAAATGACCCGTTTATCCCTACTCTCTGTTTTCTGTCCATTAACCAATCCTCTATCCCTGCTAATATATTACCCCCAACTCCATGAGCCATTATCTTGCATAACAACCTTTTATGTGGCAACTTATCGAATGCCTTTTGGAAATCCAAATATACTACATCCACTGGTTTCTCTTTATCTACCCTGCTAGTTACACCCTCAAAAAACTAATAAATTTGTTAAACACGATTTACCTTTCATAAAACCATGTTGACTCTGCCTAATCATATGATTTTCTAAATGCCCTGTTACCACAAATGGATTTCAGCATTTTCCCGACAACTGATATCAGGCTAACTGGCCTGTGGTTCCATGTTTTCCTTTTTTCCCCATCTCTCCCTCCTTTCTTACATTTGCCACCTTCCAATCCGCTGGGACCATTCTAGAATCTAGGGAATTTTGGAAGATCACCACCAATGCATCCACCCTGCCCCCACACCCACTCCCCGCAGCCCACCCCCCCCACTGCACCCCCACTCATCTGGGTGAAATGATAAGGTGAAATCCATATGCAAAAGATATGATATTTCCTATCACATTAAAGGCAATATGATGCTGATTATACTCTGCTTTGTGCCCCAGGAATGCCTATTTCCTGATGCACAGCGGGAAAAAACCAGACAGAAACCATTATGGCTGGTCCCTATCTCCTTTGTACTGCATGCGCACTTCTGGGGTTTTTCTGAGGAGGCATGGAGCACCTCTTCCTGGATTATCCTGCTCGTGAGGCGGAATGATGTCAGTACATCTCCCACCTCATTTTCCCGGGTCTCCACCTGGCAGAAGTTCAAATGCAAAGGTGCCCATTACAAGTGAGCCTTCCAGATTGGACCCAGACTCCTCAGATTAGAGGACCTGAGAAGGATCCTGATGTGTCGATTGTGGAATTGACCCAAAAGGTACGTAATTACACATTCAGATGATATCGATAAATTGTTCCACTTTCTCCTCAGCGTTGCTAACATTACCTGGATCATGTTATATTAATGCCTTGTACGACAGTCTTAGCTGTGTGTTATTCTAAATATAACACAGATAATGCTTCTGCATTAAACAGTTAAAAAAAATACAATTTTTGAGACACATAACAGATACTTAGTTTCATTGCATCCACTTTCTTTGATTTAAACGGGGTGAAAATCAGACGGGTTTTAAATGGGCTGGTGAGCCGCTCTGCCGGAGTACTGCCCAAGCAGTGAAGGTGCAAATTACCGTTTACTATTGACAGGGTACCATAACTCTGGCAGCATTGTTTAGATGAGAAAATGAAAGATGGGAACATACCTGATCATTTGGTCTGAGCTTTGTCCAACCCTTGTGAGATCATTCTGTTTGTCCTGGGATTTAGCCACTTTCTCTGCTGCAGCAATTGGGCAGCCAGATAGACTATTAAAGAAAATCAATAAATATAACTTACTTAGGGAGTTACATTAAGGAGGTATATACAATTACGATATTTCAATCTGGTATCAAACATCTTTCTTGAATAACATGAGCTAATTATGTATTATAGGAACATCAGGAACAGGAGTAGGCCATTCAGCCCCTCGAGCCTGCTCCACCATTCAGTTAGCTCATGGCTGATCTGTACCTCAGCTCCATTTATCTGCCTTTGTTCTATTTCCCTTGATACCAAACAAAAATCTATCTATCTCAATCTTGAAAGCTCCTTGCCCTAACACCCAGTCTTTTGGGGAGAGAGTTTCATATTTCTACTACCCATTATGTGAAGAAAATGCTTCCTGATTTCACTCCTGAATGGCCTGGCTCTAATTTTAAGATTATGTCCCCTTGTTCTTGCTTCTTCCATCAGAGGACATAAGGGGAGAAATTCAGTATCGCCCCATTTGGGGAGCTAAATTTTGAAAGCTGGTAAAAATAGCGCCAGGCACTAATCATTCTCAGCTTTCACTAAATTCAGTGTCCGCGCTCCAGGAAGGAAGTGGAGCGCTAAATCAAGTGCTACTACTTCCCTTCTGGAGCACTGAACCAAGCCGGGGGGGAGGGGGGGTAGAGGTGCAGCGCTGTACAATGATCACTGCAGCACTGCCGGGAACCGAGGGCTCCTTCCCTCCCTTAAAGGGAAGAGTCATTGCTGCAAGCTCTGAATTTGAACAATCTCCCTTGTCGCCGGTGGCAGCCGGGATCCTCGATGATCAGGCCCAAGCATGCTAACAGAGTGCAGGGCTGATCAATCGCACCATTTAAAAATGTTCAAAATGTACCCTAAAGGAAAGAAACACATTAATTAGTGTTCCCAAAGCACCCGGCCACCCAAACAATGCCTCCTGCCGCTGTCGGTGTTATCGCCCGCAGGGAATGGAACTGAATTTTGGGTCCAGGGCGCTAATGGGGTATTGTGCAGCTGGAGGACGCCACGATCTCTGGGTGCAGGAGATCGTAGTGCATGGGGTTACTGCCACGGTAAACCGGCAGGTGAATTTTGCGGGTGGCGGTAACATCACCATGTCCGGGCGACAAGTCGTTAGTGCCCCATTATCGCCCCCCGGAGGCACTAACCTATCGAATTTCTCCCCCATAGTTCCTCCATAGCTACCCTATCACATCCTTTTACCATTTTAAACACCTCGATCAGATCATCCTTCAATCTTCTATACTCAAGGGAATACAAGCCAAGTTTATGCAACCTGTCCTCCGAATTTAACCCTCCAAGCCCCGTTATCATTCTGGTGAATCTGCAATGCACCCCTCCAAGGCCAATATATCCTTCCTGATGTGCAGTGCCCAAACTGAACGCAGTACTCTAGATGCAGTCTGACCAAGGCTCTATCCAAATGAAGCATAACTTCCTCCCCTTTGTATTCCAGCCCCATTGAGATAAAGGTCAACATTCCATGAGCTGTTTGGATTGCTTTTTGTGCCTATCCACTAGCTTTTAATGATTGGTGTACTTGGACTCCCCAATCTCTTTGCACCTCCAGTTTCTAATCTCTCGCCATTAGGAAATACTCTGATTTATCTTTCTTAGGTATCTCACACTTCCCCACATTGAACTCCATTTACCATATTTTTGCCCACTCGCTTATTCTGTCTATGTCCCTTTCTAACTTTCTACTCCCTTCTACACAACTTTTTCTGCCTCCTAATTTAGTGTCATCTGAAAACTTGGATACACATCTCTGTTCCATCATCTAAATTATTATGTACTAGCTGGAGTGCCCGGTGGTGCCAAGGCTTTTTTGAGGGCATGTTGTTGTTGGAAGAGAGAGAGAGAGCGACTGGGGGGAAGAGAGAGAGCGACTGGGGGGAAGAGAGAGAGAGACTGTGGGGAGATAGAGACTGGGGGGAGAGAGAGAGAGGGGGAGGGAGGGGGCAGAGAGAGGGGGGAGGGGAGGGAGGGAGGGGGAGGGAGGGAGGGAGGGGGGGAGGGAGGGGAGGGAGGGAGGGAGGGGGGGAGGGAGGGCGGGGGGAGGGAGGGGAGAGAGAAGGGGAGAGAGGGGGAGGGAGGGGGCAGGGAGAGAGGGGGAGAGAGGGGGAGGGAGGGGCAGGGAGAGAGGGGGAGGGGGCAGAGAGAGAGGGGGAGAGAGAGAGGGGGAGGGAGGGGGAGAGAGAGAGGGGGAGGGAGGGGAGAGAGAGAGGGGGAAGGAGCGGGGAGAGAGAGAGGGGGAGGGAGGGGGCAGAGAGAGGGGGGAGGGAGGGGGAGAGAGAGAGGGGGAGGGAGGGGGCAGAGAGAGAGAGGGGGAGGGAGGGGGAGAGAGAGAGGGTGAGGCAGGGGGGAGAGAGAGGGGGAGAGAGAGAGGGGGAGGCAGGGGGAGAGAGAGGGGGAGTGGGGAGAGGGAAGAGGGGGGAGAGGGGAGAGGGGAGGGGGGGAGAGGGAGAGGGGGAGGGAGGGGGGAGAGGGAGGGGGAGAGGGAGGGGGAAGAGGGGACGGGGGAGAGGGGAGCGGGGGAGGAGAGAGAGACTGATGGAAGGAGAGAGAGAGGGTGAGTTGCCCGCGGCCGCAAATGGAGCCAAGCCCCGGGAACGGGCATGAGCCGGCTTGAGGCTGTGAGAGACGGCCGGGCCCGGTTGCCGGGGTAACCCTTCCCCCCCTTCCCGAGACCCGCCCCCCGCCCTCCCGAGCTCCACACTCCGCCCTCCCGAGCACCGCCCTCCCGAGCCGGCTTCAAGACCGCCGATTGCGGCTGGGTCTGCGCTGGAGCCAAGCCCCGGGAACGGGCGTGAGCCAGCTTGAGGCTGTGAGAGAGGGCCGGGCCCAGTTGCTGGGGTAACCCTTCCCCCCCTTCCCGCCCTCCCGAGCCCCGCCCCCCCACCCGAGCCGGCTTCAAGACCGCCAATTCGCTCGCGCTCCGGGCCGACGTTGACGCACGCGCTGACTCCCGCCCCGCCCGCCTTTACTAAGATGGCGGCGATGGCTACGCTCGCCTCAGTCCCGCGCCGCCAGCCTTTAGAAAGATGGTGGCGATCGCGGGCCGCGAGGTGCGTAGCTCGGGCGTGGCTGGGCAACAGAGGCCCAGGCTTCGAGGCCTGCCTGCAAAAACGGTGAAAGGTAGGAAAATTATAGAGGTTAGAGAAAAGATTTACAAATTAATTAACTTTTTTTAAAAACAATTTGGCCTAGAAATTCAGTTGTTTGCGCCAGCCGCTAGCGCCTTAGGAGGAGGAGATGTGGGGCGCTAGGCGGCTAGCGTCCGGGCGCAGCGCGATCTGCGCCTCTCCCCAACTTCAGTAAAGATTTAGCGGTGGCGCAAAGCCTTTGCGCACGCTCAGCTGCGCGCGCATATCCTGACGTCATTTCATCGTGCAACGCCCTTTGTGCGCCCCGAACCGGAAATTCAGTGGCGCCGCCCTTCTTTGCGCCTGGCGCCCCCAGCGACTGGTAGAGGGGAATGGTTCCCAGTCGCTGCGGGGCGCGGGGGGCGCTATTTAAAGGGGACTCCTCCTGCAGTATAAGTGGCAGCCATTTTGTGCCAATCCCTCTGTGTGAGAGACGGATATTTGGAGAGAGACAAAGGCAGAGAGCTTTCTGCTTTGACTCAGCGCTTGCACAGGTACTTGTGGCTTCAGGCCAGAGCTTTGCACTTGGATTTCACTTTCAGTGCCATAGCCTTGAGTCGCCACATATAATGGGGGCTGCAATGGGTGGAAACGTTGGCTTTCTGCATTGCATTCAAAGGGATCAGAGATGCCGTGAGAGAGTGCCAGTCATGGCCAGACGGAGATTGGCCAACAGGCGTCGGCACAGGAGGCCTTACCCACCCAGGGTATACCGCCAGCAGTTCTCATATCTGAACATGTCTGAGGAGCAGTGTGTTCGGAGGATGCGATTCAGAAGGGAGGTGGTCACTGAGATCTGCCACCTGCTTCGCAGAGATCTGCAGCCACAGCTGAGGAGCAGGACGTCTCTGTCAGTGGCAGTGAAGGTGACGGTGGCTCTCAACTTCGATGCCACTGGCTCCTTCCAATCCGCTACTGGGGACATTGCCAACATCTCCCAGTTCGCGGTACATTGCTGCATCCGCCAGGTGAACAATGCCCTTTTCAGAAGGAGACGTCAGTACATCTCCTTTCCCATGACCCTGGACAAGCAGCAAGAGCGTGCAATCGGCTTTGGAAGAATAGTGGGCTTCCCCATGGTTGAGGGCGTAGAACTGATGAACCAGCAATGGTCAGGCCTTGCTTCAGGGCTGCAGTGTGCAGGGCATGGCAGCCAAACAAGTCGACCCTTCCCCTTTAAGAGCTGACCGGCGCCAGCATGTCTGCCTTCATTGAGCAACTTGCCGCACCTGCGCTGCGCCCGTTCTCGGTGTTAGCGCCCCGGATCGCCGGCTTAGCGCCTAATGATAATCGTGCATCGCCTGTTTTAGCGCAGCAGCAACCTCTTGGGGTGATGCCACTGAATATCGGCGAAGGTGGCGCGAAGTTGCGCCGGGCGCAAACTTTAGCGGCCGCCCGGCTGTAGCGCCCCAAACGTGGCTATACTGAATTTCTAGGCCTTTGTGTTTTAAAAGCAACTTTTTTTTTTGCTGGAAATCTAGATTTGAAAAGAAACACGCAGAAAGTGGGAAAAAGAAATGAAGAGTTTGGAATCAAGATGGTGGCCACTCACCTCAACTCAGAAGCATTAGGCCCGCCCATAGACACACCGATTGGTCAACCGTCAGGTTACTGAACTGTAGGATTGGTCAATTGTCACGTCACTCGACTCTAGGATGGCCTGCCCGCACACGCAATGAACCCGCCCCCATGACGCAGCGATTGGTCGACCGTCGGGTCGCTCGACTGTACGATTGGTCAACCTTCACGTCACTCAATGCTAATGAGCAGATAATGAGCGGAATTTTCAAAGTTTTTGGATACCGTCGGCACAAATTTTGGCCGACCAAAAAGTAAATATGCCTATGAGAGTCCCCTAATGATAAGCTTTCTTTTGATATAACATATGTGTAGGTACGCTCTATAACTTTTGATTGTATAGCCGGACAGACAGACAGAGAGACAGACAGAGAGACAGAGAGGCAGACAGAGAGACAGAGAGACAGACAGAGAGACATACTGTTTTATATATATATAGATGATGAAAAGCTGAGGACCTAGTACAGAGCCTTGGGGAGCACCACTTGTCACATCCAACGACTCAGAGTACATTCCCTTTATCCCTACTCTCTGTCTCCTGCCTCTCAAGCAACTACCAACACATGTTACAGGTTACCTCCAATTCTGTGCACTCTCATTTTTGCTAATAATATCTTCTGTGGAAACTTATCAAATGGATTCTGTCCATATATACAGTATATATATATACATAGACAGTCCCCTATCCACTATGCTAGTGACGTCTTCAATAAAATCTAAATTATTAGTCAGACATGACCTACCTGTCACAAATCCAAGCTATCTCTTTTTGATCATGTCATACTTATCACTCTGGGCTGGATTTTCTAGGGGGTCAGCGGGCGCGATCGGTGGTGGGTCGGTTGGGAAAGTGTTTTTTTTTCCCAGTGGGTTGGGACCCCGCTGTGAACATGCTGCCACACGCGATGTTGGGTCAGCGAGTGCTGAGCAGACCCAACACACAGCGGTGGGTTCACAGCGAAGACCCAATTCAGGTAATTAGTGGCTTGTTTAGAGCCAATTAAGAATGAATTTCAGCTCACCTTCTGCATTTGGCAGCTCGCCCACTGGGTCCACGCTGGTCATGGACCACGTCTGTCAAGCTGAGGTGGGAGGTCAGTGGCCACGGAATCAGCTGTTGTGTTGACAGCTTCAAATGTACAGTAAAAGCTCCCAGCTTACAAAGATATCTTCTCTCAGCCACAAACACTTCCTCGCTGCATTTCCACAACAGGTTCACCACGCTGCAAGTCTCCACCCAGTCTGACCTCATACCTCTCTCACCATTGACATCGCTTCTGTCTTCTCTACTTCACCTGCCATCTATTCCATCAGCATGGGTGTCCTTTATACTCTCTCACCATGATCAGCCCCAACACTAGGGCACGCACACCAGCAGCACCAACAACAACCTTCTTCGCAATTACCTGATGCTGCACAGGACACAGGGCATCAGCACCCAGCCACATTGCTGCCCAGGAGGCCAGGGGTGGCCTCACCATGGCCAGATTTACTTCACTTGATGCTGTACACCCTGGCTGCCATATGATGTGCCAGGTTGGCCCCGCCCCACACCATAAAGCATCCCTACAATGCCCAAGCCATTCCATTCACACTCATGACCATTGCCGTGGGTACTGTTGTGTCTCACCATTCACTGCAACTTACTAAGCCACTTCCAAAGGTGCACACAAATCTATCCAAGAACACAAAGTGTTGAACATAAAGGGCTGGATTTTCTCAGCCCCGAGGAGATGGGCATGGAGGCGGGACTGCTGGTAAAGTAGCAGAAAGTGGGGGCGGATGGAAAACCCGCCCCCATCCCGCCTCCGTGCCCTTTTGCCAAGAGGCGGGAAGATATGCTGCTTCGGGTCTCGTTTCCTGGAGGCGGGAAAGGCAACCGTCGGGTTGGAGGAGACGTGAAGGAGGTCTGCTGGGGTCAGAGGCACCTGGAAGTAAGATGTAGAGGTGAGTGGTGGGTGCAAATGTGGAGTGGTAAGTATGTAAGGTGAGTGATAAGTGTTAAAAACATGTTCACTTACCTTGTTTTCTTCCTACAGCCTTCATCCACCCTGGATCGGGAGACCCAGCATCTTTCTTGTCAATTTAACAGAGTGGCTGTTGGATCCTCCGAACCAACAAATCAACAAAGTTGAAAGGTTTGATGAGTCCTGAACACAAGTGGTCTCATCAAACTACAGAGAATGTCAGTGTTTGACAGCTTCACAGAGCTGTCAAACGCTGACATTTCTTCTTTCAAGACGTCTTGACAGATAGCACGTCAGACGTTGACGTGCTCTGTCAGTGACTTCCTCCCTAATTGGCCTGCTGAGCCCGCAGGGTGGGCTTACAAGGTCAATCAGGGGAAAATCCCTCTGGTTGGTCAGACGATGATGGAGGCGGGACATTGACACGAAAAGCAGCAGTCCTGCCTCCAACTCAACTTCATTGAGAAAATCCAGCCCAAAGGTTTCAATGTTTGACACCACATTAACAGAAACTTTACATGAACATTGCATAAAACACCCAAGTGCCTATCCTTGTGTGTTATTAGTTGGTATGATTGGACTAGGATGAGGGTGAGTGTGAGGGGTGGCTAGTGAGATGGGGATGTGATTATGTAAATAGAGAGGGATGGGTGGAGGTGCAAGGTAAGCTGGTCTGAGTAAGGATATGCAGGAGTAGGGTAGGGAAGGCAGAGTGATGGGGATGTGATGAGAGGCACAGCAGGATGAGGTTGAGTGTGGCTTTGTACTAAAGTTTTGTGATCTGCTGAGATCATTGAAACGTTTGCAGCACTGCACCCAGGTCCTCCTGACCACATCCCTGCTTGTGCCCTCCTCCACAATGTGCAACCAGGCTGTGTTGATCAATGCTGTAGAACACTGACAGCACAACTGTCAAAATCAATTTGGCCATGGTCCCTTTAAGGAAACTGGCTGATAACGCGTCATCAAATGACGTCACCAGACCCGCTTCCTCTAATTGGCTGGTAAATGCGCTGGGCGGGCTTAACAAGCCCAATCTAGGGAAATTCATTTCAGAGGTCGGGATGGAGACAGCAGCGGAGTCGGGACCCGCCACCGACGTCGCCCGCCACTGACACTAACGGGTCTGTAGCTTCCTGGTTTCCCTCTCTCTCCCTTCTTAAATAATAGAGTGACTGTTGCCATTTTCCAATCCAAAGGCAGAATTCCTGAACCTAGATAAACTACACATCTGCAATTTCCCCACCTCATCTTTTTAATACTCTGGGGTGGAAACCAACAGATCCCGTAGATTTGTCTATCTTATGTCCCATTATTTTCTTCATTGCGATTTTTTATTCATGTTAAGTCCACAAAATTCCTCCCCGGACTTGTTTTAAGTTTTCTTGTATCACTGTGAAAATGGTAATAAAGTTTTCATTTAACATGTCTGACATTTCCTTGTTGTCCACTATAGTCTCACCTGCATCTGTCTTTAATGGGCCCACATTTCTCTTTACCACTCTCTTTTTCTTAATATATTTATAAAGCTACAGAATGAACTACTCTGAATAGATATCTCTAAGGTGAAAAATCCAAGCTAACACTTGGGATATGCTACAAGCCCCAAGTTAGCATAACAAGGAAGATAAAATGCTCTATCAAGAAATAGAAAGGGTATCTGAGAACAGGAAGTTTTAGGAAAGAACAGGAATGTGAGATTTCAATCAACCAAATATAAACAGGGAAAACACAAGTGTTTTAGAATCAGATATGGTAAATGAAATCCTTGACAGTTTTATGATCAAGTATATCAAGAAAGCAACAAACTGCACTGTTCATCTTGACTTGGTATTTGTAAATGATCCAGATAATATACAGGAAATGGAAGTTGTAATAACTTGGGGAACAGCAGCCACAGATTGATAAAGTTTAAGATGATCTGGAAGTCCGAAATAGCTATGACCAAGAGCCATATATATATATAACTTTAAAAAGGCTAAATTCAATAAAATAAGGGAACAACTAAAGCAAATAGATAGGCAAAGGTTGTTCAACATTTCAGTAGAGGACAAGTAAACAGTGTTAAAGTTATAATGCTAAGCATGCAGGACAAATACATACTGAAAATCAACAAGCTGAGCCTGAACAAATGTGACTGAATATGGATCAACAAACTAATTAAAAGTGATATAAAGAGGAAACCTGACCTCTATAAATCCTGCAGAAAGGAAAGGGAAGAGGTTCCCTGGGATAAATATAAGAAAATGCTGAAATTTGTCCTTTTTTGTCTACTCTGTATTTTTGGATTACTCTATACCCCTGAATATTACATTTCATTCCATCCTCGCTGTTTAGCAACATTTCTGATATTCCTACCACACCATAGTTCTCTATTGTCACTCTGGCATTTTATTCCTAATGCTTCTTTCATTCATATATATACATCTCATTATAGATTGACCTCATTTCAAGCCCCCTAGTGTCTTCCTATTCCTGGTCTCTGGTTCATGTGTGTCTCTCGGGGATTCTGTGGTCTTACCCACCTATTGACTACCTTCTCCCCTGTGATCTGTCTCATCTGGGATTCCGATTCCTTCCTGCTACCTTTCCACCTATCTAATTTAAATGATTCTCAATTGCTACCTCAACTTTCTTTACAAGTCTCTTTGTTCCCATTTGGTTTCAGTGTAGCCATCTCTCATGTACCAGTCTTTTGTGTTCTGAAAATTTCCCATTATTAATGAAGGTAGTATAGTTACTTTCAGATTACATTGCCAGCCACTCATTAACATCCTCAATTTTCACTGATCTGTGGTTACTCATTTACCAAGTCTAATAATATCCATTTGCGCTTAACTATCTGCTCTTTTATGTCTCTCCTTATAAGTCCCTACACCTTCCTCTCTACAGCCATAACCCTTTCTTTAAACTTGTTGATCAATAGGCAGTTTTTGCATATTTTAGTCTATCTATTAAACCTAGCATTTTTGTTTGTAAACATACCACAGCAAACATATCTAATGGCTTCCATCTTAATTTCACTTCTCTCTTTTGTTCCACATTAAATCTTACTTTGCTCATTCATCCCTTTGTTTGATTTACATGTGTGCCTCCTATTTCTTTGCCTCTTTCATTTAGCCCCTATTTAATTAATCTTCAGCACTATTCCAGCACTAGTAAAGAAAAAATTGTCAGCTTTATTTGCTTTATTTGTATTCCAACCCCACTTTAGATTATTTTCTGCCACAGTGTTACCTTTCTATTTGGCACCCATCAACATGTGCCAATTCCGTTTTTGGACAAGCAGCTAGGAACTGCACTGGACTGATTCATGATCCAATTTCCCCTCATACTTATTTGCTCCATTTGGTTTCAGCTAAACTGGTTGAGTCCATCACTGTATGAGAAACTACAGGGGAGAACCCAGTCCATACCATTCCTCCGTGTTGCATGCAAGTGCGTTGTGGTGCTACACCACTCAGTGCCACTCTATTTTGACTTGTCAGATGCTTCACTTACTTATATCAATTCAGTGGAACCTCTACATACAATTAAAAATACAATAAGTGAAGGAGGAACTAGTTGGGCCTAAAAGCCTCCTTCATTTGTATTTTGTTTTGTAATCTTTATGAAATTACTTACCACAAGGAAATTAATGAGGAATGAAAGCCTAGTGGAAGTACATTCTGTTGAAAGTAATCACTCCCAGTTCTGTCCTATAAAAATATATGCCTGGAATTTCAATGCGGGTTCTCTGGTGGGAGATCAGTGGAACCCCTAAAGAAATGGTATGAACAGCCTTTCACGCTGTTTCTCCAGGGTATCTGCCAATGTTACGCAGGAGATTGGGAGAACCCCCATGAAACTCAGGGACATACAGTGGAATCTTATACTGATCAATTTGAGCACTAGAAGAGGCTGATCACTAGATCAGTAGGAAATCTACCAGCAAGATCAGCTGGGCCACACAGCCTCTCTGTCAGATATTGTGGTGGTTGCGAGCTTCTGCCTACCAGCTGCCCGACCCACCAGAGATACAAGATGGACTTGTAGAAGACAATTTTACAGGGAGGCGGGGAGGGTATGGGGGAAACCAAAAGTGGCTGAAGAACCTGATGAGACCAGGGATGCGGAGGTCCTGCCGAATTTAGCGGCAGGACCTCATTATTATTTTTTCCTTCCATTTCTCACTCGGCAGCTGGCCAAATTGACGGGCTGGCTGAATGCCAGTGGGATAACCAGCAGCAGGAGGCTGCAACTGGGGACCCTTAGGGATGGTCTCCAGCAATTAGAATGTAGGCAGGCTATTGATCGGAGCTTGGGGAAGGGAGATGGCAGTGATCACGGCAGGGTCTAGACAGAGGCCGTGATCGGCAGAGGGAAGGCGGCAAGCTTCCTTGAGGTGCCGTGGGGAGCACTGCTGGTCCTCCTGGCCCACAAGGAGTGCTATAGAAGGTCTGGAGCTGGCAGCTCCTGCCTCCATTTCGCTGCCACGTTTCCCGAAACTTGGGAAACCCAGCTGGTAACCATTAAATTTAAATTGGGCTCCCAATTGCAATGTGGGAGCCTGATTTAAATATATTAATGAAATGCCCCACCTCTCCAAGATGGGAAACTCGCATGTCTCGATATCCACCGCTGTAAGGATGACAGCAGACATGTACGCCTCGGGTTGGGGTCGTGTTTCGCATTTTTTAGGGTTTAATCCACCCCCTCGACCTCCTCCTGCCCATCATGGGGGGATTAATAGCGAACTCATTGTTTTTATCTGTTTTTTCACCTCTCCCAGGTGATCACATGGCTTTCGGGTGGGATGGGGAGTTTCTATATTGTGATGCACATGTCATCACAGTTGTGTGGCATAGCCTAGATGGACCAGAGGGACTTTTCCTATCTGTCATTGTTCATATGTTCATATGTAAACTGTATAAATATTTGATTTTAAGATTTATTGTGATTTAAAATTATGATGGACTCCCTAATACTGATCTCAAGTGCAGATGGGATTGCTATAAGCGAGGACATAATGTTTTTGGTATTCACTTCTGTCGCTGGGCACTCATGGTTAACATAAATCAAGAATTCTTAAAGGCAAATAGTTTATACAGTCTTTTAAAATGACTTATTGTGTCAGGCATGTGGAGTTGCAGACTGGTGCATGAACAGGTATATCAGTTAACAAACCAACTGTGCAGTGGAACTAATCTTACCCCCATTATCATGCTTCAGAGTCTGCAAACAAACTACGCAGAAATCCATCACCAGGCATGGAGTGCACAATCTTCTTGATTGTGCTAGCCATACTGATGTTGTAGACATCCAATTTGAATGTTGTATATCATGATTACTCAGCACCAACTGTTTAATCCATGTTCTCATGTAAGGGGTCTTGCCAATGGCACTTGCCCACTGTGAGGCTGTCTCCATCTCCAGGGTGCTGAACAACACATTCGTGTAGGCTGGAGTCCTTTCATAATTTGCTCCTTTTTATCACAAATTCTTCTCACAGCTTGGCCCTGGACTTCACATATTGGCAAAGGGAATCCCTTCTGTGGCACATATAAAAGCTCGAAGCCTTGAATCAGAATTGTTTGGACATAGATCATATAAAACATAAGTTTAACCTGCACTAGAACTTTGGTGTCAATGAAGAAAGCGAAAAGCTTCCAGCACAGTAGTTTTTGCCTGTCACATTGATCAGTAGAGTTGCAAGAGTACAAAAGTGGGATTTACAGGTGACTAGCCAAATGCAATATATTAGTCACTGACTAATTAATAATGAAATGCTAAGGAGGTGTGGAAATACTTCTAGTATCTGAACAATAGTGCTAAACTGATCAGTATAGCCAACTTGCATTGTTCAGTACAAAGGAACCAAAATAGCCACATTGAGGTAAATTTTCATGGGTGTTCTCCAGCTCATCTGCCATAACTTCAGCAGACAAGCCAAAGAAAGGCAGCGTAAATGCCGTATTTACAGGGTTTTCGCAGCTTTTATGCCGAGGTTTTTGTTAACCAAAGGTATTAAGGGACATGGGCCAAAGGCGGGTATATGGAGTTAGATTGCAGATCAGCCATGATCTCATTGAATGACGGAACAGGCTCGAAGGGCTGAATGGCCTATACCCGTTCCTATGTTCCTAGGTTAGGGTGGACGAATGGGGGAACCGCCATGGAATTTCACCCCCATTCACCTGAACTATCCTTCTAGGCAGGAATGCCGTGGAAACAGCAGGGAAAATTGGGTGATGAGGCCTACCCATGCCTCCTCATCCCAACTTTAATTTCCCTACTCTAGACCCTTACGGGACCACCTCTGGTTACCCCTTCACCAAATGTTGCATGCAAATACTGGAGGTAGGTGAGGCCCAGGTTCCTGGCCCATTTCTCTCCTCCCCACCCTTCTTAGCTCCAGTGGTAGGGATCTCACTGGGAGCTTGCCATGATTAAGTAATGACCTATGACCCAGGAAACTAGGATGGTATTATGTTGGGTCATGGCAGTGGGCAGAAGTCCCACCACAATCTTGTAGGTCAAATTAAAGAATATCTAGGCAGTTGAAGAAGGAAATTAGACCATTATATCTTGATCAACATTATTAACTAATTTGGTTTGCATTGCTTTGACACCTGCCTGAATCTTAAATACCAATAACATTTAATTTTCTGATCTAAACTCATTTGCATAATTATTCATAACTCCAGATGCAAACTCAAGCGGCTCTAAGGATGATGTCACTGGTAGGAAGCCAAATTTAAAGGGGTGGTGAGTGGCACAAGAAGGGGGATAAAATTCAGCAAGTTCTGGGAGAGCATTAAGATGGATTTCAATTCATCAGCTGCCTTTTCCAAGACAGAAGAGACAGGGAAGTAAGGCATGATAGGCCAAGATGAAAGGACGAGGAAACCTCGGTGCAGATATGAGTTTCTGGACAAGTCGCAGACCAGCCCAGCACCCGGTCACCTCTTTGGCTGCTGCATGAGATGCAAGTGAGGAAGGTTGCCCTCTGTACCATTCCATAGCACCATCCCACAGCATCTTTCATAACAATTAAAAGAAAAGTACAAATGAGCACTGCAGCATACCTGCAAGTTTCAGGCCACAGCTGACCATTACTAATCCTGTGCATGTGCTATGCTGCATGGGAGTAGCATTTGCTGGGAATTTCCTCGGGGGTTCTCCTAATCAGCCGACATAATTTTATCAGATAAATTGGTGGAAACACAGTTTACATAGTGTACCAGGGTTTCCAGCCATCTTCAGCTGAAGTTACAGTGGCCAATCGGAGTTCCCCCAAGGAAATTCCCAGTGATTGTCATAGCAGATAGCACAACTCAGCATCTGCCTTTCTGCCGGCCCAGACCCTGAGAAGACAAGTTCTCATGGCCATTACCAGATAGGTTTTCCAGGACTTGCAGAAATGGTTGGTGGCATCTTGGCAAGTATGGCCAGACAGTCAACTCCGGCCCCTGATCACCCTGGCATGTCTTCTTTCATGAAGTTATGGCGGCCAGCCAGGAGAACTCTTGAAGCAATTACTGGTGAATGTGGCTACCCTATAGCATCTCATATGGATGCAAGTAATTCCTCTCATGTCACTAGAATGACTTAGAAGAGATGGAGATCACAAATGGTGGGTCTTTATGAGGCATCTAACTCAAAGTTATTTATAAGATGAAATTTATGTTTTCTTAAGACACTGCTAGAAGGGAGTACTCTGAACAGAAAGTATTCCCTCTATACTTTCCTACAATGTAACCATTTTCCCAATTTCTCAATTAGCGGTTGGTTAGATTCATTTTAAATCACCTCTTATATTGCCCTGACAACAAGCTTTCGCTCCAATCTCACAAAAAGCACACTGATTGTATCACTGTGATTATTCCTTTTATCAATTATCTTCATGGCCATTTCTGAAAACTGAAAAGTTGGTAGCAGCTGAAGTAATATACAGCATAATTTTGTGTTATTAACTGGATTGTGACTGCCTAAACCCACTTAAGGCTTTTAGTCAAAAAAGACAGCTTTTAATCCTACCCCTCTCACGTGCATTGAACTCTGGAGTGAAAGAAGTGGTCTAAACCATTAATTTAGCCATTCTCTTGATTGTCTGACATTCTCACTATAAAGTACGCACACTAAGTAATACAACTTACCTTCGGTGTGAATTGCGGTTGCTATTCACATGCCCTCTTCCTGTGCAGCCTGGGGTTGGGCACCTGAGCACATTCTCATGCATGGCAAGGACTGAATATAGGAAAAGATGCAACAAAACAAGTCTGTGTCAGTGACGATGCTGATTAATTTCAGTTTGTTTGCTTTTCCTTCAGTGTCTAATCTATCTATCTATCTATATATATAAAATAAATACATGAATAATAATACATATGTAAATAAGAAATTTACATAGAATATATTGCCTATAATAAAATCTGCTTAATGCAAGAATGCAAAGGTTCAAATGGAGCCATCGAATTCTGCTGTACGACAGTAATTTCATGTAAAAACTTAATTCAATTTGCCCCCTCTTGTCTTGAAAATGCTGACTTTGGCTGGTGTATGGTTCCAAGCATGCTGACAGTCCTGTGATAACTTGCCCAATTAACCATCTCCACATATGTGGCATGACAATGGCTGTTAGCCAACTAGTCCACGATAGAGCCAACAAAGCTGAGCCTGAACCTGTCCTCACCAGACATCCACACCAATGCAGAAGTCACAGGACAATGCTACAGGGTGTCCCAAAGGCAGCTGTAGGATGGAAAGATGATTTCGGAAATTGGTCCTGATGGTTGCTGGGAGCACAGAAGGACTTGAGTAATTTTATGAAAAGGCAAGGTGCTTTTCCTTCTTGGGAAGCTCCTCACAGTTCCTGCCTAGCATCTGTTCATTCAGATGAGTAACCTCCATTCTCCATTCACCCATTCTGTGGCATGGAATGTTCATTAAACCAACAGCAGTGCCACTTTAATGTTTCAGGAACTCGGCTGCCCGTATCCTAACTCGCACCAAGTCCCGTTCACCCATCACCCTTGTGCTCGCTGACCTACACTGGCTCCCAGTTAAGCAACGCCTTGATTTTAAAATTCTCATCCTTGTTTTCAAATCCCTCCAAGGCCTCACCCCTCCCTATCTCTATAATCTCCTCAACCCCCACCGAGATATCAGCACTCCTCTAATTCTGGTCTCTTGAGCATCCCTGATTTTAATCGTTCAACCATTGGTTGTCATGCCTTCAGCTGCCTAGGCCCTAAGCTCGGAAATTCCCTCCCTAAACCTCTC
Organism: Somniosus microcephalus; assembly: GCF_052327205.1. Taxonomy (NCBI): domain Eukaryota; kingdom Metazoa; phylum Chordata; class Chondrichthyes; order Squaliformes; family Somniosidae; genus Somniosus; species Somniosus microcephalus. Next base: position 124,733,949 of record NC_140993.1, read on the forward strand.
CGCCTCTCTACCTCTCTTTCCTCCTTTAAGACGCCCCTTAAAACCTACCTCTTTGACGAAGCTTTTGGTGTGCACTAATTTCTCCTTACGTGGCTCAGCGTGAATTAAAAAAAAAATTCTTTCTGGGATGTGGGCGTCGCAGGCAAAGTCAGCATTTATTGCCCATCCCTAATTGCCCTTGGTGGTGGTGAGCCGCCTTCTTGAATTGCTGCAGTTCGAGTGGTGAAGGTATTCCCACAGCACTGTTAGGGAAGGAGTTGCAGGATTTTGACCCAGCAGCAATGAAGGAACAGCGATATATTTCTAAGTCAAGATGGTGTGTGACTTGCAGGGCAACTTGGAGGTGGTGGTGTTCCCATGCACCTGTTGCTCTTGTTCTTCTAGGTGGTAGAGGTCGCGGGTTTGGAAGGTGCTGTCGAAGAAGCCTCGGCGAGTTGCTGCAGTGCATCTTGTAGACGGAACACAATGCAGTCACATTGCACCAGTAGTGCAGGGAGTGAATGTTTAAGGTGGTAGATGGGGTGCCAATCAAGTGGACTGTTTTTCCTGGATGGTGTTGAACTTCTTGAGTGTTGTTGGAGCTGCACTCATCCAGGCAAGTGGAGAGTATTTCATCACACTCTTGACTTGTGCCTTGCAGATGGTGGAAAGGCTTTGGGGATTCAGGAGCTGAGATACTCGCCACAGAATACCAAGCCTCTGACCTGCTCTTATAGCCACAATATTTATGTGGCTGGTCCAGTTAAGTTTCTGGTCAATGGTTACCCCCAGGATGATGATGGTGGGGGAATCATTGATGGTTATGCCATTGAATGTCAAGGGGTGGTGGTTAGCTTCTCACTTGTTGAAGATATTCATTGCCTAGCACTTGTGTGGCATAAATGTTACTTGCCACCTATCAGCCCAAGCCTGAGTGTCGTACAGGTCTTGTTGCATGCGGGCATGGACCACTTCATTATCGGAGGAGTTGCGAATGAAACTGAACACTGTGCAGCCATCAGTGAACATCCCCACTTCTGACCTTATGATGGAGGGGAGGTTATTGATGAAATAGCTGAAGATGGTTGAACCTAGGAGACTGCCCTGAGGAACTCCTGCAGCGATGTCCTGGGGCTGAGATGATTGACCTCCAACAACTATAACCATCTTACTTTGTGCTAGGTATGACTCCAGCCGATGGAGAGTTTTGCCCCTGATTCCCATTGACTTCAATTTTACTAGGGCTCCTTGATGCCACACTCAGTCAAATGCTGCCTTGATGTCAAGAGCAGCCAGTCTCACCTCACCTCGGAAATTCAGCTCTTTTGTCCAAGTTTGGACCAAGGCTGTAATGAGGTCGGGAGCTGAGTAATCCTGGTGGAACCGGAACTGAGCACTGGTGAGCAGGTTATTGGTGAGTAAGTGCCGCTTGATAGCACTGTCGATGACACTTTCCATCATTTTGCTGATGATTGAGAGTAGACTGGTGGGGCGGTAATTGGCTGGATTGGATTTGTCATGCTTTTTGTGGACAGGACATACCTGGGCAGTTTTCCACATTGTCGGATAGATGCCAGTGTTGTAGCTGTATTGGAACAGCTTGGCTAGAGGCGTGGCTAGTTCTGGAGCTCAAGTCTTCAGGCTGAGAGCCGGGATGTTGTCGGGACCCATAGACTTTGCTGTATCCAGTGCAATCAGCCATTTCTTGATATCACGTGGAGTGAATCGAATTGGCTGATGCTTGGCTTCTGTGATGGTGGGGTCCTCAGGAGGAGGCTGAGATAAATCATCCACTTGGCACTTCTGGTTGAAGATGGTTGCAAACGCTTCAGCCTTGTCTTTTGCACTTGCGTGCTGGGCTCTGCCATCATTGAGGATGGGGATATTCATGGAGCCTCCCAGGGCCACCCTCTCCTGACTGTATATTGCTGTGCCACCACCTACAGTGGGTCTGTCCTGCTGGTGGGACAGGACATACCCAGGGATGATGATGGAGGAGTCTGGGACATTGGCTGAAAGTTATGATTCTGTGAGTATGATTATGTCAGGCTGTTGCTTGTCTAGTCTGTTTTATCACACTCCTGTGAAGCACCTTGGAATGTTTTACAATGTTAGAACATAAGAAATAGGAGCAGGAGTGGGCCATACGCCCCCTTATGCTGTTAAAGGCGCTATATAAAGTTGTTGTTGTCGCCACCCATGAGTCAAGTATCAGTTTAACCACCTCCCCTTGACATTCAACGGCATTACCATCACTGAATCCCCCATCATCAACATCCTGGGGGTCACCATTGACCAAAAACTTAACTGGACCAGCCACATAAATACTGTGGCAACAAGAGCAGGTCAGAGGCTGGGTATTCTGTGGCGAGTGTCTCACCTTCTGATTCCCCAAAGCCTTTCCACCACCTACAAGGTACAAGTAAGGAGTGTGATGGAATACTCTCCACTTGCCTGGATGAGTGCAGCTCCAATAACACACAAGAAGCTCGACACTATCCAGGACAAAGCAGTCCACTTGATTGGCATCCATCCACCACCTTAAACATTCAGTCCCCCCACCACCAGCGTACCATGGCTGCAGTGTGTACCATCTACAACATGCACTGCAGCAACTTACCAAGGCTTCTTTGGCAGCACCTCCCAAACCCATGACCTCTTCCACCTAGAAGGACAGGGCAGTAGGCGCATGGGAACACCATCACCTCCAAGTTCCCGTCCAAGTCACACATCATCTGGGCTTAGAAGTATATCACCGATCCTTCATCGTCGCTGAGTCAAAATCCTGGAACTCCCTACCTAACAGCACTGTGGGAGTACCTTTACCACTCGGACTGCAGCGGTTCAACAAAGCAGCTCACCAACATCTTCTAAAGAGCAATTAGGGATGGGCAATAAATGCTGGCCCTGCCAGCAACGCCCACATCCCATAAACAAATAAAAAAAAGTCAAAGTCCGAATGTTAATGCAACCATCATAATAAGGTTTGGATGACAAGGGCTTTGTTCACAAGTGAATAGACATTCTGGAGTGTAATGCAAAGAGGGGTGCTGACTGTTGATCAATTGGCAGAGTCCAAGGGGGCAGTGGTGGGTGAGGTGAGCAGAGTTGGAAGCAGGTTGACAAGGTTAGCTCCCAGTGGGCGCTAGGTGGGCAGGTCAGTGAGAGAGGAAGAAGGGGCAGTTGGGGTTTATGCTCAGAAAGAGGCAGTGATGAGTGCCTCGCAGGGCCCTTTGGTGAATGCCAATCTGCTCAGCTGGTCTGTCACAAACCTTGTTACCAGGGTACCATTTGCTTAGAGGGTCCTGTGGTGGTGAAACTCCTCACAGAAACTGACATTACAAAGTTCTAAACAATCCTGTAAATTTTAATGTATCAATTTTAAATGATGGAATTTTTTTGTTTCTTCCAGTGGTAACGGTTTTAGCAATGGACTGGCAGCAAGTTTGGTGTGACAGCAGTTAGTTTGTGATCAACCTACTCCTGCTTTCCTCTAGCTGGGTAAAGACCATGCCATGCATTCCATGAGTTGTCATCTGATCACCAACCTACAGGCTTATGGCATGAGGGGGGCTGGAGGAGCATGGGGCAGTGCGGGGGGGGAGGGTGTGGTAGGGGGCGGGGAGGGAGCAGAGAGCACATTGGAGGGCAGGAGCAGCTGATCAGAGGGCCGGAGGGGCATGGGGGATGGGGCCAGGAGCACATTGGAGGGCTGGAGCAGCTGATCAGAGGGCCGGAGGGGCATGGGGGATGGGGCCAGGAGCACATTGGAGGGCTGGAGCAGCTGATCAGAGGGCCGGAGGGGCATGGGAGGGTGGGGAGCAGGGGGGAGCCAGGAGCACATCAGAGAGCCAGAGCAGCTGATCGGGGGGCTGGGGTAGCACCAGAGTGGGGGGTGGGGCGGTGGTGGGAGCACATTGTAGGGCCGGAGCAGCTGATCAGGGGGCCAAAGCAGCACGAGGGCGGGGGCGGGAGTGGGGCAGGGGCGGGGGCAGAGGAGCATGATCGGGGGCCAGGAGCAGCATCAAAGAGCTGGAGGAGCATGGGATGGGGGGTTCCGATGCACATAGGGGGGCCAGAGGAGCACGGGGGGACGGGCTGGGGCATGATCAGAGGGCCAGAGGAGCACGGGGGTGGGAGGGACGTCCGGAGCACATCGGGGTGGGGGGGTGGGTGGGCGGCGGGAGCCAGAGGAGCATTAGGGAAGAGGCAGACGACATCAAGGGGAAGGAGGAGCATGGGGAGGGAGGTTCCTATGGGGGAAATCAGAAGCCCGGAGGAGGGATCAGAGGCCTCTTGCGGGGGGGTCTTTGATCGCAGGGGGTGGGTTAGGCAGGGGCGCTGGATCCAGGAGGTAACTGTAAAGGCACTTATCTCCTGGATCCAGCAGTCTTCGCCTTGCATTAGCTGGCGGGTTTCCTGAGGCCTGCAAAACCCGATCAGCCTGTTTTTAAAATGGTGGTTAAATCAGAGGCTTGCCTGCCCCACTATAATATTTAAATGGACGACCCGCTACCTGGGAGTGGGTTGGCTGCCTGCCCCCCTCTCCCGCCTCCGTTAAAACCGGAAGGGGGCGGGCTCTGGTTGGGATTCAGATTTTTAACACTTTAACTTCCCACCCAACCCCAACCCATCGTTTTTTTGAGTTAAAATTCCCCCCAGTGAGTTTATCTAGTGAATAGCTGAGCTATACAGACCAGAAAGGCCCCAGGTTCCTAGGCCTGTGCTAGTTTAGATGATCTCTTCCAGGGTAGTGGTATAATTGGCTTCAGTTCCCCTAAATTTGGGAGGTGAAAATCAGTCAATCTTTTTAGATAAAAGTTCATTTTTAGTCTTTATTTCAGTCATATAATGTTTGAATAGATTTATTACTGTAAAATTAATATTAATTTCAGCATTGCAGTTTATGATTTTAAAATCTGAGGGTCCTATTTACCATCTCTCTATAATGGTAAAACTTACAGTGCTATGGAGAAAGAGCAGGCGAGTGAGACTAATTGGATATCTTTTTCATAGTGCCGGCACAGGCACGATGGGCTGAATGGGCCTCCTTCCGTGCTGCATGATTCTATGATTGTAATGAAAAAAAGTATTCTTTAAATATAACAACTATTTCTTTATTCTTAGTCTTCCTTCCATTCCCAGTCTTTCTGTTTGCTCAGGTGCTCTTGCTTACTCCTTTCTCAGTCTCTTTTGGGACTGAGGAGCAGAGGAGCCGGGAGAGATTCCAATAAGAGTAAGGTTACAAGGTTAGATGGTTGGGCTATCTTGAATCTGGTATTGCATTGCCTACAGGTATTTCTAGTACCTTTGCCAGCTCAATGAAATAGACACCTGCACATTGTTGCTGCTATTGTGACTTCAGAACACTTGTTGTTGCCCTTACTGTTGCCACAATAACATTTGATATAGACTCTAAGCTTTGTTCTTTATTATAAATATATATAAACAGTTAGGGTAGCTTAAATCTAATCAACTATCAACTCAACTGTTTAACAATAACTTTACTTCAAATGATAAACCAAGTGTGGGAGAATGATCCACATTGACGAGTGAGCCTATGAAATGAGCTGTCACTGAGTTCAGAGCCGGCAGGTGGGTTGTAGATTTAAGGACTCAGCTGTCCTTTTTTACCATGTGCTGACTTTGGAATCATTAAGTAACAGGGTGGCGCCATGAACTATAATCATATCAATAACTGGATTTGCCAAGCAGAACATTTGGTCTATTTAAACCATATGTTGAACTGAGGTATAGCCTGTTCTCAGATCTAGATTGCTTCACTCCTTTCATTTACACTTGTTTTTATTATAATTACAGAGATTTTGAATGTTTGTAATATCCCATCTGCGCACAATAGATAAGGTTTTTGAATGATATACTGCACGTGCGTGCAAAAGTTTGGTTTAAGGTAGGAAAAGTGTGTTGCACTGCTGACTACTCACTGTCTGGTGGCACTCTCATTTTGTGAGGACAGCCTGAAAAACTCCGGTGGTGAGGATACAGCCCAGTAATATGACCACTGCCATCACAGCCTGGAGTTGGACACTTAGATTCTTTTTTGTCAGATCTAATAGAATCTGTAAAAATCAGCAGAGCATTAGCAGTGAGTTAACTAACTAAAATACATCTACCTGGTCAGCCCTTTCTTACACCAATAATCCTGAACATTGAACTGTTGCTATGAGGAATGGGAATATTCAACAATCAAAACCATGCAGTTATAAGGATAAGGGCAAGAGCTAGTAAATATCCCTCAATGAAACATTATAGTGGTGGTGGGGGGGGGGGCGGCGGGGTAGAGTTTCCGCTTTCGCGATCGGCAATCCGGGCGCAAATTGCACTCAAAATTGTGTTAGTTTTCCGAATTGATTTTATGGTTCAAGTTTCCACTCAAACTTATTTGCATAATCACAAACGTAAAATCGTCCCTGAACCAATGCAATCGGGCAGTGTTTTAGAATGTAATTGAATTTTTTTTCTTGCATTAAAAAATATTCCTTGATATATTTAAGTGTAGTAACCTGGTACAGTTTTATTAATACTGCTGAAAATGGGTTTAACACAAAAACTAAACATTTTTAATAAGAGTGTCTAGTCCACCATCAGTGAGTCACCAGATTTTAAATAACTGAAAATGATTTCAAAAAACTATACAGAACCATTTACGAGTTTCATTGGTGTACAGTACTCAGTTTCTTAGTCAATTTTAAGAAAATATTTAAGAGCTTTTAAAAGGTGTCTATTAGTGCCCTTGCGCTTAAAAAATAAGCTTAATTTTACGAGCCTCCTCGAAGGGCTGCAAATGGGCGCAATTAGCGGAAACTCGCCATGACGATTAATTCGATCGGGGGCTTGGCCAGTTTTGTGGATGTGCGTGGCTTCCAGCACGTGGTTTTTTAAAAACCAGTGCAAAATATCATGTGTTGAACGTAATGTGTGCCTGAAATTCCATGGTCTTTCACACTGGTTTGGCCGATTTCGGCTGAATTGCACCAGAAATACCAGTGCAACCAAGTGGAAACTCTACCCTTAGCTGTTAGTTCTCTTGTTGTTTGCATACTGACGCTATACTTTACCCCAGTACATCTAAAACATTTTCTAAACTGTAATCTCAAACTATATTTCTAGAACGATTTATACAGTAATTGTGCTCCAATAATTCTGTAACTCTTGGTGACTATTCCACACAAAAGCACTTACTCACGTCAGGTAGTTATCCATACATCCAATAAAAAGTTATATTTTCTTGCCTTGAAAGGGATATGCACTATTAAAATACTCATGAATAAAGTACAAAGGAATTTTAATAAAAAAGTAAAAATGAACCAGTTCTTAGAAAAAAGTAGTTCATAACAATTTAATCCATATAAAACACAAAGACTGCATTTACCCTACAACTGTAGTATCAGTGCAAAGTAGTTGTGTTTCTGGAGGAGAGTCTCAATCTGATTCGCTCTAGAGTCAGCTTGTGTGCTGACTCCATGACTTTGTAGTGTCAGAGCACAGCAAAACCTCTTTGCAGTGACACTACAGTTGTAGTGTAATGCAGCCTTAAGGCCCAGTCCCATGATAATACAACGGTACAAGATGTTAAAGCTTCAATGTACTCTGTCACAGAATGACAGGATGCTGGTTTGCATCCACAATGCCCCTTATATACTGTGGCTTCTGATTTCAATTGTACTATTGTGGGAATCACAGAGTGGAGAAAAGCTCAGAAAAAGAAATGGAAGAAACAATAGTTTGCAAGAAATAATATGCATGGGCAAAAGAAAAAGGTAGCAGCCAGTTCTCCATCACTCCTAAGTGCTAGACTCAAACACAAACAGGATTTGTGCAAAACTAAGCATTCAACCCTCCATCTGCAAGAGCAAGTGTAAGGGAACCCGTGTCTGGTCTTGGAGCAAGGGATGGACTCACTAGAATTAACATGGGATGGCAAACCACAGTATTCACAGTTCAGACATATTCGGAGTGGCTCTTACATGTTTTTTTCTAAATGCTTATAACTAAACTAATTAATTGTCAATTCTACAACATACTCCCTGGGTTAATGGCACAGGAGTCTTGCCACAGAGGAAGGCAATTTTTCTCTGTTTATTACATATTCTGGGGTAGATTTTCCATTTCTCTGGAGTATACACTCATCTTCTGCCCAGGCTATGGTGGGAGATCGAGCAAAACCCACAGAAACTCCAAACATCTATGTTTTACTATATTTCCACCCATTAATTTAACTCGCCCTGCCTTTTTAAAATTCAGGTATTGAGCATTGGAGCACTAACACATTGGGCAAGAATATAGGTTCCATCGCCATTCCACTCAATTTTCCATTTGAACTCTGCTAAGTGCAGAGGTGTCTATAGATGCATTTAAGGGGAAGCTAGATAAGTACATGAGGGTGAAAGGCAAAGAAGGTTATGCTGATCGGGTTAGATAAAGCAGGGTGGGAGAAGGCGCGTGTGCAGTATAAACACCAGTATAGACCAGTTGGGTCGAATGGTCTATTTCTGTGCTGTAAATTTTATGTAATTCCATGTCTAGCCAAGGCTGCAATTTTTTCTTACAAGGAGTGAAGGAAATGCCTGAACAAATTGTGCAGTAACTGTTGGTAAGAAAGAATTATACTTTTTATATTACCCTGCGACTAAGATAGTAACATTTGTTGACAAGAAGAGATTAAATATGCACAGATGTTCAAGGGAGTGAATTTCTGCAGGAGTTTTCTCAATCATCTGCCATAACTTTGGCAGAAGAGCTGTGGAAACCCTGGGAGAATGGCATGTAACTGACGTGTATGTCATTTTCCTGGGCTTTCCACAGCTCTTCTGCCAAAATGATGGTGGACAATCGGGAGAAACCCCACAGAAATTCACCTCCCCACCTGCTTCTGTCTCCATACGGCAGCTGTTGCAGTAGGGTATTCCATTTCTCACCTGTAGGTTTGAACCATAGTTATGACTGATAATAAAACTCACCTGTCCTAACTGAGTGAGTTTCATCAATTGCCAGCCGCTAAATGGAGCACTACATGGCAGTGAAGCACTCTATCTCTGGGGGGAAAAAGATATAGCAGGACCAATCCCACCCACATCCTATCTTACAGCAGCGCTGACTTTGGCCACAAGAAATCCAGGTCATGGCTGTGCCAGTTGAAAAAGACAATAAGGATGCAGAGCAGTTCAAAAAGAAGAAATTAATTTTAAAGAGTGAATTGAAAATTGTTCTTTCAAAAAAGGCTGCTTACCTCTGCTGGAGTAATTATTTCGGATGCCAATATCAATGATTTTGCAATGTTGCCTTTCTGCAGTTAGCTTCTCCAGTAAGATCCTTTCATTTTCTTTGTGTGTTCCCTTTATGATGTATCCCTGCTCTGCCTGCAGAGCAATAGCCTGTTCCAGGAGACTAAGATTCCCCTTTGCTGTGTCAAAATCTTCTGAATCTTCTGTGGTTGTGGATATCTGAGAAGTGCAGTCGTCATCAGTCTTTGGAGACCCCATCTTACTGATAGAAATGTCTGGCTTTGAATTTTGTGCTTCTCCAATATTGTTAACTCTGTTCTGGTAGGCAGTCTCTTGTTGGACAACCTCTGTCATCTCAATTTCCTTCCCTCTTGCTTCTAAAATGTCTCTAGGTTTACAGCCCACGTTACAACCTTGGATTGCAATTGATTTGAACTCACTCATGTTGGAAGGTTTTGATAAATCTTGGGGCTGGTCACAGTTATCGTAAATATTTTCAGAAAGTAATTGATTATTTTCTCCACAGGAATAATGTAGTACCATTTCTTTCTCACATACAGGTGTCTTATCTTTAGTTAAGATTTCAGTTGCATGACTTTCATCTGCATCACTTTCTCCCTCCAAAGACTGTACCCCACTGTCATTTAAATTGCTTTCAGTGGATCTCTGTATTGCTGCATCTTCTGCTATTTTCCCCAGATCTTGAAGTGATTTAGCTACAAGCTCCTGATAGCTGTTAAAATCATCACTATTATTGTTGGTATCTTTCTCTGGAAGGTCCATTTGAGGATTTTCATGTGCTGAATGCAGAAGTCTGTTTTCTAGAAAACAAGCAAATTGTTAGAAAGTTTTTTTCAATAAACTACTCTGTGATGGTTTGCTTTGCATTTTGTTCCTTCATCTGCTGAATTATTGATGGGAAATGGTTCTACAGCCTGCTGGTACCTTGCATAAGTGGCTAGTCTTCATGCATTAGCCTTGTCAGTGAATGTTATCATGCTATTCTACCACTGTAGGCACCGCAGCCAAGCCTCATTCTGTCTTCACCCAGCACCCACACACATGGTTAGTGATCAAGAACAAGGACCAAGGCTGATTTTTTTTGTCTAACCTTAGGCTCAGGGCACCGAGACCAATTGTCGCACTCCAACCACCATTGTGGCTGTGATCAGCCAACTAGGCCTAGACTGGGGAGGGAAAGCCTGCTCTGCATGGCCCAGTACCCACACAGGATAGCACACTTATCCAATCATTCATTGGAGGAGATCCATTTTCAAATGATTGGTAATTCATTAGAACAAAGAAGACTAAGAGAACATCTGATGGAGCTGTTCAAAATTCTGAGGGTTTTTTTATTAAGGTAAATCAGGAATAAACTATTTCCACTGGTAAGATCAGCACAAAATGAACAAAGAGAGAGGTTAGGAACATTTATTTACACAGAGGATAGTTAGAACAGTGGTGGACGCAGAATCATTACTAGCTTATAAAAGATAAGTGGATAAATTATTTGGAAAAGAGAAATTTAAAAGAAAAATTCAGTTGATCTCCTGTGGCGTTGCAAATGGGAATTGAAGATTAAGTGTCATCTTCAGGTGAAGTGGAATTAGAGGGCCAGGGATACTTGGAGCAGAATATGCAGGTGTAATTCAGTCCCTTTTTAAAAATCAGACATTCTATCCTTATTCATATAATACTTTTACTTGCTATTATTTAAAATACAATAGCAAAGTTTCTCCTCAGTACAAGCTGGGCAGTTGGAAGATTTGATAGGCAATGTTACCTCTAATTTCTTTTGGCCTACGCGGCCCTTTTAATGGGCTGCACGGGCCAATTAAAATTCCGTGCATGCTCGATTTTTCTATTTAAAAGCCGGCTCACATGGCCGCGCAGCTTAAATGAAACGTTGGTGGTGTGAGGGTGTAATCAGAGTGTGATAAATCTATGTAGGCAGTTCCTGTTCTAAATGTGGACATAGGAATTTATAATGGGAAAAGTTTATATAAAAGTGTCACAAAAACATGACAACAGAATGTGAGATTTTGTAGAGAGGATGGCCGTAATTTTTACCTTTAAGACGCGCTGGCAGTGGGGGAGCCCTGGATCCAGTCAGGAATCCGAAAGTTGGTGAGGTGCGTTTTGAAGTGGCTTTTTAACGAAGCCACTGCAATTAAATCAGACTTCTGAGCTTCCTGAACAATTAACAGAAGCGGGTGTGATGACGTTATGCATGACTCCAATTCAGCTGAGGTATTTAAAGGAACAATGCACAGATGACAGTTGAAGGTTGGTGGAGATGCAAGAGAGGTTGTTGGGGAAGAGAGTGGATTGTGTTAAGACTGAGTTGTTTGTGGGTAAAAAAAATTATATTGCTGAATAATAAAAAATGCAGGCTCAACGCCAAAAAGCTGCCCAAGATTCAGTGATGTCTCCCTGGAACTCCTGCTCCAAGGAGTCAGGGCCTGCAAGGACATCCTGTTCGCTGCTGACAGGAGCAAGAGGCCAGCTGTTGAGACCAAGAAGGCATGGCTGGAGATCTTGGCAGAAGTGTGGTAGCCAGGTCGTGGATCTAGCGCAGGAAGCCCTTTAATGACCCCATGAGTTCAGGAAAGGTGAGTGCAATGCCACATTCAACTGCATCCTGATGTGCGTGTCAACACAAACCCCTCACTCTGCCTTCCCAAGCCTACTCCTGCACATCACTCCTCACACCAGCCTATCCTGCAGGTGCATCCATCCCTCACTGTCTATGCACTTCTGCACATCCCCATCTGAACATCAACCACTGACACTCACCCTCATCTTAATGCAATGTCATGCCTCTCCCTCATAGTCACCCTCTACAGATGTTGCCTGTAGTGTATGTACTTTGCAGAAGGAACTATATTCTGCAGCCCCTGTATACTGCAGTACCAGTAGTGACCACCCCTGTATATAAGCCTGTGTAGTAACTTTGCATAGTAGTTCCAGTTTTGTCTCCACTCAGTAAACACCTGTTGTAACCAACTCCTGCAGTCCGTGTCTCAATTACACACGGACATAATACTGGTGACGAGCAGATCCGAACTTACCTACAGTCTGCACCACCTCATGGGGATCCATCCCTGAAGCGAAGTTGTCAGAGGTCGAGGCCAGAAGGAAGAAAGAAAAAAAAAACAAACAGAAGAAACGGACGTCGACCGTGGGCAACCGCCTCTGATGCATCGGATTTGAAGATTTGCAGGAGAGGCTGTCGAGAGCGGGGCTTGGTTATCCTGTCTATGGTGTTCCAGCTAATCGGGCTGGTGGCAGGTAGTACACTGATCCTTCCTGGGCTGTGGCGAGCTAGAGCTCGATCGGGTGGCTTTTCAACGGAGCCGAGCAGCGTTGTCGGGAAGAGGAGCGAGAGAGAGAGGGTGGAGCACACAGGGCGCAGCCGGTGCTATGAAGCCGGGCAGCGTACAGACCCGAGAAGAGGGAGGGAACTGTCACGTAGGGTTTGCTCTGACGACGGGAAAATAAAAGAAATTAGAAGCACAGAAAGCCGCGAGGAGCTGCAGTTTGCCACGGGGACCGTGGAGAGCGGCGTTAGCAGCAGCGCAGGGGGGGAAGTGCGCGAAGACCATAGGGCGTCGCCATCAAGGCATAAAAACGCCAGCAACAGCGCTAGCAGCAGCGGAGAAGACAGAAAGCGTGGGAGGCACCATCTTAATCCAGCGGGGAAGAAGGCAAAGCGCAGGAGGCGCCATTTTGTTCAAGCGGGGAAGAAGGCAAAGCGCGGGAGGCGCCATCTTAGATTTCCAAGATGCCGAAGACTGGCAATATCACTGCCTTCGATAATGCAATAGAAGACTGGACCACGTATGTGGAAAGAGTCGAAGTATATTGCGAGGCAAATGAAGTAGCCGATGAGAAAAAGGCATCGGTACTACTAAACTTAATGGGTGCAAGAACGTATGCCCTATTGCGGAACCTGACCACTCCAGCCAAACCGATGGCGAAGAGTTTTAACAAAATTGTTGATATCCTACAGGAACACCTAAATCCTACACCGCTGCTGATAGCAGAAAGATTTAAATTCCACAGGAGATATCAGCATAAAGATGAGAGCAATGCTGATTACCTTACGGAACTACGCAAGCTATCAAAGCACTGCCAGTTCGGAGCAGGACTGACAGATACTCTACGGGACAAATTTGTCTGTGGACTCCTGAGTGAAGGAACCCAGAAGAGGTTACTCTCAGAGAAAGAGCTGATGCTGGATAAGGCTTTCAGCTTGGCAGTATCGTACGAAGCAGCAGCAAGGGGAGCTGCGGAAATACAGCAAAAGCCACAGGAATACGGCACCCATGAAATGACACGGAGATTTGAAAAATGTTATCGCTGCGGCAGAACAACCCATGCCCAGAAGAACTGCTGGTCCAAGGACAAAATATGCAGGCAATGCGGAAAGATGGGACACATTGCACGAGTTTGCAGGTCTGGAAAGAAGACTAACGACAACAAAAAGGCTACTAAGGAACCGTACAGGAAAGTACAAAAGATGACGGACAGTAGTTCCGAAGACCAGAAGAGCGATAGTGAATCCGGGAACAAGAGACTAAGCTGTCTCAAACTTCACAACGTAATCGAGAAAGAGGATCACCGAACCATTTGGGTCACCCTCACGATAGCAGGGTCCCAAGTCAAAATGGAATTGGATACAGGATCAGCCCTGACCGTCATGAATCGACAAGGCTACGAGCGGCTATTCTCACACATACCCTTAAAAGAGACATCCATTGTCTTGAAGACGTATATGGGGCAGAAAGTATACCCCAGAGGGAAAATAAGGGTGCCTGTCAAATACAACGGCAAAGAAATACAGAAATTGTATCTGTACATACTGCAAGATGGTGGACCACCGTTATTGGGACGTGAATGGATCAGAAAGATAAGTTTAGACTGGCACTCCATTCAGGCACTGACTGTGGCTGGTAAAAAGGATGACGACGTCACACCTGGACGATTGTCAAAAATCTTAGCTAACGCTAAAGAGGTATTTCAACAAGAAGTGGGAACTCTTAAAGGCGTAACCGCCTCGATAAAAATAGAAGAGAATGCAATTCCCAAGTTTTTCAAAGCAAGACCGGTACCGTATGCAATTCGCCCAGCCGTCGAGGCAGAGCTGGAGAATCTGGAGAATGCAGGCGTGTTATCTAAGGTAGACTGGAGCGAGTGGGCGACACCCATTGTTCCTGTCATGAAAAAAACATTAAACAATAAGTCTGAGGAGCCAAGGAAGGTTCGCATTTGTGGGGACTTCAAGGTGACGGTGAACCCAGTCCTTCACACAGTAGTATCCTCTTCCGAGGATAGAAGATATTTTCACCTCACTATCTGGAGGGAAGCGTTTTACAAAAATTGACCTAGCACAAGCATATTTGCAGATGGAGGTTGACGAATCCTCTCGGAAGTATCTCACGATAAACACTCACAAAGGTCTTTACCAGTATAATCGACTGGTATTCAGAGTAGCATCAGCTCCGGCGAAATGGCAAAGAGCGATGGATCAAGTCCTGCAAGGGATTCCGGGGACTCAGTGTTACTTGGACGACATCCTAGTGACAGGTGAAAATGACAGTGAACACCTTGCCAACCTAGAGCAGGTGCTCACTAGACTAAGAGAACACGGGCTATGAGCCAATCGCCCCAAGTGCGAGTTTTTTAAGAAACAGATATCGTATTGTGGCCACGTGATTGATGAAGAGGGGTTACATAAGTCCCCTGACAAAATTGAAGCGGTAGTTAAGGCTCCAGCGCCTGAAAATGTGTCGCAACTGAGGTCATTCCTAGGATTGGTGAATTACTACCATAAGTTTTTGCCGAATTTGTCCACAATTCTGCACCCACTGAACGCCCTACTTCAAACTGGAGTAGCATGGAAATGGAGCGATGAATGTAAGCGGGCTTTTCAGAAGAGTAAAGACCTAATCACTTCAAGAGAAGTATTGGCTCACTACAACCCATCACTACTAATAAGACTGGCGTGTGATGCGTCTCCCTACGGCATTGGAGCGGTACTGTCACATAAACTCCTTGATGGTTCAGAGAGGCTGATAGCTTTTGTGTCACACTCGTTAACTTCAGCCGAGCGTAACTACGCCCAGATTGACAGAGAGGCCCTCAGCCTGGTGTGGGGGGGGGGGTGAAGAAGTTCAATCACTACCTGCACGGTCAGAAATTTACTCTACTAACTGATCATCAACCTCTTGTCTCCATTTTCAACCCTCAGAAGGGCGTCCCGATAATGACAGCACAACGGCTACAGAGGTGGTCCCTTTTCCTAGGGGCACACCAATATGACATCGAGTACAAAGGGACTAAACAGCATGGAAATGCTGATGGATTGTCGCGCCTACCGTTGCCGACGGTGGAAGAAGCACCTGCAATGGATCCTGTGGAAATATTCCACTCGACCATAGTCGAATGTCTACCTGTGACGAATGCAAACATAGAAAAGGAAACATGAAATGACCCGACACTCTCCAGGGTCTATGATTTAACGGTGAAGGGATGGCCAGCACATGGCGAACCACTGTTGCCAGCATTCTCGCCGAGAAGAGAACAGCTGTCAGTGTGCAGAGGAACCTTGATGTGTGGATCCAGAGTAGTAATTCCACCCAAATTGAAGGATAGAGTGCTCAATGAGCTTCATGAGGGTCATCTGGGAGGGGTAAAAATGAAGAACTTAGCCAGAGCGTTTGTGTGGTGGCCGGGAATCGATAGAGAAATCGAAGAGATGACCAAGAGCTGTACAGGATGCCAGAAGGTCCAAAACGCCCCACCACAAGCCCCTCAACATCCATGGGAGTGGCTCTCATCTCCATGGCAAAGGGTGCACATTGATTTTGCTGGTCTATTTATGGACTCGATGTTTTTAATTGTGGTGGATGCACATTCAAAGTGGCCAGAGGTAATAAAAATGTCCTCAACCACCACAGAAAAAACTATCACAGTCTTACGAACCATATTCGCCAGAAATCGGCTGCCTGAACAGATTTGCTCCGACAATGGACCACAGTTTGTGTCTGAAGAGTTCCGGAGGTTCTTAAAGAACAATGGTGTTAAGCATTACACATCCGCCCCATATCATCCAGCCACCAATGGATTGGCTGAGAGGTTCGTTCAAACATTCAAGAAGGCTATCAAGGCAATGTGTAATGAAGACATACCCCTACAACACAAGGTGGATAACTTCTTGTTTGCCTACCGGAATGCGACACATGCGGTTACCAACCAAACTCCAGCCATGATGTTCTTCAATCGAAGACTACGATGCCGCTTGGATTTGGTTAAGCCAAACATCAGAAGAGATGTGGAGAACAGACAGTTTCAGAATATGAATGAAAGGCCGACCAGGAGTTTTAAGATAGGTCAATCAGTTTTGGCCCGGGACTACCGCACAGAGAAATGGCAGCCAGGAACAATCTGCACACGGCAAGGACCTCTAATGTATACCGTGGATGTTGGAGAGAGCACTGTAAGATGCCATGCTGACCAGATTCTAGAGTCACTGGAAAACATCAATTCCACACCACGATCCAATACACCTGGTGATGAAACCGAAGTACCAATTGCATCTACCTCAGAATCGGTGATATTGGAAGCAGATGAACCAAACAACGACGTTGATCCCGAATCAACTTTGCCAGAAGAACCTGATACCCCAAAGAGGTGTTATCCAGACAGAATCAGGAAGCCTCCTCAAAGACTGAACTTATAATTGCTTAACTTCAGCTAATGTATCTAGCAACTGTAATTGTAAATATGTTATTTAATTATTAATCGAATGTTATGTACTGTTTAGCTAAAAGGGGAGGAATTGTAGTGTATGTACTTTGCAGAAGGAACTATATTCTGCAGCCCCTGTATACTGCAGTACCAGTAGTGACCACCCCTGTATATAAGCCTGTGTAGTAACTTTGCATAGTTGTTCCAGTTTTGTCTCCACTCAGTAAACACCTGTTGTAACCAACTCCTGCAGTCCGTGTCTCAATTACACACGGACATATTATTGCCCATCCATCCCTTCCACTCATTCCCTGACTCTCACTCAAAGGTCTCTTGGTTCCCTCCTTGCAGGAGAAGAGAGCACAGAACACCCAGGAAAGGCAAACAACTAGAGGTGGCCCTCCAGTAATAATACCACTGACTGCAACAGAGGAGGAGACACTAGAGGTAAGCAGTGTTGCAGAGCTGCTGGCAGTGGGAGATGGAGAGAAGCTACCTGATGACAGAATTACATATTACATAACCACATGGCATACAACAGTCACTTGTGTTGACTTGATGTCAGCAGCCAGTGAAATATTATCATGTGCATAATGGTCACTTAAAACATTCTTATCATAACAGTTCTAATTCATGTCTTTACTCTCCCACTGGCCCATCAAGTTCCCCCAGACAGTCCAGCCAGAGGAGGAAGGAGACTCCTCAGAGGAGGTCACAGACACAGGACCCATGCACACCAAGCATCAGCGCAGATACACAAATGTCGGTAGGTCCACTAAGTCAGAAAGTAGTGTTGTCGCCTGGTGTCTCACACATCACATGTGAACAGGAGCAGATGGTGGAGACAGGAACAGCAGTGGAGAGTCCTCATCGGAGGGCGCAGGACACTTCAAGCGCTGCTTAGCTGAACAAAGATGCTGAACCTCTGGGGCCATCAACAAAGCAGATGATTCTGGAGGAGCAACAAAAAATGCAGGAGTCCCTGGCAGTATTTCCAGCTGCAATGTGCTCGTTTGCAGGGAGAATGGAGAAGTACATCTCCAGCATGACTCCCCTGATGTTGCAGGTGATGGCTATGATGTGTTCGTTCATGGAAAGGGTAGCCACCAGCATGGAGCATCAAATGCAGCATTCAAACAAGTACATGCTTGTTCTGATCAACAGCTTGCACACACTGAATGCCACCTTATCTAGGATGGATAGAAACCTAGACTTGGCTGTTCATCACCCCACTGATGTGCAACAAAATGCTCTCCAGCTCCTTGCTAGCAGGGAAGTGTGGGTGGGCCAAGAGAGGAATGATGGTGAAAGGGGACATGGAAGTGTGGACTCAGCTCAAAGCGCTCCCACTTCTCCCCCATTGCCCCCCCCCCAGTCGAAGCCCCACATGCTGCCTCGTGTCCTGATGCTGAGTTTGCCCCTGCACAGGTGCAGGAGGAGCAGTCTTTGGCGGGGCCCTCATGGGCTCCAAAAACCAGAGGACATCAGCCAAAAGTATCTCAGCAGTCAGAGCAGGGAAGTGAGCAGCCTGTCTCTACCTCTGCTGAAGCCACAGGGGTTGCATGGCAAAGAATTGGCAGGAAGAGGAGGATGAAAGAATTCTAGATGCACAAGGGTATGCACATGGGTGTGCTACAAAATTGTTACGTTTCTGTTAACTTTTTGAGCAACATAAAATTATTTGTTTGCACCACTTTCCTGTCTTGTCCATTTTTGCCTGCTGCTTGGCAAGTAGCCTTGTCAGTTGGAGTGAATGGTAAGACATGATTTTGAGCAATGGGTGTGTGTGACAGGAATGGTTTGGTCATTGTAGGAGTGCTTTGTGGTGGGGGTGGACAAGGGGCAAGTTGGTTCAGCATCTGGGTGCCATTTGGGTGCACTGGTGCAACCTAACTAAATCATGCCATTATGGGGTCATCCCGGGCATCCCGGATGGCAATGTGCGCCGCTGCTGGTGCCATTTCCACTTCAGTTTCCTCCTCCTCCTCATGTTCCTTCTCTTCCTCCTCCTCCTCATCCGAAGAGGCTCTGTGCTCTGCGCCTTGCTCCTCCAGCAGCTCTAACCCTTACTACTGCACTTTGTTGAGCAGAGCGCAGCATACCACGATCATTTTGGAGACCCTGGCTGGCACGTATTGAAAGGTTCCTCCAGATCTGTCCAGGCATCTGAAGTGCATTTTCAGCATCCTGATTGCTTGCTCTATTACACATCTCATCATCATTTGGCTTTGATTATAGCACTCTTCGGCCTCATTGATTGGCCTCCTCAATGGTGTCAACAGCCACATCTTCAGTGGATACCCCTGGTCAGAGGTGCGAAGAGTTGAGGGAGGTTGGACTGATGCAGGATGTATGAATCATGAATGCTCCCTGGCAATCTGGCACACGCCTGCATGATGATCTTTTTGTGGTTGCAGACGAGCTGCACATTAATGGAATGGAAGCCCTTATGGTTCATGAACACTCCTGGGTGATCTGGGGGTGCCTTGATGGCCACATGTGTGCAGTCGATAATGCCCTGCACCTGTGGGAAGCCAGGCAGAGCCGCAAACTTGAGTGCCCGCTCATTCTGACTGGCTTCATTAGTGGCAAAGTGTACATAATTGCCTGCCTTGGCAAACTTGGCATTGGTCACCTGAGTGATGCGTTTGTGGATGGCCAACTGCGAGATCCTGCAAATATCAGCTGCAGATCCCTGGAAGGAGCCTGAGGTGAAGAAGTCGAGGGCAGTGGTGACTTTGATGCATGTTCGCCAGGTCCACTTGGCAGCAGGTCTTCTTCCAGTAAGCTACAAATATCCGCCACGACCTGACAAAATACCCTGAGCCTCGTGAGGCATTGGTGTTCAGTCATGTCCAGGAAGCTGATCCTTTGCTTATATACCCTGTGTTGGGGGTGTCGCCTCCAGCGAAGTGCACCCCTGCACTCATCCCCTTTCTCCTGTGGAGCGGCAGTTCGGTGAGGAGAAGGCTGCTGTTGCTCCTGCTGGTTCTGCTGGTGTTGTTGCTGCTGGGGCTCATCTTGGCCCTCGTCTGAGGTCCAAGGTGAAACAGCATAAGCGGCACCCATGCTGATCTGATATTTGACAGATGTAAAGTGGACATCAGAAGCACCATCCTCCAATGTAGTGCGAGTGACCTCCAATGTAGTGAGAGTGACCTCCAAATTTGTAGAAATCACCTGCAAACTCCTGAAAGCAAACTCTAAGAACAAGTGGTGTCAGCAAAAGCCTTTCCCTTAGGCAAGGAAGCAGGTGTGAGGTCTGAGTATTTATCTGATTTTTTTAATGTCATTTGTTCAGCTCCCTCAATTGCCGCTGTGCTCTTGCCTTACTTTCACTGGCGAGGTTCAGCAAGCCTGGGAATCCCGTGGACTGCCAGTAAAAGCTCTAACAACAAATCAAAAAGGCTGTTAATATCCTCTTAACTATCTCTTAATTCGTTTAAATAGGTAACCTGCCTCTCCCGAGAGAGTTTCTCGCACGCTGCCTAACGTGCTCGAGTTAAAGGTGAAGCCGACGGATTGAAGCTGGCTTCCCGACGCACTGTCAATTTCAGCGCTTTTAACTACCTAGCCACTCCCAAACCCACTCACTCTTTAATGTTAAAATTCAGCCCAAAGTGTGCACAGTTGTAAGATTTTTAATATATTATATAGATGGGGAAAGGGCAGGACAAAATGGACTATGTGGATAGCTCTTACATAGAGCTGGCATTGATGTGATGGGCCAAATGGCTTCCCTCTGTGCCGGAAAATTGTAGGACACTGTTACTATTATTACAGCTAATTAATATCAAACTAGCATTGTGGCTAGTAAAGGTGAGTGTAAGGTACTTTTTATAGCTCATCATATTCTATCATATATTGTATTAAAAGACATATGTGAATTATGGGTCAGCAGCTTGTAATTTTATGTGTTGTGATACATACACCGAGATTAAACATCTGAATAGAAAGTAATCATTATTGTTTCACCCTCAGAAAAATAATTTTAATGTTTTTTAGCATACTAGTAGGCAAGAGAAAATAAATGCAGCTGTAATTCTTATTTGGAATGAGCAAATACTGTGCAAAAATATCAATGTGTTAAAAATCAGTATACACATGAAAAAAAAACAGAATTATATTTGCTTGTGCATGATTCACTGAATTGTTTTTCAATCTACTACATTGGCCAGATCTGTACATTACTAATGGAAGGATTTTACCTAGTAAAAGCACTAGAAAGCAACAATTACTACAGTTGCTAAGTTACGCAGCTCTGATCTATCCCCATTAGCCACAGAGCACTGGAAGTGGTGAAAATGCATGTTTACATTACCATGTCTTTTTTTATTACCCTCCTGAAAAACATCATTGAAAAGGGGCATACGTCATTACAATATTGTTAGATTATACATTGATCAGCCTGTTTAGACTTGCTATATGTTTAAAGAACTTATTTCTAAAATAGCTCTTGGACTGTAATATGATCTGGGATATTTTTGTTGCAATACCTAACAAGTGGCTGTTGTTTTCCACTTCATCTGTCTGTGTCAGAGTCTCATTAGAATCTTTACTCTCTTTGCTTTCTTCTTCACAGTCCTTGCTGGGACTGTAGTGACGGGGTTTCATCAGGAGGGATTTCCTCTTGTTTACCGATGTTCCAATTTCATGCTCCTGCATCTTTCTCTTTTTTGCCACAGAACAGCTATGTGAACTTTAAAGAGGAAAAAAAGGAACAAATAAATATATTTTTGTTTGCAAAATAACAAGGTATACAAATAATATGACTTTTGAATAATACTGCAGAGCATTGCTGGATTGTCAGAATGGAGAGAATCTCTCCCTGCCTATGTGGACTGCTAAGTGACAGCAGAGGCATATTAAACAGTAGCTGTTTGGCAGTGAGAATTATCAGTAGGCCCATATTGATGGTACGAAGGGAAAGTAAACCACCTTCCTTAATTCTGTTAGGTCATATTGTTCTTCATAACAGGTAGTTGTGTGTGAATGCTAAAAATATATATGTGCATGTTCATGAGTACCAAGGCATGGTAGATTAATGATACTTTATGGTGTCTCACCTTGCAAGAGGAGCATTGATGTAATCACACATTCTGAGGATGGGTTGGGATGAAGGGCAATCGAAATCCCCCTTGGTAAATTTAATCTTACGTTTAAAAAATTAACATAGATTTAAGATTTGCCTCTTTATAATTCATTTATAATCCAGAACAACGTATAAATTGCCCCTTCCCGTTTATATGCCACATGTGAATCAATATTATCATAGCGCACTGTTGGAAACTATTTTAGTTAATCTGTAGTATACTAAAGAGTGTCTCTTAATGATAATTTTACAAAATATATAGAGAGCAAATAATATTCTGGCATTCAACTCAGTTTGAAGCTCAAGCATAAAGACATATTAAAATAATTGACTCTGAATTTGTAAAGATAGGAATGTGTGTAATATGCTAACTCTATGTAAAAATAACCTTGTAAATTTATGATCTGGATTAGTACCAGGCCAGGGTCAGATCACTTTCTCTTTCTGTAAGTTATTTTCTCTCTGCAATGAACAGATCTATTTAATGTAAAAAAAAATCTTATTTCGTGCTGTTTCATTTTCTCATTATTTGACTACATCATGGCTATGGAAATCTGTGGGGAATTTTGACAAATTCTTCAGACATTTAATGAAATCTGTGGGCACCTCAGAGATATTCAATAAAACCCAAGGAACAATTTTCACAAACGTTGATATATTTTCTCAAAAATAAATCTTAAATAGTAGTACATAACTAATTACAAAAGCACTTGGCAGCATTGAAATATACACTAGACTAATTTACGAATAAAGCAACAACTTCCTGAACCATCATACTTATGCACAGCAATTAATTCAAACAAGTTGAAAGCACCCCTTTTATTCATTCTGTAACTTGAGTTGCATGATGTAGCAATGTTGCAGTAATCTAGTTGCCTCTGACTGCCATTTAGTAAATAGCAGCTGACATTTTGTACCATGCATTATATGGGTGTCATATGCTGATCATAATAATAATATGGACTATTTAGGAAGTTGCGCTATCCCTCAGGCGGAGTGGCATAAGTGAAGGTCCACCTGAAAATTGGAACACATGGATAACCAGCAGTAAACAGAACAATAAGGAAATGAAAATCACCCCTCTTTGGGGTGAAATTCCTCTCCTTGATAATTTTAACCAAAAAATTAGCCTAAAGAGGATAACATCCACTGTTAAATAACTCAGCAACACTACGGGCTGAATTTTGCTGGCGCTCAAAGTGTGGGTTTGGAGGCAGGTCCGCAGTCAAAATCGCAAAGATTGACAGTGGGACGGTATCCCGCTCTAAACCCGCCTCCTTGTGAGTTTCCTTAGTGCCGGCTCTGCCTGCGCTTTGCAGACCCGGCAATAAGCAGCGGGTCATGCAACTGTGCTAGTTAAGAGAGTGTTTAAAGCAATTTAATCAACATTTTACCAGGTAAAAAACATTTTCCCAAGTTTTCCATGAGGTTCATGCTGCTCGGGGATTACGCCAGGTAAGTGTGTCAGATTCTGGACAACTCTCCATTTCTTTGAATAGGTGAAAGCTACAAAAGTGGTATAAAACCTACCATTTTACAGCTGTTCACTTCCCAATCTTAGAAGCTGGAGCATTAATGATTTGGAACCCACTTTTGAGCTTTATGCACTTTTGAAGTGTTTGGAGTTATGGCCCAGAAATTTGGGTCCCAACGTATGAGTAAGCACGGAGTACTCACGCGTGGACCCGATGGAAGTGCCGGTTTCTTGCATGCACTACGCATGCGCGGGAAACCGGCATTTCCGATCCTCTGAACGAAGGGGTTCAGAGGTCGAACGCGTGCACGCGGGAGTCTGCGTGTGTGCGTTGAACTTACTTTTTTTTTTACAGGTTTTTCCATGCGTGAAGGCCTCTACATTTTACACATTTAAAAACCAGGCGTAAGGACTTCATTTTAAAAGGTAAGTGGTCAATTAATTAAAATTTGAATTTTTTTTCCACAGTTTTATTATTTTTAAATACTTTAAAGTAAGGTAAGTGTATTTTTAGCCCCGTTTTTTTATAAAATTATTTTTTTCAAAAATGTAAATCATTGTTTAAAATAGTTATTTAATGTTATTTATAGTTTATTTAAAAAGTGTGATGATTTTTTTATATTTATTTGAAGGGTAAGTACTGTTTTGGGGGCCGGAGTTTTCATTAGTTTGACAGTTCTTTCTGTCAATCTCATGAATGTGCTTTTCCCTCCTCCGATTGGTTGCCCAGTGCTCACGTGATCCCAGTGGACGCATCGCACTAACTACGCTGCTGGATCATGCAAGCACAGCGCGCCGGGAGCTGGACCGGGCCACAGAGAGGAAATCCACGCAGGCCCAGGCCTCAACTGCTGGCGCGCTAGGTAAGTGTAAGTCGGGGGCTTGCACCCGCGGGAAGCCCCCGACACAAATTTCTGGGCCAATATCTCTATCCACTGTCACCTCCTTGGAACAAATTATCTCAACATTGACAGATTACGTCTGTCATCTCAACCTCACCTGCTTCTATTCCATCAGCATCGGTGCCCTTGAAAAAATCTGACCTTGGTCCTCAGAATCTCAACAAGATCAGCCCCAACACCAGCTTCACTGGGCACACCAGCAGCATCAACATCCACACCAACCTTCTCCACAATCAACTGATGTTACACTGGTAACAGGGCATCATCACCCATGCACATTGCTGCCAGCGATGGCCTCACCATGTCCAGATTTGCTTCATTTAACACTGTACACCCTGGCTGCCACATGATGCACCAGGTTGGCACCATCCCACACCAGCACCATAAAGCATCCCTACAACGTCCAAGCCATTCCTTTCACACTCATCACCATTGGCGTGGATGGGGGGCAATGGTATGTCTCACCATTCACTGGAACTCACTAAGAATCTTTCAAAGGTACACACAAATCTGTTCAAGAAGGCAAAGTGGTGACAATAAGGATTTCAATGCTTGACAACACATTAACAGAAACTTCACACGAACATTGGCTAAAACACCCAAGTGCCTACCCTTGGGTGTTGTTAGTTGGTATGCTTGCACAAGGATGAGGGTGAGTGTGAGGGGTGGCTAGTGAGATGGGGAAGTGATAATACAGATAGAGAGGTGGAGGTGCAAGGTAAGTTGGTGTGAGTAAGGATGTGCAGGAGTAGGGTAGGGAAGGCAGAGTAATGGGGATGTGATGAGTGGCACAGGAGGATGAGGTTGAGTGTGGCTTTGCAGTAATGTTTCATGATCTACTGAGATCATTGAAAGGTTTGTGCCACTGAAGCCAGCTCCTCCTGACAACGTCCCTGCTTGTGTCCTCCTGTGCAATGTGCAACCAGGCTGCGTTGGTATCCTGGGGAGGTCGCTTCCATCCATGGGAAGGGAAAAATAACTGATTACCACCACTTCTTGGTTTTAACCTTCCTATTTATATGGTTTTGGTCTTGATTTTTTTTCTCCTTATTTTAAAGAATATAAAGTAATCTCCTTACAAAAAATGTTATGTCTTATCCCATAAATACCCTTTAAAAATCCATTTTATCAGTATTACTTTGTGGTTGTGCTTCCCAAGAACTCTTGTTACAGAGCCATGTTTGTTCTCACTTACTGCATTTCTGTATTGTTATTTTTAACTTTAGCCTATAGGTTGCACCCTGGCAATGATCGCTAGAACTCACTTTTAGGTTATTTATTATTGCTGACAGACTCAAGGCCAACGCTATGCACATAGAGCAAAAGGGAAATTACAGGATGGTGTCTGCAAGAACTCCTCAGAGCCAGGTCACACTAATGTGGAATTTTAAATCATCAGTTTTCACTCTATCTGGATCAAGGTCCAATGTTTCACCCCTCGATTAAGTTCATCCAAGTGCAACCAACAAAAATTGTGTGGACATATTAGGATGGATTTCCTTCTGCCTTGCTCCCAAATAGCACCCAAAAAATGAGTACACCACAGAGGCACAATGGGCGGCCAAACTTCCTCTATGCTTTCCTACTGTTTGCACCTGATTGAGTTTGAGGAGGTTTTTGAAATTTAAATTATATGCAAATTCATGTACAATAGTTCTAAACACAGATTTCCTCTAATAGTGTGTGATGCAGATCTCGGGCAGTCTACTGCCATTTCCTGAGCTGTCATTTGGGTCTTTTTGGGCTTAAAGTGACAGGTATGATTAAGAAAGAGCTTTATGTTTTGCTTTTTGAATAAAAATTGGTTTTGCTGCATCAGAACTCACTGCTGAATACTGGTAGTCTCATTCACTTAGTGACAGAAGCAGTGTTCAGCAGACTGCCACCTCCCTTTTGCAAAATGGCTCATTTCAAGGCAGACAAGGGTAAACAATTACAAGCTACCCTGATGACTGGTGAAAAAAAATTGCCTGGCCCTGTCCTGAGCCAGAAACAAGGGTTGCCCTGCCACAGATCAAGATTCCTCCCTCCCCTCACCAAGCAACTATGCCACTCCACCATGAATACTAACAGAAGTCTCACAGTCAAACCAGCATGCTCCTTCTATTGCTGCACCATCATTCTTCACACCCACACTTGTTTTCCTTCACCTACTTCTGATCACTGTGGTGCTACCCTTTTAACAACTCTTTCTAAGGTAAACTGCACGGTGCCCACACTCCTGCTTGGGGTACTGCTACCATCCCAAGGATGGCACAGCAGCACACATACATTCACAGGGGATGGCACATTTAAATAAACTACAATGCCACTGACATGCAAATTTCAATTTCTGGCTAGCCAAAATGACTCTCAACACTCTCCAATATTTGTCAGCAGCCGACATTTCTAAAATTCACTATTCCACACCCCATCAAACAGCCTCAATACCACAAGAATATTTTTTTCCCTCTGGGACATACATTGCGCCAGCTCCTTTAAGGTGTCAGCTACTTTTAAGCTCCAGGGATTACCCATAATTCCTGTTCCCAACCTGCCTGCACCCTGGTGTGTGCCTGGTGCGCTCCAGGATTATTTAAATTAAGCCCAACAGGAAGTGGCTCTGTTTGCTCCCCAATAGCGAGCGTACGCATGTTATGTATTGTGTGTTCTCCTCCCACCTGTGGTGGCGCTGTCACAGCAGATACATGGTTGGGCGTTCTCTTGGTTAAGTTTAGCTCACTTTGTTCGGAACTCTCCAGAACTTTCCTTTCCTTCCTGAATAAAGCACTTCATGTTTGAATCTCTGGGTTCTGAGTTCTAATTGTGTCTAGGTAGAAAGGTACCGACACAACAAAGTGGCGACGAGGATCGGCTGAATCTGCGTTGTGGGAACTTTCTTGTTTTCGACTACAAAACTCTCGGAACAGAGATTGCAGCATCACATTAACGTTACGGGTGCAGTGAGTAAACAGAAATTTTAATTTGAAACGTGAGATGGCTACTATATTAGGAAACATTGGTTATTTTGATGAAAATGTGGAGCAATGGAGCGCTTATATGGAACGTTTTCACTATTTTGTTTTGGCGAATGCGGTGGCAAACGAAAAGGTCATGCCTACCTTTTTGAGTGTAATGGGGCCGAAGACATTCAATTTACTTCGCAGCCTCGTGCAGCCAGATAAGCCAGGAACTAAAACATATAAGCAACTAGTGGAAATTCTTGGAGCACATTTTTCACCAAAACCTCTGGTTATTGCTGAGAGATTTAGATTTCACAAATGGAATCAAGAGGAGGGGGAATCAGTGACGATGTTTATTGCTGCTTTAAAAAGGTTGTCAGAGCACTGTGAGTTCAAGGAGGTGCTAAATGACACCATTAGAGACAGACTTGTGTGTGGTCTGCAAATTGCAGCCACACAGAAGCGCCTTCTTACTGAGGACAACCTTACTCTTGAAAAGGCCATTGAAGTTAGTGTCTCCATGGAGATGGAGGAAAAGGAGGCTCACCAGTTGAGTTCAACAGGGAGAGTTCACAAGGTGTCGTCTGAGCCTAAAGGTGCGCGGAACGGCACATGTTACCGTTGTGGGAAAACGGGCCATCACGCTAATGACTGCTGGTGTACGGAGCTGGAATGCCGAAATTGTGGCAAAAAGGGTCACATTGAACACGCCTGTAGAGGTAAAAGAACAGACAGAGCTGGGAAGCATGAAAGCAAAATGTCTGTATTTGGACAAGAGAGGAAAAAGAGTGTTCATTCAATGCAGTATGATGGAACAAGCAAAACAGAGGGGAGCGACACCTCTGAGGAGGAAGAGGTGCACATACTGACAGTTGCAGGTGGTTCAAATTGCTACTGGGTGTCACCACTGGTGGAGGGACAATCAGTGCGGATGGAGGTGGACACAGGCACGGCTGTGTCCCTTGTTTCAGACACTGTCTACAACAAAATGCTAAAGCATCTTACCTTTCAGCCAACAAACATTGTGCTAAAGACGTATACCGGCGAACCTCTGGCCATGAGAGGCGCCATTGAGGTGACAGTTAAATTGAATGGACAGACTGCGAAACTGCCACTATATGTGGTAAAGGGAAATTACCCATCGCAACTGAGACGTGCGTGGCTAGAGAAAATCACGCTGGACTGGCCTGCAGTCCGCATGATGTCAAAAGGGGAGTCAGGTCTGACTGCAGTGTTAAACAAACATGCAGAACTCTTCAATGGGGAACTTGGGAGCATGAAAAAGATCAGCGTGAGACTGGACATTAAACTTGACAGCAAGCCAAAGTTTCACAAAGCCCGACCTGTACCCTATGTAATTAGGCCAAAAGTTGAGGCTAACTTGGAGGCCTTAGTCGAGAATGGAGTCCTGGAGCCTGTGAGCGTGAGCAAATGGGCCACACCCATTGTTCCTGTCCTGAAAAAGGATGGATCTGTTTGAATCTGCGGGGATTTTAAAGTGACTATTAACCTGGTGCTGTCTGCAGAGCAGTACCCTCTTCCCCTCATTGATGATCTTTTTACGGGCCTGGCCGGAGGGCAAAAGTTCATCAAAATAGACTTATGCCAGGCTTATCTACAAATGCATGTCGATGACAAATCAAAGGAGCTGCTGACAATTGTGACACACAAGGGGCTATACAGGTGCTGTCGCCTTCCGTTTGGAATTATGTCGGCCCCTGCTCTATTCCAAAGGGCAATGGATCAGATTTTGAGTGGACTGCCAGGAGTCCAGTGCTACCTGGACGACATCCTTGTCACTGGAACAAATGAGGAGGATCATCTTCTGAACTTGGATGCGACACTACAACGACTGAAAGAGTACGGACTCAGAGTTCGTAAAGACAAATGTGAATTCTTTCAGTCTTCAGTTGAGTACCTGGGGCATGTGATTGATGCTATTGGCCTGCATAAGGCGCCGTCAAAGGTCAAGGCGATTGTGGAGGCCCCAGCACCCCAGAATGTGAGCCAGTTACGTTCATTTCTGGGGCTACTTAACTACTATGGGAAGTTTATTCCAGACGTAGCAACATTGCTGAAGCCATTACATCAGTTGCTATGCCAAGGCAAAACATGGAAATGGACTGAACTGTGCAACGAAGCTTTCGCCCAAGCAAAGAAAGCATTGCTGAAATCGGAGGTCCTGACACACTTCGACCCAAAGCTACCCGTGCAGCTAGCATGTGATGCGTCACCATATGGTGTGGGAGCAGTCATATCCCACATCATGCCTTCTGGTGAAGAGAAACCTATCACCTTCGCATCACGCACCTTGAACAAGGCCGAAAGTAACTATGCCAAGATTGAGCGCGAGGCCTTGGGTATCGTTTTTGGAATTCGAAAATTTCATCAGTACCTGTTTGGGAGAAGGTTCACACTCCTGATGGACCAGCGTCCATTGACTTCAATCTTCGGGCCCCACACCAGAATTCCGTCTCTTGCTGCAAGCAGGATGCAAAGGTGGGCTTTACTGTTGTCAGGACACACATACGACATCAAATATCGCAAATCAGACTTGCACGGCAACGCAGACGGTCTCTCGAGGCTACCCTTGCCTGTTACTCCCCCAGAGCCTCGTCAGATAGAAATCTTCTACTTTAGACAAGTGGAGGGAGCACCTGTCACGCCAGTTCAGGTGTGAAGGTACACCAGCAACGATCCAGTCCTGTCTGAGGTAATGGACGATGTCATTCGAGGGAGAGCTATAGGAGATTCTCCTAGTTTGAAACCTTACGTTTCAAAAAGAAATGAGCTCTCCGTCCAGGCAGGTTGTCTTCTTTGGGGACGCTGTGTCATCATTCCGCCACCTCTGAGGGAACCTATACTGCAACAACTTCATGCAGGCCACAGTGGGATGGTTCGGATGAAAGAAATAGCAAGAAGCTACTTCTGGTGGCCAGGTCTCGATGGAAATATTGAGGAGAAAGACAAAACATGTTCCCCATGTCAAAGGGTCCGGAATGTTCCACAGCTGGCAACCTTACACCCCTGGGATTGGCCTGCAGAAGTGTGGCAGCGAGTACATGTGGACTTCGCCGGTCCTTTCGAAGAGAAAATGTTTATGGTTGTTGTGGACGCTCGTAGCAAGTGGCCGGAGGGTGCTGTGATGAGGTCTACCACGGCAGAGAAAACAATTGAGAAACTTGGTGAGATGTTCAGCCGTTATGGCTCACCGGAACTACTCGTAAGTGACAACGGTCCACAATTTGTATCACAGGAGTTTACAGTCTTCCTGCATGTGAATGGTGTCCAACACATCAGGTCTGCGCCCTATCATCCCTCTACTAATGGCCTGGCAGAAAGGTTCGTGCAAACTTTGAAGCACGCCTTGAAGGCATTGCAAGGTCAGGGCTCAATCCACCAACGTCTGAACAGCTTCCTGTTGTCCTACAGGAACGAGCCGCATGCCACAACCAAAACTTCCCCCGCTTCGCTCATGATGAAGAGGCAGTTGCGGACAAGTTTTGACTTACTCAAACCTCCAAGGGCAGAACAGGTTGTCCATTGTCAACAACAAGCTCAAGTTGAAAAGAGAGAGAAAAGAGCCAAGGAGAGACAGTTTCACCCTCGAGAGCACGTCCTAGCTCGAAACTACAACACTGGACCGTAATGGGTTCCTGCTACGGTGATCGCGCAGACGGGCCCTGTGTCTTACACGGTTGAGACTGCTGAGGACATCATCTGGAGAAGACACACAGATCAACTGTTGCTAGGAGCAGAGACAGCCACAGAGGCTCCAACGGCTGGTTGGCCTGAACTGTTTCCGGATGATACCGCAAACCAGCATCCTTTGCCACAGTGCTCTTCTCCAACACAGGAAGTGTAATGTATGTACCTTTAAGGAGAGAACTACTTTTTACAGCTCCTGTATACTGTAGTACCGGCAGTGACCACACCTGTATATAAACCCTGAGTAGTGATCTGTACAGTTAGTTCTAGAGTAACCCTCATTCAGTAAACACCTGTTAAATCATTCCCTGCAGTCTGTTGTCTGATTATTGAAGGACACAACATTAAGATACACGGATCTAACATTGGCGATGAGCAGATTCAAACCTACCTGCAACTCTACATCACCTCCCAGGGATTCGCTCCTGGAGAACAGTGGAAGAAGGTCGAGTCCAGAAGCACGGGCGTCGACCACGGGCAACCGCCCAGTCATCCAGCGGAGATTTGAGCATCGCAGGGGAGGCTGTCGAGAGCCAGGCTTGGCTTTCCTGTCATGGTGGTCCAGTGAAACGGGCTGGCAACAGGTACTGCGCAGACCCTTCCCGGACAGCGACAGGCTAGAGCCCGACCGAGCGGCACAGAAAAAGGCTGAGCAGCGTCGACGGGGGAGAGAGAGAGGGCAGAGCGCACAGGGCGCAGCCGGTGTTCAGGACCGAGCGGCATCAATGGGGGAGAGAGGTGAGAGAGAGCAGAGTGCAGCCGGTGTTCAAGGGCCGAGCAGCCTCAACGTGGGAGAGAGGCGTGCAGGAAAACGCGCAGAGCGCAGCCGGTGTTCAAGGGCCGAGCAGTGTCAACGGGGGAGAGAGGCACGCAGGAAAACACGAAGTGCTGCCATTGCCACGAGGACCGTAGAGAGCGGCATTGGCAGCAGCGCAGGTGCAGCGCACGAAACCCACAGGGCGTCGCCATTTGCCACGAGGACCGCCGAGAGCGGCGTTGGCAGCAGCGCGGGAGACGCCATTTTAAGCCGCAGCGGGGAAGAAAGGAAAGTGCGGGCGATGCCATTTTAAGCCAGTCTAACCACACCCAAAAATGCCGAAGAGTGGCAGTATCACAGTGTTTGACAATGAAGTCGAAGTTTGGACGACATATGTCGAACGCATAGAAGTATACTGCAAGGTGAATGAAGTGCCAGATGACAAGAAAGCGCTGGTATTGTTGAATTCAATGGGTGCAATAACGTATGGCTTACTACGAAACCTAGTAACCCCAGAGAAGCCAGTAGAAAAGGATTTTGAAAACATAGTGTCAATCCTAAATGACCACTTAAACCCCACACCGCTGCTGATAGCAGAAAGATTTAAGTTTCACAAAAGGAACCAGCATAAAGATGAAAGTAATGCTGAGTATTTAACGGAACTGCGCAAGCTATCGAAACACTGCCAGTTTGGAACGGGAGTAGCAGATACTTTAAGGGACAAGTTTGTGTGTGGGCTTCAAAGTGAAGGAACCCAGAAACGGCTTCTATCAGAAAAGGATCTTACGCTGGACAAGGCTTTCAGCATTGCAGTATCACACGAAGCAGCAGCACGGGGCGCTGCAGAGATGCAACGGAGACCGCAAGAATATGGCACAAATGAAATGTCATACGGAACAGTGAAGTGCTATCGCTGCGGCAGAACAACACACGACCATAATGATTGCTGGTTCAAGGACAAAGTGTGCAGACAGTGTGGAAAAGTAGGACACATAGCAAGAGTCTGCAGGTCGGGAAAGAAAACCAGCAGCAAGAAATCTCCACAGGAGAAGTACAAGAAGGTACATAAGGTGACGGAGAGTAGTTCAGATGAACAGAAGAGTGATACAGACTCCGGAAGCAAGGAGCTGGGTTGTCTGAAACTACATAATGTGATCAAAATGGAGGATCACCAAACTATCTGGGTCACGCTCAAGATAGCAGGAGTCCAAGTGAAAATGGAATTGGACACAGGATCAGCCCTAACAGTCATAAACCGAAGAGACTACAAGCAGCTATTCTCACATATACCCTTGAGAGATACAAAGATTGCCTTGAAGACGTACACGGGGCAAAAAGTCTACCCGAAAGGAAAAATAAGGGTGAACGTTATATATAACGGCAAGGAAACACCAAAAATGGACCTATATGTATTGCCAGATGGAGGACCACCACTACTAGGACGTGAATGGATCCGGAAGATACAGCTAGATTGGCATTCCATCCAGGCACTGACTGTGGCTGACAAAAAGGATGACGACGTCACACCTGGGCGACTGTCAAAGATCCTAACTGACGCGAAAGAAGTGTTCCAGCAAGGACTCGGAACACTAAAAGGCATGACAGCGATGATTAAAATTGAAGAAAACGCAAGCCCAAAGTTTTTTAAGGCCAGACCTTATGCGATCCGTCCAGCCGTCGAAGCAGAGCTGGAGAGTCTGGAATGTTCAGGTGTACTGTCCAAGGTAGACTGGAGCGAGTGGGCTACACCCATCATCCCTGTGATGAAAAAGTCGTTGAGCAGCACGCCTGGGGAACCACGGAAGGTTCGCATCTGTGGGGACTTGAAGGTAACAGTGAACCCAATCGTTCACACCGTACAATATCCACTTCCGTGGATTGAAGATATTTTCGCCTCGCTATCTGGAGGGAAATGCTTCACTAAGATTGATCTGGCCCAGGCGTATCTGCAAATGGAGGTTGAAGAAGCATCAAAAAAAACCTCACAATCAACACCCATAAAGGTCTCTACCAATACAACCGGCTGGTATTCGGGGTAACATCAGCTCCGGCTATTTGGCAGAGGGCAATGGAACAAGTCCTGCAAGGGATCCCAGGGACCCAGTGTTATTTGGACGACATCCTGGTCACGGGCGAAAATGACAGTGATCACCTTGCCAACCTGGAGCAGGTGCTCACTAGATTGCAAGAATATGGGCTCCGAGCTAACCGCCCCAAATGTGAGTTTTTTAGAAAACAGATCTCGTATTGTGGCCACGTTATCGATAAAGAGGGGTTACATAAGTCCCCAGAGAAGATTGAGGCAGTAGTCAAGGCTCCAGCACCAGAAAATGTGTCACAACTGAGGTCGTTCCTCGGGCTGGTAAACTACTATCATAAGTTCTTGCCAAATTTGTCTACAATACTACACCCACTGAACACCCTACTGCAAACTGGGGTGCCATGGAAGTGGAGTGACGAATGTAGACGAGCTTTCCAGAAGAGCAAAACACTAATCACATCGAAAGAGGTGTTGGCCCATTACAACCCGGCATTACCAATTCGGTTGGCATGTGATGCGTCACCCTATGGCACTGGAGCAGTGCTGTCGCACAAATTCTCGGACGGCTTAGAGAGGCCAATAGCCTTTGCGTCACGATCACTAACCTCAGCCGAGCGTAACTACGCCCAGATTGACAGGGAGGCCCTCAGCCTAGTGTGGGGAGTGAAAAAGTTCAATCACTACCTGCACGGGCAGAAGTTCACCTTGCTGACTGACCACCAACCACTTGTCTCCATCTTTAATCCAAAGAAGGGCGTTCCGGTGATGACTGCGCAACGGCTACAAAGATGGTCCCTTTTTCTAGGGGCGCACCAATATGAAATCGAGTATAAGGGCATGGAAATGCTGATGGGCTATCACGCCTGCCACTGCCTACTGCGGAGGAAGCACCAGCAGTGGATCCTGTCGAAATATTTCATTCGACTATAATTGAATGCTTGCCAGTAACTAACGCTGGTATAGAGAAGGAGACCCGAAATGACCCGACACTGTCTCGGGTATATGATTTGACGGTGAAGGGATGGCCAGCAGATGGCGACTCACTGTTGCCAGCATTCTCATCCAGAAGAGAACAGCTGTCAGTATGCCAGGGGACCTTGATGTGTGGATCCCGAGTGGTAATTCCACCCAAGTTAAGGGATAGAGTGCTCAATGAGCTCCATGAGGGTCATCTGGGAGGGGTAAAAATGAAAAGCCTAGCCAGGGCTTATGTGTGGTGGCCGGGAATCGATAAACAAATCGAGGACCTGACCAAGAGCTGCTCAGGATGCCAGAAAGTCCAAAATGCACCACCACAGGCCCCTCTACACCCATGGGAGTGGCCCTCATCTCCATGGCAACGGGTGCATATTGATTTTGCTGGTCCATTCATGGATTCAATGTTTTTAATAGCCGTGGATGCGCACTCGAAATGGCCTGAGGTCATCAAAATGTCCTCCACCACCACAGAGAAAACTATTGCAGTCCTCCGGACCATTTTTACCAGGAATGGCTTGCCAGAACAGATTTGCTCTGACAACGGACCACAGTTTGTGTCCGAAGAGTTCCGGAGGTTCTTGAAAAAGAATGGGGTAAGGCATTACACATCCGCCCCGTATCATCCAGCCACAAATGGATTGGCTGAGAGGTTTGTACAAACCTTTAAGAAGGCAATAAAGGCTATGTACAATGACAACATTCCGCTGCAGCACAAGGTGGACAATGTCCTGTTCGCCTACCGGAATGCGACACATGCAGTCACCAACCAGGCCCCAGCCATGATGTTCTTTAACCGAAGGTTAAGATCTCGCCTGGATTTGCTCAGACCAAACGTACGAAGAGATGTTGAGAGTAAGCAATTCCAGCACATCCATGAGAAGCCAACAAGGAGCTTCAATGTAGGGCAACCAGTCTTGGCCCGCGACTACCGAACAGAAAAATGGCAGCCAGGAGCGACATGCACACGGCAGGGCCCACTAATGTACACAGTGGACGTTGGGGAGAGCATCGTGAGACGCCATGCTGACCACATCCTAGAGTCACAGGAACAAGTCAACCCCATGCCTCGCCCATACGTACCTGGTGATGAACCCGACGTACAGGTAGCATCTACCCCAGAAACAGTAGCATCGGAAGCTGATGAACCAACCGACGACAGGGGGCCAGAATCGCCTCCGCACCAAGAGCAAGACACTCGGGAAAGGCACTATCCAGAAAGGATCAGGAAACCTCCCCAAAGACTGAATTTATAAATAGACTATTTTCTGCTAATGTTGCATGTTAAAAGTGTTAATTGTAATTAGTTTGATATTTAATTGTTAAATGAGTGTTATGGTACTGTTAATCTAAAAGGGGAGGAATTGTAATGTATGTACCTTTACGGAGAGATCTACTTTTTACAGCTCCTGTATACTGTAGTACCGGCAGTGACCACACCTGTATATAAACCCTGAGTATTGATCTGTACGGTTAGTTCTAGAGTAACCCTCATTCAGTAAACACCTGTTAAATCGTTCCCTGTAGTCCGTTGTCTGATTATTGAAGGACACAACATTAAGATACACGGATCTAACAGGAAGTCACAGAGACTG
Source organism: Somniosus microcephalus (assembly GCF_052327205.1). Lineage (NCBI taxonomy): Eukaryota > Metazoa > Chordata > Chondrichthyes > Squaliformes > Somniosidae > Somniosus > Somniosus microcephalus. Next base: position 124,770,411 of record NC_140993.1, read on the forward strand.
TTCCACCTGTGCAAACTCCTGACTTTCGACTGACACAGGCACCTTCTCTATCTAGGCCTGTGTCAATGCCTACTGCTGTGGAAGCCAGCGATGACCGCCGGTATCCTGTCAGAGAGCGGCGGCCTCCAAGATGCTTGGATCTGTAGGCTTAGTGACTTACCCACAAGACTGGGGCAGAATAAACCCCAGGGTAAAGTTAGGGTTTGAGGCAGTCTACCTCTACCCTTGGTTAGTTGAGTGCATTGAAAGTAACTTACCTGTTGAGGAATAATGTGGACCTTTCATTTAAGAGGGGAGGAATATGTTATGTATTGTGTGTTCTCCTCCCACCTGTGGTGGTGCTGTCACAGCAGATACATGGTTGGGTGTTCTCTTGGTTAAGTTTAGCTTTCTTTGTTCGGAATGCTCCAGAACTTTCCTTTCCTTCCTGAATAAAGCACTTCATGTTTGAATCTCTGGGTTCTGAGTTCTAATTGTGTCTAAGTAGAAAGGTACCGACACAACAACGCAGGATTCTCTGGCCACATAGGACAGACAGGCACTGGAGGTGGATCCATAGTGCACCAGTACACACTGGCCCTGTGCAAATGAGGTAATCTCCCAATGATCCTGCAAACTCTCGCAGGGTCAGCGCTGGAGGCCACTGGTCAGCACAAGCTTGGTTCAATGTCTAGGGTCATAGCCCATGAATTTTCAGGGCTAGTATGTTCATGGAATGCCCAAATCGTGAGGCACAAAGCTCGCCTAAATTGGGCCTCAGGCCCCATTCCAATAATTTGGGCGAACTGCAGCTCGACCATTTCCAAGCGATCAATTTTTGGGCCACCTATCATGCCTGCAGCGGCCCTTAGGTATGTCTGGGAGGGGGAAGGATAACAGGAGGGTGAGTGATTGTGGGCCAGCAGTGGCCCTCATGAGTGCTGTGGAGCTGGGAGGAGCATTCTTGCTGCTCCTGGCACCACACCAAGAAGCTAAACAATTTTTTTTTTACTTACCTTTTATGGTGACTTGCTGGACTGCTTCCATGACAGAAAACCATAAGCAAAGCAGGACTGGCACCGGCTCTGCTCAGGGCAGCCTAGTTTAGCTGAGGGGTCCTAAAACAGGTTTTAAGATAATGCCTGTTTTAGGTGGCCGCCAGAGACACCTGAGAAATTGACTGACCCCAGCATCTTTAGAGCGTAGCACCACAAAAATTGGGCTTGAAAATGGATACAACAAGGACCAATAAATATTTTGAGCTTGGCTATGGCTTCCTGTATCTTCCTTGCTCTCTCTCTCTTTCTCTGTCTGTACTGACAATTTGGAATGTCCTCTTCAGCCATTTTGAATTGCTTAAATGGTTCACAATTTACAAAGAGGTCTTACATACTATTTGCCTTCATTTAAGATGTGGGACCACATGAATCATTGTCTGCATATGAACAGTTACTGTACTTAAAGTAATTCATTGTATCTGAAATGCTTTGAAATGTTTTTGAGAGATAAGGTGCTATATAAATGCAAGGTTTTGCATGTGGCTGTGTTCTGAGCTGATCAAATGGTGTACCTTATTGGTTCTCACTGCAATAACTGAAACAAGCTCTCTTGCGGGGACAAGCCAGTGCAAGAATCCTAATTGATGTCCATGTGTTAAATGCCTTTTCCGTGCACAACAGGAAAGCAAGAAACTGAGTAACCTACAATTGTGTCCAAATTTGCCTTTGTATACAACGCATACTGCAAAAGTATACTTAACCATGTGCTAATAACAGTGATACCATGCCCATGTGTTAATTAGCTGATAGAAGGAAATAATCTTTTGGTGAAAAATAAATGGATGAAACAAGCTAGAAGATACAATTTTCAGGTTTAAAGTGACCTGTATGATAGAACAACTGAATAATGAACTGTTTAGCACACTGGTCTGTGCTGATATTAAGAACCATGCTCTAACTCCTGAAGCTACAATTTCATTGGCTGGCACTACTGGTCTTCTTATTAAAACATATGTTGCTACATTCTGCTCATTAAGGTAGATGCCTTTAAACTGACTGCCAAAATATACTGTCAATTTATTCTTTTTTAATTTTGCTCGGAAGTGGTTTCTTATATTAGCAATAAATTTAGAAAATAAAAATAAATAAATGTTGGAATTAACAGCTGATTAAATATAGCTGGTGTTATATCCATTCTTATTGGTTAGCATAATTTATTGGGGTTATTATTCGCCAAAGATCTGTTCTTTTTCTAGTACCTTAGGGATTTAAGACTTTTCATGATAGAGTTTGCAATCAATTCCATGCTCTACAATGTCCTATACATCCAATCCATACCAATGATTTGGATGAGGGGACCAAATGTAATATATCCAAGATTGCTAATGATACAAAGCTAGGTGGGAATGTAAGTTGTCCACTATGGCAGGAAAAATAGAAAAGCAGAGTATTTTTTAAATGGTGCGAGATTGGGAAATGTTGGTGTTTAGAGGGACCTGGGTGTCCTTGTACATGAATCACTGAAAGTTAACATGCAGGTACAGCAAGCAATTAGGAAAGCAAATGGTATGTTGGCCTTTATTACAAAAGGATTTGAGTATAAGAGTAAAGATGTCTTACTGCAATTATATCTTCTTCTTCTTAGGCAGTCCCTCGGAACCGAGGATGACTTGCTTCCACATTAAAAATGAGCTCTCAGTGTAAAGTCTGTGGGTTGTGCAGTTAATTACGACACAGACTTCAGGAGTAACATACAACAGGACTTTACTATTCGAAGGTCAGGGCGAATCTGCCCTATAAATCATGCCACAGCACTTATATACCGGTGTGGTCACCGTCGGTATTACCGTATACAGAAACCAAACAAGTAGTGCCACACCTAAAATAGTTCTCTTAAAGGTGAACGGTTACATACAATAGTCTCTTAAAGGTAGACGGTTACATACACTACAATCCTCCTTTTTTAGCTTACAACATACTATTTCTCATTAACATACATATATTCAACTTCAGATAAACAATTTACAGATATAGTCTCTGCGGGAAACAGTTCACAGGTTCAGTCTCTGTGGGAACAGTGTATAGATTCAGTCTCTAGTCTTGACTCGGTCCGAACAACATCGCTGTGGTGTAGCCGGTTCACATTGCTAGCGTGACTCCTCCACTAGTCTTCCCCTTGACGTAACAGCTTGAACTTTCATCCTGCTGAACCAGCAATGCTGACTTTTACAACAGCTGTATTGCCTTGGTAATTTTTCTTACTTTCCAACTGATTTATCTCCCTTTGTAGGGCCCACGTGCATGATCTGGTAGGAGTGATAATGAATTTTGATGGTTATCATCTTCTGCTTCTTCTTTTTCTTTTCTGCTTCTTGGAGACTCTCGGGGCTCCCTTATCAGCTGCCAGCTGTAGCGCCACCATCTCTCTATGTTCCTTAGACTTTAAGTGCTTCATCCTGATTTCTGCACTTTGGGAGTTTTCATCACAAGCTGGGCAGACCAGATCCTCATAATATTCAGTGTCACTCAACAGGTCATGGTAATATTCGGGTTCGTCCTGAGTTAGGCTGACGAGAGGACCTTCTCCTTCCTCCTTACCCATCTGGACGTTAGCCGACTGTTGTTCCAACTGTTGTTCCCTCCCTAGACATCTTTCTTGAAGAGACTTCTTCATGCGTTCATATTCATCCCGCTCTTCCTGGGTTTCCTGCAAACCCTTCACTACTGACCTCATTTGTGATTTCAATACCTTCCCTTCCATCGGGGATTGATTGATCGGTCTATTCAATCCTTCTACTGAAGCAGCTGTTTCAACATTCTGTTGTTCACATAGACGTGATTCAGCGTACTTTTGGCATCCCAGTAAAGTCTGTGTTGCAACCTCAGCTATTTCCCTCACTTTTGAGAGCTCCGAACTCCTTTCCTTTGAAGATTGAAGCTCGTGTTCCGATTGTTCCCATTGCAGAGTCTTGTCCCTCAGCATATGAAGGAGTTGGCTGACCGTTAACTCTTCCACGGGAACACTGTGGATCAGAGTCTTCTCCATTTCATCCACCTTTTCCTCCAATGCTTTCACCTTCTTTTCCTCTTGTACTTTGGCTTCCAGCGCTCGGAGAAGTTGCGCCTTGATGCTCTCTAACTCATGTTCAGGGGCCATTCTTACAGTCTCTGTGTTTCTTACAGTTTCCTTTTCTTCAACTGAAAGGATTCCCAGTTGAATCTGTTCTTCAAGTTGTTGAACCTCGGTCATTGCCGCCTCATATTTGTCTTGGGTTTCCTTCACTATTTTTATGAGTTCTTGGACATCTTGTCTTTCATGTTCTGCCATGTCTTTCACCTCTAATTTCTCATCTATGGATGGAACTTCTACCGATGAGTCTGTCTTGGTCTTGAGCTCATCAAGAATTTCCTGCAGCCTTTGGACTTCTTGCTCATGTTCAACCTTTAGTTGCTCATATGCTTCTACTGAAACTAGCTTTTCGGAGGTTGCCGAGTTAACCCCCTCCAGAATTGTAGCCTGGGCCTGTTCATACTGTTCTTTCAACTTCTCACACTCTGCTTGTAAGGAGTCGTAGAGAAGAACTGGAATAAAATCCTGGCTTCCTGAAGATTCCTCTTCATTTGCTTCTTTCGCAATTTTCTGTTGGAGTTCAGCCAAGGCTGCTATGCTATCCGCCTCTCGAAGTCTCACTGCCATCAAATCTTCTTTATTCTTGCGGTCTATCTCAGCCATTTTCCCTTTACTTTCATTTAACTGAGTGAGTAGTCCCTTATTCTGGGCTGAGAGATATTGCACCTTCTCTGCTCGACATAACTGGTTACTGCTGATTTGGTTCTGTGTTTCAAGTTCCAACATCCTTTGCTTAGCTTCTTTGAGTTTCGCCCCTCTTGCAACATGGCCACATTATTCTCACCAGGTAAAGAAGTGTTTCTCTTTTCTATGTCCAAGATTTTTTTCTGCATCTCTTTAAGTGCACACTGCGATTCCGCTTCTCTTAACCTTGCCTGCACTAGCTCCGTCTCCAATTGCAGAACAAAATCCTCAGTGTAGCGTGGTTTGCCTGTATGCTGTATCTCTAGATCATGCAGATATTCTAACTCCTGAACATCATAAGGGAGATGTGATCGGTAATTGGTCACGATGGCTCTATGGTCGCTCTCTGCTTGAGCCAGCAGGTTCTGTTGTCTTTCCAGACTCTCCCATTCGGTGTCGTAGAACTTTTTCATTGTTTTCATCTCTTGTACGAGACGGTAACTCAATTGTTCTAATTGTTGCCGTACTTTGAGATAACGTTGAGTTCGAGCCCGGTGTTCCTCCGTAATGCATATGTCTGTAACTTGAACAGACTCAGAATTCTCTGTCTTTATACACGCCATCGCTTTTCCAACCTTAGTCAGTGAGTTCATGTTAACCTTGTTTTTCATACTTGGGCTGGACTTATCGTCTTCCGGCTCAGAGTCTGAGCTGCTTGTCTGCACCGAGTCCTCACTCGTCAATGCTTGTAGGTAGGGCCATTCCCTGTCTATTTTCTTGATCCACTCCCGTCCTAGAAGTGGTGGTCCTCCCTCAGGTAGTACGTACAAGTTCATTCTTGGGTGTTCTTTACCCCTATCTCTCACCTTGACTCTTATCTTTCCCATGGGGTATACTTTATGCCCCGTGTATGTCTGCAATATGAACTTGGTATCTCTTAAGGGTATGTGAGAGAATAGCCGGTGGTAGTCCCTTTGATTTATGACTGATAGAGCTGATCCCGTGTCCAACTCCATTCTCACTTGGACTCCAGCTATTTTTAGTATGACCCAGATAGTTTGTAGGTCAGCTTCCTTACTCACATTATGAATTCTCAGACTACCCAGCTCCTGGCCGTTTGGGTCTGAGTCTGAATTCTGTTCGTCTGAACTCTTCTCAGCCACCTTGTGTACCTTGTTGTACTTTTCCTGTGATGGCTTCCTTTGGTTGTTGGTCTTCTTCCCTGACCGGCATACCTTAGCGATGTGACCCAGTTTGCCACATTTCCTACATTCTTGGTTCTTAAACCAGCATTGGTTCTGATCGTGTGTTGTCTTCCCACAGCGATAGCATTTGGTTGTACTTGAGGTAATTTGGTCCACCCCGAGTGCCGCTGCCTTTAGCTGCATTTCCGCAGTTCCTTTCACTGCGGCTTCGTGCGATGCTGCTATAAGGACAGCCCTGTCAAGTGTAAGGTCGTTCTCTTCAAGTAGTCGCTTTTGCGTCCCTTCCTTGGACAATCCGCATACGAACTTGTCTCGCAATGCCTCTGTCAGATTCCCTTCAAACTGGCAGTATTTCGCTAGTCTACGCAGTTCGACCAAGTATTCTGCGTTGCTTTCGTCCTTCCGTTGCGTTCTCGCATAGAATTTGAATTGTTCAGCCAACATCAACGGTGTGGGGTTCAAGTGATCCTTCAGAACAGTCACAACCTCATCGAAAGTCTGATCCGCCGGTTTAGCTGGGGATAGTAGATGCTTCAAGAGCCCGTATGTCTTTGCCCCCATCGAGTTTAGCAAGGTGATAGCTTTGTCGTCTTCTTCTATTTTGTTGGCCTCACAATAGATCTCAATGCGTTCCACATACGTGGCCCAGTCTTCTATCTCCGAATTGAAATCGTTGATGTTATCACGCTTAGGCATCTTCCTCTCTTTGGGAACAACACAAGTATTTCTTTAAATTATTATTTCTTTTTTTTTCTAAGATGGAGGTTTTCCCGCGAAAATGGCGGTTTCCCACTCTTATCTTCTCTCCCCGCCCACTTCAATGGCGGTTTCCCACTTCTGTCTTCTTCCCCGCCTAATGGCGGCTTCCCGCGTTTCTTCCCTGGCGGGAGGGTACACTTTCCCCACGGGCGACGGCCGCTGGCTTTCAGGTTCACAGCCTGCGCGTCGGCTTCAAGGCTTTCCCTTTTTTTTTTAATTTTATGGCAGGGCGACCGGCTCTGGGTACCCCGTTGACGGCGAACAGGTTCAGCCGCTGGGCTGGCTCTCGCACAGTTCCCCTTGCTCGGCTCTGTCTCTCTCCCGCTCGCTCGGCTCTACCGGCGCTGGGTACACCCCGTTGACGGAGGACAGTTCAGCCGCTGGACTGGCTCTCGCACAGTTCCCCTTGCTCGGCTCTGCCTCTCTCCCGCTCGCTCGGCTCTACCGGCGCTGGTTACACCCCGTTGACGGAGGACAGTTCAGCCGCTGGACTGGCTCTCGCGCAGTCTGGACTTTACTATTCGAAGGTCAGGGCGAATCTGCCCTATAAATCATGCCACAGCACTTATATACCGGTGTGGTCACCGTCGGTATTACCGTATACAGAAGCCAAACAAGTAGTGCCACACCTAAAATAGTTCTCTTAAAGGTGAACGGTTACATACAATAGTCTCTTAAAGGTAGACGGTTACATACACTACACTCAGGTGACTGATGAGTCCAATGCGGGACCTACAGTCTTTGTCACAGGTGGGGCAGCTGGTGGTTGAAGTGGCGGGTGCGTGTGGTGCTTCGGTTGACGTGCGCTCCTTGCGCTGCCTGCGCTTGGCTTCCGCTTGCTCCCAGCGAAGAGACTCAAGGTGTTCGACGCCTTCCCGGATGCTTCTCCTCCACTTTGTGCGGTCTTGGGCCAGGGATTCCCAGGTGTCGGTGGGGATATTACACTTTTTCAAGGAGGCTTTGAGGGTGTCCTTGAAGTGTTTCCTCTGCCCACCTGGGGCTCACTTGCCGTGCCGGAGCTCCAAGTAGAGCGCTTTTTTTGGGAGTCTTGTATCGGGCATGCGGACAATGCGGAGCTGATCGAGCGTGGTCAAAGATTCGATGCTGGGGATTTTGGCCTGAGCAAGAACACCGACGTTGGCGCGCCTGTCCTGCCAATGGATCAATGGATTTGCAGGATCTTGTGGAGGCAGCATTGGTGGTTCCTCTCCAGTGCTTTGAGGTGCAATTATATAGGGGCCTAGTGAGACCACACCTGGAGTATTGTGTACAGTTTTGGTCTCCTTACCTAAGGAAGGATATACTTGCCATAGAGGGAATGCAATGAAGGTTCACCAAACTGATCCCTGGGATGGGGGGATTTTCCTATGAGGTGAGATTGAGTAGGCTAGGCCTATATTATCTAGAGTTTAGAAGAATGAGAGGTAATGTAATTGAAACATACAAAATTCTTACAGGGCTTGACAGGGTGGATGCAGGGAGGATGTTTCCCCTGGCTGGGGAGCCTAGAACCTGGGGTCACAGTCTCAGAATAAGGGGTTGGCCATTTACGACTGAGATGAGGAGAAATTTCTTCACTCAGAAGGTGATGAATCTTTGGAATTCTCTACCCCAGAGGGCAATGGATGCTCAATCATTGAGTATATTCAAGGCAGAGATTGATAGATTTTTGGATATTAAGGGAATCAAGGGATATGGGGATAGTGCAGGAAAGTGGAGATGAGGTAGAAGATCAGCCATGATCTTATTGAATGGCGAAGCAGGCTCGTAAGGGCCAAATGGCCGACTCCTGCTCCTATTTCTTATGTTCAAATATATTGACTTTTGCATTAGAAATAAATTCAAAAAATTAGGGGCACTAATTAAAATGGAGGAAGATAATCTTGTAGGCCTGATGAAACTTGTCTTCAGTCAGATCAAGACTGAGGACTAAGGGGATGAAAATTCCCAGGTCTTCTGTTGCACTCCCATCACAATTCCGGTGGGACTGTGACAGAAGGGACAGAAAACAGACTGTGATCCAGATACACCAGGCCCTGTCATTACATTGGGGAATTGGAAGGGGTGGAAGCAACTCAGTTCACTCCAGGTGTTATCAAAAAATGGTTGAGTGCACTGAATAAAGCAAAGGCTATGAAACCTGAAAACATTCCGATGGTAGTGCTGGAGACCTGTGCACTAGAGCTAGCTGCTCCCCTAGCCAAGATGTTCCATTAGAGTTATGACACTGACATCTACCCAACAATGTGGAAGATTGCTCAGGTATGTCCTATCCCCAAAATACAAGATAAATCTAACCTGGCTAAATACTGCTCTATTAACTTCCTCCCAATCATCAGTAAAGTGATGGAGAGAATGAACAATAGTACCATGAAACGACACCTACTTACCAGTAACCTGCTCGTCAATGTTCAGTTTGGGTTCTGACAGAACCACTCAATTACAGTCCTCGTTGCAGCCTTAATCCAGACATGGAAACAAGAACTGAATGCCAGGGGAGAAGTGAGAGTAGCTGCCCTCAACATCAGGGCAACACTCACCAAGTGTGGCACCAAGGAGTCTTAGCAAAACTGACATCAATGGGAAAATCCTTCATTGGGTAGAGTTATACCTGAAAGAAAGGACCCTATTCCCATCCCGTTAAATTCAGGGCTTAACAGACAGAAGAATTTAACTCAAATGCATTAAGCACTTGTCTGGTAATATTGCCAGCAGTGATTTCAAACTTATAACCATTTTTAGTGCAATAGAACAACTGTCTGGCGTTACAACTTTGTTGTCCTATGAGATATGGTCAGTGTCCATTACAGCCAATGAAGTACTTTTTTTTTTGAAGTGTAGTTAGTGTTGTGATTGAGGAAATGTAGCAGTCAATTTGTACACAGCAAGGTCCCACAAACAGCAATGTGATAATGACCAGATAATTGCATTTGTCATGTTTTGGAAGTGCGATACTTTGAAGTGTAATTAACACTTTATAGGTACAGGAAACTCTTTTTTATCTGGCACCAACGGGACAGGCGTGGTGCCGGTTTATCAAAAAGTCCAGATTACAGAGAGGTATAGTAAAAGGTACGAGAGCTCCATACACAGCAACAAATCCAGGCATCCCTGTTGCTTAGCAACAGGTGCAGGAACCCCCACAAGATCCAAGCATCCCTGTTGCTTAGCAACAGGTGCAGGAACCCCGATTACACAGCCACAGATCCAGGAACGGCCACTAATATGAAGTAAAACTTACCTGAACCTACTCCTGAATTTTGCCGGTTAACAGAGATTTCCGGTTATTTAGGAGTCGGTAAATCGAGAGTTTCCTGTATTACACTTTGAAATGTGATGTACACTTTCTCATTTGGTAATGCAAAACTTTTAATTACATAAAAAGTTTATTTTCCTTTCTGAATATAAAAAGTTGAAGACTATTAAGTACGCATCTTACATCGTTCTAAACTATATTTTTCTAAGAATTTAGGGGTGGAGTTGCCACTTTAGGCGCAATCAGTGATTCTTGTGCAAACTGCGGCCAAAATTATTTTGAAAAATGTTTCCCCCCCGAGTTCCAGCTCAAACTCATTTGCATATCACCGAACAGTAACGCTGCTACGAACCAGCGCAATCGGGCAGCGCTTTAAAACATAATTATTTTTTGATTTTGCTTTAAAAAATATTCCTTGATATATTTAAGAGTGGTAAGTTAGATTAATACAGCTTGAAATGGGCTTATCACAAAAAATAAGCATTTAAAATCACAGTGCCAATCCACCACCTTTGAGTAACCTGATGTTAAATGACTAAAAATGTCATTTAAAAAATATTCAAAACTATTTCCTAGTTAGATTGGGATACAGTAATCAGTTCCCTAGTAAATTTAAAAAAAAATTCATTCCAAACCTTTCAAAACGTACCAATTAGTATCCTTGCACCCTAAAGTTCCAGTTTAATTTTTGGAGCCTCCTCGAAGATGTGAAAACGAGCTCAATTAGCAGAAACTCCCAGTGGTGATTAATTCACCTTGAAGGTGTGGCCAGTTTTGTGGGCGGGGCCTGCTTCTAGCACAATGTTTTAAAAACTAGCGAAAAGATCGCGGCAACTCGAGTTGTGCCAAATGCAATTTGCACTTAAAATTCCCCAATCTTTTGCGGCAGTTATGCCAATATCGGTGGGGGGGGGGGTTGCACCAAAAAATCCAGCACAATCAAATGGAAATTCCAGGTCTATATCTTTAAATACTCTCGAATTAAAATAATTTTCCACAGAACAGAGGATAACATATTTATAACATGCATTTCTTTTTGATTATTGCATCAAATACTCAACAATAATTAAATAATGGGTAATCAAGACATATCAATGTAGAAGCAAAGAACATCTCAACATTTTTTTTAATATGGTGGCTTAAATATTTTATCGTTATTAATATATTGAGATCACTTTTAAGACAACGACATTATGCTATGTTGCAGTTTTGATTTTCATAGATTCATAGAATGGTTACAGCATGAAAGAAGGCCATTTGGCCTGTCGAGCCTGTGCCGGCTCTCTGCAAGAGCACTTCAGCTCGTCCCACTCCCCTGCCCTTTCCCCGTAGCCCTGCAAATTTCTTTCCTTCAAATACTTATTCAACTCCCTTTTGAAAGCCGTGATTGAATCTGCCTCCACCGTCGTTTCAGGCACTGCATTCCAGATCTTAACCACTCGCTCCATAAAAAAGTTTTTTCTTACGTCGCCTTTGCTTCTTCTGCCAATCATCTTAAATCTGTGTCCTCTGGTTCTCGACCCGTCTGCCAATGGGAACAGTTTCTCTCTATCTACTCTGTCGAGACCCCTCATAATTTTGAACACATCTATCAAATCTCCTCTCAATCTTCTCTGTTCCAAGAGGAACAACCCCAGCTTATAGAGTCTTAGGCTGGAATTTTGCCAGCACTCAGGGGGCGGGTTTGGAGGCGGGACATCCGGCAAAATCGCAAAGATTGACAGCAGGCAGGAAACCTGCTGTCAACCCGCCTCCAATCAATCTTCCCAAGTGTCGGGTCCCCGATTTGCGCACGGGCCCGAAACCTAGTGGTGGGAAGAGGATTATAGCAACTCAACTGCCTGTTAAGGCAGCACGGTGGCATAGTGGTTAGCACTGTTGCCTCACAGCGCCAGAGACCCGGGTTCGAATCTGGCCTCGGGTGACTGTCTGTGTGGAATTTGCACATTCTCCCCGTGTTTGTGTGGGTTTCCTCCGGGCGCTCCGGTTTCCTCCCACAGTCCAAAGATGTGCGGGTTAGGTTGATTGGCTATGATAAATTGACCCTTAGTGTTAGGGGGATTAAATGCGTGGGGTTATGGGGATAGAGTGGGATATGGGTTATGGGGATCGGGTGGGATATGTGTCGGTGCAGGCTCGATGGGCCGAAATGGCCTCTATCTGCACTGTGGGGTTTCTGTGATTTCTGTGATTAAAGGTTGTTAATAGGCAGTTAACAGGCTCTTTTGCAATTTTGACAATTCTACTTCGGGCTTCCCGATGTCTGGATACCATGCCAGGTAAGTGTGGCGTGCTGTGAGTCTGCTGTAATGTTTATGCATTGATGACAGCTGCGGAAACAGTGTGAAGGATTCAATGGTGCACTGGTGAGTTTCAGAGGCAAGAAAATGTTGGGAAATTCATTTTTAATCCATTTAGACTTTTCTCTAGGCAACAAGTTTTGAATTGTATGTGTAGTTCCACCTCATTGGGAGAACCTCTCTCACCAGTGACAGATCATTACTGTAACCTCACCTGCAGCTGCCATCTGTTCTAGCCTAAGGAGGGAGTCACTGGAGAGCCTGGGTGTAAGAACTCACCTGTGAACAGTCATTGTCAGTGTTTACAGCTCCTTAATGCTGTCAAACGCTGAGAAATGAGCTGTCAAAGAAAATTTGTGTGTGGTCCCTTTAAGAAAACTGGCAGGTGACGCATCATCAAATGATGTCATCTGACCAGCTTCTTCTTAATTGGCCGGCAAGCCCACAGGGTGGGCTTATCAAGGCAAATTGATGTAAATTCACGTTCGTGGGCCGGATGTAGTTGGGGGCAGGACTGGAACCCAGAAACCAGCTGACCCGCTCCCAAGCCGCATCGATCAATAAAATCACGGCACAGAAGGAGGCCATTCGGCCCATTGAGTCCGTGCCGGCTCACTGTAGAGCAATCCAGTCAGTCCCATTCCTCCGCTCTATCCCCATAGCCCTGCAAGTTTATTTCCCTCAAGTGCCTATCCAGTCTCCCTTTGAAAACATTGAGTGTCTCTGCTTCCACCATTTCCGTCGGCAGCGAGTTCCAGGTCCTCGCCACGCGCTGCGTAAAAAAGTTTTTCCTCACATCCCCCCCTGTATCTCTTGCCCAAAACCTTAAATCTGTGTCCCCTAGTCCTTGTACCATAAACTAGTGGGAACATCTTTTCCCCGTCTAGCCTATCCAAACCCATCATAATCTTGTACACCTCTACCAAATCACTGCTCAACCTCCTTTGCTCTAATGAAAACAAATCCAGCTTCTCCAACCTGTCCTTGTAGCTAAGATCGCCCATCCCCGGAACCATTCTGGTAAATCTCCTCTGCACCCTCTCAAGGGCCTTCACATAAAGTATGGTGACCAGAACTCCAGTTGTGGCCTAACCAGCACTTTATAAAGGTTCAGCATAACTTCTCTACTTTTGTACTCATGACTTCTCCAGTCTATCAATGTAACTGAAGTCCCTCATTCCTGGAATAATTCTAGTAAATCTTTTCTGCACCCTCTCTGAGGCCTGCACATCCTTCTTAAAATGTGGTGCCCAGAATTGGACACAGTGGGCATGATCTTGCCAGCCCTGGGGAGGTGGGTATGGAGGTGGGACTGCTAGGAAAATGGCAGAATCTGGGGGCGGGTGCCCAACCCGCCCCCAACCTGCCTCCGTGCCATCTTGCCAGGAGACGGTAGCTGACCCGCGCCGGGTCCCATCTCCTGGAGGCAGGAAGGGGATTACAGCCACTTAACTGCCTGTTAACAGGCAGTTAAGAGGATTATCGCCATTTTTCAAACAGAGGTCCGGGCTTCCCGACGTCGGGCACCCCCGCCAGGGTCACCGTGGCGAGCAGTGGGTGCAAAAGTGCGCTGTGAAGTTAAGTGGTGGGTGCAAGTGTGGAGAGGTAAGTATGTGAGGTGAGTGGAAAGTGATAGAAAATGCTTACTTATCTTTGTTTTTTCCTGCAGGCTTCAACAGTTGGGGATGCAGAGACTCTCACATCTCACCGGCAGAGGTGACAGATGGCTGCTGCATTCTCCAATGCAACAACCATCTAATTTCTGCTAAAGAAAGAGGTTTGATGAGTCTTGAATACAATGACTCATCAAACAACATATAGGCCTAGAAATTGGGTAAAGCCTCACTTGAGGCGTTAGAACTGGCGGAGCGCTAAGTTTATAGCCAGCCGAAAGTTATCGCTGCCTGGCGAGATATTGGGTTGCATCGCCCCCAAAGGGGATTGAGGCGCTAATTCAGCCATTGCACGGTGCTCTTAAGGCGCAAAAGTTCAGGCGCTACTCAATATCGACGTGGACGGGCGCAGCGCAGGTGATCTCAATTACGGGAAACCACGAGACCTCCAGGCGCCGGCCGGCTCTTAAAGGGGTGGGTCAGTCAGCTTGAGCTTCAACACCCAACGCCCTGTAGGCCTCAGATTCGGCGCTCGCCCTTGTCTGGTGGTACAAACTTGTTCAGCATGGAGAAGGTTAGACAGAGAGCAGAGCGCTTCAGCACTGAGGCTCTGGACCACTTGATGGCTGCAGTTGAACGCCGTCGAGAGGTCCTGTATCCGGATAATGGCAAAAGGCCGAATCAGAAGGCTTACCGAAGATCTTGGAGGGAGGTTGCTGTGAGGGTCAACTCCAGCAGCAATGGCGACCAGGACCCCTGTTCAGTGCAGGAAGAAATTCAACGACCTCACACGGATCGTTAGGGTGAGTGATGGTTTAGCAATCTTCTGATTCCCTCCATCTGCAGCTGACTTCGGGCACCCTGCTGCAATGATGCCCCAATGGCCATCTGTCAACATGCACCCATGGCCCTTTCTGGGCACACACATGGACAGATGTCTCAAGGCCTCATGTAAGGGCTCTTGCACCATGGGGGCCATGCGATGATCTCTCAAGGCATCATGTTACAGAACTTCCCCTTCTTTCCCCTGCAGTCCAAGCTGGCGATGATCCGGAAGGAGCAACGTTGAACCGGTGGCGGACCTCCACAAGTGGTCACTCTGACGGATCTGGAGGAGAGAGTGCACCAGATAACTGGAGGACGTCTGTCTGGTCCTGTGACCACTGCATCTGCAGACCCCATTACCGACAGCGAGGGTAAGACTCTCACATTTTTCACCTGTTGCCTTCCACTTGGTCCCCCCGCCAGCATGCATCCTCAGTGTGCAGTCATGTCAGAGCCTTGCCGCAATCTGGCATGCCTTTCAGCAAACCTGTCCTTTTGCTAAAGCCACTCTTCCACCTCCCACTTTCAGATGAAGCAGCACCAACTCGGGCTCAATGCGCTGAAGCTGCCAGTGCCAGTGCCACCGGAGGTGAGGACCAGGAGGAATCCGGACCAGCCGTTGCAGAATCCGGGGAGCTGACACAGCTACAGACTGGGGATAGTAGTCCCCTGGAGGGGAGGGGGGGGGCTCTGAGGATGAACCAGTTGCCGGACCAAGCGGCATGCAGCAACGCACGGGGGATAGGCAAGTTCGGCCACCGTCTCCCCGGAGGGCAAGGCAGGTCGTGATGTTAAAGGAGTATGAGCAGCTAGGGGTCAAATTAAAAAACAGAACCTCAAGGGTAATAATCTCTGGATTATTACCTGAGCCACGAGCGAATTTGGCTAGGACAAATAAAATCAGAGAGTTAAATGCGTGGCTCAAAGACTGGTGTGGGAGAAATGGGTTTTGCTTCCTGGGACACTGGCACCAGTACTGGGGCAGGAGGGAGCTGTTCCGTTGGGACGGGCTTCACTTGGCCAGTGCTGGGGCTAGGGTCCTGGCGGATCATATAACTAGGGCTGTAGAGAGGGCTTTAAACTAACTAGTGGGGGGGAGGTTCCTAGAGAACAAATAATAAAAATGACAACAGAGAAGGTCATAGACTTAGGTAGCAGTGGGGAAATGAAAAACCAGAGCGTGTCAGGAAGGGGCAGAAGGTATGGAGTAAAAGGTAAAGTAATAAAAAGGGCAAAAGCAGGAACTAAGTGTCAAAAAACACATTTGAAAGTTCTCTATCTGAATGCACGTAGCATTCGTAACAAAATAGATGAGTTAATGGCACAAATAGCTACATATGGGTATTATCTTGTGGCCATTACAGAAACATGGCTGCAGGGTGACAATGCCTGGGAATTAAACATACCAGGTTATTTAACGATCAAGAAGGACAGGCAGGAAGGAAGGGGAGGTGGGGTGGCTATGTTAATAAAGGAAGGAATCACTGTAATACAGAGAAATGATATTGGGTCAAAAGATCAGGATAATGAAACAGTTTGGGTGGAGATAAGGAATAATAAGGGGAAAAAAACACTAGTGGGCGTAGTCTATAGGCCTCCGAACAGTTGCAACTCGGTTGGACGGAGTATCAATCAGGAAATAGTTGAGGCTTGTAATAAGGGAACATCTATAATTATGGGGGATTTTAACTATCATATTAACTGGACAAATCAAATTGGGCAGGGCTGCCTTGAGGATGAGTTCATTGAATGTATTAGGGATGGGTTTCTTGAGCAGTATGTAACTGAACCGACCAGGGGGCAAGCAACCTTAGATCTGGTCCTGTGTAACGAGACAGGATTAATTAAAAATGTCCTAGTAAAGGATCCCCTTGGAATGAGTGACCATAACATGGTTGAATTCCATGTTCAATTAGAGGGTGAGGAGGTTGTATCTCAAACAAGCGTGCTAAGCTTGAATAAAGGAGACTATGAAGGTATGAGAGCAGAATTGAGCAAAGTGGATTGGGAAAATAGATTAAAGGGTAAGACGATACATGATCAGTGGTGTACATTTAAGGAGTTATTTTACAACTTCCAAAAAAAGTATATTCCACTGAGAAGAAAAGGGTGTAAAAGAAAAGACAGCCATCCATGGCTAAGTAAAGAAATTAAGGATAGTATTCGACTAAAAACAATGGCATATAAGGTAGCCAAATCTAGTGGGAGGATAGAGGATTGGGAAAACTTTAAAAGACAGCAAAAAATAACAAAAAGATTGATTAGGAAAGGGAAGATAGATTATGAAAGTAAATTAGCAAAAAATATAAAAACAGATAGTAAGAGTTTTTATAGTTATATAAAAAGAAAAAGGGTGGCTAAAGTAAATGTTGGTCCCTTAGAGGATGAGACCGGGAAATTAATGGTGGGAAATATGGAGATGGCAAAAACACTGAATGAATATTTTGTATCAGTCTTTACAGTAGAGGACACCAAGAATATCCCAACACTGGACAAGCAGGGGGCTATAGGGGGGGAGGAGATAAACACGATCAAAATCACTAAGGAAGTGGTACTCGGTAAAATAATGGGACTCAAGGCGGATAAATCACCTGGACCTGATGGCTTACATCCAAGGGTCTTGAGGGAAGTGGCGGTAGGGATTGTGGATGCATTGGTAATAATCTTCCAAAACTCCCTGGACTCAGCAAAGGTCCCAGCAGACTGGAAAACTGCTAATGTAACACCCTTATTTAAAAAGGGCAGTAGACAGAAGGCTGGAAACTATAGACCAGTTAGCCTAACATCTGTGGTAGGTAAAATTTTGGAGTCCATTATTAAGGAGACAGTAACAGGACATTTGGATAATCATAGTTTAATAAGACAAAGTCAGCATGGTTTTATGAAGGGGAAGTCATGTTTGACAAATTTGCTGGAGTTCTTTGAGGAAGTAACATACAGGGTGGATAAAGGTGAACCAGTGGACGTAGTGTATTTAGACTTCCAAAAGGCATTTGACAAGGTGCCACACAAAAGATTATTGCTTAAGATAAACAATCAGGGGATTGGGGGTAATATTCTGGCATGGATAGAGGATTGGCTATCTAACAGAAGGCAGAGAGTTGGGATAAATGGTTCATTCTCAGACTGGCAATCAGTAACCAGTGGTGTTCCGCAGGGGTCAGTGCTGGGTCCCCAACTCTTTACGATCTATATTAACGATTTGGAGGAGGGGACCGAGTGTAACATATCAAAGTTTGCAGATGATACTAAGATGGGAGGGAAAGTAGTGAGAGAGGAGGACATAAAAAACCTGCAAGGGGACATAGACAGGCTAAGTAAGTGGGCAGAGACTTGGCAGATGGAATACAATACTGGAAAGTGTGAGGTTATGCACTTTGGCAGGAAAAATCGTAGAGCAAGTTATTGGGCCAGAAATTCGCGGCCAAAGGCGTGAGTGCGCTCGGGGTACTCACGCATCTGGCCGTTGGAAATGCCGGCGTTCAGCATGAACAGCGCATGCGGGGAACGCCGGCATTTCCAGACCTCGAGCGCGTGCGACTGCACAGGCAGTGCTTGCGCAGTGAACTTCGTAGATTTCATTCATGAAATCCGTGAGGGTAAGTCCTCAGAAGTTACACTTGAAAAAAGCAAGTGTAAAGTGGTTCATTGGCTGTGGAGGAAGAAACATTTTATCATGGAGCTTCTGAAATGCAATATTTTTGTTTGGGAAAGGGAGGGAAGTTATTTTAAGAAATTTTAAGTAAGTTTTAAAGTTAAAATTTTTTTTTTTTTTAAAGGGTTTTCAGAACGGTAGGTAGAAGGAGCAATTGTGGCTGTGTGAATGGAATGTGAGAATGAGTTATGTATGTATGTCCACATATATTCCTTTACGTATATGTATGTATGTTTTATATTCCTTTACTAATGTGTATGAATGTATGTTTTTAATTATGATTTTCGAATAAGTTGCTTTCTCTGAAAGTCATAATTAAATAATACATTCATACACATAAGTAAAGGAATGTATACATAACATGCAAAGGAATATATACAGACATACATACTTTCAGAAGCTCCACGATAAGAAATATCTTCCTCCGCAGCCTCTGGAGCAACTGTACCCATGCTTTTTTCATGTGTAAGTTGTAAGGACTTGATCTCACTGAAAGCAGTAATGAAAGCGGCGAATTATACTGCGCACGCGCTGCCTGTGCAGTCGCACGCGTTCTGCCTCTGAACCCCTTCGTTCAGAGGACAGGAAATGCCGGCTTTCCCCAAAAGCACTGTGCATGCTGAAAACCGGCATTTCATCCGGCCAGATGCATAAGTACCCCGACCGTACTCGTGCAGTTGGAAGGGAATTACTGGGCCAACATTTTACATGTCAATAAAATGAAAAATTTAACAATTGCACGACTTGCCCCCTCGCATCTGCGACTGAGGGTCCAAGGAGGTGCATTGCGCAAGAGGTCATCATCGTACGTATCCTCACACTGTTCCCTTTGGGGAACTGTATGAAGTGGTGGAAGGATTTATGGCCGTGATTAACGCTCATTCCGTGACCGTAACCATCTTTGAACCAACCATTCGGGTGGTTAGTCCTATGGCGGGAGGGTTTTACGGGCTCCCACAACCCATCTGACGGGGGGGGGGCCACCAACACCCACGGACGCAAGTATCCCGCTGGATGTCCACCCAGAATTTAAAGTTGGAACTCCGACTCCACTTGCCGGGACTGTCTGGAGTGGGGTTCAAAACCCTACTCCTTCTGGCCCAGCGGCGGGGATGCTTACTGCTACGCAAAAGGCCCACTCCGCACAAAAGGTGACACCCATACGTTTCCTGCGCCTTTTCCCTCCCCGTGACTGGAGCCCTATGCTGCCATTTCACGTTGCTAATCGGATTGGGCCTTTGTCATAGCGGTAGGATCCCCGCCGCTGGGCCAGATCAGGGTAGGGTTTCGAACCCCGCTCCAGACAGTGGAGTCGGAGCTCCGGCTCTAAATTCTGGGTTGACATCCAGTGGGATATTTGCGTCCGTGGGTGTGGGTGGCCCCCCCTCCTTGTATAGCTTGTGGGAGCCCGTAAAACCCTCCCGCCATAGGACTAACCGCCCTAATGGCTGGTTCAAAGATGGTTACGGTCACGGAATGAGCGTTAATCACAGCCATAAATCCTTCCACCACTTCATACAGTTCCCCAAAGGGAACAGTGTGAAGACACGTATGACGACGACATTGCTAAAGAAATAAATGGAATTAAAAAATTCTTTTAGGGCTTTTAAAAGTCTTTAAATTGCTTTAATTCTCTTTAAAACTACTTCAGATTACTCAAAATAATGTAAACATTTTAAAAAGTTTATAAAAGTTACCAAAATCTTCAAAAAACTTCCAAACACCTATTTAAACTGCTGCTTTGCATGTAAAAATGATTAGCAGCTTGACAGAAACATTGGGGGCGTGTCCAGTGAAACTGAGACCTCAAGGGGCGTGTCTCACTTACACTGCACGCTCCTGGCTTCGCGCTGGCTGCACTCCTGGGCGGCGTGATGTCATACGCTGCCCGGGATTCTTCTTTTTCATTCACGAAGTCCAGGCGTCCCTGGAGCTGATCGTCAGTAGCGCGGGGTAAGTGTAAATACGGGGCTTGCACGCGCTGCAAGCCCCGTTCTGGAATTTCTGGGCCATTATCTTAATGGCAAGAAAGTGGAAAGTACTGAAGTACAAAGGGATCTGGGGGTCCTGGTGCACGAAACTCAAAAGGTTAGTATGCAGGTGCAGCAAGTGATTAAGAAGGCCAATGGAATGTTGGCTTTCATTGCTAGGGGGATAGAATATAAAAATAGGGAGGTATTGCTTCAGTTGTACAAGGTATTGGCGAGACCGCACCTGGAATACTGCATACAGTTTTGGTGTCCATACTTAAGAAAAGACATACTTGCTCTCGAGTCAGTACAAAGAAGGTTCACTCGGTTAATCCCGGGGATGAGGGGATGGACATATGAGGAGAGGTTGAGTAGATTGGGACTCTACTCATTGGAGTTCAGAAGAATGAGAGGCGATCTTATTGAAACATATAAGATTGTGAAGGGGTTGGATCGGGTGGATGCGGGGAGGATGTTCCAGATGATGGGTGAAACTAGAACTAGGGGGCATAGTCTTAGAATAAGGGGCTGCTCTTTCAAAACTGAGATGAGGAGGAACTACTTCACTCAGAGGGTGGTAGGTCCGTGGAATATGCTGCCCCAAAAAGCTGCCGAAGCTACATCATTACATAAATTTAAAACAGAAATAGACAGTTTCCGAGAAGAAAAGGGAATTCAGGGTTATGGGGAGCGGGCAGGAATTTGGACATGAGTTTAGGTGCGGATCGGTCATGGCCCTGTGGGTAGCGGAGCGGGCCCAGGGGCCATGTAGCCTGATCCTGCTCCTGTTTCGTGTGTCTAATTCTGTTAGATTCAGGAGATAGTCCTGTCATAGTGGATTGGCGGTCAGGATCAGATCAGCCATGATCTTATTGGATGGCGGAGCAGGCTCGAGGGGCCAATTGGCCTACTCCTGCTCCTATTTCTTATGTTCTTATGTTCTTATGACTGCTGCACAGAGTGCAGATGAGGCGCGTCGCCTGGCTGAGATGAGCAAACAGGCCCGGGTCAGACACACGGAGCTGATGGCTGCAGTCGAGAAGATGCCTGAGTCAATAGATTCATTGGCTAAGAGTATGTTGGACTTCGGGGCAACAATGGAGAGGACTCTCCAGGGCTTTGGGGCAACAATGGACAGGTCTATCCAGGGCTTTGGGGCAACAATGGACAGGACTATCCAGGGCTTCGGCCCAACAATGGAGAGGACTGTCCACGGCTTTGAGTCGGCTATGTAAAGGACTGTTCAGGGCTTCGGACAATCCCTGGAAAGGTCTGTGCAGGGCTTGTCCGAGGCAGTGGAGCGGTCGGCACCTGGCTTGTCCGAAGCAATGGGAAGAACTGTCCAGGCCTTCTCCGAAGCACTGGCACCTGGCACACAGGTCCTCACTGTTGCCACGCAGTCACTTGCTGGGCTCCTCCACAGCCAGATTGACGCAACGCGATCTCTCACTGTAGCCACCCTCTCTGCATCAGTTAGGATCATCCCGGGCCCTTCCAGTCCCATACAAGGCCAGCAATCAGTGGAGCATGCGATTGTGGCGGATGAGCCGAGCCGCTCCCCTCAGATAGCCAGTGTGTCTTCCGACCATGGTGCAGGTGTCCTCTCTCGGCAGGAGACCACTGCATATGCCAGCGCTGGGACGCCTGCATTGCAGCTGCCACCACCTGCAGGCCACACTGCTTCCAGCCATGGTCACATCAAGCATCCTGCGTCCGCACCCTCTAAGCCCAGAGGTCGGCCAGGCCATCCCTCAGGGGCTTCTGCGCTTCCAGACAGTCAGCAGGCGTCCCCCAGCCTTGAGCCCGCCACTGGGGTCCAATTACGTAGGAGCAGCAGGGAGGGAAGGGGCCGGGCGCGAAAGAGAAATCGTTCTCCCTCAAGGGGCCAGTTGTAGAGGGAGGTGCTGAGACGTTTGTTTGTCCAAATTCAAGGACACCCTCACCTGCTGTTATATTTGTAGAAGGTTTGTTGAGTTTTGCGGCTTTGCCGAAGAGTTCACAGTTATTTTGAAAGTTATGGTTTCTGTTGACATTACATTGTTTTAGCTGTAATGAAAGACTTTTGTGCCAATAAACAGAAGTTTCAATGTGGCATGGTGCATGTGACTAGTTTCAGTGATGCTGGCATTCAGAGGCCCTCAAACATCCAAAGTGCGCATGAGTTGAGACTCTCATCATTCCGCCACAGGGGTCTCGACACGAGTCCAGATGAGCCTCTGACGTATGGCCCTTCCACTTTCAGCAGCCCTTCCATCTTCCTCCTCCTCCTCCTCCGCCTGCTCTTCCTCCTCCTCCTCCTCATACTCCTCCTCCTCCTCCTCCTCCACCTGCTCTTCCTCCTCCTCCTCCTCCTTATACTCCTCCTCCTCCTCCTCCTCCGCCTGCTCTTCCTCCTCCTCCTCCTCCTCCTCCTCATACTCCTCCTCCTCCTCCTCCTGCTCTTCCTCCTCCTCCTCCTCCTCCTCCTCATACTCCTCCTCCTCCGCCTGCTCTTCCTCCTCCTCCTCCTCCTCCTCCTCCTCCTCCTCTGCCTGCTCTTCTTCCTCCTCCTCCTCCTCCTCCTCATACTCCTCCTCCTCCGCCTGCTCTGCTGGTCGTTGAGGGAGAGCTGGAATTGGCTGGGTGCATCGATTCGCCAAGTTGTGGAGCATGCAGCAGACGACGACGATGTGTGCCACTTGCTGCGGCGAGTACTGCAGGGATCCCCCCGAATGTTCCAGACATTGGAAACGCTTTTTGACAACACCAATAGTGTGCTGTTTACTGTGCCTGGTCGCCTGATGGCCGCTGCTGATCAGCTCTTCTGCTGGGGTGTCGGCCACACGGAGTGTTGTCATCAGCCATGGCCAGAGAGGATAGCCCTTGTCCCCAGTAAGCCAGCCTCGTCTTCGAGGCAGCCCCTCAAAAAGGTTACAGAGGTCAACCGCAGGATAAAGGCATCGTGGCTGCACCCTGGGAAATGCGCGGTGACTGCCATGATGATTTGGCGGTGGTCACAGACCAGCTGCATGTTGAGGAAGTGCAACCCCTTGTGGTTGCGGAAGTCCTAAGGATGATGGCATGGCGCCCTCAAAGCCGCGTGTGTGCTGTCACTCGCCCCCTGCACCATGGGGAAGTCCGCAATAGAAGCGACACCTTGCGCGCCCTCCGCCTGCTTGTGCAGGGTCCGAGGGAAGGTCATGATTTGACGCCTTCGCCTATAAAGGGCTTCTGTAACTTGCCAGATGCAACAGTGGACTGCAACCTGAGCGACAGTCGCAATGTCCCCAATGGCTGACTGAAAGGTTCCGTTGGCATAAAAATGGAGGCCATCAGTCAGTTTAGCCATCACGGACAGAGAGGTTCTGCAGCGTTCACACGGCTGCAGATCCTGACCAAACAGGTGGCACAGATCAGTAACAATGTCCGTCCAGAATCGGAGCCTTCCCAAACACTGCTCCTCCGACATGTCAAGGCTTGTCACCTGCTGCCTAAAGACCCTCGCAGCTTCCCGTTGGATTGGCCGACCTCCATTGCCCCTCCTCCTTCTGGCCAATCCCGGCCCTCTCTCCCGCCGTCTCTCTGCCCCTTCACAGTGTTGAGCGATGAGGCCGTCGCCCTCCAAACAAACTCTCATTCCGATGCCAATTGGTCAAAAGGCTTTTAGGTGTAGTGCTGCAAGTGCTTCGGACAGGTTTGAAGGGCCCAAGTACTGTAAAGCTAAATTCCCAGAACTCGGCTCCACATTAGCTCGCCAACTCTCTCTAGCAGCGATCGCAATGAGCAGGCCAAGTGGCAGAAGATTCTGCACTAAAGCTGTCCCCTTTAAATAGCGCCCCCCTACTCCAAGAAAGTCCTGTTAGCCCTCCTTCGAACTGTCACTAATAGCGCTGGGCGCTAAGGCTCCGGGCGCCACCCAATATGCGCTCAGGCGATCCTAGAAGGCGTTGCACACTGAAATGACATCATGAACTGCTTGCGCTCGCGGGCGCGTGCAAACACTTAGCGCAGGCGCTAAATGTATAGTCAATATCTGAGTTGTCGCTATCTTCATAGCGTCCGCCCCAACATAGGGCTTCGCCCCAATTCTAGGTCTCTTTAGGCGCTCAGCGCCGGCGCTACCAACCCAATTTCTAGGCCATAATGTCAGTGTTTGACAGCTTCACAGAGCTGTCAAATGATGACAATTCACCTGTCAAAAATTTTTGACAGATGAAACGTCATACGCTGACATTCTCTGTAACCGGCTTCCCCTTAATTGGCCTGCTAAGCCTGCTGGGAGGGCTTAACAAGGTCAATCAAGGGAAAATAGTGTGGGTTGGCTACAAGTCGATGGAGGCAGGACAACGACCCGACAAGCAGCAGTCCCGCCTCCAATATGCTCCCATTGGCAAAATCACCCCCAGTATTCCAGTTGGGGCCGGACCAGTGTTTTATACAGGTTCATAATTTCTACACTTTTGTACTCTATACCTCTATTCATTAAGCCCCGGATCCCATATGCCTTTTTAATTGCTTTCTCAACCTGCCCTGCCACCTTCAACAATTTGTGCACACACACCCCCAGGTCTCGTGCACCCCCTTCAGGATTGTAACATTTCGTTTATATGTCCTCTCCACATTCTTTCTACCAAATGTATCACATCACCCTTTCCCGCGTTAAATTTCATCTGCCACGTGTCAGCCCATTTCACCAGCTTGTCTATGTCTTCCTGAAGTCTATCACTCTCCTCCTCACTGTTCACTATACTTCCAAGTTTTGTTTCATCTGCAAATTTTGAAATTGTGCCCTGTACACCCACGTCCAAATCATTAATATATTTCAGGAAAAGCAGTGGTCCTAGTAACGACCCCTGGGGAACACCTTCCTCCAGTCTGAAAAACAACTGTTCGCCACTACTACACCAAATACAAAAGCAAAATACTGTGGCTGCTAGAAATCTGAAATAAAAGCAGAAAATGCTGGAAATACTCATCAGGTCAGGCAGCATCTGTGGAGAGAGAAACAGAGTTAACGTTTCAGGTCGATGACCCTTTGTCAGAACTGGAAAAAGTTGGAGATGGAACAGGTGTATAAGCAAGTGTAGGGGCAGGGAAAGGGGGGAGGGGAGGAAAGAACAAAAGGGAAGGTCTGTGATAGGGTGGAAGGCAGGAAAGATTAAGAGACAAAAGGGATGATGGTGCAGGCAAAAGGAGATGGTAATGGGACAAGTTAAGAAACAAAAGATGGCTCTAGATGAAGTGTAAATGGCAATGGCAGAATGATCGACAGCTGCCGCTGCCACCACTACTCTGTTTCCTGTCACTGAGCCAATTTCGTATCCATGCTGCCACTATCCCTTTTATTCCATGGGCTTCAACTTTGCTGGCAAGCCTATTATGTGGCACTTTGTCGAATGCCTTTTATGAGCTAGTTTACAGAACAATGATTTTCTTTTCTTAACGGAAACATTCTTAAAAACATCAGATCCCATTGTTTTCCTATTATACGCATTGCTGGAGAAATGATGGTTAGCAAGTTACCAAACGGGTTGATCAGAGCTGCAGTGCTGCTCGCCCTGAGTTCTGTTTCTCAAATATCTGCTTTCAGTATTTCTTGGTTATAAATGTATGTGAAGCCATAGGCTGGCACTAATAATAAAATATTACTGTAACATCCAGAAATACAGTGAAACAGAATTTGCAATTCTTACCAGTTCACAAAAAGTCCAAGGTCTAATTCAATCAGATTTAATTTAAAATTGAGAAAATAAATGTTATCATATCTTAATATTTAGTTTTACTGTATCAGCTCAATGATCTCAATGCCATAAATTGTTTATTTGTATTGTATAGAAAATTGCTATAACCAACAGCATTTAGCTGGAGTGTGACCCTCTTTTTATTGTATAATGTCTCTGCTGTTGTTGTACACAAGCACATAATAAACAAACCTCGTCTTTGTGATCCACAGTCTTTTTGCTGTGTACCACTTTAAGAGATACCACATCAACAGTATCTCTGAGTCATGCAAGCAACAGAGGGTGCAGGAATGATAACACTTCCCACTGGCAATCTCACTACTCACATATCAACAGATGCCAGTCCTAGAAGACAGTGGGAAATCACTGATCTCACTCAAAATGACAGGAACAGTGTAAATTACAATAAAACATTGCAAAAGACTTCATGACTTGGGAATATTAAAACTGTGAAGTTCCAATTTTGATTTACGCTTCATTTCAGAACATTAAAAACATGGGATAACCCAATTCATTTAATCGGTGATTTATTTGAAAATAATATGCAGATTTGGAGATTCCTCAGCTTTATATAGAGACAGATTTGTGTCATGTGGCTTGGGGGAAATTATTCTCAGGTTTTAGAACACATTGCAAATCTGCTGCTTTTTTTAACCAAAAATAGAAACATAGTGCAGATAGCTGGGTCATTTGTAATCCAATGAACCAGTTTTTTCTGCAAAATTAAAAGTGCTATATTGTTAAGAGTTTCTGACCATGAGATGAAAAAAATCCTAACTAAATTCCAAACTAAACAGAGGACCACTGTGAGAGGAGGCCGTATGAAGCAAAATGCCAGTGATGAATTCCACCATCATTTTCAACTTAATGACTTGTTTTGTGATCTGATTTACATTTGTGAAATTGTTCAAAAGAAAGCAAATTTACAATTATGACAGCAAATTTGAATGAATCAAAGCTTATCTGCCCCGTAAGAGTTAGCTCCATAAAGGGTCAATCTGGTACCCTCCCAAGTGATCAATAGGGGTTTTTAATTAGTTCCTTCCTCATGCTGCTTGGATTTTCAAAATACTATTGCAATGGTGTCTTTGACAATGAAGAGAATATTGATATTGCTGCAGACTTGACTTCAGAGCTTCTGCTTTCTGGCGTTTCTTGGTGAGTTTTTCATTATGTGAGTTGGAAGACGGAGAATTATGGCCTAGCGTATATTTCTATTGCTTAAGAACAAAAAGATTTACCATTCCAGGACTTAATCAGTTCTTAAAGCTGCTGGAATATTTTATTTTCCTCAGAAATGTTAGGAAAATTCACATGATGCATTGTCATTATTACTGGCAGTCAAACAAAAGACTGTTTTGCAATGATGCATTTGTTGATGAAAGGACTTGGCACAGATCAGACAGCTAAACTAAAATATCAAGCCAGAACTACAAGAGAAATAATCTCTCTCACTCACAGGGGTAGTGTGAATGTGGCTGATACTAATGACGGGAGAAAAAGAATAATAGGAGCCTTATATAGTGCAAGGAAGGGGGCCTCATTTGGTCTTAGCCACAGATATCTTACAGATTTAGCTGTTCCTATTTCCTATTCTCCCTTTCTCTTGTTGATTTACCGAATGTATCCATGGTTTCTTTTAAGTTAACAGACGAAGAAGAGATATCAGTAAAGTTCATCATTTTACACCAGGGTGAAGCATGCAGCTAAATAGCCTATCAAATTGTGGTGGAGAATTTCTGTTGGCGTTCTCCTGATCTACCATTACCTTTGGTGGTAGGTAAGCAGAAACCCTGGAAAAAGTGGCTGCTTTTGGCTGCACACACCATTCCTCTGTGGTTTCTGCCAATCTTTCACTGAACGTACGGCAGAAAATTGGGAGAACCCCTGCAGAAATTCAGGACGCATGTCTCTAAGGCCACTGCTCTCCTTGTCTGTCTGCTGTGCAGTGTTCTTTGCTTCATTATACTGTGGATACTGTGCACTAGAATTTTGTATTGTAAACAAGATGAGATCCATGGACATGATTGTCACTCAGTTGAATGTTGATGATATGAATCTAAACAGTTATGAAAGTGAAATAGACAAAAAGAAAAAGAAACTCACAAATAAACTACTTGACACTTGCAAGAACTATAGCAGGCTTAGAGGTCCAAAGGTTTCTATTTTATCAGAGTTTGCTGAGATTGAGAATTTGGATTCACATCATGGGGTAATTTTCAAGTGATCATGACTTCAAGCCTTGCCTGCTGGGAGCGCATATCAAAAATTCAAGGCTTGCACTGGCCTCGATTTTCTGACTGGACTCGTAAAATTGTCCCCCTATATCATTAGTTCCACTTGGTCCATAGATATCACTGAGTTGTCAATTTGCTCCAATTTAGTTAGTGCCCAGCAGCAATCCTGTGGCTTCTGACTCCAGTTCTGGATCACAGTTTGTCCTTTCGAAGCAGACACAGGATGGAATATTGCCAGACACATTCAGTAAGCTTGTTTGCATTTTTACTGTTGAAGAGCAGGAAGAAGAAATGGGGCTTAACTTTGCACAGAAAGCTCAGAGACACAGTAAAATAAATTAGTTCTAACCTTTAAAATGTACAGATTACTCCAACCTGTGCAGGAGATGCATGCCAAACAAACAGCAAATGCACAGCATGCCACCGACTGACTCATATCCTATAAAGGTCGAAGGTCACCAACTGAACGACTATAAAATCTGGTACATAAGTTGATTTTTTCTGTAACTTTTTGAAAATATAATGGGAACAATTTATTTAGTGGCACAGCTTTCTGCAAAGGCATTGACAGAAGGCTCGCCAGAACAGAGAAACGTACCAGGAAGATCGGCATTCCAAATACAAATCAGAACAAGTCCCGGGATAAATAAAGGATGGTGAAACAGTGAGCAGAAAAAAGACACCAACAGTAATGTGGCACCTTGTCACATCTCTCTGACACATCTTGATGTATGTCACCTACAATGAATTACTTTGAAGTACAGTGACTGTAAGGGATTACAGAATCCAGTTTGCAGATAAACAGCAATGACATGAATCAGCAGTTAATCTGTTTTTTGGTGATCTTAATTGAAGGAGAAACATTGGCCTGGATACGAGGAAAACTCCTTGCTCATAGCCCACCTATGCCACCACAGAGATGGGACATGAACATCTGCAAGTCCACAATCCTGGCGTAAGTACTAAGATGTGCCTGTTGGGAACCTCTGTCACTAACTCAGCCAAACCTCTGGGATCAACGGGAGATTTGCTAAACTGCATTTTTCTGGCTGATTCTCACACCACCAAAGGCACATCTTGGCCAGTCACCAGTGTAGTGGCTGAATAAAAGTAGTGGTAAAAAGCTGTTTCAGGGGTGCCCAAAAACATCAGGTAATTAAATAAATTGCTTGGGGACCTCACATCTGCCAAAGGAATATTGGTATTCTTAGAGATACCGAGGTGTATCATCCGCCCAGTGGCTGAGGCCATCCCAAAGAAACCTTTTGCCTGGAACTCCCCTTCCTCCACGCCACGACCCCGCTGACACAGGGAACCATATTTGAGACAGGACGAGGTTCTGCCCAACAGAGGGCCCACTGGATACTCAGCAGATTTTGGTTCTGGCCTAATTCGCAGGTTTTCCGTCACACTCTCGGACAATTTATGGTGGATTTTTATGCCCTTGGGATCTCCAGTTTAGTGATTCATCAGAAGTATGGCAGCTCTTACGATGCAGCATTCCCTCAGCACTGAACTGAAGTGTCAACCTAGGGTTTGTGTTCAAATTCTGAATTGGTGCTTGAACCCAAAAATTTCTAACTCAGAAGTAAAATGTTAACAACTAAGCCAAGCTAACACTTGTAGACCCAAAAGGAGTTTACTTGCGTAAACATGGTTTTGCTGAAGCTATGGCAGTGGAGCGGGAGAAGCCCCATTGAAATTTCTGTATTTTCTACACAATGTTCAAGATTTTTAACAAAAAGGCAAGTTCTAGAATTTGTAATCAGCAGGCAAATAAGAATTACGGTAATGTAAAGTTGCTTGGTAAAACTGAGCAGAGCATTCATGCTCTGCCCAATTGTCTCCCAAAATAACCATTGGGGTCCTTTGTATGTGGGTTTGTACATTAAAATGGCACACCACCTGAGACAGGCGGGCACTCCAACCGCCCAGTGGTAGGCCCCCTTCAGGATGATGTTGGCCACATCGAGAGGGGGAATGGGACAGGAAGTTTTTCCCTGTGACTTTTGGGGTGCTACCACCCTGTTTCCACCCAGTGGAGCCAGTGGAAATCTCCCCCACTATTTGAGAGTCAGCTAAACGCTGCTTTATAAAGAAGGGGCTGGTAAATCAGGACCCTATTTAAAATTTAGATATGATACTGGCTCCAAATAACAAATGTAACTTGTGACCTCATTGAAACTTCTTCTGCTATCTTGCTATGGTGAATTTTGATTATTCTGCCAGTAACTTTGAAGTCAGCATTATACGCCATATTGTCAACTTAGATTCCCTGTTTCATGAGTAACACACCACCTTTTTAAGTTATTATCTCCTCTTTTCCTTTGAGTCTCTTCAACTACACACCATCCACAACTGAAAGGCTACTGAGGGAATAATCTGCAACCTGGTGTCTTTCAGCACTACTCTGTTACTACTGATAATGAGGAGATGTGCAAGAGCTGACTGTGAATACTCATTATCTGATTTTCCATCTCTTTATGAAGAGAATTCCTGGCCTCTGCTCAATACTTCCCTAAAGTGATATGGTTGAAATAATGAACTGAATAGTGTGAAGGAATATGGGGCATCAATTCCCACCCCACCACTCAATAGCACTGTCCATTATTACTCCACTGAATATTCCCTGAGTTTTTAATAGCTGAATTCCTACCTTTGCTAGCCCTTCTGATCATCCAATGCTCACATTCAGAAAGCAAACATTGTGAATGTCTTGAGTGAAAAGCAATGCACATAAAGTATTGTCCAATAAATGAAATGATGAATTGAATGCACTGCCATGATACTATGTGTTGGAGCACCAACACATGAAGTTGTGAACACTTGGGACAGCTAAAATAAATCTCCATCTTGTCGAGTTCCCAGTCTTAGTCACATTGGGGTGCGACAGCAATGAACAGCGACAAAGCTCTTCTCAATAGAAATCAGAGGGAGAGCCATCTCCAAGCTGCTTTCACACACCTCACTAACCCAATATACTCACATAATTCGACAAGCAGGACATCAGCCCACCCTCTCAATGCAGCAGGTTTGTTTCACAGGGAGATTAGGAGGGAGATTTTGAGGCCTCCCGCCTGGCAAAACTGGGTGTTAGTGCCCCAAATTTGTGGGGAAGAACTTACTGCCCCATTCACACCATCACTGTGCCCATCGCCGTTTTGACAGGGTTCTTTGAACAGCCGGCACAGTTGGCCGCCTGAAGCAAGTGCACAGCCAATTTAGGTATTTAAATTGGAGGCCTACGATGTGACTTAATGCCATTTTAGGACTATACTGGGCAAAGCATAAGAACATTAGAACATAAGAAATAGGAGCAGGAGTAGGCCATTTGGCCCCTCCAACCTGCTCCGCCATTCAATAAGATCATGGCTGATCTGATCTTGGCCTCAACTCCACTTTCTCACCCACTCCCCATAACCCTTAACTCCCCTGTAGCTCAGATATCTGTCTATCTCCACCTTGAATATATTCAATGACTCCACCACCACAGCTCTCTGGGGTAGAGAATTCCAAAGATTCACGACCCTCTAAGAGAAGAAATTCCTCCTCATCTCCGTTTTAAATGGGCGACCCCTTATTCTGAAACTATGCCCTCTTGTTCTAGATTCCCCCACGAGGGGAAACATCCTCCCTGCATCTACCCTGTCAAGCCCCCTCAGAATCTTATATGTTTCAATGAGATCACATCTGAATCTTCTAAACTCCAATGAGTATCGGCCCAACCTGCTCAACCTTTCTTCATAAGACAACCCCTTCATCTCAAGAATCAACCTCGTAAACCTTCTCTGAACTGCCTCTAATGCAAGTATATCCCTCCTTAAATAAGGAGACCAAAACTGCACGCTGTTCTCCAGATGTGGTCTTATCAGCGCCCTGTACAGTTATAGCAAGATTTCCCTACTTTTATAATCCATTCCCCTTGTAATAACGGCCAACATTCCATTTGCCTTCCTAATTACTTGCTGTACCTGCATGCTAACTTTGTGTTTAATGTACAAGGACCCCAGATCCCTCTGTACTGCAGCATTTTGTAGTCTCTCTCCATTTAAATAATAATTTGCTTTTTTATTCTTCCTACCAAAGTGGATAACCTCACATTTTCCTACATTATACTCCATCTGCCAATTTTTTGCCCACTCACTTAACCTAGCTATATCCCTTTTCAGACTCTTTTTTGTGTCCTCCTCACAACTTGCTAACCCACCTATCTTTGTATCATCAGCAAATTTGGCTACAGTGCACTCGGTCCCTTTATCCAAGTCATTAATATAGATTGTAAATAGTTGAGGCCCCAGCACTAATCCCTGTGGCACCCCACTAGTTACAGTTTGCCAACCTGAAAATGACCCATTTATCCCGACTCTCTGTTTTCTGTTAGTTAGCCAATCCTCTATCCATGCTAATATATTACCTCCAACCCCGTGAGCTCTTATCTTGTGCAGTAACCTTTTATGTGGCACCTTATCGAATGCCTTCTGGAAATCCAAATACGCTACATCTACTGGTTCCCCTTTATCCACCCTACTCGTTACATCCTCAAATAACTCTAGTAAATTTGTCAAACATGATTTCCCTTTCATAAAACCATGTTGACTCTGCTTAATTGTATTATGATTTTCTAAATGTCCTGCTATTACTTCCTTATACACCATCCATGCTCCACCCAGTATCAGCTGGAGGTCCAGCTGAAGCAGTGACATGCTCATTTTGTTATGTGTGGCCAGGGAGCAGTGTTCCTCAAAGTTCCCTAAAAATAACCTGGGCCACTGCTGCACCGGGTTACCCCTCTTCCCGAGAACTGATATAGTCCCCCTTCTCCCAATCCATCTTTTTCCAGCCCGGTGGCCAGTTAGGGTGGCTGATATAGTCTAATCTGTGGTGAGCTAACTGATCTCATCCAGGAAGGCAGAGGAGCCCTTACAATTGGCCTTAATGTCCCTGAGCTAAGGAGGGAAAATCAACCAGTGATCTCCATCTTAGCTGTTCTCCAGTGACTCTTGCTGGAATTTGTGTGTGTGTGTGTGTGTGTGTGTGTGTGAGTGCGTGAGTGTCTGCATGTGAATGTGTGTGTGTGCAAGTTTGCGTATAAGTGTGCGTCTGCATTCGACCGTGCATGTAGTTGTGCGTGTGATTGTTTGTGTGTGTGCATGCTATTCTTCATGTATGTGTGCATGCGAGTGTGTGTGCGTGCATGTATGTGTGCATGCGAGTGTGTGTGCATGCATGTATGTGTGCATGCATGTATGTGTGCGTGCGAGTGTATGTGTGCGTGCATGTATATGTGCGTGCGAGTGTGTGCGTGCGTGCATGTATGTGTGCATGTGAGTGTGTGTGTGTGCGTGCATGTATGTGTGCGTGCGAGTGTGTGCGTGCGTGCATGTATGTATACGTGCGAGTGTATGGGTGCGTGCATGTATGTGTGCGTGCGAGTGTGTGCGTGCGTGCGATTGTGCGTGGGTGTGTGCATGCTATTCTTCGTGCATGTGTGCATGCGAGTGTGTGTGTGCGTGCATGTATGTGTGTGTGAGTGTGTGTGCATGCGAGTGTGTGTGTGCGTGTATGTATGTGGCATGCGAGTGTGTGTGTGCGTGCGAGTGTGTGTGTGCGTGCGAGTGTGTGTGTGCATGCATGTATGTGTGCGTGCAAGTGTGTGTGTGCGGCATGTATGTGTGCGTGCGTGTGCATGTGTGTGTGCAAGTGTGTGTGCGCATGAGTGTGTGTGTGCGTGCATGTATGTGTGCGTGCAGGTATGTGTATGAGTGTATGTGTGCATGTGTTCGTGCGAGTGTGTGTGCGCGTGAGTGTGTGTGTGCGTGCATGTATGTGTGTATGCATGTATGTGTGTGCGTGTGAGTGTGTGTGTGTGTGCGAGTGTGCATGTGAGTGTGTGTGTGCGTGCAAGTGTGTTTGTGCGTGCGAATGTGTGTGTGCATTTAAGTGCAGCAACAGGGGTAGCTCTGCCAGCCAGCCACCCAAAACTGCACGGAGGGAAAATCTACCCCTGGAAGAACGGATAAATGCAGGGAAAAATTAAATGGTAAGATGCCACAAAAACAATTCCATTTAACTATATTTAAGCATAAACAAATGATGTAATTATTTATTGTCTATCATTGAAAATTAGGGATAAATTCGCTTAGCTGCTCCCCAAGTCTTTATTCCTCAGATTTTTCTCGAAGTGCGACCATTCAGGTGTTAGTGTGGACAAAACTACTTCAGATAATTATATTGGCAGTCATTCATGGTATAACATTTGACACTGTTTTGAAAATAATATTGATACAATACTTGTAATATTTCATAGTGTCCACAACAATCTAATGGAGAGGGTTAGATTAATGTACATTATAACAAATAGATCACATATTAGCTTTAAAAGCATCCTTCAATTTTAAAACATATGGTTGGAATGTTTGCCTTCGATGGGGTGTAAAACTGTCAGTATCTGATTGGCTGCTCATTATACACCCTGCCCACTTTTCCTTTTCATTGACTGCTTGCTTTGGTACAGTCCCACAGATGCCAGCCTCCCCCCGGTACCTTGCTGTAGTGGTTATTTGAACCTGGACAGTGAATGGCTATTTGACTTTGAGGGCATCAAAGCCAAGCCCAATCCTATCCGACGCCACTGTCGCTACACACCGCACACTGGCATTCCAGCCAGAGCCACTGGACAGCGGCTAGGAGCGAGAACCATGGTTAATTTTTCCTCCTTTGCTCAGGGGCATTATGGCAACTTTTCCAACCGTCCCTGCGTTCAGTTATCTCAGCACAGCCTGGGCATCAAACCTTGGTCTGTACAGCTCAGGATCACTTTGGGCGTAACATTCACTCGCTGAGCCAATGGGGCAACTCCTTCCCCAGGGTTTCTGTTGAACCTCCAACTGTAGACAAATAGTGAAAATCTGCTGATCTCTATGTTGCTGATGAATTGACATTCTTCTCCCAAAATTTTTCCGGTAGCGTTGCAGCTGAAGAGAACATTTTTTAATCTTCCGATGTAAATGGACATTTAAAGGCTGCACTGTTTAAAGCCTTGCAATCTACCAGTAGTAAATCTATGGCAGTAGACTTCTTGTCCAATATCATTGGTACAGATGTATTGTCTAATTATTTATAATCCAGATCTTCTGTTTTGCGAACAGAATATCTAACAATGGCCGCAATTTTCTTTGGGGAGGTGGGCTTGGTGGCGGGGCGGGGTCCGAAGTGGGCGGGAAACTCGTGAGGCGAGGTTTCCCACAGGCCCTGCTGACTTCACCGGCAGGACCTAATTTGGATATGAGGCCTCGATTTCCCGCCCGCAGCAAGCCAGCTTAAGAGGCTGGCTGGCTGTGGGCAGGTAGGCCTCAGTTGCGAGGGGTCAGTCTGGGGGAGGGATCGCAGGAGGGGGGTCAGCAATCAGCGGGGGGGGGGGGGCGGCCACCGAGAATCAGGAAGGGGTGGGCAATCAGCAATGGGGGGGTGGTCGGAAATCGGGAGGAGGTCGGCAATCAACCAGGGGGTTTGGGGGGGCATCGGGAATCGTGGAGGGGGGTGTCAGCAATCGGCGGGGAGGGGTTCGGGAATCGGGAGGGGGGTGAGAGGATCGGTGGGGGGTCGGGAATCGGTGGGGGGGTGTCGGCAATCAGCGGGGAGGGGATCGGGAATCGGGAGGGGGGTGAGAGGATCGGTGGGGGGGGGTCGAGAATTGGGAGGGGGAGAGAGGATTGGCGAGGAGAGGCGGTTGCAGGATCGGCAGGGGATCGAGGATCGGGGAGGTCGGGGATCGGCAGGCAAGCGGGGATCGTGGGCGGGGGATCGGCGATTGCAGGGCGGATCGGGGATCGCAGGGGGAGTAGTTGGCCAGGGATCGGGGGGAAGGGAGGATCGGCAGGGGAGCCTGAGGATCGGGACTGGCCTCATCATCATCGTTGGGAGGGGGAGGGATGGCGGAGACTGCGGGGAGTGCAGGGGAGGCCTGGGAATGCAATCGGAGGTTTCGTGAGTGGGTCTCCGATCACCGGAGGTGTTTATGGTCATGTCCTTGGCTCCAGGAGGTAGGTATAAAGCCACTTACCCCCTGGATGCAGCAGTCCCCGCCTCTGTTTAACTGCCAGGTTTCACGCATTGTGTGAAACCCATTCCCAGGCAGTTACATTTAAAATGGACAGTGAAAAAGAGGCTTCCAGCCTTATTACAATATTTAAATTGAGGTAATGCCCCCTGGGAGTGGGTTAGTCGCCCGTCTCCAGCAAAACCGGAAGTGGGTGGGTTGGAGGCAGGTTCAGGTCGGGAATCCCATTTTTAACAATTTAACTGCCCCCACGCTCCAAACCCACCTGTTTTTTTTAATGGAAAAATTATGGCCTATGTGTTTTTTGTGGCTTAAAGGTACTAAGGCCTAGAAATTCAGTGGTGCCCCGTTTGGGGTGCCAGTCTCGCCAGGGCACCGGAAGTACCACCCTGGAAGGAGTCGCGAGCGCCCGCCGGAAATTCAGTTTGAGCGCCCCAAGCGGAAGCACGGCGCTACTCGAGGCGCCCCGCATCCGTCTTGGGGCGCTGCAACTGAAAATCGCAGCGCAACGTGCCGCAGCGCTACACGCTGCGGCACGGCGCGCTGCGGTACTGCAGGCCTTCCTCCCCTTCTTAAAGGGGAGGGGCCTGCTGCAGCGCGATCTGAGATCGCGAGTGCCGGCAAAAGAGCCCGGCACCGAGGAGAAGTGCCGGGCTCTTGGGAGACAGCTGGCACAACGCGGGGGGAGAGGGGGCTCAGGAGGCTAGGGATGGCTGCGCGAAGAGGTGCTGGCAGGCGGCCAGCAAAAAAAATGGCCGCCCCGCACCTCAGCGCCTCTACCGCCGCAGGTAGACCCTCCTGAACCGGTCGCAAATTGCAACCGGCGTTACAGCGGGGGGCGCTACCAAACTTGGCGATCGGGGCAGTAGCGGGGCGCTGCGCACACTGATGACGTCATCGGTGGCGGTGCAGCGCTACCGGCTAATGCCGCCATTAGCGCCCCGCTAAATTTCACGGGCGGCGTGGCCAGTGGCGCTAAACCCACTAAGTGCCCTCTTCGGGCGCTAACTGGTGGCGCAGCCCACCAAATTTCTAGGCCTAAATCTTTACTCTGATATAGAGGAGCTCTACTAATTACTCGAACCTTTCTTCTCCTGGAATAGTGATGATCACTTGATGAAAGTGCTGCTGCCACTTCTAATTGTGCTTCACTGTTTACCTGTACATTCTCTTCCTTGCCTGTAATCTATCAGTTAAATCATAGGAGCCATATTTAGGAAGCCTTGTTATTAAACTATTAAAATTCCACAATGCATCCTGGCAATCAATCAATAACTCCGATTATGTCAAATGGCAATGGAGGATATATGACCCATAGCTTCCTTACCTCAGCTCCTGTGCCACAGGCTCCACTGGAACTGTCAACAGAGGGAATATGAGAATAAAAACAGGTAAGTTTACATTTCCACTACAAGAGCTTCTGCTGTTTGCACCTGTCTCGCTGTGCTGACTCCAGCTGTAGTGTCAAAACCACAGGTGAGCTTAAGTTCACAGCAATGTCACTGGTAAAGTCATTACAAGTTTATTTTCACTAGGAACAATACATTCATTGTACACATTTAAACCCGAGTGATATAGCATACAGTGGCTCCAGTTTTCCCGTCTTTGATGCCAGTTTTCCTGTCTCTGCTCCTGGCTAATGAACTTTACAAGCTATGGTGTGCAAAGTACCACTTTCCCTGCTAGTGCAGTGCTGGTCCAAATTAATGCTTAGAGCTCATTTTAAAGAACTTCTAGACAGCTTTCCCTTTTAGCACAATATATGCATTAGTGTGAGTGCTTATATCTGTCCAAGAGACTAAGACCTGGAAATTACACTGTGCAATAATAACATAAAAATGCTCAATGCATCTGCTATTTTAAAGAAGCCATAAGCCCAATTTCATAAGAATGTCTTAAGCATTTGTACAGTATTATCACAAAGTCTAATTTCCAGGGTTAGTTGTTTTGTTTCATTTTAAATATTTTACAGAAATAAGAAAGGAAAAAGGAGATGGATATGGACTTCAGGCTATGGCAATAATCCATCTGAAACTGTTTTTGTTTTAAATAAATAACTTACATTTATATAACACTTTCACATCCTCAGGATGCCTCAAAGTGCTTCACAGCCAATAGATTACTTTTGAGGTTCAGACATGGTGACCACTTTATAACAGCAAGATCCCACAAATAACATATGACCAGTTGATCTGTTTTTGGTAGTGCTAGTTATGGGAGAAATGTTGGCCAGAACATCAGAACAACTCTCTACTCTTCTTCAAAAAACACCATGGGATTTTTCTTACATCCACCTAAACGGGCAGACAAGTCTTACCTGAAAGACCGTACTTCTGACAGTACAGCACTCTCTCAGTACTGTGCTGAGATATCAGCATAAGTTATATGCTTAAATCCTATAATGGGGCATAAATAATACAACCTTCTAACCCAGATGTATGAGTGTTACTATCACTGAGCCAAGCTGATTATTTTTTAACTGAGAACAGCTATTCTATGATCTGAGTTCGTTCAGCATAATGTTGGGAAGCAGGTCATTTGAAGCGCTGACCCATTCTGATATACACCCCTGCACCACCCTTCCTTCATTTGAGAGATACTCTAAATTCCTTCTGCTCTGAAAGGGGGATATTCTGTAAATGGTGCAACAATTTTTCCACATTAGTGGGGAAACTAGCTACAGTAGTAATCTTGAGATTAAGAAATGTTTTGGGCCAAAAAATTACTTTTATTACTGATTTCTTTGTAGTTATGCTCTAATTATAAAATTGTGAAAAAAGTTACTGTAAACAGTAACAAAAGTAGGGACATATTTCTGCTCCTACCATATCAGTGTGAGGCAAACATAGGTAGATAGACTGAATACTGAACAGTCAGGCTATGAATAGAGATTACTCCAACATTGCCAAATGATATATAGCATTTTAGTACATTTTATGTGCCATGACTGCAATTATGCATTATGGAGCTGTGGAAGGAGCAGAGAGTAAAATTGATTTGTTTTCTGTGCATCACAGGACATCTGCATTTTTTAATTTTAAAAGAAAAAAACTGGCTTCAATCAATAGCACAGGTAAAGTGTTCCATTTTTCATAACTTTTGTAAAACAAACAAAACAAAGATTGGAAACAAAAATGTCAGAAAAGAATGTCCAAAAGGTATTAATGACTTTATTCTTTGCTTTAAAAAGAAACCGATTTGTATAAATTTGAAACACTGGAGGCAATGGCTTTGGACTCACCAGTAAGTAAGCCCAATAGAGAACCAGGCAAACTGGCATCTATCTCCGTATTCAGATGGCACAGCTGATCCGCATGGCACACCACTGAATAAAATTACATTTTTATGCTCTGGTGCACTCGGCTATTAGTATCACACCAGCAGAGATTACAAAATTCTACCTCATGTTTCATGATGGTCTACATGAGTCAATCTATTTCATATTTAAGTTGCACAGATGTAAGTAATGTAGTTTCCACTGCTTTAAGCAAGAAAATGAATTAACATAAATGGTAATTTTTTTGCTTGTATTAGAATATTAATAATATTTTAAAATGTTTTATCACCCTTCTTGTAATGCTGGTTTTGTATTATTCAACAAGGAAAAATCATGTGACTAAAAGAGGAGGTAATTTTCAGAGTTCACGCTGCTGGCAGACTCTCCACTGTTGGCCGTATGTATTGAGAAATTGCAGGCATGCTGCCTATAGTTCACCATCCATTAAAATCGATAAATGGAAAATCATGGGCCACATGCCCGTAATTTTCCAATATGCATTGCCGGTAAGAAAGCTCCCACTGGCATTCCAAACTCAGAAGGTTCGTCCTATTATCTTTATACATTTGCTCATTGTCCCTGGGACTTTAGCACTCTGGAGTTGTGGAATGGACAAAAACAGTACAATTAGTCATCATTGTGCAAAATATTTGGGGTAGAAATTGTATCTCGTTGCTCCTGATTGGTAAATGAGGGCCAATTTTGGGGCCCAACATCCCATGCCTAAAGAACTGCTGAACAATGTCTTACATTGGATCATGCCATTATTCAGGCATCCCTGGCAGCTGCCTAAAACAGGCATTAGTCCCTTGCATATGTAAATGAGGGGCCCAATGCCTGTTTTAGCACACACCACCCCCCAGCCCCCCGCCCCTCCTACTACTAAATTGGAGATCACAGAGTAGAGCAGGAGCTCGGGATTCCTCAGTGGCCACTGTGGCCTAAGCAGAGGCTGCCACCAAAAGCTTTGCTTTTGTATAAAAATGTTAAGAATGTTCCTGTGGAGCCAGGAGGAGCAGGAGTGTTCCCCTGACTCCACAGTATGCATGATCAGCTGCTACACTGTTGTCACTCCACCTCCCTCCCAGGAATTACCTTCAGGCCATTGCCATGAGGCAAGTTGAAATTTTTGAGGAAGTAACCAAAATAGTGTACAAGGGAAAGTCTATGGGTGTAGTTTATATGGACTTCCAGAAGGCATTTGATAAGGTTCCACATAAGAGACTGTTAGCTAAAATTAAAGATCATGTAATGGAAGGCAAATTATTAACCTGGTTAGGAGATTGGTTAGGCGGTAGAAGACAGAGATTAAAGATAATAGGTATGTACTCGAATTGGAAGGAAGTGACTAGTGGTGTCACACAAGTACCTGTGCTGGTGCCTCAACTATTCACTATTTATTAATGAGTAAGATAGCACGATAGAGAGCCATGTATCCAAGTTTGCTGATGATACAAAGATTGGTGATATAGTAAGTAGTGTAGATGGGAGCATAACATTACAAAAAGACATTGATAGATTAAGTGAGTGGGCAAAACTGTGGCAGATGGAAATGCAATGCAGGTAAGTGTCAGGTCATCCATTTTGGAACAAAATAGATTATAGATCCTGTAGTGTATGTAACGTTCCACCTTTAAGAGAACTATTTTAAGGGTTGCACTACTTTATCTTGGCTGCTGTATACTGTAATACCGGTGGTGACCACACCGGTATATAAGTGCTGTGTAATGATTTATTTGGCAGTTCCGCCCTGACCTTCGACTAGTAAAGACCTGTTAAATTTTACTCTTGTGGTCTGTGTAGTAATTCTCAATATAACACACAGACTTAACAGTGGCGACGAGTACGATCTTACCCTGCGGCAGAGATACATCCAAGGCAGTTTAACGGGCGTCGAGAGGAGGCATCCGCCCTCATCATTCTGCTGAGAGAAGACTCGGGTCTGCAGAGCAAAGGAAGAATTCTGACACGAAGCCTTCCATCAGCAACAGGCAGTGATCATCCCTTCTATCACGGTGGTGGGTAAGCCGATCAGCGACGAGCAGCAAGTCGGCCACGTTGGCTGTGAAATAGGGGAGGGAAGATCGGAGGATATAAGGGCGGAGAACTCGACCACGGCCGGGGAAAAGAGCCGGACAGAAGTCGGGGCCAGAGGCGCTGAGACTGGGGCAGCGTAAGGCACGGAAGCCGCGGTGAATGCAAACGCAGCCGGTGTGAGAGACCGGGCTGCAAGCGGGCTGGGAGACGCAACAGCGTCGAGAGCAAGCTCGACCGCGACCGGTAAAAAAAGACTGGGCAGCTACCGAGGCCGCGAGGCGCAGCGACCGGGACAGCGAGAGGCGCGGGAGAAAATTTTTAAAAAAACCGCGGAGAACTCAGCCGCAGCCGGGGGGGAAAGGACCGGACTGCAAGAGGGGCTGGGAGGCACGATTCGAGAACCGCTGGGGAGGGCGAATGCAGCAATACGGCAATCGCCATTACAGCCAGCGGGGGAGAAAGGCAAATGCGGGAAGCCGCCATTTTCGTGGGCGGGGAAGAAGACAAGCGCGGGAAACCGCCATTTTGAAAAAAAAAAGTTAAAGAAAAATTTCTTTTTGTTTTCTCAAGAAGGTCGCGAGGATGCCTAAGCGTGGTAACATCAACGATTTCGATCCCGATGTTGAAGATTGGGCCACGTATGTAGAACGCATAGAGATATATTGTAAGGCAAATAAAATATCTAATGAAGATAAAGCACTAACCTTACTAAACTCAATGGGTGCAAAGACATACGGGCTGTTGAAGCATCTTCTATCACCAGCTAAACCGGCGGATCAGACTTTCGCTAATATTGTTGCTGTCCTGAAGGACCATTTGAACCCCACACCGCTGATGTTAGCGGAACAATTTAAATTTTATGCGAGAACGCAACTGAAAGAGGAAAGCAACGCGGAGTACTTAATTGAACTGCGTAAGCTAGCGAAATATTGTCAGTTTGGGGAAAGTCTGA
This sequence comes from Somniosus microcephalus, assembly GCF_052327205.1. Classification (NCBI taxonomy): domain Eukaryota; kingdom Metazoa; phylum Chordata; class Chondrichthyes; order Squaliformes; family Somniosidae; genus Somniosus; species Somniosus microcephalus. The sequence continues at coordinate 124,813,007 of NC_140993.1, forward strand.
CAGAGGCACTGAGAGACAAATTCGTGTGTGGATTGTCGAAAGAAGGAACACAAAAGCGGCTGGTTGAAGAGAATGATCTTACACTTGATAAGGCTGTCTCTATTGCAGCATCGCACGAAGCCGCAGCGAGAGGCACTGCGGAAATGCAGCTGAAGGCAGCGGTACTCAGCGTAGATCAAATGGCTTCGGGTACAATGAAATGTTATCGTTGTGGAAAGACAACACACGATCAGAACCAATGCTGGTTTAAAAACCAGGAATGTAGAAAATGTGGCAAGCTTGGTCACATAGCTAAAGTATGCCGGTCAGGAAAGAAGACCAGCAACAAAAAGTCACCGCAGGGAAAGTGCAGAAAGGTACATAAGGTGGCTGAGAAGAGTTTGGATGGACAGAATTCGGATTCAGACTCCAACAGCCAGGAACTGGGTAGTCTGAGAATTCACAATGTGAGTAAGGAAGCTGACCGACAAACTATCTGGGCCACACTGCAGATAGCAGGAGTCCACGTGAAGATGGAGTTGGACACCGGATTGGCGTTGACGGTCAGGAATAAGATTACAAAAAGTTATTCACACATATTCCCCTGCGGGATACGGAGATAGTATTGCAGACATACACGGGGCAAAAAGTATACCCCATCGGAAAGATAAAAGTCAAGGTGATACACAAGGGCAAAGAACACCAAGGAATGGAATTATATGTACTACCTGAGGGAGGTCCACCACTTCTGGGACGGGAGTGGATCAGGAAAATAAATATGGACTGGCACTCCCTAAAAGCAATAACGGTAGATTCCGGAAAGAAAGATGTCAAACCTGAATGATTGTCCAGAATATTGGATGAGGCTAAAGAGGTGTTCCAACAGGGACTGGGAACACTGAGAGGAATTAAGGCAAAAATCAAGATTGCAGAACATGCAAACCCAAAATTTTTCAAAGCTAGACCGGTACCTTATGCGATACGACCTGCTGTGGAAGCTGAACTGGAAGGGCTTGAACATTCAGGAGTGCTGTCTAAGGTGGACTGGAGTGAGTGGGCCATGCCCATTGTTCCCGTCATGAAGCGTTCATCGAGTAACAAGCCAGGGGAACCGGGGAATGTAGTGTCCGTGTGTAGATAAAGACACTGAAGACAGGAGTTGGTTCATAGGTATTTACTAAGCAAGTCTGGGGGGGGGTGGGGGTGTCTAAGGGATATACACAACACACAGGCTTATATAGCCCAAGTGGCAATCACTGGCATTACGCAAACCTGGGGCTCTTAAAGGCACATACACCACCATTGCTCTTAAGGGCACATACACCACAATTCCTCCCCTTCTAGCTAACTAGTACATCATATTTTAAGTAATTATTAATTAAATGTTATATGCAAAATAAGATACATTGCTGTATTAATTAATTATAAGTTAGTCTCTCAGGAGGCTTCCTGACTCGGTCCGGATAACGCCTCGGGGGTGTAGTAGTTTCTGGTGGTGTAGTAGGTTCTTCTGGCAAGGCTGATTCGGCTTGAATGCCAGTGTCGGGTTCATCGGGTTCCAGTCTCACCGGATCGGAGGTAGATATGGGTATATCTACTTCATCGTTAGATGTATAGAGTGGTGGTGTAGGTTGTCCCTTTTCGGATGACTTGATGATTTGGTCAGCATGGCGTCTTATTATGCTTTCTCCGATGTCCACGGTATACATCAGTGGTCCTAGTCGTGTGCAGATAGTTCCAGGCTGCCATTTCTCGGTACGGTAGTCCCGGGCCAAAACCGGTTGGCCTATCTGGAAGGTCCTAGTTGGCTTTTCATTCATGCCCTGAAACTGCCGGTTCTCCACGTCCCTTCGGATGTTGGGCTTGACCAAATCCAGCCGGCATCTTAGGTTTCTATTGTAGAACTTCATGGCAGGAGTTTGGTTAGTAACCATATGTGTTGCATTCCTATATGCAAATAAGAAGTTATCCACCTTGTGCTGAAGTTTTATGTCTTCATTACTCATGGCCTTTATGGCCTTCTTGAAGGTCTGGACAAACCTTTCAGCCAATCCATTGGTGGCGGGATGGTATGGGGCGGACGTGTAGTGCTTTACCACATTGTTCTTTAAGAACTTTCTGAATTCTTCGGACACAAATTGCGGTCAATTATCAGAACATATCTGTTCCGGCAGCCCATTCCTGGCAAATATGGTCCTTAATACTGTGATGGTTTTCTCCGTGGTGGTGGAGGGCATCTTTATTACCTCCGGCCACTTGGAGTGTGCATCAACTGCGATTAGAAACATTGAGTCCATAAATGGACCAGCAAAGTCGATGTGCACCCTTTGCCAGGGAGATGAGGGCCACTCCCATGGATGTAGAGGGGCTTGTGGTGGAGCGTTTTGGACCTTCTGGCATCCTAGGCAGCTCTTGGTCATTTCTTCGATGTCTCCATCGATACCTGGCCACCATACAAACGCCCTAGCTAGGTTCTTCATTTTCACTCCACCCAGATGCCCCTCGTGAAGCTCCTTTAGCACTTTATCCCGGAGTTTGGGTGGAATCACCACTCTGGATCCACACATCAAGGTTCCTCGGCACACTGACAGCTGTTCTCTTCTTTGCGAGAATGCTGGCAACAGTGGCTCGCCATGTGCTGGCCATCCCTTCACTGTTAAATCGTAGACCCGTGAGAGAGTAGGGTCATTTCTTGTCTCCCTTTCAATGGCAGAATTTGTCACCGGTAGACATTCCACTATGGTAGAGTGGAATATCTCTACTGGGTCTACTGTAGGTGTCTCTTCTATCGTTGGCAACGGTAGGCGCGATAAACCGTCAGCATTCCCATGCTGTTTTGACCCTTTGTATTCAATGTTGTATTGGTGTGCCCCTAGAAAAAGGGACCACCTCTGTAGTCTTTGTGCCGTCATAATGGGGACACCTTTTTTAGGGTTGAATATGGAGATGAGGGGTTGATGGTCAGTCAGCAAGGTAAATTTTTGTCCGTGTAGGAAATGGTTGAATTTCTTCACTCCCCATACCAGGCTGAGTGCTTCCCTGTCTATTTGGGCATAGTTACGCTCAGCTGAGTTTAATGAGCGTGACGCAAAAGCTATCGGCAGTTCTGAGCCATCAGGGAATCTATGGGATAATACCGCTCCTGTGCCGTAAGGGGATGCATCGCACGCCAGTCTGATTGGTAGTGATGGGTTGTAATGAGCCAAAACTTTCTCGGATGTGATTAAGTCTTTACATTTATGGAAGGCACGTTTACAGTCTTCGTTCCATTTCCAAATCACTCCTGTCTGTAGAAGATCATTAAGAGGGTGTAGAATAGTTGATAAGTTCGGTAAAAATTTATGATAGTAATTTATTAATCCCAGGAATGACCTTAATTGTGAAACATTTTCAGGTGCTGGGGCTTTTATAACTGCTTCAATTTTTTCAGGTGACTTATGCAACCCTTCCTTATTAATTATGTGGCCACAATATGATATCTGATTTTGGAAAAATTCGCACTTGGGGCGATTTGCTCGTAGGCCCCGTTCTTTCAGCCTAGTGAGCACCTGCTCCAAATTGGCAAGGTGCTCGTTGTCGTTTTCTCCTGTTATAAGGATGTCGTCTAGGTAGCATTGAGTCCCCGGAATCCCTTGCAGGACTTGCTCCATAGCTCTTTGCCAGATAGCTGGAGCTGATGCTACTCCAAAAACCAGTCGATTGTACTGGTACAGGCCTTTGTGTGTGTTTATTGTGAGATACTTTTTAGAGGTCTCCTCAACCTCCATCTGTAGATATGCCTGTGCCAAGTCAATTTTTGTGAAACGTTTCCCTCTGGATAGTGAGGCGAAAATATCTTCTATCCTCGGAAGAGGATACTGTACCGTGTGAAGGACCGGGTTTACAGTCACCTTAAAGTCCCCACAGATGCGAATTTTTCTCTGTTCCTCAGAGTTATTTTTCAATGCTTTTTTCATGACTGGAACGATGGGTGTTGCCCATTCGCTCCAATCTACTTTGGATAATACGCCTGCCTTTTCCAAATTCTCCAGCTCTGCCTCGACTGCCGGACGTATTGCGTATGGCACCGGTCTTGCCTTAAAAAATTTTGGAATTGCTGTATCTTCCACTTTTATTGAGGCGGTGATGCCTTTCAAGGTTCCTAGTTTCTCTTGAAACACTTCTTTGGCGTTGGCCAAGATGTCTTTTAATCGTTCAGGTATGATGTCATCATTGTTTTTTTCCTTACTGGTCACTGTCAGTGCCTGAATGGAGTGCCAGTCTAAACGTATCTTCCTTATCCATTCACGTCCCAACAACGGTGGACCACCATCTTGTAGAATGTATAAATACAACTTTTTTATTTCTTTGCCGTTGTATACCACAGGCACCCTTATTTTTCCTTTGGGGTAGACTTTCTGCCCCGTATATGTTTTTAAGATAATAGATGTGTCTTTTAGAGGTATATGCGAAAATAGCCTCTCGTAATCTCGTCGATTTATCACGGTTAGAGCTGATCCTGTATCCAGCTCCATTTTAACTGGGGACCCTGCTATTGTGAGGGTAACCCAAATGGTTTGGTAATCTTCATTGGCAATTATATTGTGTAATTTGAGAGAGCTTAGTCTCTTGTTCCCAGAGTCGCTATCGCTCTTCTGGTCTTTGGAGCTACTGTCCGTCATCATTTGTACCTTTCTGTGCTTTTCCTTATTGATTCTTTTCCCGTTAGTGGATTTTTTATTTTCAGATCGGCATACACGTGGAATGTGTCCTATCTTTCCGCATCGCTTGCATGCTTTTTCTTTGAACCAGCAATCCCTCTGGTCATGGTTGGATCTGCCGCATCGATAACATTTCTTGAAACCCCGTGTCATTTCATGGGTGCCGAAGTCCTGTGGCCTTTGCTTTATCTTTGCCACTCCTATTGCACTGAAAGCCTTGTCCAGTGTTAAATCTTTTCTAGAAGATACCTTCTTTTGTGTTTCTACACTTAGGGGATCGCAGATGAATTTGTCTTGCAGAGAATCTGCCAGTCTTGCCTCGAATTGGCAGTGTAGGGTATCAACAATCTCTTCAAAATTCTTGTCCATCGGTTCGGCTGGAGTGATTAAGTTGCGTCACAGCTTGTATGTTTCTGCGCCCATTAGATCCAGAAGAACTGAAGCTTTTTGTTCATCTTCTATTCCATTTGCGGTGCAAAACACCTCCACTCTTTCTACATATGTGGTCCAATCCTCTATCTTGTTATCAAAAACATCAATATTGCCAAAGTTAGGCTCTGTTTCGTTATCAAAAGCATCAATATTGCCAGACTTAGGCATTTCAAAAAAAAGATATGGCGCTTCCCGCGCTTTTTTTTTCTCTGTAGCAACGATATGGCGCTTCCCGCGCTTCCCCGCCGCTGCTACTGATAACAACGCTGTTTTACTGTGGTTTCCGTTTATACACTGTTGGAGACTCGTTCCCGACGGAGGTCTAAATGCTGACCTGCTTGCCGCGCCGGCCGTCTCCCGAGTGCACCCTCCCAGTCCGCTATTGCTTGCCTCCGATTTCGCTGCTTGTCTCAGCTGTAGAGCCCGCCGCTGGAGCCCCAGCCTGACGCCCAGGAAGGATTAGCGCAGTACCTGCCACCAGCTTGGCCAGCTGGTGAAACCACAGTTTCTATTACTTCCTTGAGTCTTCTGGACGCTGGAGGAATCGATGTCCTTGAGGTGCTGCCGAATTGCAGGTAAGTCCGTTTCCACTTCGTCGCCACTGTAGTGTCCGTGTGTAAATAAAGACACTGAAGACAGGAGTTGGTTCATAGGTATTTACTAAGCAAGTCTGGGGGGGGTGGGGGTGTCTAAAGGATATACACAATACACAGGCTTATATAGCCCAAGTGGCAATCACTGGCATTACGCACACCTGGGGCTCTTAAAGGCACATACACCACCATTGCTCTTAAAGGCACATACACCACAGGGAAGGTCCGCATCTGTGGAGACTTCAAGATCACAGTTAATCCGGTGCTTCACACGGTGCAATATCCGCTTCCGCGGATTGAGGATATCTTTGCTTCATTGTCTGGCGGGAAACACTTCACCAAGATAGACCTAGCGCAAGCGTACTTACAGATGGAAGTTGAGGAAGAGTTGCGCCAGTACCTCACAATCAACACGCACAGAGGCTTGTATCGATATAATAGACTGGTTTTTGGAGAGGCTTCGGCTCCAGCAATTTGGCAGAGGGCCATGGAGCAGGTATTACAGGGAATTCCAAGCACTCAATGTTACTTGGACGATATCCTGATTACTGGAGAGGACGATGAGGAACACCTCGCAAATTTGAAACTGGTGCTCACCAGGTTGAAGGAATATGGCCTTCGAGTTAATCGCCAGAAATGTGAGTTCTTTCAGAAACGGATCTCATACTGTGGTCATGTCATTGACCAGGAGGGGCTGCACAAGTCACCTGACAAGATCGAAGCTGTTGTGAAGGCTCCCGCTCCGGAAAATGTATCCCAGTTGAGGTCGTTCCTAGGGTTGATTAACTATTACCATAAGTTTCGGCCAAATCTATCCACGGTGCTGCACCCGCTGAATGCTCTGTTGCAGAAAGAAGTGCCATGGAAGTGGAGCGAGGACTGTAAGAAGGCCTTTCGCAAAAGCAAGGCATTGATCACCTCAGAGGAAGTGTTGGCTCACTTCAACCCAACGCTACCTATTCGTCTAGCTTGCGATGCTTCCCCTTATGGTATTGGAGCAGTACTCTCACACAAGTTGCCAAATGGCTCGGAAAGGCCAGTCGCATTTGCATCCAGATCATTGACCTCCGCTGAGCGCAACTATGCTCAGATAGATAGGGAGGCTCTCAGCCTTGTGTGGGGAGTAAAGAAGTTCAATCATTACCTGCAGGGCAAGAAGTTTACACTGCTGACAGACCACCAGCCGTTGGTATCCATATTCAACCCTAAAAAGGGCGTTTCCATTATGACAGCGCAAAGGCTACAGAGGTGGTCCCTTTTCCTAGGGGCACACCAATATGACATAGAATACAAAGGATCAAAACAGCATGGGAATGCTGACGGTCTATCGCGCCTACCGTTGCCAACGGTCAGTGGACCCAGTGGAGATGTTCCACTCAACCATAGTGGAATGTCTACCAGTAACAAATTCTACCATTGAAAAGGAAACGAGAAATGACCCGACTCTCTGACGAGTCTACGATTTAACGGTGAAGGGATGGCCAGCACATGGCGAGCCACTGTTGCCAGCATTCTCGCAAAGAAGAGAACAGCTGTCAGTGTGCCGAGGAACCTTGATGTGTGGATCCAGAGTGGTGATTCCACCCAAACTTCAGCATAAAGTGCTAAAGGAGCTTCACGAGGGGCATCTGGGTGGAGTGAAAATGAAGAACTTAGCCAGAGCATTTGTGTGGTGGCCAGGTATCGATGGAGACATCGAAGAAATGACCAAGAGCTGTCTAGGATGCCAGAAGGTCCAAAACGCCCCACCACAAGCCCCTCTACACCCATGGGAGTGGCCCTCATCTCCATGGCAAAGGGTACATATTGACTTTGCTGGTCCATTTATGGACTCAATGTTCTTAATCGCGGTGGATGCACACTCCAAGTGGCCGGAGGTAATAAAGATGTCCTCCACCACCACGGAAAAAACCATCACAGTATTAAGGACCATATTTGCCAGGAATGGGCTGCCGGAACAGATCTGTTCTGATAATGGACCGCAATTTGTGTCCGAAGAATTCAGGAAGTTCTTAAAAAACAATGGGGTTAAACACTACACGTCCGTCCCATACCATCCCGCCACCAATGGATTAGCTGAAAGGTTTGTCCAGACCTTCAAGAAGGCCATAAAGGCCATGGGTAATGAAGACATAAATCTACAACATAAGGTAGATAACTTCTTGTTGGCGTACAGGAATGCAACACATGCGGTCACAAACCAAACTCCCGCCATGATGTTTTTCAATAGAAGACTAAGATGCCGGCTGGATTTGATCAAGCCAAACATCAGAAGGGACGTAGAGAACCGGCAATTTCAAGGCATGAATGAAAGGCCAACTAGAACCTTCCAGATAGGTCAACAAGTTTTGGCCCGGGACTACCGTACCGAGAAATGGCAGCCTGGAACTATTTGCAAACGACTAGGACCGCTGATGTATACCGTGGACATTGGTGAAAGCATAATAAGGCGCCATGTTGACCAGATCATAGAGTCATCCGAAAAGGGCCAACCTACTCCACAACTCTATACGCCTAATGATGAAGCAGAGATACCCATAGTATCTACCTCCGATCCGGTAATACTGGAATCAGATGAACCTGACACTGGCATTCAAGCCGAATCGACCTTGCCAAAAGAACCTACTACACCACCGAAAACTACTACACCACCGAGGCGTTATCCGGACCGAGTCAGGAAGCCTCCAGAGAGACTGAATCTGTGAACTGTTTTTACATGAAGTTGTGTATATATGTTATGATGTTATGTTTAATGGGAATATATACTGTTAACCTAAAAAGGGATTGTAGTGTATGTAACGTTCCACCTTTAAGAGAACTATTTTAAGGGTTGCACTACTTTATCTTGGCTGCTGTATACTGTAATACCGGTGGTGACCACACCGGTATATAAGTGCTGTGTAATGATTTATTGGGCAGTTCCGCCCTGACCTTCGACTGGTAAAGACCTGTTAAATTTTACTCTTGTGGCCTGTGTAGTAATTCTCAATATAACACACAGACTTAACAGATCCGAGTGTTATTTAAATGGTGGAAAGCTAAGAACAGAGGAGGTCCAAAAAGATTTAGGGGTTCATGTACACAGATCACTAAAATGTAGTGGTCAGATACAAAACATAATCAAAAATGCTAATGGAATGTTAGCCTTTATAACTAGAGGGCTAGAATATAATGGGGATAAAGTTTTGCTACAGCTATACAAAGCCCTGGTTAGGCAACATCTGGAGTACTATGCACAGTTTTGGGCAACGCACCTTCAAAAGGATATATTGGCCTTGGAAGGAGTGCAGCACAAATTCACCAAAATGTTACCAGGGCTCCAAGTGTTAGATTATGAGAAGAGATTACATGAACTAGGCTTGTATTCCCAGGAATATAAAAGGTTATGGGGTGATTTGATTGAGGTTTTTAGGATTTTGGAAGGAATTGATAGGATAAATAGAGAGAAGCTTTTTCCGCTGGTGGGGGAGTATGGGACAAGGGGACATAACCTTAAAATCAGGGCCAGGCCATTCAGAAGAGAAGTTAGGAAACACTTCTTCATGCAAAGGGTGGTAGAAGTGTGGAACTCTCCCACAGAAAGCAGTAGATGCTAGCTCAATTAATAATTTTAAATCTGAGATCGATAGATATTTGCTAGACAAGGGTATAAAAGGATATCGAGCCAAGGCAGGTGGATGGAGTTAAGATACAGATCAGCCGTGATCTCATTGAGTGGAGGAACAGGCTGGAGGGGCTGAATGGCCTACTTCTGTTCCTATGTTCCTAAGGAGGCACAGTGGTCAGCACACATGATTCATGGTGCTCCGAATTTTCCAGTGGTTAATTTTAATGACTTGAGCATTTGAATTGGGTGCGTGATTGATACACTCGATTCCCTGTTCCACAGTCCCATTGAGCAAGGATTCATCCTTGGAGTCATTCCTTGCAAAATGTCCCTGAATGTCTCTACAGAGTAGAAAATTACATCTGAATGGATGTTCCACTACTAGACCAATGGGAAGGTCACCAGAATAGAGGGTTATGTGACCTTCCACTAATTGTTTCCCAGAACCACACCCAAGCTGTAGACCATCAGGGATCATATGCATATTCCATCAATAAATAACCATTAGATGCATACTCCACCACACGATCAGATACATACTTCACCAATGAACGATAGGGATTGCACAATAAAAAGCACAGCTAGATGTTAACTGTACCACTGGATAGCAGAAATTGGACACAAACATCACCAAGAACACCAACTTGTCCACAGAAATCAGACACATGGGCCTCGATTTTAACTGACCCGTGGAGTCAGGATTGGAGGCGTGCAGGGGGTTAAAGTCCCGAATTCGGGGGTCCCGACACCATCCCGCCCCCAACCCAATACCAAGTAAGTTTCAAAGGAGGCGGGTACCCGCCCCGCACTGGGACCCGCCTACCCGAGGCGGGAAGGGATTAGTGACAATTAACTGCCTGTTAACAGGTAGTTAACAGGCAGTTTTTAGCCTAATCCCTATTTTAAACCTTGAAGTGTGGGATTCCCGATGGCTCCAAACCACGCCAAGTTAGAGGAGTCGGGCCGTCGGGTTGAAGGACTTGGAGGGGTCAAGATGTCGGTGTTCAGGTGAGTGATGGGTGCATGAGTGCAAAGGTAAGTGTGTTTGGTGTGTCTAAAGTGTGTAAAGAAGTTTAAATTACCTGTACTTACCTTTTTAGCCTTCCTTCCTCTAGGTTTCGGGAGTCCATCATCTAACCGGCACAGAAAGCAGAACGGCTGCGAACTGTCAAAAGTGACAGCCTGCAGCTTTCTGTGCCGGAGAGATTTCTAACTGAGTCTGTGTAGAAGGACTCAGGTTAGAAGTAAGACTGTCAGTGTTTGACAACTTCAAACAGCTGTGAAACACTGATATTTCATCTGTCAAAACATCTTGACAGATGAAATGTCAGCCTGTGACATCACCTGTTGCCGGATGGCCCTTAATTGGCCTGCTGAGCCCGCTGGGCGGGCTCAACAAGGTCAATCAAGTTAAAATTGTATGGATTAACCACATCTCGATGGAGGCGGGACTACAACCCCGAAAGTTGTAGTCCTGACTTCTGAGCGAAAATCACACCCATGGTTCTCAAAATTCCTGATGTTGGAGAGGGTGGAAATCATGATTTTTGCGCACAGGAACCAGGAATGTGGAACAAACTTGGTTCAGCAAGGATTCCATCTCAATTAGGCTTTCTCTTTAAATTCTGATAGGGAGCCATGGATGGATCTGCCATTCGAATTCCACCCACCCACCCCCGCCACCACCCCCCCCCAAATCAAGGGGGTATGTCTGTGGAAGTTACATGGTTCCTCCTGGAAATTTTGCCCTTCACGCCTTCCATAGGCCTCAGTGGAGCACACGCCAGCTGAGTGCTGTTGTGAGTCCCATTGAACTTAAAAAAACATATAGAAACATAGAAACTTAGAAGATAGGAGTAGGCCATTCGGCCCCTCGAGTCTGCTCTGCCATTTAATGAGATCATGGCTGATCATCCAAATTCAGTACCCTGTCCCTGCTTTCTCCCCATATCCCTTGAACCCTTTAGCCTTAAGAAATATATCTAATTCCTTCTTGAATATATTTAATGAATTGGCTTCAACTGCCTTCTGTGGTAGAGAATTTCACACGTTCACCACTCTCTGGGTGAAGAAATTCCTCCTCATCTCAGTCATAAATGGCTTACCCCTTATACTTAGACTGTGACCCCTGGTTCTGGACTCCCCCGCCATCGGGACATCCTTCCTGCATTTAGTCTGTCTAGTCTTGTTAGAATTTTATACGTTTCAATGAGATCCCCTCTCATTCTTCTAAACTCTAGCGAATATAAGCCTAATCGACCCAATCTCTCTTCATACATCATTCCTGCCATCCCAGGTATCAGTCTGGTGATTCTTCGCTGAACTCCCTCCATGGCAAGAACATCCTTCCTCAGATAAGGTGACCAAAACTGCACACAATACTCAAGGTGTGGTCTCACCAAGGCCCTGTACAACTGCAGCAAGACATCCTTGCTCCTGTACTCAAACCCTCTCGCTATGAAGGCCAACATACCATTTGCCTTCTTAACCGCCTGCTGCACCTGCATGCTTACCTTCAGCGACTGGTGCACAAGGACACCCAGGTCTCGTTGCACTTCCCCTTTTCCCAATCTATTGCCATTCAGATAATAATCTGCCTTCCTGTTTTTGACACCAAAGTGGATAACCTCGCATTTGTCCACATTATACTGCATCTGCCATGCATCTGCCCAATCACCCAACCTGTCCAAATCATACTGGAGTTTCTCTGCATCCTCCTCACAGCACACACACCCACCCAGCTTTGTGTCTTCTGCAAATTTGGAGATATTACATCTAGTTCCCTTGTCTAGATCATTAATATATATTGTGAATAGCTGGGTTCCTAGCACCGATCTCTGCGGTACCCCACTAGTCGCTGCCTGCCACTCAAAAAAAGACCCGTTTATTCCAACTCTTTGCTTCCTGTCTGCCCCAAAAGGCCCCAAACCTGGAGGGGATCGATTACCTTCCAAAAAAAGTTTGCTTGCTCCATGGGATGAGCTTGTTGGTGGTATTTAAATGTGGGCCGAACCCAAATCTGGTTTCGGGTGGAAGTCAAATTTTTCAGCCAGTCTCCAGCTTGAGGCCAGGACAGGTGGGGTCCATATTTTACTTGCGTTGCCAGAGATCCTCTTATCTGTAAGGAACTGGGCTGCTGTTAATTCTGATGAAAAACTTTAAAGTCTGAGGCCTAGAAATTGGGTTGGTAGCGCCGGCGCTGAGCGCCTAAAGAGGCCTAGAATTGGGGCGATACCCTATGTTGGGGCGTTCGCTATGAAGATAGCGACAACTGAGATATTGACTATACATTTAGCGCCTGCGCTAAGTGTTTGCACGCGCCCGCGAGCGCAAGCAGATCATGACGTCATTTCAGTGTGCAACGCCTTTTAGGAGCGCCTGAGCGCATATTGGGTGGCGCCCGGAGCCTTAACACCCAGCGCCATTAGTGACAGTTCGAGGGAGGGCTAGCAGGCCCTTCTCGGAGTAGGGGGGCGCTATTTAAAGGGGCCAGCTCTGGTGCAGAATCTTCAGCCACTTGGCCTGCTCATTGCGATCGTTGCTGGAGAGAGTTGGCGAGCTACTGTGGAGCGGAGTTCTGGGAATTTAGCTTTAGAGTACTTGGGACATTCAAACCTGTCTGAAGCACTTGCAGCACTACACCTAAAAGCCTTTTGACCAACTGGCATTGGAATGGGAGCTTCTTTGGAGGGCAACGGCCTCATCGCCCAACACTGTGAAGGGGCAGAGAGACGGCGGGAGAGAGGGCTGGGATTGGCCAGAAGGAGGAGGGGCAATGGAGGTCGGCCAATCTGACGGGAAGCTGCGAGGGTCTTTAGGCAGCAGGTGACAAGCCTTGACATGTCGGAGGAGCAGTGTTTGGGAAGGCGCCGATTCTGGAGGGACATTGTTACTGATCTGTGCCACCTGTTTGGTCAGGATCTGCAGCCGCGTGAACGGTGCAGAACCTCTCTGTCCGTGATCGCTAAACTGACTGATGGCCTCAATTTTTATGCCAACAGATCCTTTCAGTCAGCCACTGGGGACATTGCGACTGTCGCTCAGGTTGCAGTCCACTGTTGCATCCGGCAAGTTACAGATACCCTTTATAGGCGAAGGCGTCAATTCATGACCTTCCCTCTGACCCTGCACAAGCAGGCGGAGCGCACGCAGGGTGTAGCTTCTATTGCGGACTTCCCCATGGTGCAGGGGGCGAATGACAGCACACACATGGCTTTGAGGGCGCCATGCCATCATCCTTAGGACTTCCGCAACCGCATGGGGTTCCACTCCCTCAACATGCAGCTGGTCTGTCACCACCGCCAAATCATCATGGCAGTCACCGCGCATTTCCCAGGGTGCAGCCACAATGCCTTTATCCTGCGCTTGACCTCAGTTTGTAACCTTTTTGAGGGGCTGCCTCGAAGAAGAGGCTGGCTTACTGGGGACAAGGGCTATCCTCTCTGGCCATGGCTGATGACAACACTCCGTGTGGCCGACACCCCAGCAGAAGAGCTGATCAGCAGCGGCCATCAGGCGACCAGGCACAGTAAACAGCACACTATTGGTGTTGTCAAAAAGCGTTTCCGATGTCTGGAACATTCGGGGGGATCCCTGCAGTATTCGCCGCAGCAAGTGGGACACATCGTCGTCGTCTGCTGCATGCTCCACAACTTGGTGAATCGACGCACCCAGCCAATTCCAGCTGTCCCTCAACGACCAGCAGAGCAGGCGGAGGAGGAGGAGTATGAGGAGGAGGAGGAAGAGCAGGCGGAGGTGGAGGATGATGAGGAGGAGGAGGTGGAAGAGCAGGCGGAGGTGGAGGAGGCGGAGGAGGAGGAGGAGGAAGAGCAGGCGGAGGAGGAGGAGGCGGAGGAGGAGGAGGAGGAGGAGGAGGAAGATGGAAGGGCTGCTGAAAGTGGAAGGGCCATACGTCAGAGGCTCATCTGGACTCGTGTCGAGACCCCTGTGGCGGAATGATGAGAGTCTTAACTCATGCGCACTTTGGATGTTTGAGGGCCTCTGAATGCCAGCATCACTGAAACTAGTCACATGCACCATGCCACATTGAAACTTCTGTTTATTGGCACAAAAGTCTTTCATTACAGCTAAACAACGTAATGTCAACAGAAACCATAACTTTCAAAATAACTGTGAACTCTTCGGCAAAGCCGCAAAACTCAGCAAACCTTCTGCAAATATAACAACAGGTGAGGGTGTCCTTGAATTTGGACAAACAAATGTCTCAGCACCTCCCTCTACAACTGGCCCCTTGAGGGAGAACGACTTCTCTTTCGCGCCCGGCCCCTTCCCTCCCTGCTGCTCCTACGTAATTGGACCCCAGTGGCGGGCTCAAGGCTGGGGGACGCCTGCTGACTGTCTGGAAGGACAGAAGCCCCTGAGGGACGGCCTGTCCGACCTCTGGGCTTGGAGGGTGCGGACGCAGGATGATTGATGTGACCATGGCTGGAAGCAGTGTGGCCTGCAAGTGGTGGCAGCTGCAATGCAGGCGTCCCAGCGCTGGCATGTGCAATGGTCTCCTGCCGAGAGAGGACACCTGCACCATGGTCGGACGACACACTGGCTATCTGAGGGGAGCGGCTCAGCTCATCCGCCACAATCGCATGCTCCACTGATTCCTGGCCTTGTATGGGACTGGAAGGGCCCGGGGTGATCCTAACTGATGCAGAGAGGGTGGCTACAGTGAGAGATCGCGTTGCGTCAATCTGGGTGTGGAGGAGCCCAGCAAGTGACTGCGTGGCAACAGTGAGGACCTGTGTGCCAGGTGCCAGTGCTTCGGAGAAGGCCTGGACGGTTCTTCCCATTGCTTCGGACAAGGCAGGTGCCAACCGCTCCACTGCCTCGGACAAGCCCTGGACAGACCTTTCCAGGGATTGTCCGAAGCCCTGAACAGTCCTTTCCATAGCCGACTCAAAGCCGTGGACAGTCCTCTCCATTGTTGGGCCGAAGCCCTGGATAGTCCTGTCCATTGTTGCCCCGAAGCCCTGGATAGACCTGTCCATTGTTGCCCCGAAGACCTGGAGAGTCCTGTCCATTGTTGCCCCGAAGTCCAACATACTCTTAGCCAATGAATCTATTGACTCAGGCATCTTCTCGACTGCAGCCATCAGCTCCGTGTGTCTGACCCGGGCCTGTTTGCTCATCTCAGCCAGGCGACGCACCTCATCTGCACTCTGTTCAGCAGTCATCACTACCTGCCTTGCCCTCCGGGGAGACGGTGGCCGAACTTGCCTATCCCTCGTGCGTTGCTGCATGCCGTTTGGTCCGGCAACTGGTTCATCCTCAGAAGCCCCCCCTCCCCTCCAGGGGACTACTATCCCCAGTCTGTAGATGTGTCCGCTCCCCGGATTCTGCAACGGCTGGTCCGGATTCCTCCTGGTCCTCGCCTCCGGTGGCACTGGCACTGGCAGCTTCAGTGCGTTGAGCCCGAGTTGGTGCTGCTTCATCTGAATGTGGGAGGTGGAAGAGTGGCTTTAGCAAAAGGACAGGTTTGCTGAAATGCATGCCAGATTGCGGCAAGGCTCTGACATGGCTGCACACTGAGGATGCATGCTGGCGGGGGGACCAAGTGGAAGGCAACAGGTGAAAAAGGTGAGAGTCTTATCCTCGCTGTCGGAAATGGGGTCGGCAGATGCAGTGGTCACAGGACCAGACAGACGTCCTCCAAGTATCTGGTGCACTCTCTCCTCCAGATCCGTGAGAGTGACCACTTGTGGAGGTCCGCCACCGGTTCGACGCTGCTCCCTTCGGATCATCGCCAGCTTGGACTGCAGGGGAAAGAAGGGGAAGTTCTGTAACATGATGCCTTGAGACATCATCGCATGCCCCCCATGGTGCAAGAGCCCTTACATGAGGCCTTGAGAGATCATCGCATGCCCCCCATTGTGCAAGAGCCCTTACATGAGGCCTTGAGAGATCATCGCATGCCCCCCATGGTGCAAGAGCCCTTACATGAGGCCTTGAGACATCTGTCCATGTGTGTGCCCAGAAAGGGCCATGGGTGCATGCTGACAGATGGCCATTGGGGCATCATTGCAACAGGGTGTCCGAAGTCAGCTGCAGATGGAGGGAATCAGAAGTTTGCTAAACCATCACTCACCCTAACGATTCGTGTGAGGTCGTTGAATTTCTTCCTGCACTGAACAGGGGCCCTGGTCGCCATGCTGCTGGAGTTGACCCTCACAGCAACCTCCCTCCAAGATCGTTGGTCAGCCTTCTGATTCGGCCTCTTGCCATTGTCCGGATACAGGACATCTCGACGGCGCTCAACTGCAACCACCAAGTGGTCCAGAGCCTCAGTGCTGAAGCGCTCTGCTCTTTGCCTAACCTTCTCCATGCTGAACAAGTTTCTAATGCCAGACAAGGGCGAGCGCCGATTCTGAGGCCTACAGGGCGTTGGGTGTTGAAGCTCAGGCTGACTGACCCACCCCTTTAAGAGCCGGCCGGCGCCTGGAAGTCTCGTGGTTTCCCGTAATTGAGATCACCTGCGCTGCGCCCGTCCGCGTCGATATTGAGTAGCGCCTGAACTTTTGCGCCTTAGGAGCACCGTGCAACGGCTGAATTAGCGCCTCAATCCCCTTTGGGGGCGATGCAACCCAATATCTCGCCAGGCAGCGATAACTTTCGTCTGGCTATAAACTTAGCGCTCCGCCAGTTCTAACGCCTCAAGCAGGACTATACCCAATTTCTAGGCCTGAAACTCTAGTCTACGTTGAGTTATCTGGTCTCAACCAAAATATTTGCAGGGGCACTACAAGAGACTTCATCGCTTCTGGGTTTGGGAGGAGAAATCAGCTAGATAATTTCTGATTGTTATCCAGTGATCTCTGCTGGAAGTGCAACCCCCCTCCCCCCACCCCACCCGTGTGGGCGTTGGTTGAGATCAGGATTGCACTTAGCTGTGATGCCCCCAATGGCCAGGCAGCCAACACTCACTGTTGAAGCTCACAACTGAATAATGGCCACTTGGTTGAGGCACCAAATGGCAACCAGTACTCATGGAATTATGAAACAAAGAGCCAAAGGAGACAAGGTGGGGGGCGAAAATTGGCAACAAAAAAAAATGATACGCCATATTCAGTTTTTTGCTAGAGGTCGAGGTACAAGTGCAGACATTTACCCAGAAAATAGCAGAAAGTATATCCAGACATGTACTAAAATGCCCAATGCAATTTTTTCTATGTAGAATATTGGTTAGAAACAAGGGACTGACATCTTTGAACCTAAAGCAGCCTGCAATACAACTGCAGTACTGGTGTAAAACGGTTCTCAGTTCATCTTGATGCTGAAATGTGAGGCCTAACCTGACTCCAGAATTATACTACAACTTATTAGCATCAGTGCAAAGCAAAACAGCTTTGTAGTGTAAATGCAGCCGGAAATTTGTACATAAAAGCCAAAAGGACCATATAGACACTTTGGGGTTCAATTAAAATGCTCATACATAAAATTGATGAAGCAACTAAATTGGATCAATTTTTGTCTAGTTGCACAATGATCAACAGGTCATTGTCACCTTTCTTTGTTATTGTGATTCCATACTTTTCTTATTCCAGCTGTGGTAGCGGTATATGCCTACACCATATTCGGTATGGTAGCATAGTGGCTATGTTACTGAACTGCTAATCCTTGAGGACTGGACTAATGATCTAGAGATGTGAGTTCAAATCCCACCATGGCAGCTGGGGAATTTACATTCAGTTATTTAAATAAAATCTGGAATAAAAGCTAGTATCAGTAATAAAACTACCGAGATTGTCGTAAAAACCCATCTGGTTCACTGATGTCCTTTAGGGAAGGAAATTTGCCGTCCTTACCTGATCTGGGCTGTATGTGACGCCAGACCCACAGCAATGTGGTTGACTCTTAACGGTCCTCTGAAATGGCCTAGCAAGCCACTCAGTTGTACCAAACCGCTACAAAAAACAGTAAGAATAAACCGTCTGGACCACTCGGCACCGGCTTCAGACACGACAAATGCACACACAGTCCAGTCGACACTGCAAAGTCCTCTTCACAAACGTCTAGGGACTTGGGCGCAAAATTGGGAGAGCTGTCCCACAGACTAGACAAGCAACAGCCTGACATAGTCATACTCACAGAATCATACCTTTCAGCCAATGTCCCAAACTCCTCCATCACCATCCCTGAGTATGCCCTGTCCCATCGGCAGATCCACCAGAGGTGGCAGCACAGTGGTATACAGTTAGGAGAGAGTGGTCCTGGGAATAACCAACATTGACTCTGGACCCCATGAAGTCTCATGGCTACAGGTCAAGCATGGGCAAGGAAACCTCCTGCTGATTACCACCTACTGCCCTCCCTCAGCTGATGAATCAGTACTCCTCCATGTTGCACACCACTTGGAAGAAGCACTTGAGGGTAGCAAAGGCACAGAAAATACTCTGGGTGGGGGACTTCAATGTCCATCACCAAGAGTGGCTCGGTAGCACCACTACTGACCGAGCTGGCCGAGTCCTGAAGGACATAACTGCCAGTCTGGGTCTGCGACAGGTGGTGATTGAACCAACAAGAGGGAAAAACCTACTTGACTTCGTCCTCACCAATCTACCTGTCGCAAGTGCATCTGTCCATGACAGCATTGGTAGGAGTGACCAGCGCACAGTCCTTGTGGAGATGAAGTCCTGTCTTTACACTGAGGACACCCTCCATCATGTTGTGTGGCATGACCATTGTGCTAAATGGAATAGATTCAGAAGAGATCTAGCAGCTCAAAACTGGGCATCCATGAGGCATTGTGGGCCATCAGCAGCAGCAGAATTGTATTCCACCACAATCTGTAACATCATGGCCCAGCATATCCCTCACTCTACCATTACCATCAAGCCAGGGGACCAACCCTGGTTCAATAAGGAGTGTAGAAGAGCATGCCAGGAGCAGCACCAGGTGTACCTAAAAATGAGGTGCCAACCTGGGGAAGCTGCAGCACAGGACTACATGCATGCTAAACAGCAGAAGCAGCAAGCTATAGACAGAGCTAAGCAATCCCACAACTGACAGATCAGATCAAAGCTCTGCAGTCCTGCCACATCCAATCGTGAATGGTGGTGGACAATTAAACAACTAACGTGAGGAGGAGGCTCCATGAACATCCCATCCTTAATGATGGTGGAGCCTAGCACGCAAGTGCAAAAGACAAGGCTGAAGCATTTGAAACCATCTTCAGCCAAAAATGCTGAGTGGATGATCCATCTCAGCCTCCTCCTGAGGTCCCCACCATCACAGATGCCAGTCTTCAGCCAATTCGATTCACTCCACATGATAGCAAGAAACGGCTGAGCGCACTGGATACAGCAAAGGCTATGAGGCTTGACAACAACCTGGCAGTCATGCTGAAGACTTGTGCTCCAGAACTAGCCTCTAGCAAAGCTGTTCCAGTACAGCTACAACACTGGCATCTACCCAACAATGTGGAAAACTACCCAGGTATGTCCTGTCCACAAAAAGCAGGACAAATTCAATCTGGCAAAATACCACCCCATCAGTATACTCTCAATCATCAGCAAAGTGATGGAAGGTGTCGTCGACAGTGCTATCAAGTGGCACTTACTTACCAATAACCTGCTCATCGATGCTCAGTTGGGTTCCGCCAGGATCACTTGACTCCAGACCGCATTTCAGCCTTGGTCAAAACATGGACAAAAGAGCTGAATTCCAGAGCTGAGGTGAGAGTGACTTCCCTTGACATCAAGGCAGTATTTGATCGAGTGTGACATCAAGGAGCCCTAGTAAAATTGAAGTCAATTGAAATAGGGGGGAAAACTCTCCACTGGCTGGAGTCATACCTAGCACAAAGGAAAATGGTTGTGGTTGTTGGAGGCAATTCATCTCAGCCCCAGGACATCACTGCAGGAGTTCCTCCAGGCAGTGTCCTATGCCCAACAATCTTCAGCTGCTTCATCAATGACCTTCCCTCCATCATAAGGTCAGAAGTGGGGATGTTCGCTGATGATTGCACAGTGTTCAGTTCCATTCGCAACTCCTCAGATAATAAAGCAGTCCATGCCCACATGCAGCAAGACCTGGACAACATTTAGGCTTGGGTTGATAAGTGGCAAGTAACCTTCACACCACACAAGTGCCAGGCAATGATTATCTCCAACAAGAGAGAGTCTAACCACCGCCCCTTGACATTCATCGGCATTACCATCGCCAAATCCCCCACCATCATCATCCTGGGGGTCTCCATTGACCAGAAACTTAACTGGACCAGCCATATAATTACTGTGTCTACAAGAAGAAGTCAGAAGCTGGGTATTCTGCGGTGAGTGTCTCACCTCCTGAATCCTCAAAGTCTGTCCACCATCTACAAGGCACAAGTCAGGAGTGTGGTGGAATACTCTCCACTTGCCTGGGTGAGTGCAGCTCCAACAACATTCAAGAAGTTTGACACCATTCAGAACAAAGCAGTCCGCTTGATTGGCACCCCATCCACCACCTGGATTAATTAATGATCTTGAAGTGAACGATCCTCTTGGGAAGAATGATCATAGCATGATATAATTTCAAATTCAGTTTGAGGGTGAGAAAGCTAGGTCTTAAACTAGTGTCCTGAACGTAAACAAAGTTAATTACAAAGGTATGAAGGCAGACTTGGTTAAAGTGGACTGGGAAAAAATATTACAGGAAAATACTGTAGAAAAGCAGTGGCAAATATTTAAGGAGATATTTCATAACTCTCAGCAAAGATATATTCCAGTGAGAAAGAAAGACTCTAAGAGAAGGATGGCTAACTAAGGAAGTACAGGATGGTATCAAATTGAAAACAACAGCATACAATGTTGCGAAGAATAGTGAAAAGCCAGAGGAGTGGGAACTTTTTTTTAAAACCAGCACAGGATGACTAAAAAAATGATAGAGAGAAGATAGCTTATGAGAGTAAGCTAGCAAGAAATATAAAAACAGGCAGCAAGAGCTTCTACAGGTATATAAAAAGGAAGAGAGTAGCTAAAGTCAACGTTGGTCTCCTAGACGATGAGTCTGGGAAATTAATAATGGAAAACAGGGAATTGGCAGAGACTTTGAACAAATATTTTGTATCAGTCTTCACGGTAGAAGACACTAAAAGCATCCTAATAATGGATAATCAAGGGGCTATTGGGGTGAGGGGAACTTAAAACAATCACTATCACTAGAGAGAAAGTACTAGGCAAACTAATGGGACTAAAGGTGGACAAGTCCCCTGGACCTGATGGCCTGTATCCTAGAGTCTTAAAAGAGGTGGCTGCAGAGATAGTGGATGCATTGGTTGTAATCTGCCATAATTCCCTGGAATCTGGAGAGGTCCCAGCGGACTGGAAAACCACAAGTGTAACGCCCCTATGTAAGAAAGGCGGGAGACTGAAAGCAGGCAACTATCGACCAGTTAGCCGAACATCTGTCATTGGGAAAATGCTGGAGTCCATCATTAAGGAAGTGATAGCAGGTCATTTAGAAAATTATAATATAGTCAAGCAGGGTCAGTGTGGTTTTATGAAAGGGAAATCATGTTTGACAAATTTGCTGGAGTTCTTTAAGGATATTATGAGCAGGGTGGATAAAGGAGAACCAGTAGATGTCATGTATTTGGATTTTTAGAAGGCATTCGATAAGTTGCCACATAAAAGGTTACTATACAAAATAAGAGCTCACGGGGTTGGGGGTAATATATTAGCATGGATAGAGGATTGGCTAACTAACAGAAAACAGAGAGTCAGGATAAATGGGTCATTTTCAGGTTGGCAAATTGCAACTAGTAGGGTTCCGCAGGGATCAGTGCTGGGGCCTCAACTATTTACAATCTATATTAATGACTTGGATGAAGGGACTCAGTGTAATCTAGTCAAATTTGCTGATGATACAAAGATAGGTGGGAAAGCAAATTGTGTGGAGGATGCAAAGTATCTCCAAAGGGATATAGATAGGCTAAGTGAATGGGCAAAAGTCTGGCAGATGGAGTATAATGTGAGAAAATGCGAGGTTATCCACTTTGGTAGGAAAAATAAAAAAGCAAATTATTATTTAAATGGGGAGAGTTTACAAAATGCTGAGGTACAGACGGATCTGGGAGTCCTTGTACATGAATCACAAAAAGTTAGCATGCAGGTACAGCAAGTAATTAGGAAGGCAAATGGAATGCTGGCCTTTATTGCAAAGGGAATGGAGTATAAAAGTAGGTATGTCCTGGTACAACTGTACAGGGTGTTAGTAAGACCACACCTGGAGTAATGCGTACAGTTTTGGTCTCTTTATTTAAGGAAGGATATACTTGCATTGGAGGCAGTTCAGAGAAGGTTCACGAGGTTGATTCCGGAGATGAGGGGGTTGTCTTATGAAGAAAGGTCGAGCAGGTTGGGCCTATACTCATTGGACTTTAGAAGAATGAGAGGGATCTTATTGAAACATATAAGATTCTGAAGGGGCTTGACAGGGTAGATGCAGAGAGGATGTTGCCCGTCGTGGGGTAATCTAGAACTAGGAGGCATAATTTCAGAATAAGAGGAAACCCTTTTAAATCGGAAATGAGGAGGAATTTCTTCTCTCAGAGGGTCGTGAATCTTTGGAATTCTCTTCCCCAGAGAGCTGTGGAGGCTGGGTCATTGAATATATTTAAGGTGGAGATAGACAGATTTTTGAACAATAAGGGAGTCAAGGGTTATGGGGAGCGGGCAGTGAAGTGGAGTTGAGGCCAAGATCAGATCAACCATGATCTTATTGAATGGTGGAGCAGGCTCGAGGGGCCAAATGACCTACTCCTGCTCCTACGTCTTATGTTCTTAAACATTCACTCCCTACACCACTGGCCCACTGAGGCTGCAGTGTGTACCATCTATAAGATGCACTGCAACAACTTGCTAAGATTTCTTTGACAGCACCTCCCAAACCCGCAACCTCTGCCACCTAGACGGACAAGGGCAGCAGGCACCTGGGAACACCACCACCTCCAAGTTCCCCTTCAAGTCACACACCATCCTGACTTGGAAATATATCGCCGTTCCTTCATTGTTGCTGAGTCAAAATCCTGGAACTCCCTCTCTAACAACACTGTGGGAGTACTTTCACCACACGGACTGCAGCGGTTCAAGAAGGCGGCTCACCACCACCATCTCAAGGGTAATTAGGGATGGGCAATAAATGCTGGCCTTGCCCACACCCAAGGAACGAATAAAAAAAAAGCCTAGCACCTTGTCTATGTCGGGTCCACAATTGAGTTCAAATCTCAGTCAAACCAGAACCCTATGAATGACACTCCAGCACTCTATTCATTGCTAAACTCTGTGTGCCTGTGAGTAAAACTGGCTTTCGATAGATTTAGAAATCCCTTCTGTGAACTAGATTGGCCTGTTCATTCCTGTGGGCCTGCAGTAGATCAACTGAACTGCAGCATTTTGACCTGCTGAGAATAGCTGGTAGAATTCAACATTTGCATCATCTGCAGGGCTAACCCTGACAGTGTGGGGACATTTTATGTAGCTACCACTGGCAGTAAGGAGTTAACAGGAACTTCACCCACATAGTAAGTTGAGGATGGAACAAATGAAATGGTTTGGGGATGGATTCCACCCTCCCCCACCAAATTGGACAGCTGCCTCACTAGGGGCAGAGCTGCAGTTGAGTCAGAGAAACCATGATCACTTATTTTTAAATTCAGTGATGCAATAATGAGTTCAGCCACTGCTGATACTGGAGAACTGTAAATCCAGGAGACAGGTTAATCATTTCACCACCCATTCTGTCAATTACCTTCTTTTAGCTCCTCAATGCTAACCCATTATCCAGTGTTAATCCCAGCAGGGATACTAATTTACCTGTTGGTAGCCATTGCCAGCAGTTTGAACATTATTCAAAAATCAAATGGTACAATCATCATCAAAAGACATTTCTTGCAATATTGTAGTCAACATGCTAGCAATTGCACTCAGAGTGGGTAAAATTATTTTCAGCTAAGACTCAAAGAAAATAAAATTTTACATACATTTTTAAAGAGCATCTACAATAAACAAGCTGTTATGTGGTCCATTATTTGTTCTTATTAAACTTGACAGTACAGTATATGTTTAAAATCACCCCACTACCTCACTTCTGTTGAATACATCTCTTCTGATGAATGTATCACATTTGGAAAAGCCAATATTAATTCAGTGCCAGCCCATCAGGAGCTCGCCACAGGAACTGACCTGTTTCCTACTGTGTGGAGCAAAGTGATTTAAGACCTATTCAACAACTCACCCCTAGATCCTTTAGAGCGTGTGCGCAGTCTCTTTTCCTCACTGTCTGTATCCATCTGGAACATGGTGAGAGATGTTAGTGGCAACTATTGCCCATGATTTCCGGCACTCATCTTACCATAAATTAATAATAATAAATAAATCAAAGACTTTGCATAATAGTTTTGCACTGTTATATACTGTTTTCACCAAACCTATCTCCGTCATTGCTGGTTGAAGGTCATCTCTAATTTTTGCATTCTCAGAAAGGAACTGAGTGAACAGGATGTGCTGTTACCTTAGTTTAAATGGGAAACATGACTCTTTTATCTAATGTTGTGTTGTGATTGAAAGCAGTGACCTGTATTAGATTTATAATAGGGGAGCAGGTGTGGCTATGATGGACCTTAATTTCCTTTAATAAACCTTTTGTGCGCTGCACTCATATGGCAATACGATGCTCTCTGAGGCCCTGCGCATAATAGGTTCATTACTTTTGATTACTATGGTCTATTGAGAGAAAGAACTCCCCAACACACTATATTATATGCTGTTAAACCAATATATATACCATTTATTCATTTTCTTTCAGTAGTTCACATGCGGCACTTACAGTGATTTTAACAACTGGCCTTCATAAATTAAAACGATCAAAAGACACAACTGGTGTATTTTATAGCAGGTAGAATTAGCATCTGTGCGGTCTGTTTTCTTGCTGCATCCATCTCACAAGTTAGTCTAAATTTGATTTGGCCGTGCATAACAATAATA
The DNA here is from genome assembly GCF_052327205.1 of Somniosus microcephalus. Classification (NCBI taxonomy): domain Eukaryota; kingdom Metazoa; phylum Chordata; class Chondrichthyes; order Squaliformes; family Somniosidae; genus Somniosus; species Somniosus microcephalus. The sequence continues at coordinate 124,838,295 of NC_140993.1, forward strand.
AATCTTTAATCGCACAAAACATTGTGGTAAATTGACAAGAGTGGATTTATAATATCTGGGGGAAAGATAAAGAAGGTCAGATTGACCCAACCAAGCTTTCTATTTTAGTAGCTTTTCTAAGAAGGAAATCCCTTCTGTTCGAAATGAAAGAAGACTCTGACACACAAACATCCTCCGAACTAAACTAATTTCTGCGGCACATTAAAAATGTGTATAATTTGGATGCAGCCACTAAAGGATAAAATTGCTTTGCAATATGTGGCAATAAAATGCAAGATTTATGGGCTTTATTTTAAAAAATGCAATCCTGGCTAGCTGTAGTTATTAAAAAATATTTAAGTAGTGCAGTGCTATATCTGCCATCCCAAAATATATATAAAGAATTCTTGCTGCAACTTCTGCTGCTTCTTCCACACTCTTCCCTGAATCAGATTGGTAGCTTTGTTCACTAACACCTGAGTGCAAGTTTGTGGGGTCCGACCAACTCCATTTTTTTTTAAAGTTTGATTTTCTTTGCAACAGGCAAAAATCTGAATTTTGCATAAGTAACACTGGCACATACAAGGAAGCAAGCCTTATACAGACAGTGATTGCACAGGAAACCCGAATAAAAACTTAAAAAGTAGGGTAAAGGAGAAATGGGTAAGATCTCACATATAATGCAGTTAACTAGCAATAATGCACTTGATATATGCAGTTCTGTCAAATTAAGGGCATAACCGGTGCTCCGGTTTCCTCCCACAGTCCAAAGATGTGCGAGTTAGGTTGATTGGCTATGATAAATTGACCCTTAGCGTTAGGGGGATTAAATACGTGGGGTTACGGGGATAGGGTGGGATATGTGTTGGTGTAGGGGTTACGGGGATCGGGTGGGATATGTGTCGGTGCAGGCTCGATGGGCCGAAATGGCCTCTATCTGCACTGTGGGGTTTCTGTGATTTCTGTGATAACCTGATAGTCTGATTATCAGTCTTGCTCTTTATAATCAAGCCTATCCTCAATATAGCAAGACTTCATAGCCTAGAAATTACTGTTGGTAATATTATTAGAGAAACATGTAACACTTCCATATAACATTCGCCTATCCACTATTTGAACAGAGGAACAATCCCATTTATTTCAAACAGGTTAACACCTCTGTTAAACTAACAGAAAGAGAATGGCTACTGTAACAGTGTGCATCTCTAAAAATAGAAAATGAATGAACTGTAAATAAAGCCAATTAGCACTCTCTCTAATTTTGTTGTACAGCAAATTGTAAAGTAATCCCAGTTTAAAAAAAATAGCTTCTAGGACCTTAGAGGTGTCAGAGTATCACTGCACCACTGAACTTATCTGCAACAGAAATATCTAATGAAGACACTAGGCTCACCTTTGTCGGTTTGCCGTTATAGTTATCTGGTGCTTCACAGTGTCCAAGCTTTTCACTGTTTCCACGTATCAATGCCTGCTTTAACAGGTAATCCTGAAATTCATTCTCTGCAAGATTAAAAACATCAACAATAAACTCTTGCGTTTTGAAAGGAAATCAAAATGCAAAATAAAAAGGGCCTGTATGTTTTATCACAATTTTCTTTAAATGTTAACTCGGCTGTTTTTAAAAAAAAAGAAAACTTGCATTTATATAGTGCCTTTTACGGCCACCAGATGTCCCAAAGTGCTTTACATTCAATGAAGTACTTTTTGAAATGCAGTCACTGTTGTAATGTAGGAAACACAGTAGCCAATTTGCGCACAGCAAGCTTCCACTAACAGCAATGTGATAATGACCAGATAATCTGTTTTAGTGATGTTGATTGAGGGATAAATGTTGGCCAGGACACCGAGGATAACTCCCCTACTCTTCATCAAAATAGTGCCATAGGATCTTTTATGTCCACCTAACAGCAGATGGGGCCTTGGTTTAATGTCTCATCTGAAAGACGGCACCTCCGACAGTGCAGCACTCCCTCAGTACTGCACTGGAGTATCAGCCTAGATTTCTTGTGCTCAAGGGGGGTGATTTTGCCAATGGGGGCACGTTGGAGGCGGGACTATTGCTTGTCAGGTTTCAGTCCCGCCTCCATCGACTTGTGGCCAACCCACGCTATTTTCCCTTGATTGACCTTGTTAAGCCCACCTAGCAGGCTTAGCAGGCCAATTAAGGGGAATCCGGTTACAGAGAACGTCAGCATATGACGTTACATCTGTCAAAAATTTTTGACAGATGAATTGTCATCATTTGACAGCTCTGTGAAGCTTTGACAGCTCTCTGTCACTTTTCACTCACATCACATATTTACCTCTCCACACTTGTACTCATCACTCACCTCCATAGCGCACTTTTGCACCCCTCCGATCCCCCGCAGACCCTCTGCTCGCCTTGGTGACCCTGGTGGGGTTTCCTGACGTTGGGAAGCCCGCACCTCTGGTGGAAAAATGGGGATATTCCTCTTAACTGCCTGTTAACAGGTGGGTTGGGGGCGGGATGGGTACCCACCCCCAGATTCTGCCATTTTCCTGACAGTCCCGCCTCCAAACCCACCTCCTGGCTGGCAAAATCGCCCCCCAAGTCTCTGGAGTAGGACCTGATCCCACAACCTTTTGACTCCGAAGCAAGGATGCTACCAACTGAGCCACAGCTGACACTTAAGTCTTCGTTTTACCTTTGTCTCTATGTGACCACTTTGCATGCTGCCTGGTTATATAGCATGCAGAGCAGCACCAGTTACACAAACTGTCACCACCAATTCTAATTTCTTAATCTAAGAAATTCACTGCACTGGATTACAGTTAACCCTGAAACAGAAGGTGTTGAACCAGAATTGGCTTTGTTTAAAGTAATACATTGTAAGAGTAAAGCAAAGTTGTCTATATTTATTTGTCTTCCAACCAAACAGCCTACATTCAAATACAGGACCCCAATTTACACATGTAAATTCTGGGGGGGGGACGAAATTCATTATAGCCCAGGAATGGGCACTAACTTCAGAAATGTTTGAGATTTAGCACCAGGTGCTAATGAATCTTGCTGCATGCAAAGTTCAGTGTCATCGCTCAAAGAAAGGACTGGAGTGCTAAATCAAGCGCAAATGACCTAGCTCAGTGGCATTAGACTCAAAGCGCTAAACAATTTCAGGTGCAGTCTAATCGCTAGTCATCATTACCACAGGTTGTTTCCAGTTCTTAAAGGGGAGGTTCAATCATGCTGCAGAACCTCATTCTCATTGCTGGTTCTGCAGCTGTCTCAGCAAGCAGCAGAAGGCCAAGGAGAAGAAACCAGACCACTGGCAGATCAAGAGCCCAGGGAGAGAGCTCGCAGATTATGTGACCAGGCATTGGAGGCGTTGGTCTCTGCTGTGGAGAGATGGAGGGCGGTGCTCTACCCGGCCAGTGGCAGGAGGCCCTCACTGCAAGTCTTCCACGCCATGTGGAGGCAGGTTGCCCAGCAGGTCTCGGGCAACACTGTGGTCCCCAGGACCTACACACAGTGCAGGAAGAAATTTAACGACCTCACTCGGGTGGTCAGGGTGATTCAATGCTTCAACAAATGCTACATACCATCGTCTGAACCACAGTCTGCACACACTGCCCAAAGCACCACACCCCCAGCATTCACCCACCAAAAATCTCCACCTACCAACACTCACACCCACATCTCACTCCTTGCACACAATGACAGCTATTCAACTATGGCAGGCACATCTCCTAAACACATTGCTCCACACTCACTAACACACTTTCCTCTCTTACAGGCCAAGGTCACTCACAACAGGAGGGAGCAGGAGTGCACAGGCGGGGGACAACGTGACACCCAACCACTTTCTGAGCTGGAGGAAAGAGTTCTGCAAATCATTGGGCACCAGGTGGTGGGCACCGTGGCCACTGGCAATGTTGACCTCCTTGGGGACAACAATGGTATGTTCATCCCTACTCCTTCTTCTCACATCCCACTTGCACATCACCACACAAGCCTTTCGCAATTTCCAGTCAATCATGCTGTATACATGCCTTTCTCCCTTCCTGCCCCCTCTCCTCATCTTAACCCGACTGTTGTGCCTTTATGCATTCAGTTAATGAGCAAGTAGCTGAGCAGCCTGTCCCTGAACTGATGTCCTACAGGGAGTGTTGGCTAGTGCTGTTGGAGAGGGTTTAAACTAAAATGGCAGGGGGTTGGGAACCTGTGCAGGGAGACATAGGAAAGGGAAGCAAGGATAGAAGCAAAAGACAGGAAGGAGAAAAGCAAAAGTGGCAGTCAGAGAAATCAAGGGTTTAAATCAAACATGGCCACAGTAAATAATAATTCTAAAAGGTCTAAGAGTGTTAAAAAAAACAAGCCTGAAGGCTTCGTGTCTTAATGCGAGGAGCATTCGTAATAAGGTGGATGAATTAGCTGTGCAAATAGATGTAAATGGATATGTTATAATTGGGATTACGGAGACATGGCTCTAGGGTGACCAAGGCTGGGAATTCAACATACAGGTGTATTCAATATTCAGGAAAGACAGGCAAAAAGGAAAAGGAAGTGGGGTAGCATTGCTAGTTAAAGAGGAGATTAACACAATAGTAAGGAAGGATATTAGCTCTGATGATGTGGAATCTGTATGGGTGGAGCTGAGAAATACCAAGGGGCAGAAAATGTTAGTGGGAGTTGTATATGGACCCCCAAACAGTAATGCTGAGGTTGGGGACGGCATTAAATGGGAAATTAGAGATGCGTGCAATAAGGGCACAGCAATTATCATGGGTGATTTTAATCTACATATAGATTGGGCTAACCAAATTAGTAACAATACTGTGGAGGAGGAATTCCTGGAGTGTAATCGGGATGGTTTCCTGGACCAATATGTTGAGGAACCAACTAGAGATCAGGCCATCTTAGACTGGGTATTATGTAATGAGAAAGGATTAATTAGCAATTTTGTTGTGCGAGGCCCCTTGGGGTAGAGCGATCATAATACGATAGAATTCTTCATTAAGATGGAGAGTGAAGTAGTTGACTCAGAGACTAGGGTCTTGAATTTAAATAAAGGAAACTACGATGGTATGAGGTGCGAGTTGGCTAGGATGGATTGGGGAATGTTACTTAAAGGGTTGATGGTGGATAGGCAATGGCAAACATTTAAAGATAGCATGGATGAACTACAAAATTTGTTCATCCCTGTTTGGCATTAAATAAAACAAAGAAGGTGACTCAACAGTGGGTAACAAGGGAAATTAGGGATAACATAAGATCCAAGGAAAGGACATATAAATTGGCCAGAAAAAGCAGCAAACCTGAGGATTGGGAGCAGTTTAGGATTGAGCAAAGGAGGACAAAGCGATTAATTAAGGGGGGAAATAGATTATGAGAGTAAGCTTGCATGGAACATAAAAACTGACTGTAAAAGCTTCTACAGATATGTGAAGAAAAAAAGATTGGTGAAGTCAAGCGTAGGTCTCTTGCAGTCAGAATCAGGGGAATTTATAATGGGGAACAAAGAAATGGCAGATGAACTAAATATATACATTGGTTCTGTCTCCACAAAGGAGGACACAAATAACCTCCCAGAGATGCTGGGGAACATAGGGTCTAATGAGAGGGAGGAACTGAATGAAATCAGTATTTGTAGTGAAATGGTGTTAGGGAAATTGATGGGATTGAAGGCCGATAAATCCCCAGGGCCTGATAATCTACATCCTAGGGTACTTGAGGAAGTGGCCCTAGAAATAGTAGGTGCATTGCTGGTCATCTTTCAAAATTCTATAGACTCTGGAACAGTTCTCATGGATTGGAGGGTAGCAAATGTAACCCCACGATTCAAAAAAGGTGGTTGAGAGAATACGGGGAATTATAGACTGGTAAGCCTGACACGGATAGTGGGGAAAATGCTAGAGTCCATTATAAAAGATGTAATAGCAGAGCACTTGGAAAACAGTGTCAGGATCGGACAAAGTCATCATCGATTTACAAAAGGTAAATCATGCTTGACTAATCTACTGGAATTTTGAGGATGTAACTGGTAGAATAGATAAGGGAGAACCAGTGGATGTGGTGTATTTGGACTTTCAGAAGGCTATCGATAAGGTCCCGCATAAGAGATTAGCGTGTAATGTTAAAGCACATGGGACTGGGGGTAAGGTACTGACTTGGATAGAGAACTGGTTGGCAGACAGGGAGCATAGAGTTGGAACAAACGGATCTTTTTCTGAGTGGCAGGCAGTGACTAGTGGGGTACTGCAGGGATCGGTGCTAGGACCCCAGATATTCACAATATATGTTAATGATCTAGACGAGGGAACTATATGTAATATCTCCAAGTTTGCAGATGACACAAAACTGGGTGGGCGTGTGTGCTGTGAGGAGGATGCTGAGAAACTCCAGTATGATTTGGACAGGTTGGGTGATTGGGCAGATGCTTGGCAGATGCAGTATAATGCGGATAAATGTGAGGTTATCCACTTTGGTGGCAAAAACAGGAAGACAGGTTATTATCTGAATGACAATAGATTAGGAGCAGGGGAAGTACAACGAGACGTGGGTGTCTTTGTGCACCAGCTGCTGAAGGTAAGCATGCAGGTGCAGCAGGCGGTTAAGAAGGCAAATGGTATGTTGGCCCTCATAGCAAGAGGATTTGAGTGCAGGAGCAAGGATGTCTTGCTGCAGTTATACAGGGCCTTGGTGAGACCACACCTTGAGTATTGTGTAGTTTTGATCGCCTCATCTGAGGAAGGATGTTCTTGCCATGGAAGGAGTGCAGCGAAGATTCACAAGGCTAATACCTGGGATGGCAGGAATGACGTATGAGGAGCGATTGGGTCGATTGGGCTTATATTTGCTGGAGTTTAGAAGAATGAGAGAGGATCTCATTGAAACTTATAAAATTCTACCAGGACTAGACAGACTAGATGCAGGAAGGCTGTTCCCGATGGCGGGGGAGTCCAGCACCAGGGGTCACAGTCTAAAGATAAGGGATAAGCCATTTAGGACAGAGATGAGGAGCAATTTCTTCACCCAGAGAGTGGTGAATCTGTGGAATTCTCTACCACAAAAGGCAGTTGAGGCCAATTCATTAAATATATTCAAGAAGGAGTTAGATATATTTCTTAAGGCTAAAGGGATCAAGGGATATGAGGAGAAAGCAGGGATAGTGTACTGAATTTGGGTGATCAGCCATGATCTCATTAAATGGCGGCCGAATGGCCTACTCCTGCTCATATCTTCTATTTTTCTATGTTTCTAAAACTGACTGTAAAAACTTCTATAGATATGTGAAGAGAAAAGGATTGGTGAAGTCAAGCGTAGGTCCCTTGCAGTCAGAAACAAGGAACGTTATAATGGGGAACAAAGAAATGGCTGACCAATTAAATACATACTATAGTAATCTGGGATGTTATGATTAAAGTTATCCACCAGGTGGTGCTGTAGCCAATGCTGCTGCTAAGGTCAGAGGTTTGCTTCCTGTTAAGGTCAGAGGTTTGCTTCTTGTCAAGGTCAGCAAAGGTGCAATGCCTGGAAGCAGGCCTGCCTGGTTGTCTTGCAATCGTTCAATAAAGCACTCATATTAATCCTCATACATCGCCTCTTCGAGTTCCTTGTCTCACTACATGGATTTATCACATTTGGCGACGAGGTAAAACAGGACCCTGAATAAGAGAAGTCTGCCAGGACGTTTAAACAACAAAATCACGAGCTGCAGTTAGCTACCAGTTGGAAGAGAGCATGGCTGCCACGGTAGGAATGGTCTCGGCTTTTGATATTCAAGCACAAACTTGGGAGGAATACTGTGAAGTGTTGGCTTATTTTTTCAAAGCAAATGAAATAAATGATGCCGGAAAAAGGAAAGCCATTCTGCTTAGTTCAGTGGGAAGCCAAACCTACAGTTTGATGAGGAATCTGCTCAGTCCTGAAAAGCCTGGAGACAAATCATTTGTTGAATTAGTGGCCATACTAAAAGAACATTTCAACCCTAAGCCTAGTGAGGTTGTACAGCGGTTCAAGTTTAATTCAAGGAACAGGAAAGAGGAAGAGAGTGTAATGGACTATGTAGCGGTGTTGCGTAAATTGGCACAAGATTGCAATTATGGAACAACCTGAAGGAAATGCTAGTTTGCGGAATAATGGACGACCGAATGCAGCGCAGATTATTATCGGAGACTGGGCTTACTTATGAAAAAGCATTGGAACTTGCTCATGCCATAGAATCAGCGAACCAAGATGTAAAAGAAATATAGGGTTCAGACAGGGCTAATGCTACGCAAGTTGCAGGTCAGGTTGTTGTGCACAAGTTGAACATGCGTCAGAAACCACAACATGAGCATGTGAAGGCATGTTATAGATGCAAGGGTGATCACCTGGCGAGTGAATGCCGGTTTCTGGAGGAAAAGTGCTACAAGTGTGGGAAACAAGGACACATAAAACGAGCTTGTCACCTGTGGAGGAATCCAAACCAAAAGGGGGAGGACAGCAAAACCAAGGGAGAGAAGTGAAAAAACATGGAGCACACCACATCAGCGGGGAAGCTGAGGAAGAAGAGAACATGTTCATAATGTATGGCATGTTAGAGAACATTCCAAAAGTGGCTCCAATCACATTGCAACTAACAGTAAATGACTCTAAGGGGAACTTTGAAGTGGATACAGGGTGCGGCATGACCATAATGAACAAGGCAGAGTACTCAAAATTGTGGAACCGTGCAAAAGTTCCAGAGTTAAAGCCTTGCTCCCTGCATCTTAAAACATATACAGGTGAACGAGTAGCGACATTCGGTACAGCTAAGGTAACTGTGCAACACAGGGACACAGTGGAACAGCTACCTGTAGTTATAGTATCGGGTACCGGACCAAACCTGTTAGGTCGGGGCTGGATAAAAGAACTTAAATTAGACTGGGGAGCAGTACATCAAATAGATGCGGGCAAACAGTTGACTTTGCAAGAAGTGTTGAGTGAACAAGAGAATATGTTCAAGGAGGAACTTGGCACATTTAATGGCCCCCCAGCTAAGATTTATGTAGACAAGGAGGCACCGCCAAGGTTTTTTAAACAACGACCTGTGCCTTATGCCATGAAGCCAAAGGTAGAGGCTGAGCTTGACCGTCTATTGAGAGAGAACATACTGGAGCCAGTGAAATGTTCGAAGTGGGCAGCTCCCATAGTACCTGTTTTGAAACTGGGCAATTCGGTAAGACTCTGTGGAGACTAAAAATTAGAGCAGTATCTGATTCCCAAAACAGAGGATCTCTTTGCAAACCTGGCTGGAGGAAAGAAATTCACAAAGTTGGATATGAGTCATGCCTACTTGCAGATTACACTGGATGACGAATCAAACAACTATGTCACCATAAATACACACAAGGGCTTGTTTACATATAACCGCTTACCATTTGGTGTCTCATCTAGTCCAGCTATCTTCCAGAGGACAATCGAAGGTGTACTGCAAGGGATTCCACGTGTTTCCATCTATATGGATGACATTCTGGTGACGGGAAGAACCGACCAGGAGCATCTGAGCACTCTGAGAGGGGTACTACAAAGATTGGATAAGGCTGGGTTACAGCTCAAGAGGAGTAAGTGCACTTTCCTGGGGAATGAGGCTGTGTTCCTGGGACACAGAGTGGACGCCACTGGGCTCCATCCAGTCAAGGAGAAGGTACAAGCACTGCATGATGCCCCTACTCCTACAAATGTGGCTGAGTTAAAAGCTTACCTGGGACTGCTGAACTATTATAACAGGTTTTTACCACACTTGTCAACTGTGTTAGCACCTCTTCACAAACTACTGTGCAAGGAGACACAGTGGCAGTGGGGGGAGGAGCAGGGGGTTTCATTTGAACAGTCCAATAAACTGATGCTGTCGTCGGATGTGCTGGTTCACTACAATGCAGAGAAAGGCATCATTCTCTCTTGTGACGCTTCACCTTACGGGGTGGGGGCAGTTCTTTCACACTGCATGGAAGATGGAACAGAAAGACCAATAGGGTTTATGTCCCGAACTCTAACACCAGCAGAAAAAAACTATTCCTAGTTAGACAAAGAGGCGTTAGCAGTAATGTTTGGGTTACAGAGGTTCCACAAGTACATATATGGCAGGATGTTCACCATATGCACCGATCATAAACCTCTTCTCTCTCTTTTCAATGAAATGAAAGCAGTTCCACAGATGGTGTCACCCCAGGTCCAGAGGTGGGCAGTGACGTTGAGGGCATATGAGTATGTCATCGTCTACAAGGTGGGCAAGTACCATGGGAACACAGATGCCTTGAGCCATCTTCCACTGCCAGGCACACCTATCCGTGCAGCTCCAGAGGACAGAGTTTTGATGTTGGAGGACACTGACATGGCACTTGTGACTGCAGAGCAAGTAAGAACATGGACAGGTAAAGATCCAGTACTGTCTAGAGTTCGAGAATATGTGGTGAGGGGATGGCCACAGCATCCAGAAGGGGCTGACTTCACACCCTACAGTGTCAGGAAAACAGAGCTGAGTGTTCAGGATGGTTGCGTGTTGTGGGGAGCACAAGTGATTATTCCACAGCCAGCACAACAGTCTATCCTAGAGCAACTACATCAGTGTCATCCTGGGGTCTCGCGTATGAAAGCCTTGGCTAGGAGTTACTTGTGGTGGCCAAAGCTAGATGAGGAGATAGAAAATCTAGTCAAGACACGCAGCACTTGTCAGGAACACCGGAAGGCAGCAGCAGCGGCTCCTCTCCACCCCTGCGCGTGGCCGGATAAACCATGGAGAAGATTGCACTTAGATTATGCGGGTCCATTCATGGGGAAGATGTTCCTCATAATCATTGATGCACATTCCAAATAGATGGATGGATGTTTATCCTGTAAATTCTGCTTCCGCCACTACTACGATAGACTGCCTGCGTCGGAGCTTCAGTAATCAAGTGCTATCGGAGATCGTGGTGAGTGACAATGCCACTTGTTTTGTGAGTACAGAGACAAAAGAGTTCTTGAGAAAAAATGGCATGGTGCAGGTGAGCTCGGCTCCATATCATCCGTCCTTGAATGGACTTGCGTAGAGAGCCGTACAAAACATTTAAGGAGATGATGAAAAAAAGTGCAGAAGGGAGTTTAGCAGCCAAAGTGTCATGGGTTCTGTTCACAGAAACATAGAAACATAGAAGATAGGAGCAGGAGTAGGCCATTCGGCCCCTCGAGCCTGCTCCGCCATTCGATGAGATCATGGCTGATCATCCAAACTCAGTACCCCGTATCTGCCTTCTCTCCATATCCCTTGTTACCATTAGCTCTAAGAAATATATCTAACTCCTTCTTGAATATTTTTAAAGGCTTGGCCTCAACCGCCTTCTGTGGTAGAGAATTCCACAGGTTCACCACTCTCTGGGTGAAGAAATTCTTCCTCATCTCTGTCCTAAATGGCTTACCCCTTATCCTTAGACTATGACCCCTGCTTCTGGACTCTCCAACCATCGGGAACATTCTACCTGCATCTAGTTTGTCCAGACCTGTCAGAATTTTAGAAGTTTCAATGAGATCCCCTCTCATTCTTCTAAGCTCCAGCGAGTATAAGCCCAATCGACCCAATCAAAATGGTGTTGGGGAAATTGACGGGATTGAAGGCCGATAAATCCCCAGGGCCTGATAATCTACATCCTAGGGTACTTAAGGACGTGGCCCTAGAAATAGTAGATGCATTGCTGATCATCTTCCAAAATTCGCTGGAATCTGGAACTGTACCCATGGATTGGAGGGTAGCTAATGTTACCCCACTATTCAAAAAGGGTGGTAGAGAGAAAGCGGGGAATTACAGACTGGTAAGCCTGACATCGGTAGTGGGGAAAATGCTAGAGTCCATTATAAAGGATGTAATAGCTGAGCACTTGGAAAACAGTGACAGGATCGGACAAAGTCAACATGGATTTACAAAAGGTAAATCATGCTTGCCAAATCTACTGCAATTTTTTGAGGATGCAACTGGGAAAATAGATAAGGGAGAACCAGTAGATGTGGTGTATTTGGACTTTCAAAAGGCTTTCGATAAGGTCCCGCATAAGAGATTAGCATGTAAAGTTAAGGCACATGGGATTGGGGGCAAGGTATTGACTTGGATAGAGGACTGGTTGGTGGACAGAAAGCGAGAGTAGGAATTAACGGGCCTTTTTCCGAGTGGCAGGCAGTGACTAGTGGGGTACCGCAGGGATCGGTCCGTGGACCCCAGCTATTCACAATATACATTAATGATCTAGATAAGGGAACTAGATGTAATATCTCCAAGTTTGCAGACGACACAAAGCTGGGTGGGCGTGTGTGCTGCGAGGAGGATACCGAGAAACTCCAGTATGATTTGGACAGGTTGGATGATTGGGCAGAAGCATGGCAGATGCAATATAACGTGGTTAAATGCGAGGTTATCCACTTTGGTGTCAAAAACAGAAAGGCAGACTATTATCTGAATGGCAATAGATTGGGAGAAGGGGAAGTGCAACGAGACCTGGGTGTCCTTGTGCACCAGTCGCTGAAGGTAAGCATGCAGGGGCAGCAGGCGGTGAAGAAGGCAAATGGTATGTTGGCCTTCATAGCAAAAGGGTTTGAGTACAGGAGCAAGGATGTCCTGCTGCAGTTGTACAGGGCCTTGGTGAGACCACACCTTGAGTACTGTGTGCAGTTTTGGTCACCTTATCTGAGGAAGGATGTTCTTGCCATGGAAGGAGTTCAGCGAAGATTCACAAGGCTAATACCTGGGATGGCAGGAATGACGTATGAGGAGAGATTGGGTCGATTGGGCTTATACTCGCTGGTGTTTAGAAGAATGAGAGGGGATCTCATTGAAACTTATAAAATTCTGACAGGTCTGGACAAATTAGTTGCAGGTAGAATGTTCCCGATGGTTGGAGAGTCCAGAAGCAGGGGTCATAGTCTAAGGATAAGGGGTAAGCCATTTAGGAAAGAGATGAGGAAGAATTTCTTCACCCAGAGAGTGGTGAACCTGTGGAATTCTCTACCACAGAAGACGGTTGAGGCCAAGTCTTTAAAAATATTCAAGAAGGAGTTAGATATATTTCTTAGAGCTAATGGTAACAAGGGATATGGAGAGAAGGCAGATACGGGGTACTGAGTTTGGATGATCAGCCATGATCTCATCGAATGGCGGAGCAGGCTCGAGGGGCCGAATGGCCTACTCCTGCTCCTATCTTCTATGTTTCTATGTTTCTGTGAACAGAACCCATGACACTTTGGCTGCTAAACTCCCTTCTGCACTTTTTTTCATCATCTCCTTAAATGTTTTGTACAGCTCTCTACGCAAGTCCATTCGAGGACGGATGATATGGAGCCGAGGTCACCTGCACCATGCCATTTTTTCTCAAGAACTCTTTTGTCTCTGTACTCACAAAACAAGTGGCATTGTCACTCACCACAATCTCCGATAGCACTTGATTACTGAAGCTCCGACGCAGGCAGTCTATCGTAGTAGTGGCGGAAGCAGAATTTACAGGATAAACATCCATCCATTTGGAATGTGCATCAATGATTATGAGGAACATCTTCCCCATGAATGGACCCGCATAATCTAAGTGCAATCTTCTCCATGGTTTATCCGGCCACGCGCAGGGGTGGAGAGGAGCCGCTGCTGCTGCCTTCCGGTGTTCCTGACAAGTGCTGCGTGTCTTGACTAGATTTTCTATCTCCTCATCTAGCTTTGGCCACCACAAGTAACTCCTAGCCAAGGCTTTCATACGCGAGACCCCAGGATGACACTGATGTAGTTGCTCTAGGATAGACTGTTGTGCTGGCTGTGGAATAATCACTTGTGCTCCCCACAACACGCAACCATCCTGAACACTCAGCTCTGTTTTCCTGACACTGTAGGGTGTGAAGTCAGCCCCTTCTGGATGCTGTGGCCATCCCCTCACCACATATTCTCGAACTCTAGACAGTACTGGATCTTTACCTGTCCATGTTCTTACTTGCTCTGCAGTCACAAGTGCAATGTCAGTGTCCTCCAACATCAAAACTCTGTCCTCTGGAGCTGCACGGATAGGTGTGCCTGGCAGTGGAAGATGGCTCAAGGCATCTGCGTTCCCATGGTACTTGCCCGCCTTGTAGACGATGACATACTCATATGCCCTCAACGTCACTGCCCACCTCTGGATCTGGGGCGACACCATCTGTGGAACTGCTTTCATTTCATTGAAAATAGAGAGAAGAGGTTTATGATCGGTGCATATGGTGAACATCCTGCCATATATGTACTTGTGGAACCTCTGTAACCCAAACATTACTGCTAACCCCTCTTTGTCTAACTGGGAATAGTTTTTTTCCGCTGGTGTTAGAGTTCGGGACATAAACCCTATTGGTCTTTCTGTTCCATCTTCCATGCAGTGTGAAAGAACTGCCCCCACCCCGTAAGGTGAAGCGTCACAAGAGAGAATGATGCCTTTCTCTGCATTGTAGTGAACCAGCACATCCGACGACAGCATCAGTTTATTGGACTGTTCAAATGAAACCCCCTGCTCCTCTCCCCACTGCCACTGTGTCTCCTTGCACAGTAGTTTGTGAAGAGGTGCTAACACAGTTGACAAGTTTGGTAAAAACCTGTTATAATAGTTCAGCAGTCCCAGGTAAGCTTTTAACTCAGCCACATTTGTAGGAGCAGGGGCATCATGCAGTGCTTGTACCTTCTCCTTGATTGGATGGAGCCCAGTGGCGTCCACTCTGTGTCCCAGGAACACGGCCTCATTCCCCAGGAAAGTGCACTTACTCCTCTTGAGCTGTAACCCAGCCTTATCCAATCTTTGTAGTACCCCTCTCAGAGTGCTCAGATGCTCCTGGTCGGTTCTTCCCGTCACCAGAATGTCATCCATATAGATGGAAACATGTGGAATCCCTTGCAGTACACCTTCGATTGTCCTCTGGAAGATAGCTGGACTAGATGAGACACCAAACGGTAAGCGGTTATATGTAAACAAGCCCTTGTGTGTATTTATGGTGACATAGTTGTTTGATTCGTCATCCAGTGTAATCTGCAAGTAGGCATGACTCATATCCAACTTTGTGAATTTCTTTCCTCCAGCCAGGTTTACAAAGAGATCCTCTGTTTCGGGAATCAGATACTGCTCTAATTTTTAGTCTCCACAGAGTCTTACCGAATTGCCCGGTTTTAAAGCAGGTACTATGGGAGCTGCCCACTTCGAACATTTCACTGGCTCCAGTATGTTCTCTCTCAATAGACGGTCAAGCTCAGCCTCTACCTTTGGCTTCATGGCATAAGGCACAGGTCGTTGTTTAAAAAACTTGGCGGTGCCTCCTTGTCTTCATAAATCTTAGCTGGGGGGCCATTAAATGTGCCAAGTTCCTCCTTGAACATATTCTCTTGTTCACTCAACACTTCTTGCAAAGTCAACTGTTTGCCCGCATCTATTTGATGTACTGCTCCCCAGTCTAATTTAAGTTCTTTTATCCAGCCCCGACCTAACAGGTTTGGTCCGGTACCCGATACTATAACTACAGGTAGCTGTTCCACTGTGTCCCTGTGTTGCACAGTTACCTTAGCTGTACCTAATGTCGCTACTCGTTCACCTGTATATGTTTTAAGATGCAGGGAGCAAGGCTTTAACTCTGGAACTTTTGCACGGTTCCACAATTTTGAGTACTCTGCCTTGTTCATTATGGTCACGCCGCACCCTGTATCCACTTCAAAGTTTACCTTAGAGTCATTTACTGTTAGTTGCAATGTGATAGGAGCCACTTTTGGAATGTTCTCTAACATGCCATACATTATGAACATGTCCTCTTCTTCCTCAGCTTCCCCGCTGATGTGGTGTGCTCCATGTTTTTTCACTTCTCTCCCTTGGTTTTGCTGTCCTACCCCTTTTGGTTTGGATTCCTCCACAGGTGACTTCACCCTGCAATCTCATTTTATGTGTCCTTGTTTCCCACACTTGTAGCACTTTTCCTCCAGAAACCGGCATTCACTCGCCAGGTGATCACCCTTGCATCTATAACATGCCTTCACATGCTCATGTTGTGGTTTCTGACGCATGTTCAACCTGTGCACAACAACCTGACCTGCAACTTGCGCAGCATTAGCCCTGTCTGAACCCTGTATTTCTTTTATATCTTGGTTCGCTGATTCTATGGCATGAGCAAGTTCCAATGCTTTTTCATAAGATTCCCAGTCTCGGATAATAATCTGCGCTGCATTCGGTCGTCCATTATTCCGCAAACTAGCCTATCTCTCAGCATTTCCTTCAGGTTGTTCCATAATTGCAATCTTGTGCCAATTTACGCAACACCGCTACATAGTCCATTACACTCTCTTCCTCTTTCCTGTTCCTTGAATTAAACTTGAACCGCTGTACAACCTCACTCGGCTTAGGGTTGAAATGTTCTTTTAGCATGGCCACTAATTCAACAAATGATTTGTCTCCAGGCTTTTCAGGACTGAGCAGATTCCTCATCAAACTGTAGGTTTGGCTTCCCACTGAACTAAG
This sequence comes from Somniosus microcephalus, assembly GCF_052327205.1. Classification (NCBI taxonomy): domain Eukaryota; kingdom Metazoa; phylum Chordata; class Chondrichthyes; order Squaliformes; family Somniosidae; genus Somniosus; species Somniosus microcephalus. Next base: position 124,854,720 of record NC_140993.1, read on the forward strand.
CAGAATGGCTTTCCTTTTTCCGGCATCATTTATTTCATTTGCTTTGAAGAAATAAGCCAACACTTCACAGTATTCCTCCCAAGTTTGTGCTTGAATATCAAAAGCAGAGACCATTCCTACCGTGGCAGCCATGCTCTCTTCCAACTGGTAGCTAACTGCAGCTCGTGATTTTGTTGTTTAAACGTCCTGGCAGACTTCTCTTATTCAGGGTCCTGTTTTACCTCGTCGCCAAATGTGATAAATCCATGTAGTGAGACAAGGAACTCGAAGAGGCGATGTATGAGGATTAATATGAGTGCTTTATTGAACGATTGCAAGACAACCAGGCAGGCCTGCTTCCAGGCATTGCACCTTTGCTGACCTTGACAAGAAGCAAACCTCTGACCTTAACAGGAAGCAAACCTCTGACCTTAGCAGCAGCATTGGCTACAGCACCACCTGGTGGATAACTTTAATCATAACATCCCAGATTACTATAGTATGTATTTAATTGGTCAGCCATTTCTTTGTTCCCCATTATAACGTTCCTTGTTTCTGACTGCAAGGGACCTACGCTTGACTTCACCAATCCTTTTCTCTTCACATATCTATAGAAGTTTTTACAGTCAGTTTTAGAAACATAGAAAAATAGAAGATATGAGCAGGAGTAGGCCATTCAGCCGCCATTTAATGAGATCATGGCTGATCACCCAAATTCAGTACACTATCCCTGCTTTCTCCTCATATCCCTTGATCCCTTTAGCCTTAAGAAATATATCTAACTCCTTCTTGAATATATTTAATGAATTGGCCTCAACTGCCTTTTGTGGTAGAGAATTCCACAGATTCACCACTCTCTGGGTGAAGAAATTGCTCCTCATCTCTGTCCTAAATGGCTTATCCCTTATCTTTAGACTGTGACCCCTGGTGCTGGACTCCCCCGCCATCGGGAACAGCCTTCCTGCATCTAGTCTGTCTAGTCCTGGTAGAATTTTATAAGTTTCAATGAGATCCTCTCTCATTCTTCTAAACTCCAGCAAATATAAGCCCAATCGACCCAATCGCTCCTCATACGTCATTCCTGCCATCCCAGGTATTAGCCTTGTGAATCTTCGCTGCACTCCTTCCATGGCAAGAACATCCTTCCTCAGATGAGGCGATCAAAACTACACAATACTCAAGGTGTGGTCTCACCAAGGCCCTGTATAACTGCAGCAAGACATCCTTGCTCCTGTACTTGAATCCTCTTGCTATGAAGGCCAACATACCATTTGCCTTCTTCACCGCCTGCTGCACCTGCATGCTTACCTTCAGCAGCTGGTGCACAAAGACACCCAGGTCTCGTTGCACTTCCCCTTCTCCCAATCTATTGCCATTCAGATAATAATCTGCCTTCCTGTTTTTGCCACCAAAGTGGATAACCTCACATTTATCCGCATTATGCTGCATCTGCCAAGCATCTGCCCAATCACCCAACCTGTCCAAATCATACTGGAGTTTGTCGGCATCCTCCTCACAGCACATACGCCCACCCAGTTTTGTGTCGTCTGCAAACTTGGAGATATTACATATAGTTCCCTCGTCTAGATCATTAACATATATTGTGAATATCTGGGGTCCTAGCACCGATCCCTGCAGTACCCCACTAGTCACTGCCTGCCACTCAGAAAAAGATCCGTTTGTTCCAACGCTATGCTTCCTGTCTGCCAACCAGTTCTCTATCCAAGTCAGTACCTTACCCCCAGTCCCATGTGCTTTAACATTACACGCTAATCTCTTATGCGGGACCTTATCGATAGCCTTCTGAAAGTCCAAATACACCACATCCACTGGTTCTCCCTTATCTATTCTACCAGTTACATCCTCAAAATTCCAGTAGATTAGTCAAGCATGATTTACCTTTTGTAAATCGATGATGACTTTGTCCGATCCTGACACTGTTTTCCAAGTGCTTTGCTATTACATCTTTTATAATGGACTCTAGCATTTTTCCCACTATCCATGTCAGGCTTACCAGTCTATAATTCCCCGTATTCTCTCAACCACCTTTTTTGAATCGTGGGGTTACATTTGCTACCCTCCAATCCATGAGAACTGTTCCAGAGTCTATCGAATTTTGGAAGATGATCAGCAATGCATCTACTATTTCTAGGGCCACTTCCTTAAGTACCCTAGGATGTAGATTATCAGGCCCTGGGGATTTATCGGCCTTCAATCCCATCAATTTCCCTAACACCATTTCACTACAAATACTGATTTCATTCAGTTCCTCCCTCTCATTAGACCCTATGTTCCCCAACATCTCTGGGAGGTTATTTGTGTCCTCCTTTGTTGAGACAGAACCAAAATGCCATTTCTTTGTTCCCCATTATAACTTCCCCTGCTTCTGACTGCAAGGGACCTACACTTGATTTCACTAATCTTTTTCTCTTCACTTATCTATAAAAGCTCTTACAGTCAGTTTTTATGTTCCCTGAAAGCTTACTTTCATATTCTATTTTCCCCTTCTTAATTCATCCCTTTGTCCTCCTTTGTTGAATCCTAAAGTGCTCCCAATCCTCAGCGTTACTGCTTTTTCTGGTCAATGTATATGCCCTCTCCTTGGATCTTATGCTATCCCTAATTTCCCTTGTTAGCCACGGTTGAGTCACCCTTTTTGTTTTATTCTTATCCCAAACTGGGATGAACAACTTCTGTAGTTCATCCATGCGGTCTTTGAATGTTTGCCATTGCCTATCCACCGTCAACTCTTTGAGTGACATTCCCCAATCAATCCTACCCAATTCGCACCTCATACCGTCGTAGTTTCCTTTATTTAAATTGAAGACCCTAGTCTCTGATTCAACTACTTCATTCTCCATCCTAATGAAGAATTCTATCATATTATGATCGCTCTGACCCAAGGGGCCTCGCACAGCAAGATTGCTAATTAATCCTCTCTCATTACATAATACCCAGTCTAAGATGGCCTGATCTCTGGTTGGTTCCTCGACATATTGTTCCAGAAAACCATCCCGTAAACACTCCAGGAATTCCTCCTCCACAGTATTTTTACTAATTTGGTTAGCCCAATCTATATGTAAATTAAAGTCACCCATGATGACTGCCATGCCCTTATTGCACGCATCTCTAATTTCCCATTTAATGCCATCACCAACCTCCGTATTACTGTTTGGAGGTCTATATACCACTCCCACTAACGTTTTCTGCCCCTTGATATTTCTCAGTTCTACCCATGCAGATTCCGCATCATCAGAGTTAATATCCTTCCATTCAATTGTGTTAATCCCCTCTTTAACCAGCAATGCTACCCCACCTCACTTTCTTTTTTGCCTATCCTTCCTAAATATTGAATACCCCTGGATGTTGAGTTCCCAGCTATAGAATAACACCTCAATCGACCACAGGACTCTCTCCTGCTGAGATATTATTAGGTCATAGACTACGCTCCACTCTTGACCTTGTCCACCCAGACCTAAAAAGGAAAATGGAAAACAGACAAAACAAACAAAAAGAGAACCATGACAAAAGAACAAAGAGCCGAAGTTTTGGAGAAGGAGATGTGGTCCTTACCAGGAATTTCAGTTATGGACCAAAGTGGATTCCTGGCTTCATAGACTCAATGACAGGTCCAGTATCATACAAGGTCATGTTGGGAGATGGTAGGGTATTACGCAGACATGTAGATCAGATACTTCCCAGACAAGGGGAAATTGAAATGAAGGTTCCAGATGCAATGACTGAAGACAGTGTTGCCCCAGTTATCCAAGTGCATCTGTGGTGCCACCACCAGGGACAGAGACAATTCCACAGGAATCTATTCATCAAGAGGAAACCATCGTTGCAGAGTCAGATATTCTAAGCACTGCTCAGGAGCAGCTGGTGGCTTCACCACAAACAAGCAGGGACTTTACTGTTAGATGTTCACAAAGGTCTCACAAGCCACCAGAGAGTTTGATACTGAACTGTTAGATTCATCAAGTATGGAACATGATGAATGGAGACTCCTTATGTGACCCTCAGGAATGGTTGTTCGTTAAGAAATTCATACTGAAATCTTAAGGGGGGAGGGATATAGTAATCTGGGATGTTATGATTAAGGTTATCCACCAGGTGGTGCTGTAGCCAATGCTGCTGCTAAGGTCAGAGGTTTGCTTCCTGTTAAGGTCAGAGGTTTGCTTCCTGTCAAAGTCAGCAAAGGTGCAATGCCTGGAAGCAGGCCTGCCTGGTTGTCTCGCAATCGTTCAATAAAGCACTCGTATTAATCCTCATACCTCGCCTCTTCGAGTTCCTTGTCTCACTACATGGATTTATCACACATACTTTGGTTCTGTTTTCACAAAGGAGGACACAAATAACCTCCCAGAGATGTCGGGGAGCATAGGTTCTAATGAGATGGAGGAATTGAATGAAATCAGTATTTGTAGGGAAATGGTGTTAGGGAAATTGATGGGATTGAAGGCTGATAAATCCCCAGGGTACTTAAGGAAGTGGCCCTAGAAATAGTAGATGCATTGCTGGTCATCTTCCAAAATTCTATGGACTCTGGAACAGTTCCCATGGATTGATGATAGCTAATTTAACCCCACTATTTAAAAAAGGTGGTGGAGAGAAAACGCGGAATTATAGAGCGGTAAGTCTGACATCGGTAGTGGGGAAAATGCTAGAGTCCATTATAAAAGATGTAATAGCAGAGCATTTCAAAAACAGTGACAGGATCGGACAAAGTCAACATGGATTTACAAAAGGTAAATCGTGCTTGACTAATCTACTGGAATTTTTTGAGGATGTAACTGGTAGAATAGATAAGGGAGAACCAGTGGATGTGGTGTATTTGGACTTTCAATAAGGTTCCGCATAAGAGATTAGCGTGCAAAGTTAAAGCACACGGGATTGGGCGTAAGGTATTGACTTGGCTAGAGAACTGGTTGGCAGAGAGGAAGCAAACAGTTGGAATAAACGGGTCTTTTTCCGGGTGGCAGGCAGTGACTAGTGGGGATCGGTCCTAGGACCCCAGCTATTCACAATATATATAAATGATCTAGACGAGGGAACTAGATGCAATATCTCCAAGTTTGCAGACGACACAAAGCTGGGTGGGCGTGTGTGCTGTGAGGAGGATGCAGAGAAACTCCAGTATGATTTAGACAGGTTGGCTGATTGGGCAGATGCATGGCAAATGCAGTATAATGTGGATAAATGCGAGGTTATCCACTTCGGTGGCAAAAACAGGAAGACAGATTATTATCTGAAAGGCAATAGATTGGGAAAACGGGAAGTGCAATGAGACCTGGGTGTCCTTGTGCACCAGTCGCTGAAGGTAAGCATGCAGGTGCAGCAGGTGTTTAAGAAGGCAAATGGTATGTTGGCCTTCATAGCGAGAGGATTCGAGTATAGGAGCAAGGGTGTCTTGCTGCAGTTGTACAGGGCCTTGGTGAGACCACACCTTGAGTATTATGTGCAGTTTTGGTCACCTTATCTGAGGAAGGATGTTCTTGCCATGGAGAGAGTGCAGCGAAGATTCACCAGACTGATACCTGGGATGGCAGGAATGATGTATGAGGAGAAATTGGGTCAATTAGTCTTTTATTCGCTAGAGTTTAGAAGAATGAGAGGGGATTTCATTGAAACGTACAAAATTCTAACAGGACTAGACAGACTAGATGCAGGAAGGATGTTCCAGATGGCAGGGGTCTCTAGAACCAGGGGTCACAGTCTATGGATAAGGGGTAAGCCATTTACGACTGAGATGAGTTGGAATTTCTTCACCCAATGCGTGGTGAACCTGTTGAATTCTCTACCTCAGAAGGCAGTTGAGGCCAATTCATTAAATGTATTCAAGAAGGAGTTAGATATATTTCTAAAGGCTAAATGGATCAAGGGATATGGGGAGAAAGCAGGGATAGGGTACTGAATTTGGATGATCAGCCATGATCTCATTAAATGGCGGAACAGGCTCGAGGGGCCGAATGGCCCACTCCTGCTCCAATCTTCTATGTTTGTATGTTTCTCCGCAGTAGATCCTGGACGGTGATGTCGTCTGCCAGTACAGCCCCTATTAATGTAACAATGTGTCGCACTTTGAAATTTTGTCAGAATAAATGTAAGAAATATTTTGTAGCTGCAAACACTCCTGATACTAAAGAACCTTTAATTGACTGAACTAAACTCTTGCACAATCGCAAACTGACATGGAATCAGTGAAGCAGCACTAACCTGACAGCTGCGACTTATTCATTTAAATAGCGCCCCTGGAGCCACCATCTGCCTGTCATTGTCGGGGTGAGGCGCTAAGGCAGGGGGGCAATAATCAATTTGGCAGATCGGGCGCTCAGTGAGCGCTGCACACTCACTGATGTCACGATTTGCCTGGTGCTAACGCCCCAGGCGCTAACTGTTAGCGGTGGCGCTAAGGGGCGACTGGATTTGACGTGTGGCACTGGATTCACCTCGCTCCAGTGCTACTTCATTAATGCCACGTTAGTGCCCCCGCCAGGTGCTAACGGGAGGCGCTAACCAATCGAATTTCTCCCCCTGGGTGTTACTGCCTTTGTGTTTTTTCATTATGCACTACCTTTGTTTTTTTATTATGTGGGCACAGTGGTATAGAAGCAAATATTTTTGCCCCACCTTTTGTTATCAGTGCTTAGTTAAATGGGATGCGCGGTGTTCAGAAGGGAATCCACATTCTTCTCAATTTTTGTTAGTTTTAACTTCGACATATTTAACAAAAGGGTTTTTTTTCTTTGTGTTTGGGTTGCTCTCTTGTCAACAACATTATTCCAACCTGATTTCAATTTTTAAAAAATCCTTTTTTCACATTTCAATTTCTGTAGTAAGATTTTAATCAAATCAGTGGCATGTGTTTGGTCTTCAGTATCTGAAACGGGGGGTTACTTCAGTGTTATCACACTAATTCTGTCTTTTTAATCTAATGGTTTAATCTGGTGTCTCTTAATTATGTTTAGACTTATTAGCCTACAAATGACTCATGCTTAACACATGCCTATTGCATTACATATATGCCAGTGTAATGGTTAAATTATTGGACTAGTAATTCGGAGACCTGGACTAATAATCCAGCAAATGTGAGTTTGAGAACTTGAATTTGGCTAGAGAAGGTGGGATTGTTCTCCTTAGGGCAGCAAAAATTAAGGGAGATTTAACAGAGGTATTCAAAATTATGAAGGGTTTTGATAGAGTAGAAAGGGAGAAACTGTTTCCATTGGCACGAGGGTCAGTAGCCAGAAGACACAGATTTAAAATAATTGGCTAAATAAACAGAGGGGAGATGAGAATGTTTCTTATGCAGCAAGTTTTTACAATCTGGAATGCATGGCCTGAAAGGGTGGTGGAAGCAGATTCAATAGTAACTTTCAAAAGGGAATTGGATATATACTTGTAAAGGAAAAATTTACAGGGCTATGAGGAAAGAGCAGGGGAGTGGGACTAATATGATAGCTCTTACATAGACCTGGCACAGGCACAATGAGACAAATGGCCTCCTGTGTTGTATCATTCTATGACATTCCTTTGCTTGCCTTTTTAACAGAGGGTATACGTGTTTATTTTAAATAAATTAACATCTGTTAAAATAGCAGAGACTTGAAGGTCATATAAACAGGTTAAGCTTTCAATGGTTATTTTTGTAAACAGTTATTTCTAGGCTACTGTGATTTAAAAAGTAAGCACTGATATTAATCTTTGTCCTTCAATATAAATAATAGGGTTAAAAAATTGGAACTAATACTTGGTTGGTTTGCTTGTAGTTTTTGTAGAATTTTTGGGCTAAACTTTACAAATTAATGCACCTGGTCTAAAGCTTTGCATGCCGGAAGCTCATATCTGGAATTAAATGCCTTGGTCAGTGCAGGATTTTCCATTCATTTAAGGATTTCAATTTTTAGATGTGCACTTCCATCACAGGCAGCTCCATGTCTGTAGCTGAGATTCATAACGTGGGGTTACAGGGATAGGGTGGGATATGTGTTGGTGTAGGGGTTACGGGGATCGGGTGGGATATGTGTCGGTGCAGGCTCGATGGGCCGAAATGGCCTCTATCTGCACTGTGGGGTTTCTGTGATTCTTCTGTGATACCCTTTGGCCTCAATTGGAGAGTCCAGTTCCAATCCCAGTCTATGCAGAACTCAGGCATTCTCCCGAATTTGAACAAGTCACCATGGACAGTGGGAAAACTAGCCAAGAGGGGCCCATGATTTGTTCATCTGACTTCTGTGTATTTATCAAGGACTAACGTGAGTGGAAATTTACATACCTGAATAGTCCTTATTCTTGGAGATAAAGTGCATGAATATATTTCAATGTAGGAGTCCTAACTTCATAAAATCATACTCCACATAGCTGAAGTCCTTCATCCCTGGTACCAATCTGGTAAATCTCCTCCGCACCCTCTCCAATGCCTTGACATCCTTCTTAAAGTGTGGTGCCCAGAATTGGATACAATACTCTAGCTGAGCCCTAACCAGTGATTTATAAAGGTTTACCATAACTTCCTTGCTTTTTTCCCTCTATGCCTCTATTTATAAAGCCAAGGATCCCATATGCTGTTTTAAGAGCCTTATCAACTTGAATCAATACTTTAAATTAGTCCATTTATTGATCATTATGGTGCCATTTTAGGACCAATAAAATGGACTATTAAAGTAAAGAATCAAAGTGCTAGAGTAGTAATTTATTTTTTTAATGTCATGTTCAGACACAATACCATAGTATGACAGATATCGCGGCACTGAACCTTACCACATCAGCCTGTTAATAATGATATATAATCCACATGTGTCACCTGATCTGTATTATAGGTTTTAGAAAAATGTGCAGAAATCATTTGGATTTCACGAGTAGCTTTAAGGGGCAAAACTCTTGTTTAGTGCTATTGCTAGTTACTGGTGGTGCTGGAACAATAACATTTAGCCTCCAAACACTTTTCGTGCTCTTCACCTTTAGTTCAATATTTAGAGTACTGTTATTTTAATTACAAATGGTACGAAGCCAAAACTCCAAATAAAGTACAATGCCACAAAGCAGCATCAGCTTGCTGATTAGGGCATCACTAGTCAGATTTCAAAAATGTGAATAAAACGCAATGGAAGAAAGGATGAACGTCAATGGACTTTCTGTTAGAAAGCTAAAGTCAAATTCGAATGATTCCTTTAGCCTTAGTATGTTGTAATGCACTTATTCCAGGGTAAGTTCTGTTTTATTCTGGTAAATTGGCATTGATATTAATACACCTGGGGCTAGAAATTCACCTCCTTTGCGCCTCCAGGGGGTGATAACGGGGCACTAATGACTTACCGCCCGGGCGCGGCGATAGTACCGCCCCCGCAAAATTCACCTGGCAGTTTGCGGTTGCAGTAACCCCTAGTGCCACAATCTCCTGCGCCCGGAGATCGTGACGTCACCCGGGTGCGCAGCGCCCAAGACGCGAACTTTGGTTCCGCTCCCTGCAGCATCGGCGGGCGATAACACCGACAGCTGCAGGAGGTGTTGTTCGGGAGGCCGGGCGCTTTGGGAGCACTAATTAAAGATAAGGAGGCTGGTCTTCAGTAGAAATGTGTTTCCTTCCTTTAGGGTGCATTTTGAACATTTTTAAATGGTGCGATTGATCAGCCCTGCGCTCTGTTAGAGTGCTTGGGGCTGATTGTCTAGGGTCCCGGCTGCCATCCGCGACGAGGGAGATTGTTCAAATGCAGAGCCTGCGGCAATGACCCTTCCCTTTAAGGGAGGGAAGGAGCCCTCAGATCCCGGCAGTGCTACAGTGATCATTGTACAGCGCTGCACCTCTACCCCACCCCGCCCCCCACCCCCCTGCTTGGTTTAGCGCTCGACTTCCTTCCTGGAGCTCTAACACTGAATTTGCCGTAAGCTGAGACTGATTAGCACCTGCCGTTAATTTTTCCAGCTTTCAAAATTTAGCACCTCAAACGGGGCGATACCGAGTTTCACCCCCTTGGTCTCAGTTCCTTAGAACAGTCTTTAATTATTCAAATCACCAAATATTAATGAGCTGATCTACATAAATTCCAGCGTAATTTCACATTGAAGCTGTGGAATTCTAGAGGAGAGCCAGGGAGGACACAGCCTTCCTCAGTGCTGCACAAATACCTTGGCTGTTTCCTCCCAATGCTCAAAAATATACGTAATTTTATTCAAAGTAAGAATAAGTAGCAACAGTTTATCAGAAGAAACTGTTTCCACTGGTGGGAGGTCAGTAACCAGAGGACACAGGTTTAAGGTCATTAAAAGAACCAGAGGGGAGATTAGAAGTATTTTTTTAAGCAGCAAGTTATTATGATCTGGAACACACTGCTTGAAGGGGTGGTGGAAGCAGCTTCAATAGTAACTTTCAAAAGGGAACTGGATAAATGCTTGTAAAGGAAAAATTTACAGGGATATGGGGAATGAGCAGGGGAGTGGGACTAATTGGATAGCTCTTTCTTTGAATATGGCCTCCCTCTTTGGATGACTGTACACAGGGACTGATAGTTTCCCTTTCCTATAATACAACAGTGACTACACTTCATATGTATTTCATTAGCTGTAAAGCACTTTGAGACGTCCTGAGGTCATGAAAGGAGCTATATAGATGCAAGTTTTTCTTTCTTTCTTGGTTGTGCAACCCCCTGCAGAAACTTTAGTGGGGCATGGAAGAAAGCTCTGGCACTCTAGAGGATTTATTTAATCTACCTCCCCATGTGTATCGGATGAATGCCTGGATCCATCCGCCTCTATTCTATTTCCCCTCTCTTTTTCTGAACTGCCCCTCATTAATTATTATTCATTCATTCTTATAGCTGCAAGACCACTGGGGATTCCCCTTACAATAATGCTCCTTGCACTTGTAATGGGAGGGACCCATTTTCTATCAGTTATGAGCTAGTCTCTTGTGTCTACAGCCCTGTACACTTTCCAGTTATAACACCAGAGAATTCAAAAATAAAAAAATGTAAAAACAGAAGAACAAGTGGCATAATTGGAAATTTGAGTCAATAGGAACATTAAAAAAATTAACAAAACAAAGGAAGTTGGACATTTGCACTACTACACTCCCCTGAGAAGCAGGCTATTGTGTGATGTGATAGTTATGGCAGCTGTGCCAACTTAACGAAAGGACAGAATTAAGTTTGGTGCCGCATTAATAACTATGTCCACCCCCTCTACTGCGGCACACTGCCAAATAGATTGTGCCGTGACAAAGTACCAATAAAACTATTCATTTGCATTGTAGCAAATACATTTTGGAAGTGAGTGGATTCTCTTCCCTTTTTATGCAGGTACTCCATTACAACAAAGCTTTTCAGATTTGCCCTTGTCAGTCTTCAAAGTTCCATTCCTATGGCACCTACAAAATACATTTCTGTATGTTCATATTGATTATAGAGTAGAAATTAAGAAGTTTATTGAAAGTTTCATTGGCAAAATATAAAGCCATTTTGTCTTGATGTTGGTGCGAGATTGCTACCTAAATTCTAGGGAAATTAAGTGGAATGTTACTCAACCTTACAGATAAATGTTCCTGAGATTTCAACTAGAATTTATTCCAAATAAAACATTCAGCATTACAATGTTAAACAATTATATAGGTTGAATCTAAAGAGAAAGCTTACCAATGCAAGGCTGAGGTGAAGTTCTGTATGCCTATTGCTTCAATAATAGTTAGGAAATTTATTGATTTTTTTTTAATGGCGCGGAATGGCTTTTGCGAGCATTATTCAGTAAAGGACCCATCCCATTAGTTTGTTGTATGAACAATACAAAATGGGGGAAAAATTTGGTTGGTTTGCACCTCCTGTTAGCGCCTTAAGAGGGTGCTAATGGGGCGCGAAGCAACTAGCGCCCAGGCGCGGCGATGTTTGCGCCACTCGCAAAATTGACCAGACATTTTGCGGCGGCGCTAAACACTACCACCACGATCTCCTGCGCTTGCAGATCGTGACGTCAGTCGAACGTGCAACGCCCCGGTAGTGCTCCGGACCTGATATTGAGTGGCGCCCCCTGCCTTACCTCCTGCTGCTAACAATGACAGGTTGAGTGGAGCGTTTTGCAGTCGGCAAGGGACTGGGGAGCGCTATTTAAAGATGACCGCTTCCTGCCTTTTTTTGTCGGCGACATTTTTGCACCACGCATTCTGAGTGAGAGAGAGAGTTCTGGAGATATTCAACACTGTGTTGAGGAGTTTTGGGTACTGAGCAGCACTTTGCAGGTTCATTTTGATTTGATCTTCCTTGCATTGATTTAGAAGAGACTGTGGGGGCTGCACTCTGAGCTCTTTCCCTGGGCCTCTCCATTGTTCTTTCCAGCAGAATTGATGTACAGGTCTCTCCAGGCCGAGATTCAAGGCTGCAATGAGCAGGGTGTGGATGGAGAGCAAGATCGACCCTCCCCGTTGAGAACTGTCCGGCACCAGTGTGTCTGTGTTCCATTGCTGACTGACCTCACATGAGCTTCTGAGGTAGCGCCTCGCTCCTCGGCGTTAGCACCTTAAGAGATGTGTGTAGCATCTGATTTAGTGCTCCAATCACCTCCAGGGGCGACAGAAGCCAAGTTTGCAGTCGGAGGCGATAATTAGCATCAGGCGCTAAACTTTGCGCCCCGCCGATAATTGCGCCCCAAACGGGGCGATACCGAATTTCTCCCCCAATGAATGTGATCTTGTCTTTTTTGGAAAGGTTGATATACAGACACATAGCTGGTAATGAAGTTAATTATACTAGTGAAGGAGACTGCATAACAAATGAACAACAAAGTTCAGTCATACGGGTCTCTCTTTTTTTTGAGTGGAATAAATATCATTTTCAATAACTTCCTATGAAGCATTCTACTTTTTATTATATGTGTTCCAGTTTCAAGCTACCTTGCAATTGTGGAGTTTTAGGCTGGTATGGTAGTCCTAGTCTTCAGTGCAGCACTTATGATAACATGCAGTTATTAGGTGCGACTGTGGCTGAAAGTGAATGCAAAGCGGTTTGATTTTTTTCAGCTCCTAGTGGCTCATGGGGAAATATTTCTGGCTGGATTGTTATCTCACATACATATATATATCTATATATATATATATATATGTGTGTGTATATATATGTATATATATATATAGAATAAAATCGTCTTCACACATACGTGGGTTATTATATGGTGCTACTGCCTGTGCACAGTATATACATTTTCTTTTAGAAAATTACTATCTATGGCTTGGCATCATGTCACTAAAACCCCTGGTCCCAGTAAATATGTGTGCCAATAAATGACAGAATAAAAGGTTTCAGCAAGAGTCTGCATCAAATCTTGCTAGCGTGCACTCTCCAATGCATTGTGATACTCTTCATTGCTAAGGCAATCTGCAGCATCACTTTTTGGGGTGATGAGAAAATTAAGGGACTGAACAAAACAAAAACACATAGGTAATTGTTGCAAAAGATGCTTTCTATTGGCACAAACATTAATAACATAAGGACATTGACTACGGAATAAATACATATTGACATTGTTATTCGGTAAGTGAAACTTGTAGATTTAAGGACATAATGGGCCTGAATTTGCAGTCGGAGGCTTCCCGCGGGGAAATGCACCGATCCGCAAATAAAATCCGTGCCTCCCTGGTGCCTCGGGATCCATGCAGGCTCACGCTCCAGGGCCTCTACGCCTGTGTAGAGGCCCAAGTATCCGAGAGGCACAGGCGGTTCGCAAGCTCCCCTGGGATCACGTGGGCCGGCCCAACCAATAAAAGGAGATCCCCATTCATGTTTATGGGGATCACATAAAAAACACATTTACATACCAAATAAATTTTTAAAAATTACATATTTAAAATTAAATAAAATGACATTTAATTAAACATTTAAAACAAAAATTTAATTTTTTGAAAAAAAATGTAAAGGTTTTAAAGGGGCTAAATGTTTTAATGTCTAAATAATTTTTTAAAAATTATTTTATATTCAGTTAAATTCTTGTGCTGGTAAAAGCAAGCCTTACGCCTGCTTTTACCAGGCTTAAGAATTTCTCGGGCATTCGCTGGGCAGCAGTTGGGCAAATAGCCCAGCTCTCCGTCCGCAAATGCCCTTTTCCCAGGGATGGCGAAAACCTGGAACTTGCGGGGCCCTTATGGGTGTGTACGCACCCCATATGCACCCATAGGCCCCGGAAGATACAGGCCAGAGCATGTTAGATTGCAACACAGTCAAAAGGTTTTGAAAACAGCATATATCATAACAGCAAAGCCTGAATGGTTTACAAAGTCATAGCACTTGCACAATGAGATACAACCTGTAAAACAGGCTTGCATTGAGGCACAGTGTCACTCACAGCCCAGGTCAGCTTTAAAAATCCTTTTTCTTGACATTTCCTGCTTCATCCTGACGCTGTATCTATATGTAAATGCTAGTAATGACAAGTTGATATATTAAAAATGCATTCACATTAGGAATTTCTTTATATTTGATCAGTACATCTACAAGCATTGCCCAGAATGTTCTAGAATGGCACAAACAGTATTGTATGGCCAGAGTATTCCCGTTGTAAAGCGTGTGGGTTTGGGGGTGGGTCGGCAGTAAAAATCCCAGAAATTGCGAACGTGTCGGGAACCCACCGTCACCTAAGCTCTGGAATTCCCTGCCTAAACCTCTCCGCCTCTCTCCTTCTCTTTCCTCCGTTAAGATGCTCCTTAAAACCTACCTCTTTGACCAAGCTTTTGGTCATCTGCCCTAATTTATCCTTATGTGGATCGGCGTCACATTTTGTGTCTTAAAATACTCCTGTGCAGCGCCTTGGGACGTTTTACTACGTTAAAGGAGCTATATAAATACAAGTTATTGTTGTTGTCATCCTGCTGCCTTGCGCATTTTACTTGAGCGGCTTTGAAGGTGTGACACGGACCCAATCGGCAGAGGTGCGCGACCTCATTCAAATCATTAACTGCTTGTTGAGAGACCCTTAAGAGGGTTTTTAATGCCAGCTTTTGACTTCAGGAGCACCGGATTCACGCAGTTCAGGTAACTGACCTGTGAAGGGGAGGCGGAAGCTCAGTGACTATTGGTGAGTCCATTCATTGAGAGCTGGGAAAAGCAGATAAGTACTGCATCATTACACCTCATTACTTGCCTCATGGAAAAGCTCTTGCTCACTCCATTTTGTCCACAGATTTAGGTGTCAGCAATTTGCAGGTCATTTCTGAAACCTCGGAAGCCACTCTCACCACATTGTTACACAGTATCACAACATTGAGGGATTGGCCCTCTGATCTCCACTTTGCCTGCCATCTACCACATCAGCATGGGCGCCGCTTATACAGTCTCACCTTGGTCCTCAGAATCAGACCAAGATGAGCCTCACCACCAACAACACCAGCCACACCAGCAGCAGCAGCAAAAACATCAGCAGCAACCACAACAGCATTCTTCTCCTCAATGACCTGATTCTCCACAGGAGAGGGGGACACCACAGGGCAGCACCGCGCCAGAGACGATACCCCCAACACAGGGTACACAGGTAGAGGATGAGTTTCCTCAACATGACTGAGCAGCAGTGCTTCGGGAGGCTCAGGCTATCGCACCAGGTCGTCACAGGCATTTGTAGCTTGCTGGAACAAGATCTGCTGCCCAGAGGTCCTGGTGGACACTCCTTACCAGTGGCTGTCAAAGTCACCCATGCACTCAACTTCTTTGCCTCAGGCTCCTTCCAGGGATCTGCAGCAGACATTTGCGGAATCTCGCAGTTGGCCACCCACTGATGTATCACCCAGGTGCGGTGCCATGTTTCACAAGTCAACCAATTATACTAATTTTGACACTGATGAGGCCAGTGTTACTGAGCGGGCGCTCGGCTTTTCGGCTCTGGTTGACTTCCCACAGGTGCAGGGTGTCATCGACTGCACACATGTGGCCATGAAGGCACCCCATCAACACCCAGGAGTGCTTGTGAACCACAAGGGCTTCCACACCCTCAATGTGCAGCAAGTCTGCAACCATAAAAAGATGATTATGCATGTGTGTGCCAGATTCCCTGGCAGCTGTCATGACTCTTTCGTGCTGCACCAGTCCACCCTCCCTCAGCTGTTCACACCTCCAAACACACTTACCGGCTGGTTGCTTGGAGACAAGGGCTAGCCACTGAGGACATGGCTCATGATACCCTTGAGGATGCCAAGTAGTGAGGCCAAGAGCATTATAATGAGAGCAAGCAATAGGCATGATGAAGAAGCGCTTCAGATGCCTTGACAGATCTGGAGGAGCCCTTCAGTATGCACCAGCCAGGGTCTCCTGAATCATCATCATTGGCTACGTGCTGCACAACATAGTGCAGCAAAGATTGGAGCTGCAGGAGGAGCAAGGAGCAGAGTGCACAACCTCTTCTGAGGAGGAGGAGGAGGGATCTGAGGTAGAGATGGCACCAGCAGTGGTGCACATTGCTGCCGGGAAGATCCGGGGTGGCCTCATCAGGGCCGTATTTACTTAACTTGCTCCAATGCAGCCACATGGCTGCCACATACTGTACTAAGTTCCCCACAACAACACCATAAAGCATCCCTACTATGACCAAGCCTTTCCTCTCACCCAAACCCCCAGTGCTCGAGCTTAAGTAATATCTCTCCATTCACTCCAAGTGACAAGGCCATTTCCAAGGTAGCAGGCAAAAATGGACAAGAACGGAAAGTGGTGCAAAGAAAAACATTTATGTGTGTCATCAAAATAACTGAAACTTAACAGTAACATTTTTTCATACACCCACGTGCATACCCTTCTGCATCTACTTTTGTGTTACTTTTCTTTTCCGAGTGCTTCTACGAGGTGCAGCCCCTATGGCTTCAGCAGAGGTAGAGGCAGGCTGCTCACTTCCCTGCTGCAACACTTTTGGTGGATGTCCTCTGGGTTTTGGAGCCTGTGAGGGCTCCACCAAAGTCTGCTCCTCCTGCAACTGTGCAGGGGCACACTCGGCCATCAGGATCCAAGGAAGCAACGGGGGAGAAGTGGAAGTGCTTTGAGAAGAGCCCCACTTCCATGTTGTCTCTCAACATTATCACTCTCATGGGCCACCCACATTTCCCTGCTAGCAAGGAACTAGAGACCAGCTTGCTGCACAGCAGTGGGGTGATAAACGCCCAAGTCTATGTTTTTATCCCTCCTAGAGACGAGGTCTATGAGCATCTGCCATCTGTTGTCAACAGTTAGCATGTGTTCATGTGACTGGCGCATTTGCTGTTCCATGCAGCTGGCCATCCTTTCCATGGAACAGCACATCTTTGCCATCGCCTGTGACATGGTGGTGCTCATGTTGGAGATGGACTCCTCCATTCTCTGAACATTTGCAGACATCGTTGCTGCAAAAGATGAAAGAGCCTCATGCAATTGTTGCTGCCCCTCCAGGATCACCCTCTTTCTCGATGGTCCCCGAGGCTCAGCGTCTGCATGCAGCTGAGCAGAGCTTGGACAGTCCTGCGCACTCCGGCAAGGAGTCTCCACTGCTGTCCCTGCCAACACCATCTGCTCTTGCTCACTTGTGAATTGTGAGACACCAGGTGACAACTGTACTCTATGGCACACCAGATCCACCGAGGTGTGCGTATCTGCACTTGTGCTGGGTGCACTTGAGTCTGCTCACGCTGCACCCTCAGAGGCTGGAGATTCCTCTGAGGAGTCATCTTCTTGCTCCCACTGGACAGTGGTGGGGGGCACTTGATGGAACTGTGGGAGAGTAAAGAGATGAATTAGAAGTGTTGTAATAAGAATGGGTAACGTTATCATTATGCACATGATGGCATTTCACTGTCTGCTGACATCAGTCACCATATGAGTGACTGCTGTATGTCATGTGGCTGTATTAAATTTAATTCTGTCACCAGGTTTATTATGTCCATGTGTAATTGAGACACGGACTGCAGGAGTTGGTTATAACAGGTCTTTACTGAGTGGAGACAAACTGGAACTAACTATGCAAAGTTACTACACAGGCTTATATACAGGGATTGTCACTACTGGTACTGCAGTATACAGGGGCTGCAGCATATTGTTCCTTCTGCAAAGTACATACACTACAATTCCTCCCCTTTTAGCTAAACAGTACATAACATTCGATTAATAATTAAATAACATATTTACAATTACAGTTGCTAGATACATTAGCTGAAGTTAAGCAATTATAAGTTCAGTCTTTGAGGAGGCTTCCTGATTCTGTCTGGATAACGCCTCTTTGGTGTTAGCTAAGATTTTTGCAATCGTCCAGGTGTGACGTCGTCATCCTTTTTACCAGCCACCGTCAGTGCCTGAATGGAGTGCCAGTCTAAGCTTATCTTTCTGATCCATTCACGTCCCAATAACAGTGGTCCACCATCTTGCAGTATGTACAGATACAATTTCTGTATTTCCTTGTCGTTGTATTCAACAGGCACCCTTATTTTCCCTCTGGGGTATACTTTTTGCCCCGTATACGTCTTCAAGACAATGGATGTCTCTTTCAAGGGTATGTGTGAGAATAGCCGCTCGTAGTCTCATCGATTCATGACGGTCAGGGCTGATCCTGTATCCAATTCCATTTTGACTTGGGACCCTGCTATCGTGAGGGTGACCCAAATGGTTCGGTGATCCTCTTTTGCGATTACGTTGTGAAGTTTGAGACAGCTTAGTCTCTTGTTCCCGGATTCACTATCGCTCATCTGGTCTTCGGAACTACTGTCCGTCATCTTTTGTACTTTCCTGTACTGTTCCTTAGTAGCCTTTTTGTTGTCGTTAGTCTTCTTCCCAGACCTGCAAACTCGTGCAATGTGTCCCATCTTTCCGCATTGCCTGCATATTTTGTCCTTGGACCAGCAGTCCTTCTGGTCATGGGTTGTTCTGCCGCAACGATAACATTTTTCAAATCCCCGTGTCATTTCGTGGGTGCCGTATTCCTGTGGCTTTTGCTATATTTCCGCAGCTCCCCTTGCTGCTGCTTCGTACGATACTGCCATGCTGAAAGCCTTATCTAGCATCAGCTCTTTCTCTGAGAGTAACCTCTTCTGGGTTCCTTCACTCAGGAGTCCACAGACAAATTTGTCCCGTAGAGTATCTGTCAGTCCTGCTCCGAACTGGCAGTGCTTTGATAGCTTGCGTAGTTCCGTAAGATAATCAGCATTGCTCTCATCTTTATGCTGATTTCTCCTGTGGAATTTAAATCTTTCTGCTATCAGCAGCGGTGTAGGATTTAGGTGTTCCTGTAGGATATCAACAATTTCGTTAAAACTCTTCGCCATCGGTTTGGCTGGAGTAATCAGGTTCCGCAATAGGCCGTACGTTCTTGCACCCATTAAGTTTAGTAGTACCGATGCCTTTTTCTCATCGGCTACTTCGTTTGCCTCGCAATATACTTCGACTCTTTCCACATACGTGGTCCAGTCTTATATTGCATTATCGAAGGCAGTGATATTGCCAGTCTTCAGCATCTTGGAAATCTAAGATGGCGCCTCCTGCGCTTTGCCTTCTTCCCCGATTTAACAAAATGGCGCCTCCCGCGCTTTCCGTCTTCTCCGCTGCTGCTAGCGCTGTTGCTGGCGTTTTATGCCTTGATGGCGATGCCCTATGGTCTTCGCGCACTTCCCCCCGCGCTGCTGCTAACGCCGCTCTCCGCAGTTCCCGTGGCAAACTGCAGCTCCTCGCGGCTTTCTGCGCTTCTAATTTCTTTTATTTCCCCGTCATCGGAGCAACCCTACGGGACACTTTCCTCCCTCTTCTCGGGCCTGTACGCTGCCCGGCTTCATAACACCGGCCGCGCCCTGTGTGCTCCACCCTCTCTCTCTCTCTCCTCTGCCCGACAACGCTGCTCGGCCCCGTTGAAAAGCCACCCAATCGAGCTCTAGCCCGCCGCAGCCCAGGAAGGATCAGTGTACTACCTGCCACCAGCCCGATTAGCTGGAACACCATAGACAGGATAACCAAGCCCCGCTCTTGACAGCCTCTCCTGCAAATCTTCAACTCCGATGAATCAGAGGCGGTTGCCCACGGTCGACGCCCGTTTCTTCTGTTTGTTTTTTTTTTCTTTCTTCCTTCTGGCCTCGACCTCTGACAACTTCGCTTCAGGGATGGATCCCCATGAGGTGGTGCAGACTGTAGGTAAGTTTGGATCTGCTCGTCGCCAGTATTATGTCCGTGTGTAATTGAGACACGGACTGCAGGAGTTGGTTATAACAGGTCTTTATTGAGTGGAGACAAACTGGAACTAACTATGCAAAGTTACTACACAGGCTTATATACAGGGGTGGTCACTACTGGTACTGCAGTATACAGGGGCTGCAGAATATAGTTCCTTCTGCAAAGTACATACACTACAAGGTTGCTGGGATGTCCTCCCCTCTCCATCTCCCACCACCTGCAACTCCCGATATCTCCAGAGCCCCCTCCTCTGCTGGTGTTAGTTGGGTGAAGACTGGAGGGCCACCTCCAATTCTATGCCTCTCCCACATGTTCTGTGCTCTTTTCTCCTGCAAGGTGGGAAAGAAGAGAACTTTGCGTGAGAATGATTGAATGAGTGTAAGGAATGGATGGGTTACATCTGTAGAGGGTGACTATGAGGGAGTGGGGTGCCAATGCGAAACAGCTTCCTTCTGTGGTGTTACTTGCTATGATTGCATTAGGATGAGAGTGAGTGTCAGGGGTGTTTAGCCAGATGGGGATGTGAGTATGTATATAGAGAGAGGGGGATGGGTGGACTTGGAAGGTATGTTGGTGTGCGGAATAATGTGCAGGAATAGGCTTGAGAAGGTAGAGTGATGGGGATGTAGTGACAGGCACATCAGGATGAAGGTGAGTGTGGCATTGCACTCACCTTTCCTGACCTCATGAGATCATAGAATCGTTCCCTGCACTGGATCCAGGTCCTCCTCACCACATCCCTGATGCTGACCTGCTCTGCTTTATCCAGCCAGTCTCTTTTGGTGTCTTTTGGAGATCTCCTTCATCTATCAGCAGGGAACAGGACCTCCCTGCGTGCTCTCACTGCCTCCACCAGAGTATGCAGAGATGCATCTGAAAACCGTGGTACAGCCCTCCGCCTTTGACTATCAATCATTGCTGATTTAGAACATTACTCAGACCTTTGTATTTCAGCTTCCACACTCCTCTAGCAACCTTCAAATGAGTTGAGTGCAAGGCTGCTTTATATATGGGTGCTTGAAATGACTCATCGATGACGTCATCAGACCCGCTCCAATTAATTGGGCTGGGAAACGTGCTTTAAGTGGGCCCATTAAGTTAAAGTCACCCTGAAGAATGCGGTGATCAGGACATCGCATTCCCGACCCACTACGCGGCCTGCACGCCCCCGACTCAACTCCACGGTAATGCCGTTAATTACGTAACTTTGCACCCCGATCTTCCTGTTGCAAATGTACTTCAAAAATTTCTGAAAACTAATCTGAATACACTGCAGTGAGCATAATGGCGAATGAGGGACCTCAGAAGTAATGCAGTCAATGACTTACCCCATCTGCATCAATTAAGCAAAACAGTATTGGCATAACCTGAGTGACATGCTGTGCTCAGTTTTCCCAGTTTCTTCTGCATCCGAACCAGTGGTCCTTAACGGGACAGCAGGAGGCTGCCAACAAAAATCTAAGTTTTTTTCTTTTTAACTAACCTTAATGTGAAGCCAGGAGGAGCAGGAGTGCTCCTTCTGGCTCCACAGCACTTCTGGGAGACACTATCGGCCTGCGATTGCCCTCTGCCCTACTGCCCTCCCACCCTGTATGCCTCTCTCTCCACCCACCTCCCCCCCCCCACCCAAGACCTATCTGAGGGCTGTGAGTGCGACCACTTCAGACCCCTCTCCATCTCCTCTACTCTCACTTTCATTGATGGCACGTGCAGGCACTTGAGTGCCCTACACCATGCATACAATATACACTAAGCCTAACACACAATGACAAAGAAGAATTGTTTTGATGGGCTTTAGCTAAGAATTAAATATATGAAGAAAGAGCAGAGATATTATTTTACTTTGATCAATTATTTAAATGCATGCACCATTTATCTTTAGTCTAAGTAGCCGTAGTGAGAAAACTAGCATAAATTCAGCAAATTCGAGATGGCCATTGACTTGACTGGGGGGCTGGGGTGGCATAGCTCTGATAATCAACTTTTCATGGTTTCAGCAAGAGTACTGATGGAACAGCACAAAATTCCCAGGAAATTATGGCACAGCATGAACGATGGCGTAATTCACATAAACTCCCATCTTTTCTCTGTAATATTTTAAGAAAATACAGTCAGGCATACTAAGCAAAAAGCAGTGTTAGAAACATTTTTCCAGCACTAGTCTCTGCACACCTGGTCAATTTATAATCCCCCATCTGAGCTTCCATTCTATTGCTATCTAATCTGATGGACGTCTAGGGTGCTGTTTTGCTTACCAGAAAATTCAACTGCTTATTAAACTGACCACTTGGACCTATTAGCAACTGCATAGGCTACTCTCACGGCTGAGTTCACCACAAGTCTCTAATCTCCCTCTAGCTTTGAAAGAATTTGTCATTGAAAATCGGGTCCCTAGATGTGCGGACATCATGTTGGTGATGTCATCGCATTGTTGCATGATATATGCGCTGTCCATGATGTACGCAAGCCATGCGAGATGCATGACCATGCCATTAATGTGATACGTATGCATCTTGGGACTTGATTTTCTGTGTGAAATTCAGCACAAACACTAGGCAGAATTTATGGTTTTTAAAGTGAGAATTGTTTTTTTACTGATTCGCCAACTCGGAAAAAATCCAGACCTTTAATACTGCCTAACTGTAGACCACATACATGCATTGCCTGGTTATTGATTACTTCATTAAATAAACACCAGTAATACGTTCTTTCATTGTGAGAAGTACCAACTTCCAGGTAGTATGGTAGCCCAAGGCATCAGAGCACTGCTGCACAGCACATCGCAGTGGGAGGTTTAAGCTCAAGCTCCCATTTCAGCCACTGCTGACAAGAAGTGTAGAATGGAGGCTAACTATACTAGCATATACATTATATGTAGTCCATGGAATTTAGTTATAAGGAAAGCCAACAGATAATGCAGTAGCATCCATGTAATTAATACTCAAATTCCCCCATGTTGACAAATTAGCATAAAGATAACAACATAAGAGACGTCATCTGCTAAAGTGCAATTTTGGGTACTTTTTTCATAACCATATTTCTCAGAGGAGTTGTTTTCAATTTATTCAGTACTTCACTAGTTCTCAAGGGAAAGTGTCATCCTGATGCTCATAGCTTCTGCACAGCAACCAAAGCATTTGTTGTCAAAAGCATCAGCCTCTGCCCTAACCCCATCTGCTGCCTTTCCCATCCCTGGGGATGGAAAGTTCAGAGTACAATCCTGAGATTCACTGACATGATATTAGTAAGTGGAGAAAAACAAATATTGTCATTTTCATTAAAGCTGCTGATTCCTTCAACTTCTTTTATTTAAATTGTACTGTACTTTGAAAAAAAGTATTTCCTTTGGTGTCAATTGAAATTTATGTATAATTATATTCACCATATATAGCCCGCTAAACTCTCATGTTTTCTCTTTGGATTTTGTAATTAAAGAATGACATAAAGCACATCTTAAGAGTAGAACCATCATTCAAAAGTACAACGGCAAATTACTTGTTCAAGTACATGCTGAAATCATATAAACATGTAAGGAAGAACTTGCATTTATATAGCGCCTTTCCCAACCTCAGGACATCCCAAAGCGCTTTACAGCCAATGAAATACTTTTGAAGTGTAGTCACTGTTGTAATGTAGGAAACATGGCAGCCAATTTGCACACAGCAAGCTCCCACAAACAGCAATGAGATACATAACCAGGGATCAGGTGGAAAATGTAATATAAATAATAGTTCAAAAACAAACGAAAGGGAAGAGAGTAGAGTAACAGCCAGAA
This sequence comes from Somniosus microcephalus, assembly GCF_052327205.1. Taxonomy (NCBI): domain Eukaryota; kingdom Metazoa; phylum Chordata; class Chondrichthyes; order Squaliformes; family Somniosidae; genus Somniosus; species Somniosus microcephalus. The sequence goes on from NC_140993.1 coordinate 124,878,606, forward strand.
ATTGTGCTTTAGACACTACAGCTAAAGGGAAAACTAAAAGATGTAAGGTGATTAAACCAAAAGAGAGAAATAAGAAACTTGTGAGTAAAACATTAGAGCTGAAGGACAGGTTAGGGTGTGTGGCTCAAATAAGCATTCTTTATACAAACGCACAGAGTATAAGGAACAAATTGAATGAACTGCAGACGCAAATTCAACTTGGAGGGTATGACATGGTAGCCATTACTGAGACATGACTGCAAGATGGTCAAGACTGGGAACTCTATACCAGGTTATAAGGTCTACAGGAAAGATAGGGAAAATGGTAGAGGGAAGGAGTAGCCTTTGTGATTAAGGATGAAATCACTTCAATGATAAGAGAGGATATAACGAGAGGTAAGCAGGCAGTGGAGACTTTTTGGGTAGAATTAAGAAATAGGAATGGATTTAAGACTGTAGTGGAAGTTGTGTATAGGCCCCTGGTAGCAGCTGTGAAGTGGTAGATTGTATAAATGGAGAGATTAGACAAGCATGTAGTAAAGGCAGAGTGGTTTTAATGGGGGATTTTAACTTTCATATAGATTAAGATAAGCAGACTAGCATCTGTCAGAAAGGTAGTGAATTTCTTGAGTGTGTCCGGGATAGTTTTCTGCAACAATATGTCCTCGAACCAACAAGGGGGGGCATGACATATTAGATTTAGTAATGAGTAATGAGCCAGATTTAGTTAACAGCCTAATGGTGCGTGGACATTTATGTAATAGCGATCATAACATGATCAAGTTTAACGTAATGTCTGAAAGGGAGAAACATGAAACAGCTACTAAGATTCTAGTTTTAGGTAAGGCTGATATTGATAGATTAAGCGAATGGGCAAAACTGTGGAAACTGGATTTCAATGTAGGCAAATGTAAGGTCATCCACTTTGGACCTAAAAAGGATAGAACAGGGTATTTTCTAAATGGTGAAAAGCTAAGAACAGTGAAGGCCCAAATAGATCATTAAAATGTCATGAACAGGTACAGAAAATAATCAAAAAGATTAATTGAATGCTGGCCTTTATATCTAGAGGACTAGAATACAAGGGGTTAGGAGTTATGCTGCAGCTATACAAAGCCCTGGTTAGACCACGCCTGGAGTACTGTGAGCAGTTCTGGGCACCACACCTTAGGAAGGATATTGGCCTTGGAAGGAGTGCAGCATAGGTTTACCAGAATGATACCCAGACTCCAAGGGTTAAATTACAAGGGAAGATTATATAAACTATGGTTGTATTCCCTGGAATTTAGAAGGTTAAGGGGTGACTTGATTGAAGTTTTCCAGATATTAAGGGGAACAGATAGAGTAGATAGAGAAAAACTATTTCCGCTGGTTGGTGAGTCTAGGACTAGGGGGCATAGCCTAAAAATTAGAGTCAGACCTTTCAGGAGTGAAATTAGGAAACACTTCTACACACAAAGGGTGGTAGAAGTTTGGAACTCTTCTGCAAATGACAACTGATGCTAGATCAATTGTTATTTTTAAATCTGAGATTGATAGATTTTTGTTAACCAAAGGTATTAAGGGATATGGGGCAAAGGGATATGGAGTTAGGTCGCAGATCAGGCATGATCTCATTGAATGGCGGAACAGGCTCGATGGGTTGAATGGCCTACTCCTGTTCCTATATAATCTGTTTTTAGTGATGTTGGTTGAGTGATAAATATTGGCCAGGACACTGGCAAAACACCCCTACTCTTTGAATAATGCCATGGGAGGGAAGTTTTTTTTATTCATTCACAGGATGTGGGTGTCGCTGGAAAGGCCAGCATTTATTGCCCATCCCTAACCAAGTTGAGGGTCTCGGTTTAATGTCTCATCTGAAAGATGGCAGCTCCGACAGTGCGGCACTCCCTCAGTATTGCACTGAAGGGCCAGCCAAGAATATGTGCTCAAGTCTCTGGATGGGCTTGAACCCACAACCTTCTGACTCAGAAGCAAGAGTGTTACCACTGTGCCAAGGCTGATAGCAAAAGTTACTGTCAGTGAATTTATATGAACACTTAACGTACTTATATAAAATTCCTCTTTTTGTTATTGTAATGGTGGTATTAGTTGTTTTATGTTAAACATGTTAACTCGTCTATTAATCAGTGGAGAAAGAATTTGATAAATTTGCTTTAAGCTTTTGCGCATTAACATGCCTGACAGTAATTTCTAGTCTGTTGTAGAATTATTATTGCGTTATCATTGTGGAAATAATGAGTATGGTATATCTGTCAACTGCGTCCAAAATGTAAACAATATATAGATACTCCTGCCAGTCACTGACTACGCAAATGGAGAACTTGCATTGGAAACAATATCTAAAATACAGTATATTCAACAGGGATATTTGCTGGTACTGCAGTTATACAGAAGATGGGACAGGGTGATTGCTGTAGCATCTGATTTGTCCCTCTCGTTCATCAGGAAACCAAACAAAAACATCTGTGGAGATATGTTCAACAAAACCATGTATTGTATTGTCCAAATACAAATTGAAATCTGACCCTAAAATGCGAGTATTCTTTTATATATGTAGTGCACTGATCGCCTGTTTTTGATGGAACAGGATTAATGCATCTCCCCCTCCCTTCTGTTCAAAAGCAAAATATTACAGAAAGGTCACATACCTTTCTCAGTACCATCTGCACTAATGCTTTCCAACAATACATCACAAAATTATAGTGTCATAATATTTTACTCTAATTGTAGCTACAAATTTGATACATGGGGGTAATTTTGACTTCGTGTGATAGTGTAAAATGGGTAATAGTGAATCGGCAGCCCATTTTACATCTTTTCCGATTTTTATTTCCATTGACTTAATTTGACTACCACACAAAGTCAAAATTACCCCCATGCAGTGCTTTAAGGAAAATAACAAATCAAATAGATGAAACAATGTAATTATTGACACAACCAGACTTTAACAATAAGCAATCTGAGGACTACAGTAGAAGTCAATCATAAAATTCCAAAAGTTGTGGATTGTAATTTTTTTGAAAGGATACCGTGAATCACAAAATGTCCAACAGCTCTTTCTATGTCATAATATATCCATATTGGAAATCCACAAAAAATCAGGCGACAAGTTTTTATTTTGGAAGTTAGAAAGAAATTGAGTACTGAGAAGTGTTATATTTCACAAACATGTTATCTAACTTCCAGTCAATTATTTATTTTTAGTGCCTACACCAATATGACAGAGTGGAGATAACAAAAGCAAAATGTTCTAAAGATTTAGTTGCTGGTTCCAATTACATTTAGGGATAGAGTTTTGGTGTGTGAACTCTGGATAATTGTATTAGATGTCATTATAGAAACAAAGATTAAACACTAAAATCTATATTAATATATTATGCAGCATGTAAACATCGCATTCTCTTCCCTATCCAAATTTTGACTGCACAGTTATTTTTATCTTAAACATTTTCAACTCTTTTGAATACTTCAGTTGAGATTATTTAAAAAAAAAATCTATTGTGTTAATATTAGGTTCGGAAAGAGGGCTGTTAATTTGACACAAAATTCCTAAAATTCCATAACTGAATATACACATCTATTTCAAAATATCAAAGGCATTTAATAATGTTCATGTTACTTCCATTGTAACTTCAAGTTTAAACCCTCAGTAAGCAGAGGAAGAGTACAGTGTCCCACGGAGAATGGCTTTCACTATCAATCAGTTTACACGCAAATATAGTTGTATTACTGAGGCAACATATTCTTGTAATGTCCACTGGACCATGTCAGAAAAAGGATGTCTGTATAATACCGACTTCTGTCCCACTTCTTCTGTTTAGTGACAACTGCACAAGTAGGATATGAAGATGGCTTTAGGGAAAATTCATTTTTCAATCTTTTGTTTATTAATACTGAACCATTGCTTGTATGTTTCACTGCATGGTCACTGTCTTTTTACATTTCTTCAAACACAATATACAGCATATAATTAACAGCAATGCATAGTTTGATCTTAAATGAAGCCAGTGGCTATTTGTGCAATGAGAGAAGTTCCCTGCGCACAATGACTCCTGATTTAATATTTTATACCACTTTAAGGACAAATGTGTTAAATGATAAAAGGCTAAACTTTTTGTAATCCTTCAAATCTCACAACAGCAGTCACAATACAGTTTTCCAGGCATCATATACCAGTTCTAACAAAGACATTCATTTGCAGGCTGTTATTTATCTGTTTGACAATCTGTTTGTTTTAAAGGATATCATTATTTGGATTTGACAGACAAAGTCTTGCATACTGCAAGCTCCAAAGGATATTCAGAACTCCAATGGTTAATGCAAATGGATTTATGATAAGCTTCAGGCCAGTTGTCCCCTCATTTATTAGCCCAGCTGATAGAAGAGATTTGATGAGGCACTTCTGGCATAATTGAGTCATCACACAAAGAAGCCTGCTAGCATTCAAAGTGGTTTTTATCAGCAGCAAACAGGCCTGATTACTGACAATTACACTCTGATCCATGGGGTAAGAAAGAGTAGGCAAAAGAGTGGGAAATCTCCACATGTTTATACCCAGGCATAATTTCTACATTCATTTCACATACTGCGTGTTTTCTACACAAACATAATAAACTGTAAACAGCAGTGGATGTTACAATTTACCTCAATATACCACATTGTAATGAAGGCGTCAGTGGCCATCTGTAAGTTGAATGCGATGCAACAACTCCAGCAGGGCAAGCATTTCAAACTGTTTGCTAGAGTATAATCCAACAAGCAGAATAATAGCAAATGCTGACCTTATTTTATTTGCTTGTTTTGCTATAGGTTATAATCAACCAAAAGTCATAGAAGTCCAACACTGTGTGGACTACATTGTTTTTCGACTGACCAAAGAAAATCATATAACAATAGCAATGTTTTGGTGTGTGTGAGTTGTAGTTGTTAACCTTCGGTCTATCAAACAAATACCTATTCCAGTTAGCACAATGCTGTGTGCATCTGTAATGGGTTAAGAGTAAAATAAATTATTCTTGTTCTAAGGTACTTCTAAACAATGACAAAGCTCTGTATTGTGGCATAAATACAAACAAGAACAAATTATTTTTCCAATTAAATTGCTAGATGAAGAAACACCAGAAGGAACATTATAATATAAAATACTTAGAAGTGTACTCGTTACTGGAGTGCATCAACTAGCTGATTTTTTTGTGAGCCCAGCAATGCTAATAAAGTAACCTTGGATACTGTGGCACAATGTATTTGTTTTATCTGCGCAAATACAAGAGAAAGTAGAAAGGGAAAATGTGGAAAATTTGAATCGTTGGTAATCACTTTTGAATTAAAGAAAGATTAAATTCACAGTGACTCATAATTCTATTGGCAAAATTTCATCCTTATGCATGTTATTGGTGAATTTACTAATGGTTTTTAGTCCCATGGTGCCAAAAAAGTATCTCATTTGGTGATGCAATGCAGAATTACATGGCATAGAATTAATATTTAAATCCTAATTTAAATATCTTCTGCTACATTTCTGTGCCACCACTGGCATTACTGTGCTGGATGTGCAGTCACATATGATAATGGAAGTTAAAGAGGCATGAATGCCATTCAGAACCCCTGCCTGGTGAAGGACAGGGGTCCTGGCAAAGTTTGGGGAAAAAACAGTAAAAATAGAGAAATGGCAGCATTGTGCCACAGCCTTCAAGGTTACTTTATTGCCATTGCTGAGCTCACAGAGAAAAAAATCAGCTATTTGATACACTCCATTAAAGGAGGGATTACCTATCCTGCTTCTCCATGGGGGAACTGTGGCAAAATCCTGCCCTGCCAGTAATTGGGGATGGATTGGGAAAGAGGATATGAAAATACACCATTGTATTTGTGTTGCGGTAAATAGAATTAGCACCACATGTGATGGTATAAATCAAAGGAGTAAAATATCACTATATGTTTGTTGTAAATATCTCTTCATTGTGTGCAACTAGTTTGTGGATTTAATATTTTGCATTAAGTGTATTCAGTGACGATTTTGTGCTTGAGCTACAAAGACTACACATAAATCAGAAAATCATATTTACAGACCACCCCAGTGCCTTCTTACAAAGGTTGGAGAGTGGTTTGCATAAAATGTAATTACACAAAATAACAATAATGTAAGTATTTCAATGACTGACCCTTAGCTTTCTGTTAAGGTAAATGAAAAAAATTGCTCGAAAAGTACTTTGCTTTAAATGTCAAAAATAAAGTGGTGTGAGCCATATTAAAAGGGGAGGCGTGTTCATATTTTGTCTCATTATTTTCTAATTGAGTATCATTTCTGTAAGTACTGTTACAAAAATTCTCCTGTAACCTGTTGAACAAATAGGTGACTGACAGTGAGTGTTAAGGTGATAACTCAGTTCAGTGCTTCTCATGATCGAAAGCAAAAGAATAAAGCTCAAGCAGTTTGCCATTAACTAAACCCCGAGTCTAAGTTACAGATTTAAACCTACTAAAAGCTTGTATTCATTCTCAGTAACATGAGTTACATGTTCTGTTTGAAAAAATGTAGCCGGAATTTTGCGGGGGTCAACGGACACGATTGGTGGTGGGTCGGGTGGGAAAGTGATTTTTTTTTCACAGCAGATCGGGACCCCGCCGTGAACCCGCCACCATGCATGTTTCCCGATGTCGGGTCTGTCAGCTCAGAGCAGATCTGACACGCAGTGGTGGTGGACCCAATTCAGGTAATTGATGGTTTGTTTAGAGCCACTTAAGATTGATTTTCAGCTTACCTTTTGCATTTGACAGCTGGCCCATGAGGTCCACACTGGTGGTGGATCACATCTGTCAAGCTGAGGCGGGAGATCAGTGGCCATTGAATCAGCTGTTAAGTTGACAGCTTCAAATGTAAAGTAAAAGCTCCCAGCTTACAGATTTATCTTCCCTCAGCCACAAGCAGTTCCTCACTGCATTCCACAACAGATTCACCATGCTGCAAGTCTTTACACAAATCTCCATCCAGTCTGACCTCATTACCTCTCTCACCATTGACAGATTGCTTCTCTCATGTCGACTTCACCTGCCATCTATTACATCAGCAAGGGTGCCCTTTATACTCTACCACCTTGGTCCTCAGAATCCCACCACAATCAGCCCCAACACCAGCATCACCAGGCACACCAACAGCACCAATAACAACACCAACCTTCTCTGCAATCAACTGATGCTGCACAGGAAACATGGCATCAGCATCCGACCACATTGCTGCCCCGGAGGCCAGGAATGGCCTCACCATGGCCACATTTACTTCTCTTGATGTTGTACACCCTGGCTGCCACATGATGCGCCAGGTTGGCACCACCCCACACCAACACAATAAATCATCCCTACAAAGCCTAAGCCTTTCCTTTCACACTCATCACCATTGCAGGGGGGGGGGGTACCACTTTGTCTCACCATTCACTGCAACTCACTAAGCCACTTCCAAAGGTGTACACAAATCTGTTCAAGATCGCAAAGTGTTGAAAATAAAGATTTCAATGAATGACACCGCATTAACAGAAACCTTACATGAACATTGCATAAAAAACCCAAGTGCCTATCCTTGTGTGTTGTTAGTTTGAATGATTGCACGAGGATGAGGGTGATTGTGAGGGGTGACTAGTGAGATGGGGGATGTGCTAATATAGATAGAGAGGGATGGGTGGAGGTCCAAGGTAAGTTGGTGTGAGTAAGGGTGTGCAGGAGTAGGTTAGGGAAGGCTGAGTTATGGGGATGTGATGAGAGACACAGCAGGATGAGGCTGAGTGTGGTTTTGTACTAACATTCTGTGATCTACTGAGATCATTGAAACGTTTGTGGCACTGCACCCAGGTCCTTCTGACCACATCCCTGCTTGTGCCCTCCTCTGCAATGTGCAACCAGGCTTTGATCTCATGGGAAAGTCTCTTCTGCCCATGAGAAGGGAAGAGGTCCTCCCTGCGTGCTGTGACTTCCTCCATAAGCATATGGAGGGAGTCATGGGAGAGCCTGGGTGCAGCCATGTGCCTTTGTGCAGTGATTGTCAGTGTTTGCAGCACCTCGATGCTGTAGAACACTGACAGCACAAATGCCAAAATAAATTTGGTCATGGTCCCTTTGAGGAAACCAGCTGATGACGCGTCATCAAATTACATCACCAGACCCGCTTCCTCTAATTGGCCGGAAATGCGCTGGGCGGGCTTAACAAGTGCAATCAAGGGAAATTCATTACACAGAGTGGGATGGAGCCAGCAGCAGGGTCGGGACCCGCCACCGACGTCGCCCGCCACCGATGTCGCCTGCCCTGGACCCGCCGAGGTTAGCAAAAATTACAGCCTTTCTGGTCTTTGTTATTATGCAGCTAATGCACTGAGTGAGGTAAAAGTGGCAGAATATAGTTGAAAGGTTAATATCAATGACAGTGATATAGGGCCTGAAGGTATGCAGCATCACTAATTGGATGTAAAATTGCATAGGAATACTTTACAGTAAGAGCTAAAAATATTTTTAACAGTAGTTTTACAGGTTAAATTTCCCTCCATTACAACACTGACTAATTTCAAATGTACTTAACTGGATTTGAAGCACTTTGGGTTGTCCTGAGTTCATGGAAGATGCTATATAAATGCAAGTCCTTTCCTTTTCATTTTAATTGTGATATTTAATAACTCAGTAAAGAAAGAATGATACAGGGTGATGAGTTAATGTTATGTGAAGTCTTCACTTGTCTTTTAACTGCATGTCTCTCGAAGGTAAGTAGATTAGTGTTTATATATAGATAATTGGATTGGTCATGTAAAATCTTAGCTATTGGGTTCTGTTGTACTTTTAGGGGGGAATTTTGCCAGCCCTGGGGAGGTGGGTATGGAGCTGGGACTGCCGGGAAAATGGCAGGAACTGGGAGCGGGTACCGAACCTGCTCCCAACCCACCTCCGTGCCATCTTCCCGGGAAGTGGGTCCCCGAGTCACGCAGGGACCCATCTCCTCGAGGCGGGAAGGGGATTACAACCAATTAACTGCCTGTTTACAGGTAGTTAACAGGCAGTTAAGAGGCTTATCCCCATTTTACCCCAGCAAGTGCGGGCTTCCCGACGGCTGCGAACCGCGCCAGGGTCAGCGAGGCGAGCAGTGGGTCTGCGGGGGTGAGAGGGATCGAAAAGTGCACTGTGGAGGTGAGTGATGGGTGCAAGTGTGAAGAGGTAAGTATGTGAGATGAGTGTAAAGTGTTAGAAAAAGTTTACTTACCTTTGCTTCTCCCTGCAGGCTTCAGCCCTTGGGGATCCGGAGGTGCCTCATCTCAACGGCAGGGATGACAGAATGGCTGCTGCACTCTCAGATACAGCAGCCATCTGATTTCTGCTGAGGAAATAGGTTTGGTGAGTCTTTGTGCAAGGGCTCACCTTAGAACAGAGATTGCCAGTGTTTGACAACTTCTCAAAGCTGTCAAGTGTTGACAATTCATCTGTCAAAAATGAAACGTCATACGCTGACGTCCTCTGTCACCGGCTTTCCCTTAATTGGCCAGACGTCATTGGAGGCGGGACTAAAACCTGAAAACCAGCAGTCCTGCCCCCAACGCGCCCCCATTGACAAAATCCAGCCTTTAGTGAAGGAAGGTGCATGGATCTATGTGTCTCCTGTGCTGGGATTTCACTCAATAAACAAATATTAGTTAATTTTTGTCTTACCGCTCCCTTTTTTTTACAGGCATCAAAGTAATGGCGGGATTGTCTGGTGCTTACAGAATGTTCTCGTCAGGCAGTTAGGTTAAAATTGGAGCTTTTGGGGGCAAAATTCCCCTCGTTTGCACCTGCAATGGCTTTGCACCCCGCTGAGGCGATAACTGCGCCTCCCACAAAATTCCGCGGGAGGTTACTGGGTAGTGCCCCGATCTTTTGCACCCTGAGATCATGACATCATCTCTGGGTGCAGCGCCCTGGTAGCGCCTCGGGAGAAAAACTCCCCCTCGCGCCCCGCAGCAGTGCCGGGCGATGTTACTGACTGCTGTAGGGGTCGTGAACAGTAAGGCTGGCTGATCGTGGGGCACCATTTAGAGGCACAGCACTCCCGCACCCTGGTGCTCCACCAGATGCCCAAAAAAATGCAGAGCTCACAGCGGGGAGCCCTTCCCTTTAATTGAGGGAAGCGCCCCTGCACTAGTGGCGTGGTATGTGACTGCGACTGCAGCGCCTTTACATTCCTCAGCATTCAGTACACTCAACAACACTATCCTCCTACATCATCCCTCCTCTGGGATCTATCCCCCTGTCAATGTCCTTGCATGGTTCCATTCCTAACTATGTCACTGCAAAGGCTACTCTTCTCCTGCTCACATGGCCGCTTCCAATGTGCTCTAAAGTTCCATCCTTGGCCTCCTCATCTATCAGTTGCCCTTCCTTTAACAAGATCATTTGTAACCATGGAGTCAGCACTCATATGTATGCTGATTATACTCAGCTTTACCTCTCTACTACCACTCTTGATTCCATGACTGTTGCTGTGCTGCCTGACTGGATGTCCAACATATCAAGTATGGATGAGCCAGAACTTTCTGAACTAAGAACATAAGAAACAAAGAATTAGGAGCAGGAGTAGGCCATAAGCCCCTCGAGCCTGCTCCCCCATTCAATAACATTGTGGTTGATCTTTGACCTCAACTCCACTTTCCTGCCCGAACCCCATAGCCCTTGATTCCCTTAGAGTCTGAAAATCTATCTATCTCAGCCTTGAATATACTCAACAATTAAGCATCCCCAGTTCTCTGGGGCAGAGAATTCCAAAGATTCACAACCCTCTGAGTGAAGAAATTCCTCCTCATCTCAGTCTTAAAAGGCCTGCCCTTATCCTGAGACAATGCCCCCTAGTTCTAGATTTTCCAGCCAGGGGAAACAATTTTTCAGCATCTATCCGGTCAACCCCCCTCAGAATCTCATATGAAGCTTAGCATTGTCAAGACTGAAGCTATCCTGTATGATGTCTACCATGCCTTAGCTCTGGTCCCAGCCTCCTTCCTGGATGTTTGCTCAAGTTCGACCCGATGGTTCTTAAGCTCAGAGTCCCATTCAATCATGAACCAAGCTTCAAGTTCCACATCCAGTCCATCACCAAGACCACTTACTTCTGTCTCCAAGATTTATCCATCTCCACCTCACTCCCAATGCTGTTGCAACCTTTTTTTTATACATTGTCACTTCAACCATGACTTTTCTAACGTCCCTCTTGCCAGCCCCCTGACCTCCCCCATCCCTACATCCTTGCTCAAACCTCTGCTCTTCCATTTCTGGTTTACTAAGTGTTGCCTGCTTCCTTCACCCTATAATCAGCACATCGGCCATCTTTCCCCATACTCTGGTACTCTCTCCCTAAAACCCTTAATTTTGCTACGCCGTTACCATTTTCAAAAGCCTCCTTAAAACCTACATCTTTGATCTTGTGTTTGGTCACATCCCACAGCCAAAACACTTGGGAACCAGACACCAATCACCAATCACCAATCTGGAAGACAGTGTCAGCCTCCATCTTGATTGAAGGACTATTTGTTTTTACAATGCCAGCTTGTGATTATTGTAATGTATGTACCTATAAGAGTATACAGCTCATGTATACTGTAGTACCGGCAGTGACCACACCTGTATATAACGCTGAGTAGTAATCTGTACAGATCAGTTGCAGTTTGAGCCACGTTGAGTAAACACCTGTTGTACCGTTCTCCGCAGTCCGTTTCTTATTATACACGGACGTAACATTGACGACAAGGCAGGTTCGAACCTACCTGCAACTCTGCATCACCTCCCAGGGATTCATTCCTGGAGATCAGTGGATTGGAGGTCAAGGCCAGAGGCTCGGGCGTCCACCACGGGCAACCGCCCAGTCATCCAGCAGAGACTCGAGAATTGCGGGGGAGGCTGTCGAGAGCCAGGCTTGGCTTTCCAGTCAAGGTGGTCCAGCGAAACGGGCTGGCAACAGGTAGTGCGCAGACCCTTCCCGGACAGCGGCGGGCAAGAGCCCGACCGAGCGGCACAGCAAAGGGCCGAGCAGCGTCGATGAGGAGAGAGAGAGAGGGCAGAGCGCACAGGGCGCAGCCGGTGTTCAGGGGCCGAGCAGCGTCGGAGAGAGGGAGAGGGATGCGCAGAAACCCGTGAGGCGCCGCCATTGCCACGAGGACCGCCGAGAGCGGCGTTGGCAGCAGCACAGGAGAAGCGCGCGAAACCTACAGGGCACCGCCATTGCCATGAGAACCGCCGGGAGCGGCGTCGGCAGCAGCGGGGGAGGAAGGAAAGCGCAGGAGATGTCATTTTAAGCCATTGGGAGACGCCATTTTAAACCACACCCAAAATGCCGAAGAGTGGCAGTATCACCGCATTTGACAATGAAGTCGAAGATTGGACTACATATGTCGAACGAATAGAGGTGTACTGCAAGGCAAATGAGGTGTTAGATGACAAGAAAGCATCAGTATTGTTAAATTTAATGGGTGCAAAGACGTATGGTTTATTACGAAATCTAGTAACCCCAACGAAGCCAATGGAAAAGAGTTTTGAAGACATAGTAACGATACTAAAGGAACATTTAAACCCCACACCGCTGCTGATAGCAGAAAGATTCAAGTTTCACAAACGGAACCAGCATAAGGATGAAAGCAATGCTGATTATTTAACAGAACTGCGCAAACTATCGAAACACTGCCAGTTTGGAGCGGGACTGGCAGATACCTTAAGGGACAAGTTTGTGTGTGGGCTTCAAAGTGAAGGAACCCAGAAACGGCTTTTATCTGAAAAGGACCTTATGCTGGAAAAGGCTTTCAGCATTGCGGTATCATATGAAGCAGCAGCACGGGGCGCTGCAGAGATACAACAGAGACCGCAAGAATATGGCACAAACGAAATGTCATATGGAACAGAGAAGTGCTATCGCTGCGGCAGAACAACACATGACCAGAATGATTGCTGGTTCAAAGACAAAGGGCTAGATTTTCAGTTGCTTGCGCCAGCAGTTAGCGCCTTAAGAGAAGTGATTTTCGGGCGCTATGCGTGTAGCGGCCGGGCGCAGCGCAGTTTGCGCTCCGCCCCAAATTAAGTTGCCCGTTAGCGCCGGCGCAAAGTTTAGCGGCCGCCCGGATGCGCGCGCAGAAAATGACGTCACATCCTCGTGCAACGCCCTTTGGCCGCCCCGAATCCAAACTTCAGTTGGATCGCCCCATTGTGCGGCTGGCGTCCAGACCGTTTGTAAAATGGAACGCAACACACCCTGGGGAGCGCAAATTAAAGGGCCCTCCTCCTGCTCTATAGAAGGCAGTCTGCATGTGTTGTGTGGAAGGATCCAGTGTGTTGTTGTGAACGGTGTATTAATGTTTCCGGCCACCACCACCACCACCACCTTCTCCTCCTCCTCCTCCTCCTCCTCCTCCTCCTCATCATCATCATCTTCTTTTCGCCCCCAGACTCTGCCTTTGAAAAAAACACATGCACCCTTCCCCTTTAAGAGCTCACTGGCACCAGAGTGTCTGCCGTGCGCTGCGCCCGAACTCGGGTGTTGCGCTCTGCACCGCCGGCTTAGCGCCTAAAGATAGTAGTGCAACGCCTCTTTTAGCGCTCCACCACTCTCTTAGGGCGAAGCCACTGAATTTCTGGCAACGGGGCGCTACTTTGGGGCGGGCGCTAACTTCGGGCGGGCGCTAAGGTTAGCGCCCCAAAACTGTCTATACTGAAAATCTAGGCCAAAGTGTGCAGACAGTGTGGAAAAGTAGGACACATAGCATGAGTCTGCAGGTCGGGAAAGAAAACCAGCAATAAGAAACCGACCAAAGGGAAGTACAAGAAGGTACATAAGATAACGGAGAATAGTTCAGACAAACAAAAGAGTGATAACGACTCCGAAAGCAGGGAACTGAGTTGTCTGAAACTACATAATGTGATCACAACGGAGGGTCACCGACCCATTTGGGTCACTCGCAAGATAACAGGAGTCCAGGTAAAGATGGAATTGGACACAGGATCAGCTCTAACAGTCAGAAACTGACGGGACTATGAGCGGCTATTCTCACACATATCCTTGAGAGACACAAAAATTATTTTGAAGACGTACATGGGGCAAAAAGTCTACCCCAAAGGAAAAATAAGGGTGACCGTTATATATAACGGTAAGGAAACACCAAAACTAGACCTGTATGTATTGCAAGATGGAGGACCACCATTACTGGGACGTGAATGGATCCGGAAAATACAACTGGATTGGCATTCCATACAGGCACTGACTGTGGCTGACAAAAAGGATGACGACGTCACACCTGGGCGACTGTCAAAGATCCTAACTGATGCGAAAGAAGTGTTCCAGCAAGGACTCGGAACACTAAAAGGCATGACAGCAACGATTAAAATTGAAGAAAACGCAAGCCCAAATTTTTTTAAGGCCAGACCGGTACCTTATGCGATCCGCCCAGCCATCGAAGCAGAGCTGGAGAGTCTGGAACATTCAGGTGTACTGTCCAAGGTAGACTGGAGCGAGTGGGCTACACACATCGTCCCTGTGATGAAAAAGTCATTGAGCAGCACGCCTGGGGAACCAAGGAAGGTTCGCATCTGTGGGGACTTTAAGGTAACAGTGAACCCGGTCCTTCACACCGTACAATATCCACTTCCGCGGATTGAAGATATTTTCGCCTCGCTATCTGGAGGGAAACGCTTCACTAAGATTGATCTGGCCCAGGCGTATCTGCAAATGGAGGTAGAAGAAGCATCAAAAAAAATACCTCACAATCAACACCCATAAATGTGGTGTATGTGCCTTTAAGAGCCCCTGTGTACTGTGATGCCGGTAATGGCCACTCAGGCTATATAAGCCTGTATAGTGTCTTGTATCTGTTAGTTCACCTCCAGACTTTGTTCAGTAAACACCTGTAAACCAACTCCTGCATTCCGTGTCTTCATTAACACACGGATACAACAGTGGCGACGAATTGGAAACGGACTTACCTGCAATTCGGCAGCACCTCAAGGAGATCGATTCCTCAGACGAAAGTCGAAGAAAAACAAGAAAGAAAGGGAAAAGCTGTGGTTTCACCAGCTAGCTGAGCTGGTGGCAGGTACTGCAATAATCCTTCCTGGGCGGCGGGCTGGGGCTCGATCGACTGGCTCTGCAGCGGGGCCGAGCAGCGAAGGCAGAGGCAAACAGAGACGGAGGGTGGAGCACTCGGGAGACGGCCGGTGCTGCAAAGCGGGTCGGCATTCGGACCAAGCAGAGGGAGGGAAAAGAGAGTCCCAGAGAATCCGGCGGGAACGAGTCTCCACCTATTAAAAATACCTGTGTAAAAAAAAAAAAAAAAATGCGGAGAACAGCGTTATCAGCAGCGGCAGCGGCGGGAAAGTGCGGGAGGCGGCATCTTTTTTCTGCGGGGAAGAAAGGAAAGCGCGGGAGGCGCCACTTTTTTTTCAGGATGCCTAAGACTGGCAATATTACTGCTTTCACAGAATCACAGAATCACACAGAAATCCCACAGTGCAGATAGAGGCCATTTCGGCCCATCGAGCCTGCACCGACACATATCCCACCCGATCCCTGTAACCCCTACACCAACACATATCCCACCCTATCCCCGTAACCCCACGTATTTAATCCCCCTAACACTAAGGGTCAATTTATCATAGCCAATCAACCTAACCCGCACATCTTTGGACTGTGGGAGGAAAGAATGTGCAAAGATGATAAAAAGGCATTGGTACTTCTAAATCTAATGGGCGCAAGGACATACGGGCTGTTATGAAACTTAATCACTCCAGCCAAACCGATGGACAAGAATTTTAAGGAGATTGTTGATACCCTACACTGCCAATTCGGGACAGGACTGGCAGATTCTTTACGAGACAAATTCGTCTGCGGTCTCCTAAGTGAAGGAACACAAAAAAAGCTACTTTCTGAGAAAGATTTGACACTGGACAAGGCTTTCAGTGTGACTGTATCATACGAAGCAGCAGCAAGAGGAGCTGCAGAGATACAGCAAAAGCCACAGGACTTCGGCACCCATGAAATGACACGGAGTTTCGAGAGATGTTATCGCTGCGGCAGATCCACCCATGACCAGAGGGACTGCTGGTTCAAGGACAAAGCATGCAGGCAATGCAGAAAGATGGGACGCATTACACGTGTATGCCGATCTGGAAACAAAAAATCCACTGACAGAAAAAAAATCAATAAGGAAAAGTGCAGGAAGGTACAAATGATGACGGACAGTAGCTCCGAAGACCAGAAGAGCAATAGCGACTCCGGAAACAAGAGACTAAGCTCTCTCAAATTACATAATGTAATTGCCAAAGAAGATTACCAGACCATTTGGGTTACCCTCACAATAGCGGGGTCCCCAATTAAAATGGAGCTAGATACAGGATCAGCCCTAACCGTCATAAGTCGACGGGATTACGAGCGGCTATTTCCGCATATACCTTTGAAAGACACATCCATTATCTTGAAAACATATACGGGGCAGAAAGTATACCCAAAAGGGAAAATAAAGGTGCCTGTTGTATACAACGGCAAGGAAATACAGAAGTTGTATTTATACATTCTGCAAGATGGTGGTCCACCGCTGTTGGGACGTGAATGGATCAGGAAGATACGTTTAGACTGGCACTCCATTCAGGCACTGACGGTGACCAGTAAGAAAAAAAATGATGATGACATCATACCTGAACGATTAAAAGACATCTTGGCCAACGCCAAGGAAGTGTTTCAACAGGAACTAGGAACCTTGAAAGGCATCACCGCCTCAATAAAAGTGGAAGATGCGGCAATTCCCAAGTTTTTTAAGGCAAGGCCGGTGCCATACGCAATTCGTCCAGCAGTCGAGGCAGAGCTGGAGAATTTGGAAAAGGCAGGCGTATTATCCAAGATAGATTGGAGCGAGTGGGCAACACCCATCGTCCTGGTCATGAAGAAAACATTGAAAAGTGATAAATCTGAAGAACAGAGAAAAATTCACATCTGTGGGGACTTCAAGGTGACTGTAAACCCGGTCCTTCACACGGTACAGTATCCTCTTCCGAGGATAGAAGATATTTTCGCCTCACTATCCGGACGGAAACGTTTCACCAAAATTGACTTGGCACAGGCATATCTACAGATGGAAGTTGAAGAGGCCTCTAAAAGGTATCTCACGATAAACACACACAAAGGCCTGTACCAGTACAATCGACTGGTTTTCGGAGTAGCATCAGCTCCAGCTATCTGGCAAAGAGCTATGGAGCAAGTCCTGCAAGGGATTCCGGGGACTCAATGCTACCTAGACGACATCCTTGTAACAGGAGAAAATGACAACGAGCACCTTGCCAAATTGGAGCAGGTGCTCACTAGGCTGAGAGAACAGGGCCTACGAGCAAATCGCCCCAAGTGTGAATTTTTCCAGAAACAAATATCATATTGTGGCCACATAATTAACGAGGAAGGGTTGCATAAGTCACCTGAAAAAATTGAAGCGGTCATAAAAGCCCCAGCACCTGAAAATGTCTCACAATTAAGGTCGTTCCTGGGATTGATAAATTACTATCATAAATTTTTACCGAACTTGTCAACTCTTCTGCACCCTCTTAACGAACTGCTACAAACGGGAGTAATTTGGAAATGGAGCGAAGACTGTAAACGTGCCTTCCATAAATGCAAAGGCTTGATCACGTCCAAGGAAGTTTTGGCTCATTACAACCCATCACTGCCAATCAGGCTGGCGTGCGATGCATCCCCTTACAGTGTAGGAGCGGTATTATCGCATAGATTCCCTGATGGCTCGGAGGGGCCGATGGCTTTTGCGTCACGCTCATTGAACTCAGCTGAGCGTAACTATGCCCAGATCGACAGGGAAGCACTCAGCCTGGTATGGGGAGTGAAGAAATTCAACCATTACTTACACGGACAAAAATTTACCTTGTTGACTGACCATCAACCCCTCGTCTCCATATTCAACCCTAAAAAGGGTGTTCCCATTATGACAGCGCAAAGGCTACAGAGGTGGTCCCTTTTCCTAGGGGCACACCAATATGACATAGAATACAAAGGATCAAAACAGCATGGGAATGCTGACGTGTTATCGCGTCTACCATTGCCAACGGTAGAAGAGGCACCTACAGTGGACCCAGTGGAGATGTTCCACTCAACCATAGTGGAATGTCTACCAGTAACAAATTCTGCCATTGAAAAGGAAACGAGAAATGACCCGACTCTCTCATGAGTCTACGATTTAATGGTGAAGGGATGGCCAGCACATGGCGAACCACTGTTGCCAGCATTCTCGCAAAGAAGAGAACAGCTGTCAGTGTGCCGAGGAACCTTGATGTGTGGATCCAGAGTGGTGATTCCACCCAAACTCCAGGATAAAGTGCTAAAGGAGCTTCACGAGGGGCATCTGGGTGGAGTGAAAATGAAGAACCTAGCCAGAGCGTTTGTGTGGTGGCCAGGTATCGATGGAGACATCGAAGAAATGACCAAGAGCTGCCTAGGATGCCAGAAGGTCCAAAACGCCCCACCACAAGCCCCTCTACATCCATGGGAGTGGCCCTCATCTCCATGGCAAAGGGTACACATCGACTTTGCTGGTCCATTTATGGACTCAATGTTCTTAATCGCGGTTGATGCACACTCCAAGTGGCTGGAGGTAATAAAGATGTCCTCCACCACCACGGAAAAAACCATCACAGTATTAAGGACCATATTCGCCAGGAATGTGCTGCCTGAACAGATCTGTTCTGATAATGGACCGCAATTTGTGTCCGAAGAATTCAGGAAGTTCTTAAAAAACAATGGGGTTAAGCACTACACGTCCACCCCATACCATCCCGCCACCAATGGATTGGCTGAAAGGTTTGTCCAGACCTTCAAGAAGGCCATAAAGGCCATGGGTAATGAAGACATAAAACTTCAGCATAAGGTAGATAACTTCTTGTTTGCATACAGGAATGCAACACATGTGGTTACAAACCAAACTCCCGCCATGATGTTCTTCAATAGAAGCCTAAGATGCCGGCTGGATTTGATCAAGCCAAACATCAGGAGGGACGTGGAGAACCGGCAATTTCAAGGCATGAATGAAAGGCCAACTAGAACCTTCCAGATAGGTCAACAAGTTTTGGCCCGGGACTGCCGTACCGAGAAATGGCAGCCTGGAACTATTTGCACACGACTAGGACCGCTGATGTATACCGTGGACATTGGAGAAAGCATAATAAGGCGCCATGCTGACCAGATCATAGAGTCATCCGAAAAGGGACAACTTACACCACAACTCTATACGCCTAATGATGAAGCAGAGATACCAATAGTATCTACCTCCGATCCGGTGATACTGGAACCAGATGAACCCGACACTGGCATTCAAGCCGAATTGACCTTGCCAAAAGAACCTACTGCACCACCAAAAACTACTACACCACCGAGGCGTTATCCGGACCGAGTCAGGAAGCCTCCAGAGAGACTGACTTATAATTGATTGACTGCAGCAAATGTGAAGATTATTGTTCTTGTAATATGTTAATTAATGATTACTTAAAATGTTATGTACTGGTTGTCTAAAAGGGGAGGAATTGTGGTGTATGTGCCTTTAAGAGCCCCTGTGTACTGTAATGCCGGTAATGGCCACTCGGGCTATATAAGCCTGTATAGTGTCTTGTATCTGTTAGTTCACCTCCAGACTTTGTTCAGTAAACACCTGTAAACCAACTCCTGCATTCCGTGTCTTCATTAACACACGGATACAACAATAAAGGTCTCTACCAATACAACCGGCTGGTATTCGGGGTAGCATCAGCTCCGGCTATTTGGCAGAGGGCAATGGAACAAGTCCTGCAAGGGATCCCAGGGACCCAGTGTTATTTGGACGACATCCTGGTCACGGGCGAAAATGACAGTGATCACCTTGCCAACCTGGAGCAGGTGCTCACTAGATTGCAGGAATATGGGCTCCGAGCTAACCGCCCCAAATGCGAGTTTTTTAGAAAACAGATCTCGTATTGTGGCCACGTTATCGATAAAGAGGGGTTACATAAGTCCCCAGAGAAGATTGAGGCAGTAGTCAAGGCTCCAGCACCGGAAAATGTGTCACAACTGAGGTCGTTCCTCGGGCTGGTAAACTACTACCATAAGTTCTTGCCAAATTTGTCTGCAATACTACACCCACTGAACACCCTACTGCAAACTGGGGTGCCATGGAAGTGGAATGATGAATGTAGACGAGCTTTCCAGAAGAGCAAAACACTAATCACATCGAAAGAGGTATTGGCCCATTACAACCCAGCATTACCAATTCGGTTGGCATGTGATGCGTCACCCTACGGCATTGGAGCGGTGCTCTCGCACAAATTCTCGGACGGCTCAGAGAGGCCAATAGCATTTGCGTCACGATCACTAACTTCAGCCGAGCGTAACTATGCCCAGATTGACAGGGAGGCACTCAGCCTAGTGTGGGGAGTGAAAAACTTCAATCACTATCTGCACGGGCAGAAATTCACCTTGCTGACTGATCACCAGCCTCTTGTCTTCATTTTTAATCCGAAGAAGGGTGTTCCGGTGATGACTGCGCAACGACTACAAAGATGGTCACTTTTTCTAGGGGCGCACCACTATGAGATTGAATATAAGGGCACGAAACAGCATGGAAATGCTGATGGGCTAACACGCTTGCCACTGCCTACTGCGGAGGAAGCACCAGCAGTGGATCCTGTCGAAATATTCCATTCGACTATAGTTGAATACCTACCGGTAACTAACGCTTGTATCGAAAAGGAAACCCAAAATGACCCGACACTGTCTCGGGTATATGATTTGATGGTGAAGGGATGGCCAGCACATGGCGACTCCCTGTTGCCAGCATTCTCGACAAGGAGAGAACGGCTGTCAGTGTGCCGGGGGACCTTGATGTGTGGATCCCGAGTGGTAATTCCACCCAAGTTAAGGGATAGAGTGCTCAATGAGCTTCATGAGGGTCATCTGGGAGGGGTAAAAATGAAAAGCCTAGCCAGGGCTTTTGTGTGGTGGCCGGGAATTGATAAACAAATCGAGGACCTGACCAAGAGCTGCTCAGGATGCCAGAAAGTCCAAAATGCACCACCAGAGGCCCCTCTACATCCATGGGAGTGGCCCTCATCTCCATGGCAACGGGTGCATATTGATTTTGCTGGTCCATTCATGGACTCAATGTTTTTAACAGCCGTGGATGCGCACTCGAAATGGCCTAAGGTCATCAAAATGTCCTCCACCACCACGGAGAAAACTATTGCAGTCCTATGGACCATTTTTGCCAGGAATGGCTTGCCAGAACAGATTTGCTCCGACAACGGACCACAGTTTGTGTCCGAAGAGTTCCGGAGGTTCTTGAAAAAGAATGGGGTAAGGCATTACACATCCACCCCGTATCATCCAGTCACAAATGGATTGGCTGAGAGGTTCGTACAAGCCTTTAAGAAGGCAATAAAGGCTATGTACAATGACAACATTCCGCTGCAGCACAAGGTGGACAATTTCCTGTTCGCCTACCGGAATGCGACACATGCAGTCACCAACCAGGCCCCAGCCATGATGTTCTTTAACCGAAGGTTAAGATCTCGCCTGGATTTGCTCAGACCAAACGTACGAAGAGATGTTGAGAGTAAGCAATTCCAGCACATCCATGAGAAGCCAACAAGGAGCTTCAATGTAGGGCAACCAGTCTTGGCCCGCGACTACCGAACAGAAAAATGGCAGCCAGGAATGATATGCACACGGCAGGGCCCACTAATGTACACAGTGGACGTTGGGGAGAGCATCGTGAGACGCCATGCTGACCAGATTCTAGAGTCACAGGAACAAGTCAACCTCATGCCTCGCCCATACGTACCTGGTGAGGAACCCGACGTACAGGTCACATCTACCCCAGAAACAGTAGCATCGGAAGCTGATGAACCAACCGACGACAGGGGACCAGAATCGCCTCCACACCAAGAGCAAGACACTCGGGAAAGGCGCTATCCAGAAAGGATCAGGAAGCCTCCCCAAAGACTGAATTTATAAATAGACTATTTTCAGCTAATGTTGCATGTTAAAAGTGTTAATTGTAATTAGTTTGATATTTAATTGTTAAATGAGTGTTATGGTACTGTTAATCAAAAAGGGGAGGAATTGTAATGGATGTACCTTTAAGGGGGGAACTACTTTGTACAGCTCATGTATACTGTAGTGCTGGCAGTGACCACACCTGTATATAAAGCTGAGTTGTAATCTGTACAGATCAGTTGCAGTTTGAGCCACGTTGAGTAAACACCTGTTGTACCGTTCTCCGCAGTCCGTTTCTTATTATACACGGATGTAACAATTATGTGTTTTGTTTTGGCTAAATTTCAGAATTCCACTATGTATGTTTTTATTTGAACTCTGAAATGGTTAGATATATCTTTTTCTGTCAGGGGAATCATATGATATAGGTGTGTGGCATCTATGTCATCTGCACATGACTCGCTCTCTCCTCTTTGTGCATTCTGGTAAAGCAGCAAACTTGTGGAGCTCCTGCAGCTCCTGAACAACTGTAAGTTAACTTGTTATTTTATATGCTTAATAAAATGTTGATACTTTTTCTAACAATGCACAGCTACGCCTACTATTTAAAGAGGTATTGACACATAAACATAAGTTGCTGCTTTTCACATCACTGATAATGAAACTCTAAGGGGTCGATTTTGTCAAACCTGTCGGGAAGAAGGCGGGACTTCCCCTTTTGGGTTTCTGACCCGCCTACTTCGACGTCCGGCCAATCCGCGCAATTTTCCCTTGATTGACCTTGTTGAGCCCACCCAGTGGGCTCAGCAGGCCAATTAAGGGCCACCCGGCAACAAGTGATGTCACAGACTGAAATTTCATTTGTCAAGATTTCTGACAGATGAAATATCAGTGTTTTATTGCTGTTTGAAGCTGTCAAACACTGACAATCTGATTTCTAAGATGAGTCCTTCTGCACAGACTCATTTAGAAATCTCAGCAGCACTAAAAGCTGAAGGCTGTCACTTTTGACAGATCGCAGCCGTTCAGCTTTCAGTTCCGGCTGAGTGCTGCGCTCCCGACGGCTGCAGGAAGAAAGGCTGTTAAGGTAAGTAAAGGTAAGTAAAAGTTCTTTACACACTTTAGACACACCAAACACACTTACCTTTACACTCATGCACCCATCACTCACCTGAGCACTGACATCGCGACCCCTCCAACTCATTCAACCCGATGGCCCGCTGCTCTAACCTGGCGTGGTTTGGAGCCGTCGGGAAACCCACACGAAACCCCTCAAAATGGGGATTAGGCTAAAAACTGCCTGTTAACTACCTGTTAACAGGCAATTAATTGGCAGTAATCCCTTCCCGCCTGGTTTCAGCGGGTCCCAGTGCGGGGCAGGTACCTGCTGCCCCTGAAACTTACGTGGGGCGGGGTTTTGGGCGGGATGGTGGTGGGACCCCCAAAGTCGGGGTTTCCCCCCCCCGCGACATGCCTGAAACCCCGCCTGACAGCTCCCCGAAAATCTAGCCCTAAGTCTTGGGACAACAACTCTTGAAAGAATGACATTTGTTGTACGCCAATACCCTAATGGGCAGGATGAGTAGGATTGTTCTAGCTGGCAAGTAGGAAGTTTACCAGTGCTCTGTGATAAAACTGCACCATTTTAGCTGATTAAACTCTAAAAATACTCTTTAGTCTATGCCTAAATTCGGTTCACAAGCAAATGGAAACTCAACTTATGTGGCTTTCTGAGTAGTATGGCTGGAATCTTATAAATATAGGTCTGGAATTTCCAGTTTCAACACCGATCTTGCTGATGGGAACTTACGTCAAAATTTACTGTGGAGCTCATTTGTCTATGCTGGAATGTAAATACCAGCATAAAACAACTGCAGCACCAGCAACAGGAGTAATAGTGAGTGGGCATCTGTCTTCTACCATGGTGCCTCACTCTCAGAGCCTCTTTCCTCTGCTGCTGCTCTTTCTCGCATTATTATGCAGAACTGGGATATCCCCATTGGGAAGGCCATTCCAGCTGCTTAGTCCTTCTGAATGTGTTGGGGTCAGAAAACATTTGGGTGCACTGAGACTGACAGCAATTTGGTTCAGTATAATGCAGGTCTCTGTAGGAAAAGGTCAACATAAAAAAGCGCAAAGAAAATCGCTATCAAATTCCAGAAAACTCAGTTACACAGATATCAGGTGACTTTGGAGCACGCTGTGCCTAAGTTTTTGGGCATGAATGTACACCAGCACATGGTGTAAATGTAGGAACTTGCATGAGCTGATTTTTTGCATGGCACAGAGCCATGCAAATGAGCAGTAGAGGGTTCCGTCGGCTATATCTCGGAAGCGACGCAAACGATCAAGAAAATACACACATACCGATAATTCAGCATAAAACCGGCATGAATCAGTTATGCGTGAATTTCCTCAGAAACATACAGTGCAATGTCATTTTTACACCGTAATTATGCTGAAAAGCTCTCGGATATTTGAGCCATAGTGGCTGGCCAAAAGAATTGTCCATGTCTGCCTAAGAGCTGAACACTGCTCTCATAACTGTCATAAGGTGTCATCAACAGTGCTATCAAGCGGCACTTACTCACCAATAACCTGCTCACTGATGCCCTGTTTGGGTTTCGCCAAGACCACTCGGCTCCCGACCTCATTACAACCTTGGTCCAAACATGGACAATGGAGCTGAATTCCAGAGGTGAGGTGAGAGTGACTGCTCTTGACATCAAGGCAGCATTTGACCGAGTGTGGCATCAAGGAGCCCTAGTAAAACTGAAGTCAATGGGAATCAGGGGGAAAACTCTCCACTGACTGGAGTCATACCTAGCACAAAGGAAGATGGTTGTGGTGGTTGAAAGTCAATCATCACAGCCCCAGGACATCACTGCAGGAGTTCCTCAGGGCAGTGTCCTAGGCCCAACCATCTTTAGCTGCTTCATCAATGACCTTCCCTCCAACATATGGTCAGAAATGGGGATGTTCGCTGATGACTGCACAGTGTTCAGTGCCATTCACAACTCCTCAGATAATGAAGCAGTCCCTGCCTGCATGCAACAAGACCTGAATGACATTCAGGCTTGGGCTGATAAGTGGCAGGTAACATTCACGCCACAGAAGTGCCAGGCAATGGCTATCTCCAACAAGCGAGAGTCTAATCACCGCCCCTTGACATTCAACGGCATTACCATCACTGAATCCCCCACCATCAACATCCCGGCAATAAGAGCAGGCCAGAGGCTAGGTATTCTGTGGCGAGTGTCTCACCTCCTGACTCCCCAAAGCCTTTCCACCATCTACAAGGCGGAAGTAAGGAGTGTAATGGAATATGTTCCACTTGCCTGGATGAGTGCAGCTCTAACAACACTCAAGAAGCTGAACACCATACAGGACAAAGCTTGATTGGCATGCCATCCACCACCTTAAACATTCACTCCCTCCACCATCGGCGTACCGTGGCTGCAGTGTGTACCATCTACAAGATGCACTGCAGCAACTTGCCAAGACTTCTTCGGCAGCACCTCCCAAACCCGCAACCTCTTCCACCAAGAAGGACAAGGGCAGCTGGCGCATGGGAACACCACCACCTCCAAGTTCCCCTCCAAGTCACACACCATCCTGACTTAGAAATATATCGCGGATCCTTCATCGTCACTGGGTCAAAATCCTGGAACGCCCTCCCTAACAGTGCTGTGGGAGTACTTTCATCACACAGACTGCAGCAGTTCAAGAAGGCGGCTCACCACCACCTTCTCAAGGGCAGTTAGGGATGGGCAATAAATGCTGACCTAGCCAGTGACACCCACATGTCATAAACAATTTTTTTTTAAACTAACTGGAGAAGGTTTTCGAACACTTCTCTCGCACTGCAAGAGAGTATACAAGAAAAAATGTGTCAGAGAATACTCAATCCCTCTCTCAGCTTTCACCTTCTGCCTCCAGCCACTCTCCATCCATCACAAATTCTTTCAATCTTTTGTCACTGCTGTGGCTATAGCCCTCCTTTGAACTTTCCTCTCTTGATTCTCTTAAATTAGAAGTATGCCATTCTGTACAGTGTTCTTCACTGTGTTGAAACTAAGACTTATTGCATGGTCTCCTACTCTAATTTATTCTTTCCATGACCTCAAAACTGTAGTTACTGACCTCCCTCAGTCATCCTAGGGGTCAACTAATCACTACTTCTTGAGGCACCTCATCTCTTGTCTTCTTTTCAACTGTGATTGCTTCCTTCACTATGGGCCTTGGCCCTTCTCCCTTTAAGAAAACAGTAAGCCATGACAATAGCTAATGACATTTTGCAATACCACCAATAAATTCCCTCATGGTGCCCTCCATTTGCTATTTCACATGGCATATTTACTTTGCACTTTACCATGGTGGGTGCGGAGTGGGTGGGGAGATGGGAATGGGATTCATGTTGTGTACAAGTACTGTCAACTCAATTTTATTTAACAGAAATTGGTTAAAATTGTATTTTGTGATATTAGCAACAAACTTGTTAATGTGTTTGAATGAAATTCTTCTGTCCGCTACTTTAACAAAGACATTAATCTGTTTCAAAAATGTTAAAAGAAAACGGTGAACAAAACAAATTGATATGAATATGCTAGGTTTCATTATTGATGTCACACAGCATCATTTCAACTCACAAGTGTTTCACCTGCTATCCCTTACATTTTGTCATTGCAGGGTGGAAATGGCCGCAATAGCTATACTGTGCTGCGCAAATCCATTTTCTTCCCAACATTCTCAGGCGCTGCTGGTAAATTTCCCGGGAAATCGTTAATGTTTATTCGGTGACACAAATTGAATACAAAGGAGGGTTACTTGATGTACTGTGTAGCAGTGTGTCAGTGCCCCTGCCAACTCACACATGAAAAATAAGATCCAGTCTTAAATATCTGGTCGCTATCCAATCAAAGCAAAACAAAAGCATCTCCTAGGAATGCAAATCTGGGCCCAAAATCTATATTCATGAAAACTTGGGCAGTTTGGCAGAATCAAGGTAAAATCAAAACCTGCGTGAATTCATTTCTTTTTTCAAAATGGAAACCTGGAGCTGTACCAAGTTTTTCCTTTGCTATTAAGTTAGAGATGGGATTGGTGAATTTAACAGTTCAGATTTGATCTGAGGCTGTTCGGTCATTTCTAGCATCTTACACAGTGTATCATGCAGTACACTCGAACTGTAGCAGCATCAACTTACAGAGCAGTTCTCGATGATGTATGTGTGTGTGTGTTAGAATCTTCTAGTCAACAAAAGGATACCAATAAACACACTAACCATTCAGAAAACAGCCTTCAACAACTACAATTCTTTATAATACACAAGCAAAGTTTTTCACCACAGCATATTGCATGTCATGTCTTCGAATTGTACAGCAGCCTAATATAATGAAAATGGCATTTGTGTAGAATTCAGATATTACAGTTGAATATTGCAGTCCACTGATGGTACCCAAATAGACTTGGATGGAAAGAAACATGAAACAGGTTTGTTTTAAGTGCTAAATTCCCACTAGTACTGTAGTAGAGATCTGTATGTAAATGCGACCAACCCACTGCTTTTTTTCTGCCTGCACCTGATGGTGATACTGAATTATCAATGCCATTTTGGAGAAGAATCACTGATTTAACACTAATTCCTAATCAGGTCTCACAAAAACGGGGAGCTCGCATGGCAGCTGTACTTTTCCCAGGGTTAATTACCTTTTGCTGCTCTCTCCTAATGAGTCAGCTGTTCCAGTCATTACACAACTTCACTTTGTTCATCTGTGGCTCTGGCTACTGCTCACTGATATTAGCCATGAACAAAGGCAGCTACTGTTTAGTCCAAAAGCACATTTAGTAGTGTAATGCGCCTTGAAAAAAAATATATATAGTAATAAAAGCGTTGTTCATAAATAAAACATTTTTGTTATTCAGTGGTGTAAAAATATAGGTAACTTCAATCCCAATATTTCTCAATGAAGTATTTCAAAAGGGTTAATCTGATTTTTTTTCTCTGCTCTAAGTTGTTTTCCAATTGCAATTGGGTTTTTCAGTCCAAATGATTTGGGGGAGGGGATTCCATGCCTCAGTACTATAATGTCACTATCTCAGCTGTAAGATTCATTAGATTTTATGTTACCACTTTGCGACTGACTTTAACAATGCCAGGGCTTAAAATTAAGCCCTGGATTTATAGCTAAGGCAGTGCTTTTGTGACAAAAAAGTGAAAACATTATTTTTGTGAAATAAATAAGAATTTTAAATTTATTTCAACTTTAACTGAAGACTTTTTTAAAGGGCTGTGTGATTTTCTTCAAACTAAATATTACAAATTCCATGTAAACAAATTAATAGAACAATAAACAAAACTTTGATGGCCATCTGTTTTAATTTCAAACATTCCATACATCAATAGTTACAGTATTGAGCCAAAAATCCCATTCAATGAAATGCCAGGCTTAAGAACCCAGAAAAAAAGCAGAAAAATAAAAGCTCATGTCCTGTTTATAGAAATAACAAATACACAATAGGATTTTCACCAGAAACATTATCCTTTCTTCTCTTTTCGGGTGCTGATGGATCTACTGCATATTTCCAACATTTTCTATTTTTATTTCAGAGATACAATAGTCTGCACTTGTTTTGGACATAACCACAAGAAAAGTAGTAGAAAGTGTGCATGGCAAATGTAGAAATGGGGACTAGTAAAGTGTAGACTTTCAAACCAAGGGCAACAAGTAATGTTTTTTGGACAACGTAACCCAGAAAAATAAATTACCGAGCAGCAGACAGTAATTTCTACATCAGTATTAGGAAGAAATATTGATATTATGCCAGTAAGGGTTAGTTTGGGATTTTTTTTCCATTGCAATTTAGAGAAGCCTGCCAAATCACCAGATGGCTCATGATTATAATTATGTGCATAAAAAACAACACTCTAATGCATAAGCTGTGCAAAATGTGAATTTGTACTGAATCGATAAGAGCAAGTGATTCAGCGGGAAAGTGGGTAACGTAAAACCTAATTTTATGGAAGACGAATATTTAAAATGTTAGAAGAGACTTGTGGTAGTTACTTTGCTGACCATATTTGTTATGACAACAGTGCTATCATTATGAAAATATGGTGCAGTAGTGTATCAGAGAATTCATCATGAGCATTTTGCTAAGTGATAAATAAAACAAATGTGCTTCTGTGTTGCAATTAGCAAAACAAGTTCATTAAAAATGTGAATCAAATTATTGTCATAAGTGCTATCTGACTACGCTCAGCAAGTACACAAAGGTGTACTATCAAACTATCGACGTCTTAGTTCAAAACCAATGACTAACCACGTATCTAGTTTATACTATTGGAATATTAAAGATTAGCTAAAACTCTGAGCCATCATAAACTATCATTTTGAGATATTTTTCCTATTCTGTCAAGCAATCTATTACAGCTAGTTAATATGTGCTATAAGCAATAAACAATAGATTTTTGTTTCAGCACTTAAGCCATCCTAACTAATCTTTAAACAACATCTGACTGCGTTGAACTACAGCATAGAGGAAGAATCATACTCATAGTAATGCAAACAGAGCCATCTGTGCAACGTCCTGTCAACACATCACTTTGTTCATTCACTGTTAGAACCATAGGTGTTTTATTGATGTTAACAAGTTATGATTTTAACAACAAGCACAGAGGGAAGACCAAAAATATTACTTCTTGCTCATAATTACCATATCACACATTTCATCAATTTATTTATGTTCTATACTGAATAAAAGAGTCAGCTAATGCAGCTCTGAGGATGTGAAAGGGGGTTAGTTTAAAAGGAGTAAATGTTAAAACATCTATTAAATAAATCAGTATGGTGGGCTTAGTATGGAACTCAGACCTGGCAAGGTCCAAATAAAAACAGGATCTTTGCGGAAACTTCTTTTGGTGTTATTCAGTAATAATAAAATGAAAATGTCTTTTGAAATAAAATTGCTATCTTGTAAATGTGCACTGATTATTTAATCACATTTTTAACTTATAATGTGAAAAATACTTGCAACGGTAGCCAGTAATAAAAAATATGAAATTAGACAAATAAATGTGTAAAATAAATCAGTTAAAAATCAAATTCCTAAGAAAGTATTTTATTTAGCAATAGATAAAACACAGAAAATTAGAAATTGTCTTTTTTTAAGAAGTCTAGGTTCTTTTGAAGAATAAAGTAACTTTGCCTTCATGTGATAAATGATTACTTTTCCTCTACGCTCTACTATCAGCTGCAGTTAAAGGGAAAGCGGATTTGCTCTTCTGTTCTCCAGGGTACAATTGTTAGACTGACTTACCATTTCCCTTTTAGTCTTTGTTCTGCTTCTAAAACTGACACCAGGGAACCAATGATGAAGTACAAACAGGGGTGGGCGAGGTTACTCCAATGTGTCGCGTGCAACGTATGGGGACTCTCTGTGATACTCCAATGAGCTGCTAAGCTTTTTGTAGGCTTTGTGTCATTTACTTAACGACCAATCTCATTAGCTGCCTAGTACAATGGGCTGATGCATTTTCTGTGTAAATACAGTACCCAGTGGCCTTTGGGGTCGTACTTGGTCTGCTCAGAAATGAATATTTACTGTAAATCATCTAAACTATGGAAATTTTTAGATATCTACTTAAACTGACAAAAATAATAAAAAATATATGGACCAATTTCTTTAACAAAAGGGATTGTCTGATTATTATTGAAAGAATGCATATACATCTTACTTATGGTGATCCGGCACAGAAGAGAGGTTAAAAAAATAAGAAATACTTAATTTACAATAGGTGACTTCAATTACATGGCTTTTCTGGGCTATGACTGTGCACAGCATTTGATGATATCAACTCCATATACACATCAAAGTGACAGTGCGTAAATCCCTTTAATCAATAAAGCAGTGAAATGCTTTCAACAATTACTCAGCAATCTTTTCCTACTTCAAAAGCGAAGTCAGAAATACAGTTTTGAGATTTTGAATTATATTGATAAAAGATGAATTTACGTGGAATGAGCTGAGAAAAATACTTGTAAAACAGTTTCACTTCATTCTTCAATGGCATTTTTTAGATTGCAAGCTAAAATAGAATCTCATTATCTGCAAAGGGATTCATTATTAATAACATGTTTCTTATGCAATATTTCCATATTATGCATATAACAGTAATGGCTTTACCCATATTTCTGAAGATACAAATAAACTGGGACTTGGTCATGATTCACTTGTTTTTAGCAATTTATTCAGTGTACCAATCTAAGTGTAACTTAAGTTTATTTTCTTTAACTGATTCAACCCGAGTAAATAATCCTATTTAATATATATTCATTTTCTTTCTCTAGTGTGAACTCTGACTGAAGGTGTAGGAGATTGATTTGTAGGTATCTCTGTGGCCTCCACCAATGCCATTCTGTGACCAGCTTGGGTGAGTGCTGAAGTGAGACCAGAGGCTAAACCCCTGCTGATTCTCCTTCTTTTCCAACCAGGCACAGTATTGTAGCAGATGACCTCAAAATTGACAAGTCAACAACGTTCCGAATCCTGACTGCAAATGTCAACTGAGGGTCAGTTTCTAAATTCAAGTACTTTAAGCCCCTGATTTTAAGTGTGCCGTATGGGGGCCGGGGCAAATGGTAAGCTCGCATGATAGTACCGTGTGAGGCCTGGAGAGATTTTAACACCCGGACCTCATTTCAATGTGACAAGTTGGCCTCCTGCTGAACCCATTGGGAATCATTACTTCACCTGCTGATTGGGAGAGGGAGTTTGGGTAACAGCAAGCCGTCGTAAGGGACCTGAGAGAACTGTTCCCGTCAGAAGGTGGTGAGGGGGGAGATCCAGAGTCGGTGGGTGGGGGAGGAAATCCGGGGCCAAGGTTTCCTTGTTGAGTCCAGAGGAGCACTCCTGCTCCTCCTGACCAACAAGGAACCCAAAAATGAAAGATACTAGCATTCCTGGGCCTCTTCTGGCTCCAATCCTGCTTGCCGCATGTTTCACTGGCGGGTCCAGCACTGTGCATATGTCGCTGGAGTAAAAATCCTGTCAGCGTCCTAATTGCCTTATTGGACCCTGACATTCAAATATTAATGAGGCCCCTGCCCGCCTGCGGCAGACATTGTTGACGCTACCGAAAACCCAGCTGTTAAAATGGCGGCGGGTGGGAGCGCATCGGGAATAGAGAGTGAAGTGAGTGCCATTTTTAACACCAGCTTGCCCCACTCCCATCGGGTGAGCAGGGTTAAAAACGTCCCTTTCATTTCGGGTGCAACATTTAATTTTGCTTCCCTTTCATGTGCATTTATGGAATTTTTTTTTTCCACTGGCAGCCACTTACAACTACAGAAATTCATCACAACTTTAAGCTAACTTGATGGCCTAACAGCTCGCACAACTGAGTGCTTGATTCAAGTTCCACAGCTGCCTTTTACTGGATCTCCCCAGCTAGAGTTTTACCAGTTTGTTCTAGTTGTGAAATAATAGGCTCTGTCAAAGTTGTTGGAAAAAGAAAGAAAAGCACATATTTCGTCCCCTACTCATTGCATCTTCTGCTGATCAATCACAAAATGGAAACGATTGCAGTTGTGGACTCCTTTGGGAGTCAGCTGCCATTCCTATTCACTCTCCTTGAGGAAGACTTATGTTGCATACCGTGCATTTAGCGAAAAATTGGAGCAAATGACCAGGAAAAGGTTTAAATAATAATTCTACCAGTGCATGGTAACATTTTCTCTCTAAAGAGTATAATATAAAAAAATTTGGTTAACACAATAGTTCCCTTAAATTTTGGGCTTGATCCCCTTAACAAACATCAAAGACTGGGAAGTTTGAAAATTGGATCTGGTATAAAAAATGTAATTTAACCAGATTATACCAACCTTTAAGTGATACAGAATTGTACACCCCATCCCCAATATAGCAAATGTCAGAGCCCTGTACTTCCAGTAAAATAAAATGCTGTTAGCAATTCCAAATTTGACAGCTGCCCATATGTATATTACATATATAAATATATATATATACATATATATCGATGCAGATTCTATTGTTCTAATCAACTCTCATTGTTGGGTGGGTGTTTGTTCAGTTGGGTCACTGGAGATTTCTCTGACAACTATGGTGTGTGAAAGGGCAGGCTTTGCTTGAATCACTTTAACAGACTGTGCACAATCTGGGCTCTTGCAGAACTATCTCCTCTTGCCCGGACTCCATTCAGGCCTTATCTCTGTTTACCAACCACCATTTCTCTTTCTTCCACACAACTATGGCTTTCTTTTGCAATCAGCCAACAGCTGACATCGTGCCACAACCTCAAAGGCAAAAAAAGGGATAAAAAGCCCAAGCTGTGCAAACAATGAAACAGAACAGGTTAATTCATAAACCCTGATTTTTTTTTTAAGCCAACTCATTAGAAAGAAACATACTAGTGGAAAATGTATTCTGATATCCAGAAAATGCGCCAGAAGCAGTCACTTTCATTACCAAGTTCGGTACTGCCAACAAAAAGGGAAAAAAACGAATCAATTTTTTATGCGCACAAAATTATTTCAATAGTGCAAGTTTTACAAATCCTGGTAACAAGTCACAAACCCACAACTTCCATATTTTATATTCATTATTTCATAATATTTATTGAAATTGTACAGATGAAAGGATTTTTACTTACTACTATTATTAACTGGATGAAATGAGGAAATGAAAAGCTAAAAATTGTATTGCTAAAGTATGTTTCGTTATGTCGTTGTTACAATTTTATCAAATTTAGAAAATTACAATTTTTAAACAATGAATTCTTTGAAAGGCTATTTCCTTAAAATGATTTAATGAATTAAATTTATCCCTACACCAGCTGTTGTGCAGCAGATGGATCCATTTTGAAGCCTTGTTGAATTCAATCCATAAAACTCATTTTGTAGGATTATCCATCCAAAGTTTCATTTACTGTTAAGGGACAGCATTGGATTTAAAATTACATGACATTACACTGTGGATGGGGTTTCTCTACATATCAATATGTGACCTGTCTGATCATATGCTACAAATCATCAGTATTTTCTTTCAACAACTATGAAACTGTCAAACATACTTTCACTGTTATATACATACACACACAAATATATTGTATATATTAGTAACATGTATATAAGTACAAATGTTTATTAACCGTCCATTGTGTCCATTAAAATCCAACTTATAAAATTTCCAGCTCCTATCTTTCAGGAGAAACATACTTTGTGGCACCTTGCAATTCTTTGATTCAGAGGAAATTCTTTTTCAGATTTCCGTAAGTGTGAAACATGGATAGTTAGAATTTCTGTAAAAGCTAAGTAGGAAATGGATTACACGGCAGGATTTTTCAAAGAGGAAAGTTTAATTATAGGGCGTCGATGGGGAAATTTTAGTTTAACCACCTACTTGAGTCCCTCAGAGTGACATCAGCTTTTTTTATGCCAACTTCTATCATAAAACTCTTCTCTGGCTTTTGGTTCTACTTAGAAAGCTAATGCACATTTTAGACACATAGGATGCACTCTACAGAAAATAGACCTGGCATCACGTAAAAGGGTGCTGTTGATCACAACTTGATGTACAAAAACAAATTAAAGCACTTGGTTATCAAGGTTAGCAGACTGTTCCATGCCTATAATAAGTACAGCTCACATTTGTTATATTTAGCATTACCTGATTTACAATTTTTAGTACAACAAGATCATGTCACAAATGTACCCTTCTCTCACATTACCTTCAGAATTTAAATTCATTTAAGTGGAAACATTAATGCACATATTACAAAATATATTCTAAAAGATCACATCACCATCTGCCACATGAAGGGCTCCATTTTCAGTCACAAGATACCTTCTAATGTGCTAGACAGTTGGCAATCTTTGATTACACTCACTGAGCCCGCTAACAATGTCAAAGGAATAAAGAAACTACTACTACTACTGGAGAAGGTCAAGGCACAGCCAGAAAAAAACTTCCCTAAAATGAATATGTTATTAATAAATAATACTGTAGTACTTTTCACTTGAAATAAATGTTTGTAAGCTCTATACAGACAAAATAACTACCTCAGCACCTGGATTTCCCTTCAAAAAGATCTCTATAATATTCACATCTCTCCTCTGATCAGAAGGCAGCAATTTCAACAACACTGTGCAAGATTCCACACACCATGGCTTGTGTGACACTACAAGCAGAGGGCAGCAAGGGAGGTATATTCGTATAAAACAAGTTACTCGAGTTCCAAGTCATAGTGAGGTTTGTATATTCTCTAAAGCAGTGGTGTCACAATGTTACTTTGTGTTGCTGTGTCAACTGGAGTTTTTAATCATACAATGTTCTGCTTAGCTGAATGCTAATACTTTCAAACTGAGTTGAGAACAGCCAATCCCAATGGTACATTCCCTCACAACATATTATGGGGTGTTAACCAATCAGCCTTCTCAGCAGGTCAGCAGTGGCAATTAAGCTCCCCCACTACTGGCTAATAGTGCAATGGCTAATAGTGCAATGGCAAGTCAAAGAAATGGAGGCCAGTCAAGAGCCCTTCGCTCTGTAGAAATAATTTACTTGAATGGAGACATCTTACTCCAAGAAATAGATTACTGATCTAGTTTGTAATCTACTTCTTTAAATAAAACTCTCACTCCTAGCAACACTCTGTCCTTTATCCTTCTGGAAACCTGACGTTGTTCACAATAACTAACAAAGTGAAAGGCCGAAATTAATTCTATTAAAAATGTATTATTATTGCTCATCTGTGATTGATTAGCAGTAAAGAACTTCTCAGTGCACTATACTGAGTAATTGAGTACAGAGTAAATTTAACCCAGTGGTCACTTTTTTTCTGACCAATGACCCATACTCGATTTCTCAGAATATTATATGGGCTGTTCTTTTTTGCACACCTCGATGACGCTACAGATGCCCATTTCAAGTTGCCTGTATTTCATAATTCTGTGTTCTGAGGTTATTGAGATCAGGGGAATTCCCTCCATGACTTTGGTTTGACTAACATATCAACAGCTTTGAAATACAATATGAGCCAATGTAAGTTAACAATCCAATACATTTGCAACAGCAAATTTCAGAAGCTTCACTGTTGAGTAAAGTTAGGAATAATATCTGATTCATTTTGACAGAAGATTTGTATTTTGAGCCAAGGTGCATTATAACAAGATTGTCAGGCAGTTTTGTTTTTAACCTTGCAAAGCATATTGATTTTTCTGCTCACTTCTTTGATAGGTTCTATATTTAGATAGATAATTATTTTACGAGTAGCATGTTTGCAAATGTATTGGCAGTTCCTGAATTCATATTGTCCGAAATTCAAACAGAACTCTTTAAAAGTAAAATATTTTAATACTTCACCCCATTTTATCTGCTTTAGGTGAGATTGTGGCTGTTACTGGTCTCAGTCACAGAGAGGATGTAAAGAGACAAATAAGAAGAACTTACAGGCATCACAAAAAACAGCAACACACCCTCTGTGAGTAAACTGAAGGCAGGCACCAAGGACAGCTCCTCAAAGTTCCTAATACTACTTTAGCATAAACCTGTATACCATCACAACCAACTGCATTCTCACTGTATAAAGCTAAGATAATTAAGACCTTCTACAGGTTAAAAGGAGCATATGTCTGAGGATTCAGGGGCACTCCTTTTTGTTCCACGTTATTTTACTAGTATTATATATAAATATGATGAAGTCCTGGACTTCTAATGGAAAATGTTATTAATTCAGATGTTGAAAGAAGAAGTGGTTGTCGACATTTAGTACATCCATATAAAGAAACACATACAGCAGTGTCAGCATTTACATGGAATATTACATGAATAGCCCCATACACAAACATTTCAAGAGATATGAGTGTAGAATTCAGACTTAGAGGGGACACTGAAGAAAATCCGAGTTGCCTGGCTACAGTGGGTTACAGAATGCCATCTATAAAAAGAGTTCATCCAGTTGATAAATAAATTGAAGAGGATTTTTTTTTTAGTAGAAGTCATTAAACATGTACGCTTCATGTACGAGCTGGTTTTTACTTTGCTCTTCTTCAACTTTGTCAACTGGAAGTTATATTTGTACTAGAAGTGAAATACTGAATTTGAAAATTACCATACCATTAATTGCAAACAGTGGCAATTAGTTTCAATTTTAATGTTGAAGCCTATGTGCTCTTTGGTAACAGATATTAAATGTTTTACAGGAAATAGCTTTTGAAAGAACAAGTGTACAACAGAGCATTAAGTTTGAAATGACTGCATTTGCAACAAACATATTGTACACATAAACATAGTATCATACACCTAAAATAAATATGAATAATACTTTGAAACTGAGTGAAAATCATAGCATATTACAGAACTGAACAGATGGAAATGCAGCATTCGCTAACTGAACAAACTTCCTATACAATAATGATAATTATAGATGCCCCGCTCACCAGAAAACAATCAGACAACTGAATTTCTGCTGACAACCAGGCTGGCTTTTCTCAGAATACATTTTATTTCCTTTTACTTTTTGACCTAAGGCTAGTTTATTCACATTATTGTTGTACAGTGATAAGTTATAGAAGGCTATTCAGAAATGTACTAAATAGGTCATGCATTGATACAGTACTTAGTCAAAAACATTTTGTGATATGAATTGTCTTCTTCCAACAACATAGGCAGAGTCTGACTTTAGAAACAGAAGCTTTCTCAATGCTTATACCTAATTGTGAAAGATCCATCAAAAAACTCCAAAAGCTTATACTTAAGTACATAAAGAAGTGTTTTAAAAAAAAAGTTTTAATAATTTCAAAATGAACACAGTATCATTTTCTAATGCATGATTAAAGTAATGGAATTAATACTGTATTAAGAGTTTCATATCACAAAGCTTTAATTCTACTTAGATCCATTGAATTACTGCTCACTGGTGCTAGAACTGATTACAGAAAATAAAATTTACCAAATTGAATCGTCTACTTTGCAATCACATATATGCTACCAAATCTTATAAAAATGCTGTTCTCTCCTCACAAGATTAATCTTCAAAGTATATATGTTAATATTTTCACTCCAAACAAACACAAGAAGAAAGTTTAATCTAAACCCAGCACATGCTTTACACCTCTTACTTTTTCATCTGCTTGTACTGGAGCTGTAGCAGTTCCCAAGATGCGATATCCAGTGCCTTTGACTGCATAGAGATAAGCACCTGCATTTGTGTGCGTTTCTACGTCATACATCCCTATTCATAGCCCTCAATATTCTACATTTGCACATCAACAGCCTTACACACAGATTTCGGCTCTGGGCCCAAAACTTTCACTTTAATTTTCATCACATGATTGCTGCAGCATATGTCCTTCCAAGCTTCCCATATATCAGTCATCATGCAAATGAGATAGAATATTACTCCTCTACAGCAGATGGCCAGGGAAGATAACAATGGCTGAAGAGGGGAGATTCAATGTCCCTGACTTTATTGCCACGGCAACAACAATCTAAAATATATATAATGGAAGCTGTGTTGATTAATTTTGTAGGCTCTAGTATTCTGATTTTGTGAGTGAATGGGCTCAGTTAAAAAGGTGCTGCCAGCTAATGTCCCTAGAAGACTATCTATAAAAGCCAGGGACTAGGATATTATTTCCAGTGACTAACAAGGCAACAGCCTAGCAATTATTTGAGAAATTAGGAGTAATTCCTCCCTGTAGGCCTTATATCCCTTCTGTGCTCTGAGTCTAGAAGCACATGTATTTGACAGACCTAGATTAGACATTGAAAAGAAAAGTGCCTAAAGATATTGCTGCAGAACTTGCACACACTACACCCTTGTGATATGGCATCAGGAATCCAACATGCTGTGTAAACATAAGCCCCCAGCCAAAAGTAAATAATGGCAGCACTCCACATACACGGGTCAATTAGAATGACAAAGCCTGCCACACTTCTGGGTGGAGCTGAAGCTTTTGAAGCACAAGGCTCTGAATGAGTGGCACACTTAATGGCCTTTCTGGAGCAGCAAGTATTTCCATTACCAGCTGTCACTGTGGGACACCAGTACAAGCTTGTCTCCGGGTTACAAGCTTCCTCCCTAGAGATTAATGTGTGCACCAAGTACATGGCAAGTTTTTAACCTTTTCAGTGCTAAATATTTTTATTAAACATATTCTGCAAAATTATTGAAATGAATAAACTTGGTGAAAGCAAACCTCCTGTTAGCCAATGTTGAGCAGTATTAATGGACAAGTCTATGTGCCAGCCTACCCTATTTTCTTGGCTGAAGAACAGCCTGGAGACAATAAAGCAGCAAAATGAAGGATACAGCAAACTGCAAAAACAACAAAAAAAGATCAGTAAGACAGAAAACTGTCTTTCCCCTTGTTCAAAATTTTTGTCCCGACTTGGAAAAGAAAAGAGAAACAATGTGGAAAATGGTCAGGAATTTTACTGGTTATTAAAACTGGATGCAATTTAGTCCATAAACTCCATGTGGTGGAAAAAAGTAATTTTCTCAGCATGATTTTTACAACATGGAATCACGTCCAACACTGAACTCAGTAAACACTACTATCTCATTCCTGGCATGGTTCCTTTTTATTCTTAGGAACAGGAATGCTGGGTGGGTAAAATAAAAAAAAGCTACACAGATTTTAACACTGGAGTCTGAGTGTGTGGGGATAATGGACAGCAGGGCAAAGCCTCAAGAGTCATTTGCCTGAATAGTGGTCACCACAGGGACTCACTTGTGCCCACCTGCCTGATCCAGAAATGACTGCATATAAGTCTGGCTGAAAGATTTAAAAACTGACTGATCCATTTTTATTTAGTGGGCACCAGAAATGAACAACAAGCGGCTGAGGTACAGACCTTTCTAAATGCTGGTACGATTCATTATAATTGAGTAGTCTAAGCAGACGCAGAATACTAAGTAGAACTCTCCATTAGCCTCAGCGCAAAACCAGAAACCTTATTCATTTTTGATTCAGGCAGCTGATATGATTTAGAGCTCAATTTTCGCCACATGGTGGCAAGCACGGAAACAAGAACAGAATGAGGTCCAATTTTCCTGATTTATATCTATGTGCAGTGTGACTATTTTCCTTCAGGAGCGGAGAGCAAAATAAGATTATTCAAATTTATCTGTAAATGTCCCACCCTCACTGACCATGACTGAGTGTGTACAGGCCCCTTTATAAGTTCAAGTGGACAGTCCTCCCATGTGTTAAAACAAACTCTGTGATCGAGATTTTCCAGGGGGTCAGCGGGCATGATCGGTGGCAGGTCAGGGGGAAAGTATATATTTTTTTGGGTTGGGACTCCACTGTGAATCGGCCACTGGCTGGTCCCAATGTTGGGTCTGTCAGCGCTGAACAGACCCGACATGCAGCGGCAGGGGACCCAATTTAAGTAATTATGACCTTGTTTAGAGATCATTAAGAATACATATGAGCTCACCTTTTGATTTTACGTGCTCGCCCACGGACCATGTCTGTCAAGCTGAGGCGGGAGTTCAGTGGCCATTGAATCAGATGTTGAGTTGACAACTTCAAATGTACAGTAAAAGCTCCCACCTTACAGAGATATCATCCCTCAGCAACAAGCTCTTCCTCACTGCATTTCCACAATAGATTCACCATGCTGCAAGCCTTTACACAAGTCTCCATCCAATCTGACCTCATTACCTCTCTCACCATTGACAGATTGCTTCTGTCATCTCTAATTCACCTGCCATCTATTCCATCAGCATGGGATTTGCATTTTTTTTATTCGTTTATGAGATGTGGGCATTGCTGGCAAGGCCAGCATTTATTGCCCATTCCCAATTGCCCTTGAGAAGGTGGTGGTGAGCCACCTTCTTGAACCGCTGCAGTCCATGTGGTGAAGGTACTCCCACAGTGCTGTTAGGGAGGGAGTTCCAGGATTTTGATCCAGCGACGATGAAGGATCAGCGATATACTTCTAAGTCAGGATGGTGTGTGACTTGGAGGGGAAGTTGGAGGTGGTGGCATTCCCATGCATCTGCTACCCTTGTCCTTCTAGGTGGAAGAGGTCACAGGTTTGGGAGGTGCTGCCGAAGAAGCCTTGGTGAGTTGCTGCAGTGCATCTTGTAGATGGTATATACTGCAGCCATGGTACGCTGGTGGTGGAGGGAATGAATGTTTAAGGTGGTGGATGGGGTGCCAATCAAGTGGGCTGCTTTGTCCTGGATGTTGTTGAGCTTCTTGAGTGTTGTTACAGCTGCACTCATCCAGGCAAGTGGAGAGTATTCCATCACACTCCTTACTTGTGACTTGTAGATGGTGGAAAGGCTTTGGAGAGTTAAGAGGTGAGACACTCGCCGCAGAATACCGAGCCTCTGACCTGCTCTTGTTGCCACAGTATTTATGTGGCTGGTCCAGTTAAGTTTCTGGTCAATGGTGACCCCCAGGATGTTGACAGTGGGGG
This sequence comes from Somniosus microcephalus, assembly GCF_052327205.1. Lineage (NCBI taxonomy): Eukaryota > Metazoa > Chordata > Chondrichthyes > Squaliformes > Somniosidae > Somniosus > Somniosus microcephalus. Next base: position 124,920,037 of record NC_140993.1, read on the forward strand.
AATCGGCGATGGTAATTATAATAATCTGGGATGTAATGTTTAAGTTATCCACCAGATGGAGCCAAATATTAAGGGTTCACATTCACCAGTATTTAAGGTAATGGGCCATGTATTCAATGTCCTGGTACACCAGTTTATATGGTAATGTGGCATTGCATTATGGGTATGACTCAGAGGTTCATCCTCCATCTTGGCTCGTGCAGTAAGAATTGTGTGCCTGGCCTCCAGCTTGTAAGAGCTATGTCTCTGCTACACCATGTAAATAAACAGTTGGGTTTGTTCCTAATATCTCGCTTCTCTCAGTTTCTGACCTTACCACTCGGATATCACATATTGGCGACGAGGATACACAGATCACATCTTGACGGAAAAAAAAAGGAAAAGAGCACTGAATAATGGATTATGGCTGCTACGGTAGGAAAGATCTCTGCTTTTGATGTTCAGACGCAGACCTGGGATGAATACTGCGAGGTGTTGATGCATTTCTTTGAAGCAAATGATATAAATGATGTCGGAAAAAGGAGAGCAATTTTGCTCACTTCCGTGGGAAGTCAGACGTATAGTTTAATGAGAAACTTATACAGTCCTGCAAAGCCTGGAGACAGATCATTTGCTGACTTAGTGGCCTTGCTAAAGGACCATTTCAATCCCAGACCGAGTGAGATTGTACAGCATTTCAAATTTAATTCACGGAACAGAAAACCGGGAGAGACTGTATTGGATTATGTAGCGGTGTTGAGGAAATTGGCACATGATTGCAATTACGGCAACAACCTGAAAGACATGCTGAGAGATAGGCTAGTTTGCGGGATAATGGATGATCGAATGCAGCGGAGATTATTGTCCGAGACTGGGCTTAAGTATGAAAAAGCGTTGGAACTTGCTCAAGCCATAGAGACAGTGAACCGAGATGTAAAAGAAATACAAGTTTCAGACTGGGCTACTACAAAGCAAGTTGGAGGTCAGGTTGTTGTGCACAAGTTAAACGTGCGTCAGAAACCACAACCTGAGCATGTAAAGGCATGTTATAGATGCAATGGCGATCACCTGGTGAGGGAATGCAGGTTTCTGGAGGAAAAGTGTCACAAGTGTGGGAAAAAAAGGCACATAAAACATGCATGTAGGGCAAAAGCAACCGTGGAGGAATATAAAGCGAAAGGGGGAGGAAAGCAAAACCTAGGAAGAGAAGTGAAAAAACAGGGAGCACATCACATCAGCGGAGAAGCTGAGAAAGAAGACAACATGTTCATAATGCATGGTATGGTAGAGAACATTCCAAAAGTGGATCCTATCACTTTGCAACTGACAGTAAATGACTCTAAGGTCAACTTTGAAGTGGATACAGGATGCGGTGTAACCATAATGAACAGGGAGGAGTACTCAAAGTTGTGGAACCGTACAAAAGTTCCAGAGTTAAAGTCTTGCTCTATGCAGCTTAAAACGTATACCGGTGAACGAGTGGCGACATTGGGTACAGCTACTGTAACTGTGCAACACAGGGACACCGTGGAACAGCTACCTGTAGTTGTAGTATCGGGTTCCGGACCGAACCTGTTAGGTAGGGGCTGGATACAAGAACTTAAATTAGATTGGTGAGCAATAAATCAAATAGAGGGAGGCAAACAGTTGTCTTTGCAAGAAGTGTTGATTGAACATGAGAACGTGTTCAAGGAAGAACTTAGCACATTTAATGGCCCCCCAGCTAAGATTTATGTAGACAAGGAGGCACTGCCAAGGTTTTTTAAACAACGACCTGTGCCGTATGCCATGAAACCGAAGGTAGAGGTTGAGCTTGATCGTCTTTTGAGAGAGAACATACTGGAACCCGTGAACTGTTAAGAATGGGCAGCTCCCATAGTACCTGTTTTAAAACCGGAAAATTCGGTAAGACTCTGTGGAGATTATAAATTGACAGTAAATAGGGTGTCTAAACTAGAACAGTATCCTATTCCCAAAACAAAGGATCTCTTTGCAAACCTGGCTGGAGGGAAGAAATACACGAAGCTGGATATGAGTCATGCATAGTTGCAGATTACACTAGATGAGGAATCCAAGAAGTATGTAACCATAAATACACACAAGGGTTTGTTTACCTATAACCGCTTACCATTTGGTGTCTCAGCTAGTCCAGCTATTTTCCAGAGGACTATTGAGGGTGTACTGCAAGGGATCCCACATGTTTCAATCTATATGGATGACATTCTGGTGACGGGAAGAACCGACCAGGAGCATCTGAGCACTCTGAGAGAGGTACTACAAAGATTGGATAAGGCTGGGTTATGGCTCAAGAGGAGTAAGTGCACTTTCCTGGGGAATGAGGCCGTGTTCCTGGCACACAGAGTGGATGCCACCGGGCTCCATCCAATCAAGGAGAAGGTACAAGCACTGCAGGAGGCCCCAGCTCCTACCAATGTGACTGAGTTAAAAGCTTACCTGGGACTGCTAAACTATTATAACAGATTTTTACCAAACTTAGCAACAGTGTTAGCACCTCTTCACAAACTTCTGTGCAAGGAGACACAGTGGCAGTGGGAAGAGGAACAGAGGGTTTCATTTGAACAGTCCAAGAAACTGATGCTGTCCACGGATGTGCTGGTTCACTACAATGCAGAGAAAGCCATCATTCTCTCTTGTGATGCTTCACCTTACGGGGTAGGGGCAGTTCTTTCACACAGCTTGAAAGATGGAACAGAAAGACCAATAGGGTTTATGTCTGGAACTCTGACACCAGTGGAAAAAAACTATTCCTAGTTAGATAAAGAGGGGTTAGCAGTAATGTTGGGGTTACAGAGGTTTCACAAGTACATATATGGCAGGAAATTCACCATAAACCTCTTCTATCTCTTTTTAATGAAATGAAAGCAGTACCACAGATGGTGTCACCCCGGATCCAGAGGTGGGCAGTGACGTTGAGGGCTTATGAGTATGTCATCGTTTACAAGGCAGGCAAGTACCACAGGAACGCAGATGCCTTGAGCCGTCTTCCACTGTCAGGTACACCTATCCGTGCAGCTCCAGAGGACAGAGTTTTGATGTTGGAGGACACGGACACGGCAATTGTGACCGCTGAACAAGTAAGGACATGGACCGGTAAAGATCCAGTACTGTCTAGAGTCCGAGAATATGTGATGAGAGGTTGGCCACAGCATTCGGAAGGGAATGATTTCATACCTTACAGTGTCAGGAAGACAGAGCTGGGGTGCAGGATGGTTGCATGTTGTGGGGAGCATGAGTGATTATTCCACAGCCAGCACGACAGTCTATCCTAGGGCTACTAAATCAGTGTCATCCTGGAGTTTCACGTATGAAAACCTTGGCAAGGAGTTACTTGTGGTGGCCAAAGCTAGATGAGGAGATAGAACATCTAGTCAAGACATGCAGCACTTGTCAAGTACACAGGAAGGCACCAGCAGCGGCTCCTCTCCACCCCTAGGAGTGGCCGGATAAACCATGGAGAAGATTACATGTAGATTATGCGGGTCCATTCATGGGAAAGATGTTCCTCATAATCATTGATGCCCATTCCAAATGGATGGATGTTTATCCTGTAAATTCTGCTTCATCTACTGTTACTATAGACTGCCTGCGTAGGAGTTTTAGTAATCAAGGGCTACCGGAGATTGTAGTAAGTGACAATGCCACGTGTTTTGTGAGTACCGAAACAAAAGAGTTCATGAGAAACAATGGCATAGTGCACGTGACCTCAGCTCCATATCATCCATCTTCAAATGGATTTGCGGAGGGAGCCATACAAACATTAAGGAGATGATGAAAAAAAGTGCGGAAGGGAGTTTGGCAGCCAAGGTGTCACGAGTCCTGTTCAGCTACAGAATAACACCTCAATCTACCACAGGACTCTCTCCTGCTGAGCTGTTGTTAGGACGTCGACTACACTCCACTCTTGACCTGGTTCACCCAGATCTTAAAAGGAAGGTGGAAAACCGACAAATCAAACAAAAGGAGAACCATGACAGAAGGACAAAGAGCCGCAGTTTTGGAGAAGGAGATGTGGTCCTTACCAGGAATTTCAGTTATGGTCCAAAATGGATTCCTGGCGTCATAGACTCAATGACCGGTCCAGTATCATATATGGTCATGGTGAGAACTGGTCAGGTAGTACGCAGACATGTAGATCAGATACTGACCAGACAAGGGGAAATCGAAATGGAGGTTCCAGAGGAGATGTCAGAGGCCAAGTTGGACCCCAGTTATCCAAATGCATCGGTAGTACCACCACCACGAACAGAGCCAGTTCCACCTGGAACCCTTCGTCAAGAGGAAACCATCGTAGCAGAGTCAGATACTCTGAGTACTGCTCAGGAGCAGCAGGTGGCTCTACCACAACCAAGCAGGGACTTGACTGTAAGATGTTCACCAAGGACTCACAAGCCGCCAGAGAGATTGATAACAACCTGCTAGATTCGTTCAGTATGGACTATCGTTAAAGGAGTTTCCTTAGGGGACTTTTTAAGAATGTTGTTAAGCAATTAATGTTCAACTTAAGAGGGGAGGGATATAGTAATCTGGGATGTAATGTTTAAGTTATCCACCAGATGGAGCCAAATATTAAGGGTTCACATTCACCAGTATTTAAGGTAATGGGTCATGTATTCAATGTCCTGGTACACCAGTTTATACGGTAATGTGGTATTGCATTATGGGTATGACTCAGAGGTTCATCCTCCATCTTGGCTCGTGCAGTAAGAATTGTGTGCCTGGCCTCCAGCTTGTAAGAGCTATGTCTCTCTGCTACACTGTGTAAATAAACAGTTGGGTTTGTTCCTAATATCTCGCTTCTCTCAGTTTCTGACCTTACCACTTGGATATCACAGTAATGCTGTTGAATGTCAAGGGGTGGTAGTTAGACTCTCGCTTGTTGGAGATAGTCATTGCCTGGCACTTCTGTGGCGCGAGTGTTACCTGCCAGTTTTCAGCCCAAGCCTGAATGTCGTCCAGGTCTTGTTGCATGCTGGCATGGACTGCTTCATTATCTGAGGAGTTGTAAATGGCACTGAATGCTGTGCAGTCATCAGCGAACATCCCCATTTCTGACTTTATATTGGAGGGGAGGTTATTGATGAAGCAGGTGAAGATGGTTGGGCCTAGGACACTGCCCTGAGGAAAACCTGTAGCGATGTCCTGGGGCTGTGATGATTGACTTTCAACCACCACAACCATCTTCCTTTGTACTAGGTATGACTTCAGCCAGTGGAGCGTTTTCCCCAATTCCCATTGACTTCAGTTTTACTAGGGCTCCTTGATGCCACACTCGGTCAAATGCTGCCTTGATGTCAAGGGCAGCCACTCTCACCTCACCTCAGGAATTCAGCTCCTTTGTTCATGTTTGGACCAAGGCTGTAATGAGGTCGGGAGCCGAGTGGTCTTGGCGGATCCCAAACTGGGCATCAGTGTGCAGGTTATCAGTGAGTAAGTGTCACTTGATAGCACTGTCGATGACACCTTCCATCACTTTGCAGATGATTGAGAGACTGATGGGGCGGTTATTGGCCGGATTGGATTTGTCCAGCATTTTGTGGACAGGACATACCTGGGCAGTTTTCCACATTGTCGGATAGATGGCAGTGTTGTAGCTGTACTGGAACAGCTTGGCTGGAGGCGCGGCTAGTTCTGGAGCACAAGTCTTCAGCACAACAGCCGGGATGTTGTCAGGGCCCATAGCCTTTGCTGTATCCAGTGCACTCAGCCGTTTCTTAATATTACATGGAGTGAATCGAATTGGCTGAAGACTTGCCTCTGTGATGGTGGAAACCTCAGGAGGAGGCCGATATGGATCATTCACTCAGCACTTCTGGCTGAAGATGGTTGCAAATGGTAGAGTGAGGGAAATGCTGGGTCATGAGGTTACAGATTATGGTGGCATACAATTCTGCTGCTGCTGATGGCCCACAGCGCCTCATGCACCAATACTGTCATGGACAGATGCATCTGCGACCTCATGCCGGGCTGGGGTTGTGCTGAGTCGGGTAGCATGCTGCGGGATGGAGTTGAGGACACTTGCATCGAAGACAGAGTCTCGGTTAAGGAGGTCTTCGAAGTGCTCCTTCCAGAGGAGTACCTCTCCGTTCTTGGCCTGCAGTGGGGTAGGACCTTGGGTGCTTGGGCCGTAGGTGGTCTCGACTGCGCTAAAGAATCCATGCATGTCGTGGTTGTAGGCTAGCTGCTGGATCTTCTGCGTTTTCTCCACCCACCATCTGTTCTTTAGGTCGCTAGTTTTTTGTTGGACCTCGGCCTTCAGGCATCTGTAAAGCTGCTTTCTTGCTCTCGAGTTGTGTTGCTGTTTCCAGATCAGGGATGCCTTGCGCTTGCAGCTTATTAGATCCTGGATCTCCTGGTCATTCTCGTCGAACCAGTTTTGGTGTTTCCTGGTTGAGTGACCAAGCGCCTCTTCACAGGTGCTGATTATGGAGGCCTTGAGTGCAGACCAGGTGCTGTGAACACTCTGTGTCTCTGAATCACTGGGAGTCATCAGGTTGGTTGTGAGGCGCAGGCTGAATAGAGCTTTCTTAGCAGGGTCTTTGAGTGCTCCAGCATTAATTTTCCTGCAGCATTGTTTCTGTTGCCTCCGCTGTTTTGGGGCTACATTGATGAAAATAACAGTGGATTAGGCAGTGGTCTGTCCAGCATTCGTCAGCTCCTGTCATGGCGCGGGTGATGCGGACGTCCTTGAGGTCCCTCGCTTGGATGATGACGTAGTCCAGCAGATGCCAGTGCTTGGAGCGAGGGTGTTGCCATGAAGCCTTGTACTTGTCTCTCTGATGGAACAAGGTGTTGGTTATGACAAGGCCATGTTCTAATCCATGATGAGGCCTTGGACAATGTGGACCACTTTCCATACCTTGGGCGTCTACTGTCAACAAGGGCAGACGTCGATGATGAAGTCCAACACTGCCTTCAGTGTGCCAGTGCAGTCTTTGGTCACCTGAAGAAGAGAGTGTTTGAAGACCAGGACCTCAAACCCGGCACCAAGCTCATGGTCTACAGAGCAGTAGTGATTCCCACCCTCCTGTATGCTTCAGAGACATGGATCATATACAGCAGACACCTCAATGCACTGGAGAGGTACCAGCAATGCTGCCTCCGCAAGATCCTGCAAATCCATTGACAGGGTAGGCGCACCAATGTCAGTTTTCTCGCTCAGGCCAACATTCCCAGCATCGAAGCTTTGACCACGCTCGATCAGCTCCAATGGATGGGCCGCATTGTTCGCATGCCTGATACGAGACTCCTAAAACAAGCTCCGACATTGCAGCAGAGCCCCAGGTGGGCAGAGGAAATGCTTCAAGGACATCCTCAAAGCCTCCTTGAAAAAGTGAAACATCCCCTCTGACACCTGGAAATCTCTGGCCCAAGACCGCTCAAAGTGGAGGAGAAGCATCCAGGAAGGCGCCGAACACCTTGAGTCTCTTCGCCGGGAGCAAGCAGAATCCAAACGCAAACAACAGAAGGAGCGCACATCAACCCAAGCACCCCACCCATCGATTCCTTCAACCACCATCTGCCCCACCTGTAACAGAGACTGTAGGTCCCGCATTGAACTTATCAGTCACCTGAGAACTCATTTTTAGCGTGGAAGCAAGTCATCCTCGGTTCCGAGGGACTGCCTAAGAAGAAGAGAAGAAGAGGACAGATGCATCTGCAACAGGTAGATTGATGAGGACGAGGTCAAGTAGGTGTTTCCCTCGAGATGGTTCTCTCACCACCTGTCGCAGGCCCAGACTGGCAGCTATATCCTTCAGGACTCGGCCAGCTCTGTCAGGAGTGGTGCTACTGAGCCATTCTTGTGGTTGGACATTGAAGTCCCCCATCCAGAGTACATTCTGTGCCCTTGCTACTCTCAGTGCTTCTTCCAAGTGGTGTTCAACATGGAGGAGTACTGATTCATCAGCTGAGGAAAGGAGGTGGCAATCAGCAGGAGATTTCCTTGCCCATGCTTGACCTGAAGCCATGAGAATTCATGGAGTCCGGAGTCAATGTTGAGGACTCCCAGGGCCACTCCTGTATACCACTGTGCCGCCACCCCTGGTTTGTCCTGCCAGTGGGACAGGACATACCCAGGGATAGTGATTGAGGAGTTTGGGACTGTGGTAAACCACTGTTTGTATTCCACTGTGTACATGCCTGGACATGCCTCGGCTGACTCCTCCCACAAGTCCTAGTATAAAGGTGACTGCTCCCCAGCCCTTTGTATTTCTGGACCGGTCGACCACTCGAGGCAGACCTTCATTCTTTTGTTAATAAAAGCCTTTAGTTACTCTCTTAACTCTCAGCCTTTTATGAGTAATTGATAGCGCATCAGGGACATTGGTTGAAAGGTATGATTCTGTGTATATGACTATGTCAGGCTGTTGCTGGACTAGTCTGTGGGGCATCTCTCCCAATTTTGGCACAAGTCCCCAGATGTTGGTGAGGAGGACTTTGCAGGGTCAACTGGGCTGGGTGTGCCATTGCCATGTCCGTAGCCGGTGCCAAGGTCGATGCCAGGTGGTCCGTCCGGTTTCATTCTTATTATTGTGTTTCATAGCAGTTTGTTACAACTGAGTGGCTTGCTAGGTTATTTCCGAGGGCAGTTAAGAGTCAACCACATTGCTGTGGGTCTGAAGTCACATTTAGGTCAGACCAGGTAAGGATGACAGATTTTCTTCCCTAAAGGACATTAGTGAACCAGATGGGTTTTTACGACAATCCGATAGTTTCATTGTTACCATTACTGATACTAGCTTTTCATTCCAGATTTATTTAATAAACTGAATTTAAATTCCCCAGCTGCCCTGGTGGGATTTGAATTCTGGATCATTAGTCCAGGCTTCTGCATTACTAGCCCAGTAGCATTACCACTACGCTACCGTGCCCTTTATACTCTATCACCATGGTCCTCAGAATCCAACCATGATCAGCACCAGGCACACCAGAAGCACCAACAACAACACCAATGTTCTCCACAATCACCTGATGCTGCACAGGACAGAGGGCATCAGCACACAACCACATTGCTGCCCGGGAGGCCAGGGATGGCCTCACCATGGCCAGATTTACTTCACTTGACGCTGTACACCCTGGCTGCCACATGATGCGCCAGTTTGGCACCACCCCACACCAACATCATAAAGCTTCTCTACAATGCCCAAGCCATTCCTTTCACACTCATCACCATTGCGGGGGGTATCGTTATGTCTCATCATTCACTGCAACTCACTAAGCCACTTCCAAAGGTGCACACAAATCTGTCCAAGAATGCAAAGTGTTGAAAATAAAGGTTTCAATGTTTGACATAACATGAACAGAAACTTTACATGAACATTGCATAAAACACCCAAGTGCCTACTCTTGTGTGTTGTTAGGTGGTATGATTGCACTAGGATGAGGGTGAGTGTGAGGGGTGCCTAGTGAGATGGGGATGTGATAATGTAGATAGATAGAGAGGGATGGGTGGAGGTGCAAGGTAAGTTGATGTGAGTAAGGATGTGCAGGAGTAGGGTTGGGAAGGCAGATTGATGGGGATGTGATGAGTGGCACAGCAGGATGAGGTTGAGTGTGGCTTTGTACTAACCTTTCGTGATCTACTGAGATCATTGATACGTTTGCGGCACTGCACCAAGGTCCTCCTGACCACATCCCCGCTTGTGACCTCCTCTGCAATGTGCAACCAGGCTGTGTTGATCTCCTGGGGAGGTCTCTTCTGCCTATGGGAAGGGAAGAGGACCTCCCTGCTTGCTGTGACTCCCTCCATAAGCATATGGAGGGTGTCATGGGAAAGCCTGGGTACAGCCCTACACCTCTGTGCAGTGATTGTCAGTGTTTGCAACACCTCAATGCTGTGGAACACTGACAGCACAAATGCCAAAATAAATTTGGACATGGTCCTTTTAAGGAAACCGGCTGATGACGCATCATCAAATGGCGTCACGAGACCCGCTACCTCTAATTGGCTGGCAAAAGCGCTGGGCGGGCTAAACAAGCCCAATCAACAGAAAGTAATTTCAGACAGTGGGATGGAGCCAACAGCAGTGAAGGAACCCGCCAATGACGTCGCCTGCCATGAACCCACCGAGGTCAGCAAAATTGCGGCCATTGTCAGTGTTTGCAGCACTTCAATGCTGTGGAACACTGACAGCGCAAATGTCAAATTAAAGTTGACCATGGTCCCTTTAAGCAAACCGGCTGATGACCCGTCATCAAATGACACCACCAGACCCGCTTCCTCTAATTGGCTGGGAAATGCGCTGGGCTTGCTTAACAAGCCCAATCAAGGGAAAATCATTTTACAGTATGGGCTGGAGCCAGCAGCAGGGTCAGGACCCGCCACTGACGTCGTCCACCACAGACCCACCGAGGTTAGTAAAATCCCGGCCACCGTTTCCTGGATTCCAACTCTGAATGGAGGCGTAAGTCAATTGATATTTTACAGCAGTAATTTAGATGGTTAGTTTACAAAAATAAGGCCCACTTCAGATGTGTATTCGCAGCAAAATGAATTCAGGAACCTGTTTCCAACCAGTGGGCAATAAAGACTGCCTGGCTAAGAGGTCCAATTGTCTCTGTACCCTGTTGGGAGAGTCATATTTCCAAAAGGCTTATGACTCTGTGAGGACATTTGATAACTGCATTGTTTGCTTCACAAATAATACAGGAAGATTTTCCTTTGAAGGTATTTTGAAGATTCAGGCCTTCCAGCAACCTGTGATGTTTTTATAGCCTGAGAAGTTTATATCCAGCCTCCAGTAACAGTTTCATTCTATCTGAAGGATTGCTTCATGCTCTCTAACTATTTTGGTTTCCAGAACTTGATTCTTTTCTTCCTTCTTACCCCAGAACTTCCCTTTGATCCAGTTGGCTGTGTATTTTTTTTCTAAGTTCTCCAATTGGCAAGTTGTGACTATTCAGTCATTTAAATAAACAGCTTCAGAATGGACAAGAGCTGCGGTAGGCTGGTTTGCTATTGCTGCAGTTATCCTGCAGGTACTGTCCGATAATGATGCCAGCTTTGAAAATAGTGTGAACAAGCGGCACTGAATAATCCTCACTGTGGCCTAAGGAAAGGCAACCGCTGTGGCCATGTACTTAAATACATGCACAGAGCTCTGCTGACTGGCCTCTGAATGCCAGTGGCAGTTTTATGTTCTCTTTCTCTTCTTTGCTAATTTTCTCCCTTTTCTTCTGCCGACTGCATGCTGAGGAACAGTTCCAAAATTCCCATCCATTACCTCATTCAAGTGTCCATTGTTTGTGTGTACTGGCTGGTTATTTGGCCATAGGGGATGTTGTGTCTGTGTATAATAAGACACAGACTGCAGGAGAAACGGTACAAAAGGTGTTTACTGAATGAGGGTTACTCTAGAACTAATTGTACAGATCACTTCTCAGGGTTTATATACAGGTGTGGTCACTGCCGGTACGACAGTATACAGGAGCTGTAAAAAGTAGTTCTCCCCTTAAAGGTACATACATTACAATTCCTCCCCTTTTAGATTAACAGTACCATAACACTCATTTAACAATTAAATATCAAACTAATTACAATTAACACTTTTAACATGCAACATTAGCTGAAAATAGCCTATTTATAAATTCAGTCTTTGGGGAGGCTTCCTGATCCTTTCTGGATAGCGCCTTTCCCGAGTGTCTTGCTCTTGGTGCGGAGGCGATTCTGGCCCCCTGTCGTCGGTTGGTTCATCCGCTTCCGATGCTACTGTTTCTGGGGTAGATGCTACCTGTACGTCGGGTTCATCACCAGGTACGTATGGCCGAGACATGGGGTTGACTCATTCCTGTGACTCTAGGATCTGGTCAGCATGGCGTCTCACAATGCTCTCCCCAACATCCACTGTGAACATTAGTGGCCCCTGCCGTGTGCATATCGTTCCTGGTTGCCATTTCTCTGTTAGGTAGTCGCGGGCCAAGACTGGTTGCCCTACATTGAAGCTCCTTGTCGGCTTCTCATTGATGTGCTGGAATTGCTTACTCTCGACATCTCTTCGTACATCTGGTCTGAGCAAATCCAGACGAGATCTCAACCTTCGGTTAAAGAACATCATGGCCGGGGCCTGGTTGGTGACTGCATGTGTCGCATTTCTGTAGGCTAACAGGAAATTGTACACCTTATGCTGCAGTGGAATGTCGTCATCACACATGGCCTTTACTGCTTTTTTAAAGGTTTGTACGAACCTCTCAGCCAATCCATTTGTGGCTGGATGATACGGGGCGGATGTGTAATGCCTTACCCCATTCCTTTTCATAAATCTTCGAAACTCTTCGGACACAAACTGTGGTCCGTTATCAGAGCAAATCTGCTCTGGCAAGCCGTTCCTGGCAAAAATGGTCCATAGGACTGCAATAGTTTTCTCCGTGGTGGTGGAGGACATTTTGATGACCTCAGGCCATTTTGAGTGCGCATCCACGACTATTAAAAACATTGAGTCCATGAATGGACCAGCAAAATCAATATGCACCCGTTGCCATGGAGATGAGGGCCACTCCCATGGGTGTAGAGGGGCATGTGGTGGTGCATTTTGGACCTTCTGGCATCCTGAGCAGCTCTTTGTCAGGTCCTCGATTTGTTGATCAATCCCCGACCACCACACATAAGCCCTAGCAAGGCTTTTCATTTTCACCCCTCCCAGGTGACCTTCGTGAAGCTCATTGAGCACTCTCTCCCTTAACTTGGGTGGAATTACCACTCGGGATCCACACATCAAGGGCCCCCGGCACACTGACAGCTGTTCTCTTCTGGATGAGAATGCTGGCAACAGTGAGTTGCCATGTGCTGGCCATCCCTTCACCGTCAAATCATATACCCGAGACAGTGTCGGGTCATTTCGGGTCTCCTTCTCTATACCAGCGTTAGTTACTGGCAAGCATTCAATTATAGTCGAATGAAATATTTCGACAGGATCCACTGCTGGTGCTTCCTCCGCAGTAGCCAGTGGCAGGTGTGATAGCCCATCAGCGTTTCCATGCTGTTTCGTGCCCTTATACTCGATTTCATATTGGTGCGCCCCTAGAAAAAGGGACCATCTTTGTAGCCGTTGCGCAGTCATCACCGGAACGCCCTTCTTTGGATTAAAGATGGAGACAAGTGGTTGGTGGTCAGTCAGCAAGGTGAACTTCTGCCCGTGCAGATAGTGATTGAACTTTTTCACTCCCCACACTAGGCTGAAGGTCTCCCTGTCAATCTGGGCGTAGTTACGCTCAGCTGAGGTTAGTGACCGAGACGCAAAGGCTACTGGCCTCTCCGAGCCGTCCAGGAATTTGTGCGACAGCACCGCTCCAATGCCATAGGGTGATGCATCACACGCCAACCGAATTGGTAGTGCTGGGTTGAAATGAGCCAACATCTCTTTTGATGTGATCAATGCTTTGCTCTTCTGGAAAGCTTATTTACATTCGTCACTCCACTTCCATGGTACCCCCATTTGCAGTAGGGTGTTCAGTGGGTGTAGTACGGTGGACAAATTCGGCAAGAACTTATGGTAGTAGTTCACCAGCCCGAGGAATGACCTCAGTTGTGACACATTTTCCGGTGCTGGAGCCTTGACGACTGCCTCAATCTTTTCAGGGGACTTATGTAACCCCTCTTTATCAATAATGTGGCCACAATACGAGATCTGCTTCTGGAAAAACTCGCATTTGTGGCGATTAGCTTGGAGCCCATATTCCTTCAATCTAGTGAGCACCTGCTCCAGGTTGGCGAGGTGATCACTGTCATTTTCGCCCGTGACCAGGATGTCGTCCAAATAACACTGGGTCCCTGGAATCCCTTGCAGGACTTGTTCCATTGCCCTTTGCCAAATAGCCGGAGCTGATGCTACCCCGAACACCAGCCGGTTGTATTGGTAGAGACCTTTATGACTGTTGATCGTGAGGTACTGTTTCGAGGCTTCTTCTACCTCCATTTGCAGGTACGCCTGGGCCAGATCAATCTTAGTGAAGCGTTTCCCTCCTGATAGCGAGGCGAAAATATCTTCAATCCGTGGAAGTGGATATTGTACAGTGTGAAGGACTGGGTTCACTGTCACCTTAAAGTCCCCACAGATGCCAGCCTTCTTTGGTTCCTCAATGTCCTCTTCATTACAGGAACGATGGGTGTAGCCCACTCGCTCCAGTCCACTTTGGACAGTACTCCTGAATGTTCCAAACCTTCCAGCTCTGCTTCGACGGCTGGTCTGATCGCATAAGGTACCGGTCTGGCCTTAAAAAACTTTGGGCTTGCATTTTCCTCTATTTTGATCGTTGCTGTTATGCCTTTTAGTGTTCCGAGTCCCTGCTGGAACACTTCTTGTGTCTCAGTTAGCATTTTTGACAGTCGTCCAGGTGTGACGTCGTCATCCTTTTTGGCATCTACAGTCAGTGCTTGTATGGAATGCCAATCTAGCTGTATCTTCCGGATCCATTCACGTCCTAGTAGTGGTGGTCCTCCATCTGGCAATACATATAGGTCCATTTTTGGTGTTTCCTTGCCGTTATATATAACGTTCACCCTTATTTTTCCTTTGGGGTAGACTTTTTGCCCCGTGTACGTCTTCAAGACAATCTTTGTATCTCTCAAGGGTATATGTGAGAATAGCCGCTTGTAGTCCCTTCAGTTTATGACTGTTACGGCTGATCCTGTGTCCAATTCCATTTTCACTTGGACTCCTGCTATCTTGAGCGTGACCCAGATAGTTTGGTGATCCTCCGTTTTGATCACATTATGTAGTTTCAGACAACCCAGCTCCTTGCTTCCGGAGTCTGTATCACTCTTCTGTTCGTCTGAACTACTCTCCGTCACCTTATGTACCTTCTTGTACTTCTCCTGTGGAGATTTCTTGCTGCTGGTTTTCTTTCCCAACCTGCAGACTCTTGCTATGTGTCCTACTTTTCCACACTGTCTGCACACTTTGTCCTTGAACCAGCAATCATTATGGTCGTGTGTTGTTCTGCCGCAGCGATAGCACTTCACTGTTCCGTATGACCTTTCATTTGTGCCATATTCTTGCGGTCTCCGTTGTATCTCTGCAGCGCCCCGTGCTGCTGCTTCATGTGATACTGCAATGCTGAAAGCCTTGTCCAGCATAAGATCCTTTTCTGATAGAAGCCGTTTCTGGGTTCCTTCACTTTGAAGCCCACACACAAACTTGTCCCTTAAAGTATCTGCTAGTCCCGTTCCAAACTGACAGTGTTTCGATAGCTTGCGCAGTTCCATTAAATACTCAGCATTACTTTCATCTTAATGCTGGTTCCTTTTGTGAAACTTAAATCTTTCTGCTATTAGCAGCGGTGTGGGGTTTAAGTGGTCCTGTAGGATTGACACTATGTTTTCAAAATCCTTTTCTACTGGCTTCTCTGCTGTTACTAGGTTTCATTGTAAGCCATACGTTTTGGCACCCATTGAATTCAACAATACCAGCGCTTTCTTGTCATCTGGCACTTCATTCGCCTTGCAGTATACTTCTATGCGTTCGACATATGTCGTCCAATCTTCGACTTCATTGTCGAATGCTGTGATACTGCCACTCTTCGGCATTTTTGGGTGTGGTTAGACTGGCTTAAAATGGCGTCTCCCGCGCTTTCCTTTCTTCCCCGCTGCGGCTTAAAATGGCGTCTCCCGCGCTTTCATTTCTTCCCCGCTGCGGCTTAAAATGGCGTCTCCCGTGCTGCTGCCAACGCCGCTCTCGGCGGTCCTCGTGGCAAATGGCGACGCCCTGTGGGTTTCGTGCGCTGCTCCTGCGCTGCTGCCAATGCCGCTCTCTGCACTCCTCGTGGCAATGGCAGCGCCTCGCGTTTTCCTGTGCGCCTCTCTCCCCCATTGACGCTGCTCGGCCCTTGAACACCGGCTGCGCTCTGCGCATTTTCCTGCGCGCCTCTCTCCCCCGTTGACGCTGCTCGGCCCTTGAACACCAGCTGCATGCTCTGCTCTCTCTCGCCTCTCTCCCCCATTGACGCCGCTTGGTCCTGAACACCGGCTGCGCCCTGTGCGCTCTGCGCTCTCTCTCTCCCCCGTTGACGCTGCTCGGCCTTTTTCTGTGCCGCTCGGTCGGCTCTAGCCCGTCGCTGTCCGCGAAGGGTCTGCACAGTACCTGTTGCCAGCCCATTTTGCTGGACCACCGTGACTGGAAAGCCAAGCCTGGCTCTCGACAGCCTCCCCTGCGATGCTCAAATCTCCGCTGGATGACTGGGCGGTTGCCCGTGGTCGACGTCCGTGCTTCTGGACTCGACCTCCTTCCACTATTCTCCAGGTGCGAATCCCTGGGAGGTGATGCAGAGTTGCAGGTAGGTTCGAATCTGCTCGTCGCCAATGTTGTGTCTGTGTATAATAAGACACAGACTGCAGGAGAAACGGTACAACAGGTGTTTACTGAATGAGGGTTACACTAGAACTAACTGTACAGATCACTACTCAGCGTTTATATACAGGTGTGGTCACTGCCGGTGCTACAGTATACAGGAGCTGTAAAAAGTAGTTCTCCCCTTAAAGGTACATACATTACAGGGAACATCATAGCCGAGCACAATCCTGTCATCACCACACATATGCACTTCTGCCAGTGGTTGCTGAAAGCCTGGATAATTTCCCACTCCATACTCAAGGGTACCATGGCCACAGCAGAAAAGATAAGCTACTTTAGCGCAGACTGGTAATCGAACCTGGGACCTTCCTTGTCTGTATGGCTGAGCTACTATTTTAAGGTGGTCAGTGGGTGCATTGAACTGCATTAGCTGCCCGCTCCTTGAAACATTGGGCTCGATTTTGCCATTGGGGTCGGGCTGGGGCGTGTCAGGTAGTTTTCATGTCAGGACTCCGACTCCGATGTGAAGTGGGAAAAAAGTGCGATTTTCCCCTAATTGGGCACTTAATTTCCAGCGTGTGGGAACCCCTGGCCCAATTAGTCTTTCCATCCTGAAATGGCCTCTGATGACATCATCAGTGCTGCTGGATTTAAGGCCTTGCTTCTTCTGGAGACTGCAAACTTTATGCTCATTGTTGTGACTGCTTCATTCAGCCAATATGTCCAGCATTAGGCCAAAGTGTGCTCCACGGTTTGATGATGCCGCTCTGCAAGCTCTGGTGGAGGGAGCAAGATCAAATAAGGAGGTGCTCTTCCCTTCTTCAGAGAGGAAAAAGCCTCCCCAGCAGACTAAAGCTGTGTGGATACAAATGGCCCAGGGGGTCAACTCAATGTCTATGTGCCGCAAAACATGGCTGCAGTGCAGGAAGAGGTTTCATGACCTTCTCCACACAGGAAAAGCGAGTATGCCTTTCCCATCACCCTCAATCTGATCACCATCGCCTCTCATCACCAGCACTCAGCTTTGCCAAACTCTTCCTCCACATCCCACTTGACACTGACATCCCTGCACCCTTACCCATTCCCTTTCTCTGTATGTTCACATTCACTTAACTATTCGACTATGCAGCCCTCACACTCCCTATCGCTGTTATGTTATGACAACAAACTACAAAACACAGGGAGGGCCCTTGGTCTTGGCACCTCACTCCATCTTTGTCTCCTTCTAAGCATCTATGCTATGGAATCTCTACACTCACTCCTTCATTTTCACTCAAACTCCACTTGTGTCCCTCATTATAGGAAAAGAGAGCCCACAGTAAGAGGGAGCGGGTGAGGGTGAGGACAGGAGGAGGGCCACCCTCAGTAGCCCAGCTCACCACTGCGGAGGAGGCGGCCCTGGAGATTGTGGGAATGGAGGAGGATGTGCAAGTGGGGGACGGACAGACGGGTGCATCACAGCAAGCTGGTGACAGAATAGCTTTGCACCTCTCTCATTGACATTGCATGAGTAACTGATAATGATTCTGAAGGTCTAACAGATTGGCTTATGATTATCTGCACAATTCAATGTGCATGCAAACTTTACCTCACATCTCCAACTCTTTCCTTTACTCCCCCACAGGACCATCGACAGCCCCCGTCCCCACTGTCCAAGAGGAAGATCCTGAGCTTCAAGACTCCTGAGGAAGCTGCAACCTTTGAAGGCGTAGTGTCAGCAGAATTCAGTGCACCCAGCACCAGCACAGACACTCACACCTCGGTGGGAACTGCGCGAGATAGTGTAGTGTTGTCACCTGGTGTATCACAGCTCACAAGTGAGCATCAGCAGATGGTGGAGACAGGGACAGCAGTGGAGAGTCCTCGTCGGAGGGCGCAGAACTCTGCCAGCTCGGCTCGGCTGCATGTCGACCCTGTGCCTCCGGGTCCATCCAGAAGAAGAGCGGTGCTGGAGCAGCAGACTGTTGCCGAGCCATCACAGGTTCGCAATCACAGAGGACGCCCATCAAAGGCGTCGAGACAGGAGCAGCAAGAAAGTGAGCAAGGGGCCTCCACATCTACTGAGGCCACAGGGGAAGCACCACGTAGGAGCACGCGTAAGAGGAAGATAATGCACAAGTAGTCACAAGGGTAGTCACTTGGGTGTAATGTTGTGTTTAATTTTGAAAAGCCATCAGTTGCTTATTGTCATAAAAAATTCTGATGGCAAACTGTTGCAGTTGTAGTGTGTGTCATTTTGCTAATGGAACTTCCACATTGAGGGCTTAGGGCGACTTCCAATTGTCAGTATGGTGGTCAGATTGATAGGAATCCGTAGGTTCTTGGCCATTGTCGATGGTCTGATAAGAAGGTGTGAGGCAAAAGTGTTTGATTGTGCAGGTTAAGCAAATCTGGCCAAGATAAGTGCGTCCCTTGCATCCCGGGCAGCAATGTGGTCGTGCGCTGGCGCCTTCTGGCCTATGCAGCTTCAGGTGGGTGAACAGCAGCTTGGCACTCCTGTTGTTGCTCCTGCTATTGGTGGTGCTGTTGTTCATGGTTCTGCTGCTGCCACGGCTGGTCTTCGTCTGAATCTGATGTCCGGGAAGAAAGGAAATAAATGGTTCCCATGCTTCTGGTATATGCCTCAGTTCAGGAAGTGCTCAGTCAAGGTGGTGAGAGGGGTTTCCCAGGAGGTCACACTGGAGATGGGTGTCAGGCTCCAAACTTCCACAACAATGGATATGCCTGCTAAAAGTTCCCCCAGACCTGAGACAACAAAGTTCTGCCACCTGCAAATGATGATTGGTGAAAAATCCTTTGTAATGGTGGCGCTGCAGCTGTTAGTAAGCAGTCCATTTGTGAGGCCGACAGGATTCACTGGCGTTTTCCAGAGGAGACGTGCAGGCCGTGGGAAAAGTGGTAAAATCAGAAAGGCCTTTCAAAATGGGATTATAGAGGCACTTAACTGGTTGTTAAGGGCCTTAAGGGCAGGGCCTATCCCGCCTCTTGGAGGCGAGATGGAAACAGGGTCAGAAAACACACATTTGGGAAAATTGCTCAGAGGCAGGATGGAGGCGGGATCGGGCCCGCCCGCCATTTATTGCGATTTTACCACCTCACACGCCTCCAATCCCGCCTCCCCAGGCCTGGCAAAATCGAGCCCATTGGGTGCAGAGGCCTGAGGCCTACAATGCACTCAAGGCATGAAGAGGACAGCAAGTGCAAAAGAGACTAGGAGCCCATCCACAAGTTGTGCACTGGGCTCATTAGGCTCCCAACTTTCATTTTATTTTGGCCTGTGTCCTATAATGTGGCTGGAATCCCTCCAGCTATATAGTGCCCATTTTGTATTGGTGCTGAATGTCACCTTTAACTTAATAAAATGTGTGCATCTTTGTCCTTTGCACCTCTGCCCCCCCACCCCTTACCCCGGTGCCTGTGTCCCTCATTCCCAGTACTTCTATGCCCCCTTACCCATTTCTCCTTTCTGATGCCCAATGCCCAACCCCCAACATGCAAGGAAATTGCCCAGTACACAGCAGGCAGCCAGCGGTCCCTCCCTGATTGCTGGCTTCAATAACGTGGCAGTATATATATTGTATAAATGAGCTGAGCTCCTGTTGTGTCCTTTATGAGATCCACAATCTGCTCCCTCAATCCCCACACACTGACCAGACTCCTTAACACTAAACTACCTCTATTTGGCCTAATGCTTGATCTATGTGTTAATCTCTCCCTTTCCTCAAACATCAATCTCCCTCTTAAAAAAATATTCTTAACTCATTTTCTTAAAAAGCCAGCCTTGACCCCTCTGTCTTCTCGAACTACCACCCCATCTCCAACTTCGTCTTCCTTTCTAAGCTCCATTTCTACCCAACTGCATATTACCAATTTTTCATATTTGAATGTTGCATTCCATGACATCCCATGGTAAGCTGACCTCACCCAACTACTACCATCCTTGATTCCTCAACTATCACCATGCTGTCTGACTGCCTATCTGACACTAAGCCCTGTTTGTTTGATATTAAGAGCTCTCTTCAGCTTACTAACGACAATGCTGAAGCCTTTTCTTTGGCTCTTGTAAAGTCTGTGAGTTGTTTAGTTAATTAATACACAGACTACCAGAGTAACTTAAAACAGGACTTTACTATTCGAAGGTCAGGGTGAATCTGCCAAATAAATCCTGACACAGCACTTATATACCGGTGTGGTCACCGTCAGTATTACAGTATACAGAAGCCAACAAAGTAGTGCCACACCTAAAATAGTTCTCTTAAAGGTGAACGGTTACATACAATGGTTTTCTTAAAGGTAGACGGATACATACACTACAATCTTCCCTTTTTAGCTTACAACATACTTAGTCCCCCATTAAACATAACATATATTCAACTTCATGTAAAACAATTCACAGGTATAATCTATGCGGGAAACAGTTTACAGATTCAGTCTCTGCGGGAACAGTTCACAGATTCAGTCTCTGGTCTTGACTCGGTCCGAACAACATCTCTGTAGTGTAGCCGGTTCACATTGCTAGCGTGACTCATCCAATAGTCTTTCCCTTGACTTAACAGCTTGAGCTTCCGTCCTGCTGAACCAGCAGTGCTGACTTTTACAAACAGCTGGACTGCCTTGGTAATTTTTCCTACTTGCCAACTGATTTGGCTCCCTTCGTAGGGCCCACGTACATGATCTGGTAGAAGTGATAATGATTTAGATGGTTATCACCTTCTGCTTCGTCTTTTTCTTTTCTGCTTCTTGGAGACTCTCGGGGCTCCCTTATCAGCTGCCAGCTGTAGCGCCACCATCTCCCTATGTTCCTTAGACTTTAAGTGCTTCATCCTGACTTCTGCACTTTGGGAGTTTTCATCACAAGCTGGGCAGACCAAGTCCTCGTAATATTCCGTGTCACTCAACAGGTCATGGTAATATTCGGTGTTGTCCTGAACTAGTCTAGCGAGAGGGCCTGCTACTTCTTCCTTACCCAACTGGACGTTAGCCGACTGTTGTTCCCTCCCTAGACATCTTTCCTGAAGAGACTTCTTCATGCGTTCATATTCATCCCGCTCTTCCTGGGTTTCCTGCAAATCCTTCACTAATGACCTCATTTGTGATTTCAATACTTCCCCTTCCATCGGGGATTGATTGATCGGGCTATTCAATCCTTCTACTGGAGCAGCTGTTTCAACATTCTGTTGTTCACATAGACGTGATTCAGCGTACTTTTGGCATCCCAGTAAAATCTGTGTTGCAACCTCAGCTATTTCCATAACTTTTGAGAGCTCCGAACTCCTTCCCTTTGAAGATTGAAGCTCGTGTTCAGATTGTTCCCATTGCAGAGTCTTGTCCCTCAGCATATGAAGGAGTTGGCTGACCGTTAACTCTTCCACGGGAACACTGTGGATCAGAGTCTTCTCCATTTCATCCACCTTTTCCTCCAATGCTTTCACCTTCTTTTCCTCTTGTACTTTGGCTTTCAGCGCTCGGAGAAGTTGTGCCTTGATGCTCTCTAGCTCATGTTCAGGGGCCATTCTTACAGTCTCTGTGTTTCTTACAGTTTCCTTTTCTTCCACTGAAAGGATTCCCAGTTGAATCTGTTCTTCAAGTTGTTGAACCTCGGTCATTGCCGCCTCATATTTGTCTTGGGTTTCCTTCACTATTTTTATGAGTTCTTGGACATCTTGTCTTTCATGTTCTGCCATGTCTTTCACCTCTAATTTCTCATCTATGGATGGAACTTCTACCGATGAGTCTGTCTTGGTCTTGAGCTCATCAAGAATTTCCTGCAGCCTTTGGACTTCTTGCTCATGTTCAACCTTTAGTTGCTCATATGCTTCTACTGAAACTAGCTTTTCGGAGGTTGCCGAGTTAATCCCCTCCAGGATTGTAGCCTGGGCCTGTTCATACTGTTCCTTCAACTTCTCAAACTCTGCTTGTAAGGAGTCGTAGAGAAGAACGGGAATAAAATCCTGGCTTCCTGAAGATTCCTCTTCATTTGCTCCTTCCTGCAAATATTCTAACTCCTGAACAGCATAAGGGAGATGTGGTCGGTAATTGGTCACAATGGCTCTATGGTCGCTCTCTGCTTGAGCTAGCTGCTTCTGTTGTCTTTCCAGATTCTCCCATTCGGTGTCATAGAACTTTTTCATTGTTTTCATCTCTTGTTCGAGACGGTAACTCACTTGTTCTACTTGCTGTCGTAATTTGAAATAAAGTTGAGTCCGAGCTCGGTGTTCGTCAGTCATGGATATGTCCGTAAACTGAACAGACTCAGAATTCTCTGTCAAACTATGTTGTCGTTGTTCGGTGGAGTTCTGTTCTGAAACTTTGTTCTTCTCTGGAGCATAAGCCTTTATGCATGCCTTCGTTCTTCCAACCTTAGTCGGCAAGTCCATTTTAGCCTTGTCTTTCATATTTGGGTTGGTCTTATCGTCATCCGTTTCAGAATCTGAGCTGATTGTCTGTACCGAGTCCTCACTCGTTATGGCTTTTAGATAGTGCCATTCCATGTCTATTTTCTTGATCCACTCCCGTCCCAGAAGTGGTGGTCCTCCCTCAGGTAGTACGTATAAGTTCATTCTTGGGTGTTCTTTACCCCCATCTCTCACCTTGACTCCTATCTTCCCCATGGGGTATACTTTATGCCCCGTGTATGTCTGCAATACGAACTTGGTATCTCTTAAGGGTATATGTGAGAATAGCCGGTGGTAATCCCTTCGATTTATGACTGATAGAGCTGATCCAGTGTCCAACTCCATTTTCACTTGGACTCCAGCTATTTTTAGCATGACCCAGATAGTTTGTAGGTCAGCTTCCTTACTCACATTGTGAATTCTCAGACTGCCCAGCTCCTGGCCGTTTGGGTCTGAGTCCGAATTCTGTTCGTCTGAACTCTTCTCAGCCACCTTGTGTACCTTGTTGTACTTTTCCTGTGATGGCTTCCTTTGGTTGTTGGTCTTCTTCCCTGACCGGCACACTTTAGCTATGTGACCCAGTTTGCCACATTTCCTACATTCCTGGTTCTTAAACCAGCATTGGTTCTGGTCGTGTGTTGTCTTCCCACAATGATAGCATTACTCGAGGTAATTTGATCCACACTGAGTGCCGCTGCCTTTAGCTGCATTTCCGCAGTTCCCTTCGCTGCGGCTTCGTGCGATGCTGCAATAAGGACAGCCCTGTCAAGTGTAAGGTCGTTCTCTTCGAGTAGTCGCTTTTGCGTTCCTTCCTTTGACAACCCGCACACGAACTTGTCTCGCAATGCCTCTGTCAGATTCCCTCCAAACTGGCAGTGTTTCGCTAGTCTACACAGTTCAACCAAGTATTCTGCGTTGCTTTCGTCTTTCCTTTGCGTTCTCGCATAGAATTTGAATCGTTCCGCCAACATCAATGGTGTGGGGTTCAAGTGATCCTTCAGAACAGTCACAATATCATCGAAAGTCTGATCCGCCGGTTTAGCTGGTGCTAGTAGATGCTTCAAGAGCCCGTATGTCTTCGCGCCCATCGAGTTTAGCAAGGTTATAGCTTTGTCATCTTCTTCTATTTTATTGGCCTCACAATAGATCTCAATGCGTTCCACATACGTGGCCCAGTCTTCTACCTCGGAATTAAAATCGTTGATGTTACCACGCTTAGGCATCTTCCTCTCTTTCTGATAACACCACGAATTATTTCTTTAAATTTTCTTTTATTTTTTTTTCCAAGATGGCGGTTCCCGCGAAAATGGCGGTTTCCCGCGCTTATCTTCTCTCCCCGCCCACTTCAATGGCGGTTTCCCGCTTCTGTCTTCTTCCCCGCCTAATGGCGGCTTCCCGCGTTTCTTCCCTAGCGGGAGGGGTACACTTTCCCCACGGGCGACGGCCGCTGGCTTTCAGGTTCACAGCCTGCGCGTCGGCTTCAGGGCTTTCCCTTTTCTCGGCAGGGCAACCGGCGCTGGGTACACCCCGTTGATGGCGAACAGTTTCAGCGCTGGGCTGACTCTCGCTCGGTTCCCCTTGCTCGGGCTCTGTCTCTCTCTCCCGCTCGCTCGGCTCTACCGGCGCTGGGTACACCCCGTTGACGGAGAACAGTTTCAGCTGCTGGACTGGCTCTCGCTCAGTTCCCCCTTGGTCGGCTCTGCCTCTCCCGCTCACTCGGCTCCCAATCGCGCCTCCCAGCCCTCTCGCAGTCCGGTGCTTCCCTCCCCGGCTGCGGCTGAGTTTATCTCTTCCCGCGCCTACGCTCCCGGTCGCAGCGCTTCGTGGCTTCGGTCGCTGCCCGGCCTTTTTCGCCGGTCGCGGTCTAGCTGTCTCACGACGCCGTTGCGTCCCCCAGCCTGTCTGTACCGTGGCTTCCTTGCTCCACGCTGCCCCAGTCTCAGCGCCTCTGGACCCGACTTCTGTCCGGCTCCTTTCCCCCTCGACCGTGGTCGAGTGCACTGCCCTTATCCTCCGGTTATTCTTTTTACTTTCCCTTACTCACAGTCACCGTGGCCGCCTTGCTTCTCATGCTGATCGTCTCACTCCTCACCGTGGCAGAAGGGACAGTCAGTGCCTGTTGCTGATGGAAGTCTTTGTCTCTAACTTCTTCTTCCTTTCTAGTTCTGCAGCCTCGAGTTTTCTCCCAGCAGAACGACGAGGGCGGTTGCCTCTTCTCGATGCTCGTTAACTGCTTCGGAAGTATTGTTGCCGCAGGGTACAATCGGACTCGTCGCCACTGTAAAGTCTGTGAGTTGTTTAGTTAATTAATACACAGACTACCAGAGTAACTTAAAACAGGACTTTACTATTCGAAGGTCAGGGCGAATCTGCCAAATAAATCCTGACACAGCACTTATATACCGGTGTGGTCACCGTCGGTATTACAGTATACAGAAGCCAACAAAGTTGTGCCACACCTAAAATAGTTCTCTTAAAGGTGAACGGTTACATACAATGGTTTTCTTAAAGGTAGACGGATACATACACTACAGCTCTCAGCAGAAATATCAGTGTACAATCTCTGTCCTCAATATTGCCATTGTTAAGCTGAAGAAATTTTGTGATATTAGACAGACAGGACTTGATGTCAGATAAACAGCTGAATAGCATGCTGACCATGGACTGAGATTCAAATCCCAAACTTATTCCATTGCAAACATCATTTACTTCCAAACTGGCACATCACCTGTCTATGTCCCGACCTCAACCCACTGCTGCTAAAACCCTCACCCTCGCCTTTGTCACCTGACTTCTTCAATACTGTCCTCACTGTTCTCTGCAGCTCCAAGTTGCAGAAGCTCCAAATAATCAAGAATTCTGCAGTTTACACCTTATCCTTTGCAGAGTCCTGCATACCTATTACCATATCCTCACTGAATTGTACTGATTCCCTGCCCCCTAGCATATTTACTTCAAAAACCTTGTCCTTGTTTTCAAATTCCTCACGGCTTTACTTCACCCATATCCCTGCAATATTCTCCAACCTACAACCCAGCTTGCATCCTCTGCTCTTCTAATGCTGTGCTACGAAGTGTTCCCTCTTCCTTTGGTCCATCATTGGTGGCAGAGCCTTCAGTCACTATCCCCATGCTCTCTGGAATTTATTCATGTTGAAAAAAAAACCCTTGGAATGTGCCTTTGGTCACCTCCTCTAATTTCTCTATTATTTTCCACTCAATGTTTAGCATTCTTCCTGTAAAGTATAAATGAAATAAGCAAAATAAATGTAAGTTGTTGTAACTGCTTTTCATTAGTCTTTCCTTCCCATTTAAAAAAGGGAATAAACTACTACCCGTACAGTTTGAAATGCAAACATTATTTAAACTTTTATTGTATCTGAAATAGCATATAATTAGTGAACTTCAATTAATTTCTGAAATGATAAAATAAGTTAATATTTGTTTAATTAAACAACCTTAACACCTCAAGACTGAAAAGCCATCACATAGCCACTGCTTCAGTTGGAGCTGAGCATTGAATCAAATGAGATATCAATCTAAGTTTGACTGATTTGGATCCATTTAAAGCTTTCATTTATCTATTCACCGTACAGGGTTACCTGCAGTAGCAAACATTCTGTTCCTGTAAATAACCCACAATATGGCACAGAAACTCTCCTCTACTTCTTGAGCAAAGTACCACCATCAGCAAATGTAAGCTTTTATTCTGATCACAGATGGGATGAGCTCTGAACCCACTCATTCAGACCAGAAACACATCTTTGAGATTACTGTCCTCTGCTGATCTTCCCCCAACACCAGTGAAAGTCCAGTGGTAAAATGATTAAGTCACGATTGCAAATTTTGTAGTAATTGTGGGTGATGTGAATAGGATATTAAATACCTATCTAGGTACACAGCGGAACACTTTATTGAAGCTTCAACATGCTGGAGAATGCTATGATATTGACTCCCCCTGGAGTGAGCTGCTAATCTCAGCCATGAGAATGTGACATCTAGTGGAAGCCGGGAAGAGGTTGAAAATGAGAGAACTTGTCACCATGGACCACTCTTGAGCACTTCCGTGCAGTGATGTTGCTGGCAGCCTGGGAATAGGCATATTACACGCTCCCAGGGTATGTTGTGTGACAATGTGAGACTTGAGGGAAGGGATGGGGAAAAATACAAACTAATTTACAGAAGTAAATAAAATAAGTCACACAAGTACATAAAAGGCCATTTAGCCTTTGGATTAAAGTAGGAGTCTTTGTTGCACTGTGATTATGTCTAAATAAAATATATATACAGTTTCAGGGTGGACCAGTGCCACAACACATTGGCTTACTATTGCCTGCACAGCTGAATGGTGGGATGTGGCTTCACGCCTGTGATTTCCCACATGGCGAGTTCCTGATCTCAACTGAGCTGTCAGAGCAGCTATGAGTGCAGGCCAGGTATTTCTCTACAAGGAGGGAGGGGAAAAACAGTGAGTGGGAAAACAAGGGGAAGTTTTACACGAATGAACAGCAAACTAATGAAAGGGAACTAGTGCAAACAAATGCTTTAAAATACGTTTTTGTATATTTCTAATGAAAATTATAGATTTTAAAATATCTATTGAACCGGGTACTGATGGACAATCACTTGCTAGATCTGCAGTGAATGGCAGAGGTGTCTCAGTCGGTACTCCTATGCTAAAAAGACTGTTTGATTGGCACCTTGTCGACATGGTAGAGCATCTTGTGAGGGTATTCCTAAACAAACCTGACTGAACTCATTCAGTATCACACTGGGACAAAAATATTTATTGATTAAGAACATAAGAATTAGGAACAGGAGTAGGCTATACGGCCCCTCGAGCATGCTCTGCCATTCAATAAGATCATGGCTGATCCTTGATCTCAACTCCACTTTCCCATATGATCTCCATATCTCTTGATTCCCCTAGAGTCCAAAGATCTATCTGTCTCAGCCTTGAATATACACAATGACTCAGCATCCACAGCCCTTTGTGGTGGAGGTTCACCACCCCCCGTGAAGAAATTTCTCCTCATCTCAGTCTTAAATGGCCGACCCTTTATCCTGAGACTATGCCCCCTAGTTCTAGACTCTCCAGCCAGAGGAAACAATCTCTCAACATGTACCCTGTCAATCCCCCTCAGAATCTTAGATGTTTTAACGTAATCACCTCTCACTCTTCTAAACTCCAGAGAGTACAGGTCCAATCTACTCAATCTCTCCTCATAGGACAACTCTCTAACCCTCTCATCCCAAGAATCAATCTAGTGAACCTTCATTGCACCACCTCTAAGGCAAGTATATCCTTCCTTAGATAAGGAGACCAAGACTGTGCACAGTACTCCAGGTGTGATCTCATCAAAGACCTGTACAATTGTAGCAAGATTTTCTTACTCCTGTACGCCAACCCTCTTGCAATAAAGGACATTGATTGGTTGTAGCTGTCCTTGCTTAATGCCAGAAAGCCTAACTTTACAGTGAACTAGGGATTAGGGGTTTACTGAGGAGGCAAAGTATGTATGCTCTGTCAGTTCAGTTGGCGTAAGAGCTTTTATCATAAATATATTTCCTGTCCTCTCAATGAACCTCTCTTATCCATATACCTGATATAAAATGTGCCTTCTATCATTCCATCAAGACAGATACCACTGATCAATTAGTCCAAATAAACTGTGGTTCTAGCTCATCGTTTATAATACTTCTGTCTTCAAATCTAAACCGGCATTTTTTCAAGAGCTCGCTGTTTCAATTAAAACTCCTGAAATAAAAATTACAAACTGAAGAGTAATACAGATTTTGTTTGCTTAGCATAGTGAATCTTAACAGCATTTGCTTAATTTCTATGGGAATTTTATAAATCCAAGAAGAAGGTCTAAATTTCAACATTATTCCTACTGATTCTGTTTATTAGCAATATTGGAAGCATTTGTAGAAAAAGCTTAAGGCTACAAAACTGCACAATTGTTCAGTCAGAATGTGTTCTAACATATAGGTAGGAACTAATTAAACTTGCTTGCTAAAGAACACTCAGTAACGGCCATTATTAAGAAGAGTGATATTAAATTTATCGCACTGCAGGTCAATTACAGGAATGTGTCATGCTCATGAGCCACTGCGCTCCATTCTTCTCCCTAGGACTCTGGCTGAGTACATAACCCACATATTCCTCTGCTGTCTTTATTATCTATATAATGGATAGCACTTGGAATAATGTTTTCAAAGTAGGGTTATTTAGCTTTTAGCTGTAAGTAGGAAAAATAAAATTATTAAGCAATTTGGGGCTATATATAAAACAAAGCACAGCACTAGAATACAATGGGAATATTAGAGAGGATACGAGTTTGTGCTTTTGCCTGTCCTTCTACAGAAATGGGGCTAGGTAATAGGGATACAAGATCCTACAGCAGTACTATGCGCATGTAGGTCCACTTAAATTACTTAAGTCCTAGAGTAATTCACTGATTTCACCCACTGACACTGGCAACATGATTTAGTAGCGAGCATCCAAAAAAAGACTGACTCTTGTGCAGCTAAAAAAGCCTTGAGGTTCATGAGCAATGATGTGATGCAGAATTTATAATATGATATACTTTGAAGAAGGTTCGAGGCTGTATCATGTAATGCAGTCCAAATAGTTGTCAAATTCCAGAATAGCTTACCGTCTCAGTAATATGCATAAACTCAAGTAAATGATTTGCAGAATGGATAATTTCATTATTGATTGTACTATTCTAATCTAGTATATTACAATATTATTGCTTATTAAACCTAAAGAAATTAGGAGAAACAAAGAAACTGAAGAGAAAATGCACTACCAAACAGGTCAAGAACAACAACAACAACTTGTATTTATATAATGTCTTTAATATAGTAAAACATCCCAAGGCACTTCGCAGGAGTATTAAAAGCCAAAAAACATTAATACCGAGCCACATAAGGAAAAATTAGGGCAGGTGACCAAAAGCTTGGTCAAAGAGATAGGTTTAAAGGATTGTCTTAAAGGAGGAAAGAGAGGTAGTGAGGCAGAGAGGTTTGGGGAGGGAATTCCAGAGCTTAGGGCCTAGGCAACAGAAGGTATGGTCACCAATGGTGGAGCAATTAAAAAGGCCATGGAGGGATTTGAAAACAAGGATGAGAATTTTGAAATTGAGGCATTGCTTAATGGGGAGCAAATGTAGGTCAGCGAGCAAAGGGGTGATGGGTGAATGGGACTTGGTGCAAGTTAGGACACGGGCAGCTGAGTTTTGGATGACCTCAAGTTTACATAGGGTAGAATGTGGGAGGCCAGCCAGGAGTGTTGGAATAGTCAAGTCTAGAGGTAACAAAGGCATGGATGAGGGTTTCAGCAGCAGATGAGCTGAGTTAAGGGCGGAGACGGGCGATGTTACAGAGGTGGAAATAGGCAGTCTTAGTTATGCTGCGGATATGTGGTTGGAAGCTCATCTCAGGGTCAAATATGTCACCAAGGTTGCGAACAGTGTGGTTCAGCCTCAGACAGATGTTAGGGAGAGGGATGGAGTCAATGGCTAGGGAATGGAGTTTGTGGTGGGGACTGAAAACAATCGCTTCGTTCTTCCTAATATTTAATTGGAGAAAATTTCTGCTCATCCAGAACTGGATGTCGGACAAAAAGTCTGACAATTTAGAGACTGTGGCGGGGTTGAGAGAAGTGGTGGTGAGGTAGAGCTGGGTGTCGTCAGCGTACATTTGGAAACTGACACTGTGTTTTCGGATGATGTTGCCAAGGGGCAACATGTAGATGAGAAATAGGAGGGGGCCATCAGAGGTAACGATGCAGGAGCGGGAAGAGAAGCCATTGCAGGTGATTCTCTGGCTATGATTAGAAAGATAAGAATGGAACCAACTGAGTGCAGTCCCACCCAGCTGGATGACGGTGGAGAGGTGCTGGAGAAGGATGGAGTGGTGAACCATGTCAAAGGCTGCAGACAAGTCAAGCAGGACGAGGATGGATAGTTTACCTTTGTCACAGTTACAAAGGATGTAATTTGTGACTTTGATGAGAGCCATTTCGGTACTGTGGCAAGGGCAGAAACCTGATTGAGGGATTCAAACATGGAATTGCGTGAGAGATGGGCACGGATTTGGGAGGCGACAACACATTCAAAAACTTTGGAGAGAAAGGGGAGGTTGGAGATGGGGGGATAGTTTGTAAGGAAGGAGGGGGTCAAGGTTTTTTTTGAGGAGAGGGGTGATGCCGGCAGATTTGAGGGAGAGAGGGACAGTACCCGAGGAGAGAGAACCGTTAACAATGTCAGCTAACATGGGAGCCAGAAAAGGAAGTTGGGTGGTCAGCAGTTTGGTGAAAATAGGGTCGAGGGAGCAGGAAGTGGGTCTCCAGGATAAGATGAGCGCAGAGAGGTCATGAAGGGAGATCAGAGAGAAACTGGAGAAAGAAGTGAGTTCAGGGCTAAGGCAGGGGGGAACCTTAGAGGAATTTTGGTCAGGTGGGCTAGGGGGAGGAAGGGAAGTGGCAGAGGCAGCTGAATGGATGGTCTCAATCTTAGAGACAAAGAAATATATGAGCTCCTCACACTTGTCAGAGGTGAGGGTGGAGGAGACAGGAGAGAGCGGTTTAAGAAGATGGTTAACAGTAGAGAATAGGAGCCGGGGCTTATCTTTGCATTCCAGAATAATTCTGGAATAGTGAGCAATTTTGGCAGGCGAGAGCAGGATCCGATAGTGGTCCAGCCAGATCTGGCAGTGAATGGCTAAACCAGTTGTCTGCCATATCCGTTCAAGTCTGCGTCCCTTGGACTTAAGGGAGTGAAGATGAGGGCCGTACCAGGGGGAACGGCCAGGGTGAGAGAGGGTAATTGTTTTAATAGGGACTAGGGCATCAAAGGTGGTGGTGAGGGTGTGGTTGAGCAGATCGATAGCTGCAGAAATGTCATGGTGCATGGAGGGCCAAAGGCTGGACAGTTGGGATTTCATAAGTGCAGTTGTAAGAGAGTTGGGAGAGTGTTTTTTCCAGGGGTGGACACAGAAGGAAGTAGCATTGAGGGGGGGTGGAAGGGGGTGTGTGTGTGAAGAGTGATATGAGGACGTGGTCAGAGATGGCCTTATCTGCGATTGACACGATGGGAGTAACGAGGCCACGAGAGATGGCAAGGTCGAGGGGTGGCCGTGAATATGGATTGGGGAGTTTACATGGAGGGAGAGATTAAGGGAGGATAGGAGGCTAGTGAACTCCAAGGAGAGAGAGCATGATGAATTGAGATGGAGGTTGAAATCACCGAGGATGAGAAGGTGCAGAGGCTGAGGGAGGAGAGCAGTGAAGATATCGCGGTAATAACATTTTTATGGTACTTGGGTGGGTAGTAGAGAATCAGAATTTTAAATGAGATGTGGAATAAGGTAAGATGCTCAAAGGAGGAGAAAGTGCCGGAGGAGTAGGGGGACAGATGAGAGCAGTGAAGATATCTCAGTAATAACGTTTTTATGGTACTTGGGTGGGTGGTAAAGAACAAGAATTTTAAATAGAAAAGAGAACTAGAATTCAAAATGAGAGGGGAACAAACACTTAAACCAGAAACCAGAATGAGAGAGCTCGAAACAAGAACAGAGGGAAAGAGAACCAGGAAATAGAAAGAGAGGAGAAATAAAAGCAGAAATTGGAACAAGAGGGGGAAGAAAAACAGATATAAGAATGAGAGGAGAAAATGAACTAAAAAACAAGGTGAGGAGGAAGTGAAACAGAATCCAGAATGATAAGGAAAAGTGAAAACAAACCAGAACACAAGGGGAAAAATAAACAGAAATGAGAAGAAGGGTACAAGAACTGCAAATCAGAAAAAGGGGGTAAAGAGGAAGAGAATTCGAAGTGAGAGGGGTAAGAAAATGAGAGGGGAAAGAGAAACAGAAATCAAAATAAGAGGGAAATGAGAACTGGAAATCAGAATAAGAAGTGAAAGAAAACCAAAAACCAGAACAAGAGGGGAAAGAGAGCTAAAATTCAAAATGAAGTGAAAAATGAACCATAGATCAGAACAAGTGAGAAATGAGAACTAGAAACTAAAACAAAAGAGAAAAGGGAACCAGAAATTAGAACTATGTATTGGAATGAGGAAGAAATGGACCAGAATCAGAACAAAAGGAAAACAAACCATTAATCAGACTAGAAATCAGAATAAGTGTGGAAGCTAATCAGAAATCACAATGCAAGGGAAAAGAGAAATAGAAATTAGACGATTGGAAAATGAACCAGAAATCAGACCGAGAAATGTAAGGGATTAGAAATGAGAATGAAATGAAAAAGTGAAACAGAAGCCAGAACATAATGGGATAGATTTTGACTTTGTGCGATAATGTAAAACGGATAACAGCAAATCGGCAGTCTGTTTTACATCCCTCCTGATATAAATCGGAAGAGATGTAAAACGGGTGGCCAATTCACTATCACCTGTTTTACACTATTGTACAAAGTCAAAATCTACCTTATGAATTAAAAATCAAAACAAGAGGGAAAGGAAAATTATTCTTCAGTGTTCATCCTGCACACATCACTCAGATGAGATGAGCAGGCACTGGGGTATCTACTCCTTTTATTGAGATTTCTAGTTCTCTTTCCCCTCTTGTTCTGATTTCTAGTTCAGATTAGGTCAACTGGAAGACTGGGCAGCCTGTCTTTCAATTGGAAACACTGATTTCTTTCTGCATATCCTCAGGGTCTTTTAAAAGACCTGGATAGAAGTGGTGAAGTGATTTTGATAACCTTTTATTGGTTCTCAGACATCTTGCACATTGTCCCATATTGAGTTTGAGAGCAGGAAGAAATCACATGGGGTACTCCACTGATGTCACAGTGCCATAACATCACAAGCCTCTTAAAGGACAGGTTGTCCTTCATGTGCTAATTTTCCCTTGGAATGTAAAAAGTGCTGGCTCTCTCAGTGGTGTGTGGAGAATGCTCCCTTAGAAGAAGGATGAA
Organism: Somniosus microcephalus; assembly: GCF_052327205.1. Classification (NCBI taxonomy): domain Eukaryota; kingdom Metazoa; phylum Chordata; class Chondrichthyes; order Squaliformes; family Somniosidae; genus Somniosus; species Somniosus microcephalus. The sequence goes on from NC_140993.1 coordinate 124,953,662, forward strand.
GGTAGGCAATCTCTCTTTCTTGGAAAACATTAAAAACTTCAATGTTTTCAAAGTAAATAATTACTTTCATTTTCTTATTTGAATCAGTTAATTTTCGATTCCAGACATTTAATATTCCAAATTGCCACCTGCAAGCTAGAAAAGCTTAAAATTTGGACAATTATAAAAATCACAGTATGCTAGTCACACTAAACCTCCTGGCTTTCAGCAGGAGATTGAAAAATTTACATGCTGGTGCAATAACTGTTCAGGCAAGAGGGTTCTGGTAAAACAAGCACACTGGTTTATCTACATATAAGGAAAGAATGTGTTGTTGAGAAAGCTGTTCTCAGTCTTCAAAATTGTTCCTATTGTGAAATCTAGTGCATAAGTCATTGCTATGTTCATATCATGTGAGTTTAGCAGGGCAACGTATACACATGAACAAAGTTTCTTCTGATGCACCAATCAATACGAAACTGTCCCATCTGCTCAGCTAAGTGCCAGTTTAGCTCAGTTGGTAGCATTCTGGCATACAGGTCAAAATTGTGGGTTCAAGCCCCATATCAAGGTTTATGCTCACAATCTAGGCTGATCCTCTAGTGCAATGCTGAGGCAGTGCTGGATTGTCAAAAGTGCCTTCAGGCAATTCATTAATCCGAGGTTGTTTTTGCCTGCTCCAGTGATTCAGGTTAATATTAAATATCCCATGGCACTATTCAAGAAAAGGAAGCAGTTTTCCTGGTGCCATGGCCAACAATCCCTCCTCACACCGCTTATGAATAACAGATTAACTGCTCATTCATTTGTGGGACATTGCTGATGCAGAATGGCTGCTTCATTTGCTTATCATAGAATCATAGAACTTTACGGCACAGAAGGAGGCCATTCGACTCATAAGGCTGGATTTTCATTGAGGAGTCGGGTAGGAGGCGGGACTACAACTTTCGGGGTTGTAGTCCTGCCTCCATCGAGTTCTAGCCAATCCATATGATTTTGACTTGATTGACCTTGTTGAGCCCACCCAGCGGGCTCAGCAGGCCAATTAAGGGCCACCCGGCAACAGGTGACATCACAGATTGATATTTCATCTGTCAAGACCTTTTGACAGATGAAATATCAGCATTTGACAGCTGTTTGAAGCTGTCAAACACTGACAATCTGTACACTAAGTTAATTCCTTCCTCTCAGGATGATTTAGAGATCGCCCCGGAACAGAAAGCTGAATGCTGCAATTTTTGACAGCTCGCAGCCATTCTGCTTTCTGTGCCGGTGAGATGAGGGACTCACGAGACCTGAAGGAAGGAAGGCTGTAAAGGTATGTAAAACTTCTTTAAACGGTTTACACACACCAAACACACTTACCTTTGCACTCATGCACCCATCACTCACCTGAACACCGGACATCTCGGCCCCTCCAAGCCCTTCATCCCGACGGTCCACCTCCTCTAACTTGACGTGGTTTGGAGCCGTCGGGAATCCCACACTTCAACATTAAAAATAGGGATTAGGCTAAAAACTGCCTGTTAACTATCTGTTAACAGGCAGTTAATTGGCATTAATCCCGTTCCCGCCTCGGGGAGGCGGGTCCCAGTGCGGGTTGGGTACCCACCTCCTTTGAAACTGGCATGGAGGCGGGTTGGGTGCGGGATGGGTTCGCGCCCCCCGATTTCGGGATTTTAACCACCCACACGCCACAAATCCCGCCTCCATGGCCCAACAAAAATCCTGCCCATCGTGTCTGTGCCGGCCGAAAAAGAGCTATCCAGCCTAATCCCACTTTCCAGCTCTTGGTTCGTAGCCTTGTAGGTTACAGCACTTCAAGTGCATATCCAAGTACTTTTTAAATATGATGAGCATTTCTGCCTGTATCACCCTTTCAGGCAGTGAGTTCCAGACCCCACCAACCTCTGAGCGAAAAAAGTTCTCCTCAACTCTCCTCTAATCCTTCTACCAATTACTTTAAATCTATGCCCCTGGTTATTGACCTCTCTGCTAGGGGAAATAGATCCTTCCTATCCACTCTATCTAGGCACCTCATAATTTTATATGCCTCAATCAAGCCTCCCCTCAACCTCCTCTTTTCCAAAGAAAACAACTCCAGCCTATCCAATCTTTCCTCATAGCTAAAATTCTCCAGTCCTGGCAAAATCCTTGTAAATCTCCTCTGTACCCTCGCTAATATAATCACATCTTTCCTGTAATGTGGTGACTAGAATTGCTTGCAGTACTCTAGCTGAGGCCTAACTAGTGTTTTATACAGTTCAAGCATAACCTCCCTGCTCTTATATTCTATGCCTCAGCTAATAAAGGAAAGTATCCCATATGCCTTCTTAACCACCTTATCTACCTGTCCTGCTAGCTTCAGGGATCTGTGGACATGCACTCCAAGGTCCCTCTGTTCCTCTACACTTCTCAGTATCCTACCATTTATTGTGTATCCCCTTACCTTGTTAGCCCTCCCCAAATGCATTACCTCACACTTCTCTGGATTGAATTCCATTTGCCACTTTTCTGCCCAACTGATCAGTCCATTGATATCTTCCTGCAGTCTACAGCCTTCTTCCTCACTATCAACCACATGACCAATTTTTGTATCATCTGCCAGCTTCTTAATCATGCCCCCTACATTGAAGTCTAAATCATTGATATATAGCACAAAAAGCAAGGGAACTAGTACTGAGCCTTGTGGAACCCCACTGGAAACAGCCTTCCAGTCACAAAAACATCCGTCGACCATTACCCTTTGCTTCCTGCCACTGAGCCAAAGTTGGATCCAACTTGCCACTTTCCCTGGATCCCATGGGCTTTTATTTTTCTGATCAGTCTGCCATGTGGGACCTTCTCAAAAGCTTTGTTAAAGTCCATGTAGACTACATAAAATGTTCTACCCTCATCAACCCTCCTTGTTACCACCTCAAAAAATTCAATCAAGTTAGTCAGACATGACCTTCCCTTAACAAATCCATGCTGACTGTCCTTGATTAATCCGTGCCTTTCTAAATGGCGATTAATACTGTCAGAATTTTTTCCAGCAATTTGCCCACCACCGAGGTTAGGCTGACTGATCTGTAGTTACTGGGTCTATCCCTTTCTCACTTTTTAAACAATGGCACAACGTTCACAGTCCTCCAATCCTCCGGCACCACACCTGTAGCCAGAGAGGATTAGAAAATGGTCAGAGGATGGTCAGAGCCAGCTCTATTTCCTCGCTTGCTTCTCGTAACAGCCTGGGATACGTTTCATCTGAGCCTGGTGATTTATGTACTTTCAAAGATGCTAAACCCCTTAATACATCCTCTCTCACTAATATTTTACACTCCTCCTCCTTAACTGCAATGTCTGCATTGTCCCTCTCTTTTTTAAAGACAGATGCAAGGTATTCATTCAGAACCATACCCACGTATTCCACCTCCACACACAAGCTTCCTTTTTGGTCTCTAATAGGTCCTATTCTTTCTTTAGTTATCCTCTTGCTCTTTATGTATTTATAAAACATCTTTGTGTTTTCCTTTATTTTACTTGCCAATATTTTTCATGTTTTCTCTTTGCTTTCCTAATTTCCTTTTTAATTTCACCCCTACACTTTCTATACTCCTCTAGGCTTTCTACAGTATTTAGCTCTCGGTATCTGACATAAGCTTTCCTTTTTTTCCTTATCCTACCCTGTATGCCACTTGACATCCAGGGTGTTCCAGATTTGGGAGTCCCACCCTTTTTCTTTGTGGGAACCTATTTGCTCTGAACCCTATCTCCTCCTTGAATGCCTCCCACTGCTCTGACACTGATTTACCTTCAAGTAGCTGTTTCCAGTCCACTTTTGCTAAATCACATCTCAGATTAGTAAAATTGGCCTCTCCCCAATTGAGAACTTTTACTCCTGGTCTATCTTTGTCCTTTTTCATACTACACTAAATCTAACTGAATTATGATCACTACCACCAAACTACTCTCCCACTGATACTCCTGCCACCTGCCCAGCTTCATTCCATAAAACCAAGTCCAGAAACGCCCCCTCTCTTGTTGGACTTGCTACATACTGGCTAAAAAAGTACTCCTGAATGCATTTTAAGAATTCTGCACCCTCTATACCTTTATATACCTCTATGGTACACTCCCAGCAGTGTATTCTTTTTATTCTACAGTTCAACCCATATGGCCTCATTTGATGATCCTTCTAACATATCATCCCTCCTCACAGCTGTAATTGTTTCTTTATCCAATATTGCGACCCCCCTCCTTTTTTATCAACAGTAACTGCACCAAAAAGTAATTAATTGTGTGAAGCACTTTGAGAGATTTAAACATAATAAGATGGTATATAAATCAAGTATTATTTTTCCAATCACATGTGTGTCTCTCCACATACTAATAAGTTTATTAGGTGACATTTCTGCCACACCAAGACAAAAACTTGCCTTCTCTCACTCCAGCAATGCCTCATATAGATAATGGGGGACAGATTGGGCTGTGTAGTGCCCATATTTTAGGCGCAATGCGGCCACCTAACGCCCAGAAATGGGGTCGGTAATCCAATGGGAAGTGCGTAGTGTAGTGTATGTACCTTTAAGAGAGAACTACTTTTACAGCTCCTGTATACTGTAGTACCGGCAGTGACCACACCTGTATATAAGCCTTGAGCATGCCTCTGTACCCCCAGTCTTGAGACTACCCTACTCCAGTAAACACCTGTTGATTGTTAAGTTACAGCATCCGTGTAGTTATTTGAAAACATCATACTCTCAGAATCACGGATCTAACACGTAGGATGCCATATTGGTAAAGGGGTTTGTGCGCGTGGACCTAGCGATGGCCAGCAGTCTGCAGAGCAGGCAGATCATGATGCGAATCAGCGTGCAATGCTGATTTGATGCCAGTGCTGCCATTTTCCAACGAAACACTCGTGCCAATGCCCTGTCTTAACCTTGCACAGCTGAACAGACATTAAATAGAATGAAGGACCTCATAGCAGTATTAGTTGCTGGATTATTTGTTCTGAATGCTGGTGCAATTGTCCGCATTTTGGAGCTCTCCTATACTTGGCCAAAGCTTGAATAGTTTATAGGGTATGGGCTGGGTGGTGCTGAAATACTTTTTCATTCATTTAAAAGCTTGTTCTGATACAAGATGCTTCCAGACATGGGTGGCCTGGTACGGCTTCTTCCTCTGGGACTTGAACATGACTCGAAGAATGAAGTGATGCCACACAGAGCAAGAAAAGCTGCTAGAAGAGGGAGGAGGAGAGAGGAGGGGAGAAGGACTTGCAGGAGGAGGCCATATCCGCCTAGGGTCATTAGGGTGCAATTCTCTTCCCTCAACCTCAGCGAGGCTCAATGCATGAGACATCTTCACTTCACAAAAGAGGACATGGCTGAAATCTGCCAAGTGCTGCAGGCACAACCTCAAAGCAGGGCAAGGACAGCATTGCCTGAGGCTTCAAAGGTAACCGTTCACCTTAACTTTTATGCGTTTGGCTCCTTCCAGGCTGCTGCTGGGGATATAAGCAACATCTCCCAGTTTGTATACATTGCTGCATAAGGGAGGTCATGGAGACTCTCTACACAAAGAGAAACAGTTTAATCTCATTCCCTCTTGCCAGAGGTAAGCAGGCAGAGTGAGCACGAGGGTTTGCATGGATTGCAGGCTTCCCCATGGTGCAGGGTGCCACTGACTGCCGCGCATTGCCTTACATGCGCCTCATATGAACATGACCATTTTCATAAGCGAAAGGTGCTCCCTCAATGTGCAGCTGGTGTGCAACCTCAGGCAGCGCATCATGCAGGTGAATGCCTGTTATCCTGGCAGTAGTCATGATTCCTTCATTCTGTGCCAGTATGATATGGACAGGTTGGGTGATTGGGCAGATGTATGGCAGATGCAGTATAATGTGGATAAATGCGAGGTTATCCACTTTGGTGGCAAAAACAGGGAGGCAGATTATTATCTGAACAGCAATAGATTGGGAGAAGGGGAAGTGCAACGAGACCTGGGTGTCCTTGTGCACCAGTCACTGAATGCAAGCATGCAGGTGCAGCAGACGGTTAAGAAGGCAAATGGTATGTTGGCCTTCGTAGCGAGAGGATTCGAGTGCAGGAACAAGGATGTCTTGCTGCAGTTGTACAGGGCCTTGGTGAGACCACACCTTGAGTATTGTGTGCAGTTTTGGTCGCCTTATCTGAGGAAGGATGTTCTTGCCATGGAGGGAGTGCAGCGAAGATTCACCAGACTGATACCTGGGATGGCAGGAATGACATATGAGGAGAGATTGGGTCGATTGGGCTTATACTCACTGGAGTTTAGAAGAATGAGAGGGGATCTCATTGAAATTTATAAAATTCTAACAGGACTAGACAGACTATATGCAGGAAGGTTGATCCCGATGGCAGGGGAGTCCAGAACCAGGGGTCACAGTCTAAAGATATGGGGTAAGCCATTTAGGACAGAGATGAGGAGGAATTTCTTCACTCAGCAAGTGGTGAACCTGTGGAATTCTCTACCACAGAAGGCAGTTGAGGCCAATTCATTAATAATATTCAAGAAGGAGTTAGATATATTTCTTAAGGCTAAAGGGATCAAGGGATATGGGGAGAAGGCAGGGACAGGGTACTGAGTTTGGATGATCAGCCATGATCTCATTGAATGGCGGAGCAGGCTCGAGGGGCCAAATGGCCTACTCCTGCTCCTATCTTTTATGTTACTATGTTTCTATGTTGACCCACCACAGCAAGTCAAATTATGGCTACTGGGCGACAAGGGTTATCCACTGACATGGCACATGACACCAGTTCAGAACCCATGCACACATGCACAGCAGGCCTACAATGAGAGCCATGCTGCCACAACAAACATTATAGAACACACCATCGCCATCCTCAAGCAACATTTCCGCTGCCTGGGCTGTTCTGGAGGAGCCCTGCAGTACTCAGCTGAGCAGGTATCAAGATTTGCAGTAGTAAGCTGCATGTTGCAGAACCTCGCCATTATGAGGGAACAGCCCTTGCCACCACCTATGAGGTGAGAAGTTGAGGAGCAGAAGGAAGAGGAGGAGGAGGAAATGAAGGAAGTGGAGGAACATGAAGAAGAAGATAGGCTACAACTTAGACAGCCCCTTTCTGCACGAGACCTACGTGACCAAATAATTCACGAGCAATACCAGTAACCTCAACCACACCTCCCCACTCACCAACAGTCCCATGCTCCTTACCTTTCCTCTATCACTGATCATCACATCATCCTTTTCCCGATAACACAAAAATAGAAACCACTAGAGAATGCACATTCTAATCCAATTTAATAAATTCAATCATTACATAATGTATACAAAAATAATCTAATCACCCTTGTGAATTCCCTTAGTGCCTGTGTTCCTTGTACTATTGCCATTCCTACTGCTCCTACGAGGTGCTTCCCCAGTGGCTACAACAAGGGTGGTGGAAGGCTGCTGATCTTCTGTTGAGATGACTGCAGATGGCCTAGGAAGGCGACCTTGAGCAGCTCTGGGACTAGAGGGCCCGGCTTCAGACTGCATCTGCTTGGATGGGGCTGCAGCAGTCCAGGCTGGCTGGCTGACAGGCAGGAGTGGCAGGAGTGGGAACAGGAATGCTGTCATCCTGAGAGAGGACAGCAGGTTTGTGTTACATGGAGCCACTGCCACTCCTCCGGGCCGGTGCATCAGCAATCCTAGTAATCAGCTGGATGCCCTGGAACCACTTTGAACAGTTGCATCCAGAGCCATGATGGCAGGAGTCTGAGCTTGCAAGGCAGCAGTCTGAGCTTCCACAACAGCACAGACTTTTGGTGGAAGCTGTTTGTGCTGCAAAGCAAGCTGTGACATTGGTGAGCTGATGCTTCAACATGGTGGGTTCCACAGCCGTACTGATGGAGGTGACCAGGCGTTCCATGTTGGAAAGGATGGGCTCCAAGGTCTGCGCAAAGCCCTGTGCCAAGTTGGTGCTGGAGTCCTCCATGCTCCTTGACATTGTGTGCAGGCTTTCTGGCAGACCTTCCAGTGAACCAAGCATTCGGTTATGTGGCTCCATCTGCCAGCTTCTGTAGACTGGTCCATCGAAGTTATCATCTGGCTCCTCTGCAGCAGAATAAGTGTGCAACCTTGCGCTCTGGCGAGCTGGCACCCGCAATAACCTTTCGCCTCGCCCTGGCTCCTGCGCACTTGTGCCCGGTATCTCACCACGTGCAGATCCCTCATCTATCATAGCCTCTAAAATATGCACAGTGTCAGTATCTGAGCTGGTGTCTGCGAATGTAAGATTGAGTGACGGTGTCTCTTCATAACCACTGTCTTCTTCCTATTTCTCCTCTGACTGGGAAGTTTCCAGTTCTTGGGTATTTGAAATGACAAAGGAGCAAGAGATGGGTTGTGATGAGGGGAGAGAGAAAGTAAGAAGAACAAAGAATACAAAGAATAAAACTGGATGGACCACCCGACATCGACCTTGGCACCAGACATGACAAAGGCGCACCCAGCCCAGTCGACCCTGCAAAGTCCTCCTCACCAACATCTGGGGACTTGTGCCAAAGTTGGGAGAGCTGTCCCACAGACTAGTCAAGCAACAGCCTGGCATAGTCATACTCACAAAATCATACCTTTCGGCCAATGTCCCAAACACCTCCATCAACACCCCTGGGTATGTCCTGACCCACCGACAGGACAGACCCACCAGAGGTGGTGGCACAGTGGTATACAATTGGGAGGAAGTGGCCCTGTTAGTCCTCAACATTGACTCTGGACCCCATGGAATATCATGGCATCAGGTCAAACAAGGGCAAGGAAAATTCTTGCTGATTACCACCTACCGCCTTCCCTCAGCTGATTAATCAGTATTTCTTAGTGTTGAACACCACTTGGAAAAAACACTGAGGGTGGCACAGAATTTACTCTGGGTGGGGGACTTCAATGTCCATCACCAAGAGTGGCTCGGCAGCACCACTACTGACCAAGCTGGCCGAGTCCTGAAGGACATAGCTGCCAGACTGGGCCTGCGGCAGGTGGTGAGAGAACCAACTCGAGGGAAAAACCTGCTTGACCTCATTCTCACCAATCTACCTGTTGCAGATGCACCTGTCCATGACAGTATTGGTAGTAGTGACCGCCGCACAGCCCTTGTGGAGACTAAAACCCATCTTCCCACTCAGGACGCTCTCCATCATGTTGTGTGACACTACCACCATGCTAAATGGGATAGATTCAGAATAGATCTAGTAGCTCAAAACTGGATATCCCTGAGGTGCTGTGGGCCATCACTAGCAGCAGAATTGTATTCCACCACAATCTGTAACCTCATGGTCTGGCATATCCCTCACTCTACCATTACCATCAAGCAAGGGGACCAATCCTAGTTCAATGAGGAGTGTAGAGAGCATGCCAGGAGCAGCATCTGGCGTACATAAAAATGAAGAGCCAACCTGGGGAAGCTGCAACACAGGACTACATGCATGCTAAACAGCGGGAGCAGCATGCTATTGACAAAGCTAAGGGATCCAACAACCAATAAATCAGATCAAAGCTCTGCAGTCCTGCCACATCCAGTCATGAATGGTGGTGGACAATTGAACAACTAACGGGAGGAGGAGGCTCCAATGACATCTCCAATCCTTAATGATGGCGGAACCCAGCATGTGAGTTCAAAGGATAAGGCTGAAGCTCTTGCAACCATCTTCAGCCAGAAGTGCTGAGTGGATGATCCATCTTGGCCTCCTCCTGAGGTCCCCACCATCACAGAGACCAGTCTCCAGCCAATTCAATTCACTCCATGTGATATCAAGGAATGGCTGAGTGCACTTGGATACAGCAAAGGCTATGGGCCCCGACAACATCCCGGCTTTCGTGCTGAAGACTTGTGCTCCAGAACTAGCCGCGCCTCTAGCAAAGCTGTTCCAGTACACTGGCATCTACCTGACAATGTGGAAAATTGCCCAGGTATGTCTTGGCCACAAAAAGCAGGACAAATCCAATCTGGCCAATTACTGCCCCAACAGTCTGCTCTTAATCATCAGCATAGTGATGGAAGGTGTCACCGACAGTGCTGTCAAGTGGCACTTATTCACCAATAACCTGTTCACCGTTGCCCACTTTGGGTTCTGCAAAGACTAAGCTCTAGACCTCATTACAGTCTTGGTCCAAACATGGACAAAGGGGCTGAATTCCAGAGGTGAGGTGACAGTGACTGCCCTTGACATCAAGGCAGCATTTGACCGAGTGTGGCATCAAGGAGCTCTAGTATAATTGAAGTCAATGGGAATCAAGGGGAAAACTCTTCACTTGCTGTAGTCACACCTAGCACAAAGACAATCCTCTCAGCCCCAGGACATCACTGCAGGAGTTCCTCAGGGCAGTGTCTTAGGCCCAACCATCTTCAGCTGCTTCATCAATGACCTTCCTTCCATCATACGGTCAGAAGTGGGGATGTTCACCGATAATTAGACAGTGTTCAGTGCCATTCACAACTCCTCAGATAATGAAGCAGTCCATGCCTGCATGCAGCAAGACCTGGACGACATTCAGGCTTGGGCTGATAAGTGGCAAGTAACATTCGTGCCACACAAGTGGCAACAAGAGAGAATCTAACCACCACCCCTTGACATTCAACGGCATTACCATCACCGAATCCCATACCATCAACATTCTGGGGGTCACCATTGACTGGCCCAGCCACATAAATACTGTGGCAACAAGAGCAGGTCAGAGGCTGGGTACTCTGTGGTGAATGTCTCACCTCCTGACTCCACAAAGCTGTTCCACCATCTACAAGGCACAAGTAAGGAGTGTGATGGAATACTCTCCATTTGCCTGGATCAGTGCAGCTCCAACAATATACAAGAACCTCAACACCATCCAAGACAGAGCAGCCTGCTTGATTGGCTTTCCATCCACCATCTTAAATATTCACTCCCTCCACCACCGGCGCACCGTGTCTGCAATGTGTACCATCTACAAGATGCACTTTGGCAACTCGCCAAGGCTTCTTCAACAGCTCTCCCAAACCCGCAACCTCTGCCCCCTAGAAGGACAAGGGCAGTAGGCTTGAGGGAACACCATTACCACCAAGTTCCCCTCCAAGTCACACACCATCCTAACTTGGAAATAGATTGTTGTTCCTTCATCGTCGCTGGGTCAAAATCCTGGAACTCCCTCCCTAACAGCACTATGGGAATACCTCCACCACATGGACTGCAGTGGTTCAAGAAGGCAGCTCACCACCACATTCTCAAGGGTAATTAGGGATGGGCAATAAATGCTGGCCTTGCCAGCGATGCCCACATCCCATGAATGAATCAAACAAATGTGTGTGCTTACACCATCTGCAGCTTGTGAGTCAGAAGAGATTGTGGGATGAGGGAGTAGTGGGAAGAGAGAAGGAGGATTAGTTATGCAGATACTCTGATCATCGATCTCTGCAGCCCCACCAGTGGTCACAGCCTCAGCGATGCCCCTTCCAATTATGGCCAGCATTGTCTCCTCCATGTGAGTTAAAACATGCAGGTGCACTTGTCCTCCTCCAGCTCTTTTCTGCTGCCTGCTGTTATGCACCACCTTCTCCTGCAAGAAAGAGTGAAGTGTATCATTGAGTGCCCTGCAATATTATTGGGTGACGTGGATGTCATGGTTGAATAGCTGCTGTGTGTGTGCGAGCTGTGAGTTGTGGGTGCAAAGCTTGCAACTGTGCTAAGTGTGTGAGGGTGAGGTAAAGCATATGAATTGAAGGGTTGAGTACTGATTAATAGGGATTGTTGGTAGGTGGTTGATGGGGGTGTAGAGAATTGAGCAGTGGCTGAGGCTAGTGGTGCAGATGGTAGGATATGCCATTTGAAGATGAACTCACTCACCTTGGCAACTCATGTCAGATCTTTAAGCTTCTTCCTGCGCTGCATTCTTGTTCTTGGAGCAACAGTACTGGCATTGACCTCTACCACCACTTCTTCCCACTGCCTCCTGAGCATATGTCTAGAGGGCCTCTTGTCCTCTGCGAATACAGGATGTCTCTCCTCCTCTCCACTTCTTGCACCAAGAGCTCCAGTGCATTGTCTGAAAAACTTAGTGCTCGCTCTTTCGCATGTTCAGCCATTCCTCAAAGTATCACAGTCTGGATTCACTTTTCAAAAATCTCCCTTCACTTCTTGTAGCCACACTGCCCCTCCCCTTTAAAAGGTGCAGGTTGCCTTTAAGTAGAGCTAGCCATTCACGATATCATGCTCCCTGCTGATGTGTGCAGCCAATGAACAGTGCGGGTAGCGCTGGCTGCACACAGAAATCATTTAAAACAGCAGGCAGCACCAATTTAAGATGCAGCCTGCAACACAATGAATGGGCACGGGTTAATTGCGTACCACGATCCCCATGCCCGTTTTCAGGGGTTAGCCACTTTAACCCACAATGGGTGTTTCCTTTTACCTTTGTTGAGGGATTAGAATGATCAGAGCATAAATAAATCATATATTGGCACTTTCTTGTGATGCTCCACTAGTCTTTATATACATCTATTTCATCCATAAGATTAGTAAACATGGTTACATTGCATTCCTTGTCCTAGTCACATGTGGAAGTTTAACATCAGTGAGCTCTGTTTTTGAAATTGCTCATCACTCCAAGTTGGTGATAGACTGGCTGTTGTCACAAGTACAAATTCAGAAAATGCTCGGGGCTATTTCTTTTACATTCTAAATGAACTCATTAACACAACAGTGTTCATAGTTAAAAATGTAAATATCTTGAAGAATGTAGCATCACAGAAATTGTCTCTGAAAGCCACAGCAAGTATCCTTCAACCTTTGAGCCTTTAAGAAAAATTCCAATGCAGACTGACCAAATCACTATTTTTTAACTTATGTAAGGACCACTTTTTCATAACTTAGAATGTTTCTGCTGGATTGAGCATTCTGTCTAACCTCATTCAGAGTGGACCTAAAATTAACAAATATGAATACTTTATCGGGATGTAACTACACTGCAATAGCAGCAGACTCCTCTCTCCTGCATTTTAACAAAGTTTTTAGGTCATTTAAAATGGTATGCTACCAGCACACAGAGCAATTTCAACACATGAGAAGTATAATAATGAGGGAGAGGTATATACATATATCATTAAGATGCCAATGTGCAGTGTTTAATTTATACATTTACTGTTTGTGGGACTTTGCTGTATACAAATTATCTGCTGCTTTTGGCTACATAACAAACAGGAACTGCACTTCAAAAGTAAAACCATTGATGGTAAAGTGCTTTGGAATCTCCTGAGGATGTGTAAAGGCATTTTATAAATGTAAGTTTTTCCTTAATATGGAGACTCTAAGGGCTGGATTTTCACAGCCCCGAGGAGGCGGGTATGGAGGTAGGACTGCCGGGAAAGTTGCAGAATTTGGGGGCGGGTGGCAAACCCACCCCCAATCCGCCTCCGTGCCCTCTTGCCAGGAGGTGTGAAGCCATTCTGCCCCAGGTCCCGTCTCCTTGGAGGCGGGAAGGGATTAAAGCCTATTAACTGCATGTTAACTTACTTTTGTTTCTCCCTACAGCCTTCAGCCGTTGTGGAACCGTAGGCCCCGACATCTCCATTGTAGAGATCACAGACTGGCTGTTGGATCCTCCGATCCAACAGTCATCTGATTTCTGCAAAGTAGAAAGGTTTGATGAGTCTTGAACACAAGGACTCATCAAACTACACAGAATGTCAGTGTTTGACAGCTTCACAGAGCTGTCAAACGATGACATTTCTTCTTTCAAAAATTCTTCACAGATGACACGTCATACGTTGACGTGCTCTGTCACTGACTTCCCCCTAATTGGCCTGCTGAGCGGGCTTAACAAGGTCAACCAGGGGAAAATCCCGCTGGTTGGCCAGAAGCTGACGGAGGCGGGACTGAAACGAGGCAAGCAGCATTCCTGCCTCTAACACGTCTCCATTCATAAAATTCAGCCCTAAATTATTCAGTAAAATCTAGTTGCCCATTTTATCTTGCAGCTTCTTCTGTCCGACTCAAAATTAAAATCAATTTTACAGAGAAGTAAACTAAAAATCTAAGCTTACTGCATCTATTTTTTAGTTTTTTGTTCCATTTCACTTCAATATTAGTTTATGAAGTTTTCTTCCTATAAAAGTAAATTAATTTAAGAAATCAATGGAAATCTATTAAAATAGGATAGAGCTGTAGTCTTAACTCTTGCTGTGCTATGTTGACCAATCAGGATATGGGATGTTTGATGAGCATGCAACAGAGTCAATGAATTTATTTGTGAATGAATTTCCTACATTACAACAGTGACTACACTTCAAAAGTACTTCATTGGCTGTAAAGTGCTTTGGGACCATAAAAGGCGCTATATAAATGCAAGTCTTTCTTTTTTCTTTGTGGGTCTGGACAGTTCTGTGACTGGAGTGGAAGCCACAGACTGTTTATTTGTTTTAGATACATAGATACATAGAAGATAGGAGCAGGAGTAGGCCATTCGGCCCTTCGTGCCTGCTCCGCCATTTAATGAGATCATGGCTGATCCTTTAATTCAGTATCCCGTCCCCGCCTTCTCTCCGTAACCCTTAACCCCTTTTGCCCGTAGAAATATATCTAATTCCCTCTTAAATATATTTAATGAGCTGGCGTACACTGCCCTCTGTGGCAATGAGTTCCACAGGTTCACCACTCTCTGAGTGAAGAAATTCCCCCTCATCTCTGTCCTAAATGGTTTAGCCCTTATCCTTAAATTATGTCCTCTAGTTCTGTTCTCACCCGCCAAGGGAAACATTCCTTCTGCATCCAGTCTGTCTAGACCTGTCAGAATTTTATACACTTCTATGAGGTCCCCTCTCAATCTTCTAAACTCCAGTGTGTACATCCCTAAACTACATAGTCTCTCCTCATAGGTCATTCCCGCCATTCCTGGTATCAGCCTGGTGAATCGCCGCTGCACCCCCTCCATGGCAAGAACATCCTTCCTCAGATGAGGCGACCAAAACTGTACACAGTACTCGAGGTGTGGTCTCACCAGTGCCCTGTACAGCTGCAGCAAGGTATCCCTGTTCCTGTATTCTAACCCTTTTGCTATGAAGGCCAGCATACCGTTTGCCTTCTTGACCGCCTGTTGCACCTGCATGCTCGCCTTCAGTGACTGGTGTACAAGAACACCCAGGTCTCTCTGTACTTCCCCCTCTCCCAATCTATTGCCATTTAAATAATAATTTGCCCTCCCGTTCCTGCACCCAAGGTGGATAACTTCGCACTTGTCCACATTATAGTGCATCTGCCATTTATCCGCCCAATCGCCCAGTCTGTCCAAATCGCTCTGGAGCTTCCTGGTCTCTTCCTCTGAGCCCACCCCACCTCCTAGTTTAGTGTCGTCTGCAAATTTGGAAATGCTGCATCCGACTCCCTGATCCAGGTCATTAATGTAAATTGTGAACAGCTGGGGGCCCAGGACAGATCCCTGTGGTACCCCACTTGTTACTGCCTGCCATTCAGAAAATGAGCCGTTTATTCCAACTCTCTGTTTTCTATCTGACAGCCAGTTCCCTATCCACGCCAAAACTTTCCCCTTTATCCCATGAGCCTCAATTTTCCATGCTAATCTTTTATGTGGGACCTTATCGAAGGCCTTTTGGAAGTCCAGGTACACCACATCTACTGGCTCTCCCCCATCTATTCTACCAGTTACTCCCTCAAAAAATTCCAATAGATTAGTCAAGCACGATTTACCCTTTGTAAATCCATGTTGACTCTGTCCTATCCTGTCCCCATTTGCTAAGTGCTCCGCTATTTCATCCTTAATGATGGACTCCAGCATTTTGCCCACAACTGATGTAAGGCTTACAGGTCTGTAATTACCTGCTTTTTCCCTACCCCCCTTTTTGAATAGTGGGGTAACGTTAGCTACCCTCCAATCCATCGGCACTGTTCCCGAGTCTAATGAATTCTGAAAAATCATCCTTAGTGCATCCGCTGGTTTCAGTCACTTCTTATTGTAAGCTTTTCCCTTGAAAATCATTCAAGCACTCCTGAGTTTCAAATGATGAAACTTGGTACTCCCTTGATATTTAGGCCACGCAGCCTAGGATTTTGCTGAATACCTGCTGTTTGTCTCTCCCATTCCCCACTAGGGTTGCTAACTCTGGTCGGATGTATTCCTGGGGGTTTCATCACATGACTTCCTGCCTCCAGCTGCCCACAGTCCCAACGCGTCCATTCTCACAGCGTACCACCTCCTTACTTTAATTGGAAAGCACAGAGACTCTTCATTACCTGATTAGATGATTCTCGAATGTCAGTCAAATATCCCTGTTTCTCCATCTCCAACATTTTTTATAACTAATAAGTGAAAATTTTCAAAGAAAATGAAAAAATTCACACCATTTTTTTAATGCCCCTATGAGTTTTCTCCCTGGTTGCTCACAGCAGTGTCTAGAGATGAATATTTAATTCCTGGAGATTCAGTGTCAATCCTGGATGGTTAGCAACCCTATTCCCCACTGTGGAGTTGTTGGAAACTTAAGGATATGTGGAGAGACATGGAGAAAGCAGGCAGTAAGCAAGTGAATGTAGAGAAGCTGGAGAGCCTGGTATTCAGGATTGGTAGGAAATGCAGTAGAATGGTTGTTCAGTGGAGAGAATTACAGATGTTGGGATAGGTGGGGAGTGGGTGTCTGGTAAGAGTTAAGGGGGGAAAAATTTGATCGCGCCCTCTTTGGGGTGCTAACTTCGCCGGGGCACCAAAGTTAGTGTCCCTGCACCATAAATTGAGTGGTAGCGCCCCAAGCAGGAGGCGGGATGCTACTGGAAGTGCTCCCCCTCCTTCCTGGGCCGCTACCATACAATATCACGGCACCACGTACATCGGCACATAGTGCCGCAGTATTATAGGCCTCCCTCCCTTGATTAAAGGGGAGGGGCCTAGCGCAGCTGGACCACCGGGAGCGAGGTTCTGGGAAAACAGGTCAATACTCAAGAGGAGTGCTGGGCTGACTGATCGCGGCCGGCAACCCACATGAAGAAGCGGAAAGGGGCAAGTGCTGGCAGGCGGCCCCCAAAAAAAGGCTGCCTGGCACCTGCCCTTTAATTTGCACCGCTGCAACTACAAAAACGCCACCCTGACCCTGTTGGACGTATCGTCCAGCGATAGGTCAGGGGGCGCAACCGAAGTGTGCGGCCAGGGCGCGAGCGGGGTGATGCGCATGGCGATGATGTTGTCGCCAGAGGTGCAGCACCGCAGGGCGCTACCGGCTACCACCGCTGCTAACCTCCCGCTGAATTTCGCTGGAGGCGTTAGCGGCGCCATGCCCGGGCGCTAATGGCTTTGCGCCCCGTTAGCACTCAATAGGGGCGCGGACGGAAGGCACAAAGCAACCCAATATTTTCCCCAAGGATTCTCAAATAATATTACAACAATAATATATATTACTCATACAGTGAATCCTGCTGGCAATGCACTCAGAAATGACAAAAGAATGAAAGAAAGAAGAAAGTAAGATTTAAATTTATATAACGCCTTTCGCAACCTCGGACATCCCAAAGCGTTTTACAGCCAATTAAGTAAAAAATGTTTGACGTGTCGTTTCTGTTGCAATGTAGGAAACTTGGTGTACTGTGTAAAACAATGCCAATGTCTGAATTTACATACCAAATAAGATTTTGTTATAAAATGGGCCCAATGTATTACGCAAAGAATTACAGCAAGCTCAGCAGTAATATTGAAAACCATTGGTAAATTTGTCATTACTACTTTACAAATCATAGCAGATCTCTTTCTATATTGAGTTAAAATCAAGGTGCTGAAAGAAATACTTGAAAGAGCTCACTGGGCCATTGAATGGTAGCAAAGTACAAATTAGTCACTTTATTTGTCAGGGCAAAATCTCATTGTGTACTAGGAAAGTGGACAAGCCGAATCTACATGAATGAACGTCTTTTTACATTTATGTCTATAACAATATTTTATCTTCTGGTGTGCACACAGTATTTTATCTCTAACTAGTTAATATGCATGTACCTGTCAACATGGACAGTTCTCATTGTGTTTGTAAATGAATGCTGTCAATATTAGCCTACAGGCTACAAAACTCCACATACTAACAGAAACCCCATTTTGTGTCAATTTATTCAGAATTAATATTGTGCACCTCTGAACACATTAATATCATGTGCAATCATGCATAACTGTGTCTGTCAGGACATATGTAACATTGTTGGGCTTGATATCAATGTAAAAAAAGTGCATTTTTAATTCAAAATTATTTTTGGCCAAAGACAATATGGTTAGACTTAAGAATTCAAATTTGTATATCACTGCTTTGTATTTGACACAAATCATGTAAAATTTTACCTAAACTAAGTCCAGTAAGATGAACTTGTCCTGTGAAATCAAATGTAAGTATTGCATTTAATTTAGTTAGTAGGTACCATGGGTTAAGTAGAACTGTAAAAATTGAAACTTTATTTTTAAATGAGACTGAGCATCTAAAATCGGTTGATTCAGAACAAAATGAATGACTAACAGTAAAATAACAAATATTAAACCTCTTGTGACTTGATTAGGCCAGTTTGAGTTAAGTTGTTGAATATCTAACTTTGAACCTGGAGTATGAGCTAGGTTACCATGGAGTATGACTGCAGTATCCATCTAGTTCCCTGGAAGTTTTCGGTGACCAATGGGTTTTGACTGTAATATCAATCTGTATTTGATCATTTTCTTTTGAATTACCTGACACTGATTTTACTTTGGACTTCCCTTTTCCTCTTATAAGTGGCTGTATATATGCTCTGGCAGTGGGCCCATGATGTTCCAATATACACTCGCACTGTGCAAGGTACCTTGTCATATGTGAGGCCTGGGAAAATCTACCTCAACATGTGACAAGTGTGTTGTATTTTTCATATAATGGGCAGTCTCAGAGCCAGTTGCATTGATTGGGCTTCAAACATATTCACCTCAGTTTGGTCAGTTTAATTATTTCCTACCTTCACTACTAGCCAGTCACACAGCAGCACTATGCTCCTGCCAAACGCGCTGCTGCGAGTTAAAAAGTCTGAAATATGTCATCGACCCCGACTTTTGAATGCCGATGAGGCGCTTGCCTGTATGGGGTGAGGGCTTTGCACGCTGCCCAAAATACGCCTGTCAAAATGGTACAGTGCAGATCCAGTGAATAGGATGCTGCTCCCATTTTAATCCCTCGCACTCCCTGTTCTCATTGTGTGCCAGGGGTTAAAATCAGGGCTACTTTGTCTTTTGTTAACAATGTTACCATTCTGTTAGCTGTGTTGGCAGGAACAGCTGGGATTACTGTCAGTGAATCAAAATGCTTTGTCTCTCGGTCCTGTAAGAACCTTACATTCTTCTTGAAGGGAAACGTCAGAAAGACATAAAGTCAGGAAAAACACGAGTCATATATGTTAAGTAAAGCTATCTTCACATTTCCACAATAACATGACTTAATTGCAATCTCAGAAGAGCACCCCTTACTGCACCAGTGTGATTTTCTCACACCAAGGCATTGAGAAAGCATCTCTTTAATGAAATTGCCAATTTATGGGTAGTTTTACTTTGTGAATCCACCATTGTGTGCCCCTCAAAACAGCATGTGAATTGTAGATACCAAGGTTGTGGTATTGCCTTTGGTTACATCACTAATCTATTTATCAGATTTACATAAGTGCCAACATGATGCCTCAGGAACCGACGCCTATAGGACGTCACAATGTCAATAAGCACACAGAAGTTGGTCAGAGACTAATTCAGCTCAATCCAGGTACAGGGCAAAAAAAAACACTTTAAAAGCTCTTCTGTAACTCCAACAATCTCCTATGAACATTTTTTTCAGGCTCCAGGTTTCAAAGTAAAGCACTTCTGCCAGTATCAGCTGATATTAGCAACAGGTACACCTCATTTATTTCTGTTCCAGATTACATTTGTGCAATGGGAACACAAATCACGGGATTTGGGGACTCCAATGCTGTTCCTCCTCATTTTAACAAATGCTAATTATCTCTCAGCCGCATCGATGAGCACACACTTGGAGAGCCCTAGCTCACAATGGAAAATACAGCACAGCCATAACAGGGTGGAAACTCAGCGGAAATGGGTCTCACTCCGGAATGCACCTCCAAAACTTTGTAAACAATATACACACCAAAAATGGTAAGTAATTTTGGGGCAGTTATATATATTTATAAGTAGAATATTTTTGTATGTCACATTATAAAACAGAAATTTGTATTCCACTGATGCTTAGTTTTATAAGGTTACAGGTGATAAATCTTGCAGTACTTTTAAGGACAATTAATTCTAAGTGTACCTGTGGTTGTTAATTATACTGAAGTAATGTAAATGTACGTGCAGTATTACGAGCTCTTACACTTTACATGATTATGGTGATTAACTGTAAAACAATTTTGAATATAGCAGCACAAATACTATTTTTTTGTTCTAAATCCAACAGGGTGCAATGCAATACAAGCCTTTCATTGAATCTCTTAATGCTCATTAGAGAAACATCACTAGAACAAACCAATCAACAACGTGAAAAAACAGGGAACATCATGATTCTATTACTTCTAACTAGTGGATAACACACTTTTCATTTGCTTTGAGACCTTATTGCTAACTGGTATATAAATATTTTGTGTAGAAGTAAATAAATAGTTAATTACCTTTTAATGAACATGCCTTTACGAATCTCATAGATTAGAAAGAAATAGCAGTGCTACTATTTAGAAGTCTGTACACAAACTAAAGTATTTCTTAGTTCACAAACAATCTTATTAAAACATTGGAGTAAATTATATGACCTAGTGGTCCAAGTGCAGAGTTTCACAATGTAAATTCACATTGGAAATTCAGATGTAAAGATCAGCACACTCGATTTGTGGGTTACATGATTTTCCATCCATTAATTTCAATGGACAGAAAATCATACAGGTTGCAAATTGAGCCAGGAGGAACAGGAGTTCTCCTCTGATCCTTCACAGTCATTATGATTGCCAGCCACCACCGCCACCACCACTGCTCCCCCCCCCCCACCCCCCACTCCCCGTTGCCCACTTCAGCCCTGCTCATGGGACATACCTTTGGGTTGATTCCGGCAAGGCAAGCCTCCCAACATTTATCATCTTCAAAATGTTATTGAGGTCCAAGGCCAAATTTTGGGCCAGCCTCCGGCCTACTAGATGAGGCACGTGCTGTTGACGCAGCACTAAGTCAAACAGGTCCAGACAAATTTTCACCCCTAAACCTTCTGCTTATTCTGGGAGAAACAGTTCCACCGAATCATCTAGCAGGTAATTTTAAACTAGCTTGCCCAGTGCGAATGAGGATGGTTCAGGTCGGACGCTTGTTTTACACCCTACTTGATTATACGTTCCATTGACTTCAATGGAGCATAAAATTGGGCAGCGTGTAAAACAGGCTTTTGACCCAAACTCATCCCTTTCTTGCTGGGTGGGCGAGGTCGAGGTTTAAATTGCCCCATAGGTTCGACTTGGCTTCTTTCCTGTTATCCTGGACAAAATCAAGAGCTCTCTGCAGTTCCTATTTTATTTTAAAATTATTGTATATACTGGATTTTTAAATAGTTTTTGTAGCTGTTATATTAATACAAACTTTATAGTGGAAAAAGCACTTCAGACTTAAAAGGTTCACATAGATATTATTTTATCTATGTGCATGGAATGGCAATGAAAATTAAAAGGCATGGGAGCCAATTATAATCTGTTGGGTCACTCATGAAAGTTCAGACATACTTTGCACAAAACTGCATTTTTTATTTAATCATGGGCACAGCACAAAGTGACAATGAAACTTTTCTTAAATTAGGTACAAATGCTCTTTGTGCCATCTACTGTCATCTGGAAAGAATAGACGCAGGGAACAAGGTGCAATTCCACAGTACCCTTTTCCTAAACTAGCACTCAAATAATTTAAAACATTGCTGTAGGCCTACTGTTCCATTGCACAGAGTTGGTTTTCTGAAATGTTTAAAAAGCAGTTCTGAACTGCTGGTTAAACTGCCACTTAAACAAGCCCTCGGCATGCCTGGGCTGCTGTCTCCTTCTTCTGCTCTTCCACAAGCCCGCAATGGCTGCTAAGCTCATCCTCTGGGCCAGAAAACTCCTTTGTACTAAATATTTTTGTGACTTTTGTGATGTACTTCAAATCTTCTTGTTCTTTAAGTTGACTGGTGCCAAGTGTGACTGGCATTTAATACTCATTTTTTAGCTTCCAATGGTACATATAATTTGCATGAGTTCCCTTGATTGGCCTTTAAAAAGCACAGAAAGTTTGTAATTAAATCTTTTCATTAAGTTTATTTAATCCATTGCTGGAGTAGTAGGAATCATCAGAGAATGGAAAAATAGTCCATTAACCCAGATAGTCACCAGATTTCATCATGGGGGTGATTTTGCCAATGGGGGCACATTGGAGGTGGGACTGCTGCTTGTCGGGTTTCAGTCCGGCCTCCATCGACTTGTGGCCAACCCACGCTATTTTCCCTTGATTGATCTTGTTAAGCCCGCCCAGCAGGCTTAGCAGGCCAATTAAGGGGAAGCCGGGTACAGAGAACATCGGCGTATGATGTTTCATCTGTCAAAAGTGTCAGGTCCCTGATTTGCGAATGGACCCGACAGCTAGTGGCGGGAAATGGATTAAAGGCAATTACCTGCCTATTAACAGGTACTTGTCAGTAGTTTTCGGCCTGTTTTTCAATTTTCCCACTTCTGGTTCGGTTTCCCGATGTCCGGACAACACGCCAGGTAAGTGTGGAGTGTTGTGAGTCTGGTGTAATGTTTGTGTAAAGATGACAGCTGCAGAAATGGTGTGAAGGATGCAATGTTGCACATGGTGAGTTTCAGAACAAAGAAAATGTTGGTTACTGCATTTTTAAAACATATACAGATTTCTTTAGCTTACAAGTTTTTAAATCCAACTATATGTCCAGTGCCATCTCATTGGGAGAACCTCTCTCACCAGTGAGAGATCACTTCTGTCATCTCACCTGCAGCTGCCATCTATTCCAGCATAAGGGGGGAGTCATTGGAGAGCCTGCGTGCAAGAGTTCACCTTTGTGCAGAGATTGTCAGTGTTTTCAGCATCTCAATGCTGTCAAACACTGAGAAATCAACTGTCAAAATAAAATTGTGCATGGTCCCTTTAAGGAAACCGGCAAATGACGCATCATCAAATTACTTCATCAGACCCGCTTCCTGTTAATTGGCCAGCAGGTTCAATCAAGGGAAAGTCACGTCTGTGGAGTGGAGGCAGCTGGGGGCGGGATCGGAACCCGGAAACCAGCTGACCCGCACCCATCCCGACACCGAACGCTAAATCGCGGCCAGAGTCTTTGCATCAACTACCCAATCTGGAAAGTCTATTCCACATGTTGATCACTTTTTGGAGGTAATTTTACCTGTTATTGTTGGGTGAAAAAAGAACAATAGCGAATTGACCAACCATTTTATACCCTGCCCGATTTTCTCTTCTATTACCTTTGTGTGAAACAAAATTTCTGAAATCAGTTCTAAAATTACCTTTTCATAGTCTGAACCTGTGTCAACTTGTTCTACTTCCACACTTACATTTAAAATAATACTTAAGGTCAACATTTGGTACACTCTTAATGTATACCTCTATAAGACCATCTCTCAGACACCTCGGCCATGATTTTCCCAACTTGGGCGGGTCCAATGGCATTGGGGTCCATGGTGGGCCGCAAGGCCGCTGCTGCCTTCATCCCGCTGCAAAAGAAGACTTTCCCTAATGGGCCTTGTTAAGCCCACCCACTGCGTGACCCAGCCCCAATTAGAAGGAGCGGGTCAGGTGACATCATCGCTGATGCATTTGGTGCTTGTGTATTTAAAGGGACCATGGCCACATTGCATTTGAAGTTACATCTGGAATCCTATTCAGGACAGTTGAGATTTGTAAGGCTACAGGGCTACCGTGATGGCTGGAACAAGGCAGAGGGCTGCACCCAGGTTCTCCGATGACTCCCTCCATGTGCTTGTGGAGGGAGTCCGGGTATACAGAGAGGTCTTCTTCCCTGCCAGTGGCGGAAGAGACCTCCCCAGGACACCAAGAGGGACTGGTTAGAGATTGCCGAAGAGGTTAACAGCAGGGCAGTTATAAGGAGGACCTGGGTGCAGTGCCGAAAACATTTTAATGATCTTCTGAGATCAGGAAAGGTGAGTACAAAGCCACACTCACCTTCAGCCTGCTGTGCCTCTCATCACATCCCCATCACTCTGCCTTCCCAGCCTAACTCCTGCACATCCTTCCTCACATTGTGAGGGAATACGCCATATTTCAGAAAGATACACCATAATATGAGCAGAATACTGATATTATTAATACATGATATACTGGGTTTAAAAATCTAAAACCTCGGAGACACAGGCTGCAAACAGAAAAACAGGCGTCTGAGATAAAGATCATGATATACCTATCAAAGCCAGGCCGGCTGTTGTGGCTGTTGTGGCTGGCCGTTTGGCTGGTCGTTTGGCTGCTCCGATCCACTCATTTCAAAATTTAGCCAATAAAATTGATATACCTATCAATTCATTCCATGAAAAGCGACGAGCTAAGATAGTAACTATAGGTTTTTATTGGCTAAATAACAGAGCCCACCCTCGTGGGCGATCGGTTCCAACAAGGGAGAATACTAGCCAAGCGGTCACCTTTATACCTGGGCAAGCAGGCGGAGCCATGGGCGGAGTCAGCTGAGGTAAGCCCAGGTATAGCAGTGTGCGTGGCAAGAGGTAACCTTGTGTAGCGATAACAACAGTGTAAACAGTGATAACAACAGTGTAACAATAGTGAACGGTTGTGAACGGTAACAGTGGTTTACCACAGATCAGTTGATAACAAAGTTGTAAAAACCAAACAAGCCTTGAAATGGGAATTAGTTAAATATACTAAAACAATTACCCTATTGAAATGGCAGTTTGGCGCTTCTGAAAGGTCTAGAGTTTGGAGGGAACACAATGAGAAGACTCAGTTTAAGGTGTTATAAGCTAACATGTAGAACAGAAACACAAACATTAAAAGAGGCATGTGCCTTTGAAACGATGACATCAAGTAAAAGAAAAACCTGCTGGTCAAGTAGTTTTTATGTTAAACTTGAAAGATAGGAAACACGATTAAATATGCAACCAATTGAGATAGCTAGAAATGCATGAAACACTCTGGTCAAAGTGTCTTTAATTTATATATAGTAAATATGATACCAACAAGAACACTTTGAAGATATGACTTCAATAGATACACCAAGCAATTACATTGTGTTTGTATTGAACTTGGAGCAGTAAGGAGACTCAATGGGTTGGATTTTCATTGAGGAGTCAGGTAGGATGCGGGACTACAACTTTCGGGGTTGTAGTCCCACCTGCATCGAGTTCTAGCCAACCCATGCGATTTTGACTTGATTGACTTTGTTGAGCCCACCCAGCGGGCTCAGCAGGCCAATTAAGGGCCACTCAGCAACAGGTGACGTCACAGATTGATATTTCATCTGTCAAGACCTTTTGACAGATGAAATATTAGCATTTGACAGCTGTTTGAAGCTGTCAAACACTGACAATCTGTATTCTAAGTTAATTCCTTCCTCTCAGGATGATTTAGAGATCTCCCTGGAACAGAAAGCTGAATGCTGCAATTTTTGACAGCTTACAGCCATTCTGCTTTCTGTGCCGGTGAGATGAGGGACTCGCGAGACCTGAAGGAAGGAAGGCTGTAAAGGTAAGTAAAGGTATGTAAAACTTCTTTAAACGCTTTACACACACCAAACACACTTACCTTTGCACTCATGCACCCATCACTCACCTGAACACCAGACATCTCGACCCCTCCAAGCCCTTCATTCTGACGATCCGGCTCCTCTAACTTGGCGTGGTTTGGAGCCGTCGGGAATCCAATACTTCAACATTAAAAATAGGGATTAGGCTAAAAACTGCCTGTTAACTACCTGTTAATAGGCAGTTAACTGGCACTAATCCCCTTTCCGCCTCGGGGAGGTGGGTCCCAGTGCGGGGCGGGTACCCGCCTCCTTTGAAACTGGCATGGAGGCGGGTTGGGGGGCGGGATGGGTTCGTGCCCCCTGATTTCGGGATTTTAACCCCCCACATGCCTCCAATCCTGCCTCCACGGCCCAATGAAAATCCTGCCCAATGTCTGCTAAAAATCAGTAGAGCCAATATTAAGAATTGAATGAAAGAATTTTTTTAAGAATGGCATCAAACAGAAACCACAGCTATCATATTGTTTTTATGATGGTTTTTGAAACACCTAAAGGTAGAGACATAATTATGCATGGAATAGTTGAATTGACAGTACGATAGAAAGCAATCAACAGGTATCAATAAAGACAATTAGCTGACATCAGCAGAGAACTTCAAAGAATAAACCACTGCAAAAAGGGTATAAAAATGAGAGCTTTTCAAACAGAAAGTTAGAACTCGCTGAACGGGCCAAGCATTTCTCAACTTCACAGGCACGCTCTGTAAGTTTTTAACTTTGAGTCTTGGGTAATCAAAGTAATTGATTTTGGTGGATAATCTGGATTTAGAGATAAGTAAGAAATGTAGAAATGTAACAAAGTAGATTTGAGAATAAGGATCTCTGAGAAATAAGAAATGTATGATATTTGTATTTTGAATTGTTAATGTTGTGACTGATTCAACAGCTGTTAACTGAATGTCAGCTCTTAAATAAAACTATATATTTTTAGAATTGTCTCAAAGGGTATTTCTGTATAAACTCGCGAACCCAATTTATGTACACTCTTTTGTAAGGAGTTGCAGAATTCTGGGGGGTATTCTGGACCCTCATAATATCCGGAAGGTTATAGTCTAGTTAAACTTATTAAAAATGCTATCTGGAGGATGGTAACATCTTCAGTCATTCCTTTCCTTTAGGGAGAGATAGCCTGAACCTTTTGACCCATTTAAGCATCTTATGGAATTTGGTTATCTCTAACTTAAGTTGAAGGTGAACGTCTGGGGAATATGCCTGATCTGGGGTAGCCTGGGAAGGTTAGGACTTGTAATTATCCTTTCAACATCAACATACCTTGCACCTCCACCCATCACTCTCTCTCTATGTACATAATCACATCCCCATCTCACTAGCCACCCCTCACACTCACCCTCATCCTAGTGCAATCATGCCAACTAATAACACGCAAGTAGGCCACTTGGTATTGCCACCCCACACCCTCATAGTCACACTCTACACATGTAACCCTTCCAGTTCTTGCTCTCATTCCATCAATCTCACTCAACCTTTTCTTCTTTCCCTCCTTGCAGGAGAAGAGAGTCCATAATAACAGAGAGACACAAAGAATGGGAGGAGGCCCTCCACAATTGGTCACATTAACAAGTGCAGTGAAGAATGCCCTGGAGGTCTCAGGAGCAGGGGAGCAGATGGAAGTGGGGGATGGAGAGAGGGGCTCAACACAACAACTTGGTGACAGAATCAGTTTCCATTCAGCTACATGGCATTCATCACTCACTCATATGGGGGCTGATATCAGGTGACATTGCATGCTCATTATGTGCATAATGGTATCTGTATGCAATGTACATAGATATATCTAACTGGTCTCTTTACTCTCCCACAGGTCCATCAAGTGCCCCCCCCCCGACTTTCGAGACCCAAGAAGAGGATGACTCATCAGAGGAGCCTCCAGCCTCTCAGGGCGCACTTCTCCAGAAAGAAGCGCACCAGGCAGCAGCATAGATACGCACACCTCGGTGGGTCCATCACGAGATAGAGTAATGTCATCTGGTGTCTCACAAGTGAATAACAGCAGATGGTGGAGACAGGGACAGCAGTGTAAACTCCTCGTCGGAGGGTGCAGGACTCTCCCAGCTCTGCTCAACTGTATGCAGACACTGAGCCTTGGGGGCCATCCACAAAGAGGGCGATCCTGGAGCTCCAGGAACAAGTGCAGGAGGCTCTGACAGGTTTGCAACCATGGTGACTGCGAGTGTTCAGAGAATGAAGGAGTCCATCTCCAACATGACTACCACTGTGGCGCATGCACTCGCGACTGTAGGTTAGATAGGATGGCCACCTTCATGGAGGACCTAATGCACTAGTCGCAGGAGCACATGGTGTCAATGCAAAATAGATTGTCATCTATGGAGGATAGATGGCTATCTCTGTGAAGTAAATGGTCATCTATTGAGGATAGATGGCTATCTCTGTGAAATAAATGGTCATCTATGGAGGATAGATGGCTATCTCTGTGAAGTAAATGGTCATCTATTGAGGATAGATGGCTATCTCTGTGAAGTAAATGGTCATCTATGGAGGATAGATGGCTATCTCTGTGAAGTAAATGGTCATCTATGGAGGATAGATGGCTATCTCTTTGAAATAAATGGTCATTTATGGAGGAGAACAGAAAATGCTGGAAGCACTCAGCAGGCCAGGCAGCATGCGTGTAGAGAGAAACAGAGTTAACGTTCAGGTCTGGGACCTTTCATCAGAACTGGAAAAGGCTAGAGATGTAACAGATTTTAAGCAGGTGCAGAGGCAGGGAAAGGGGGAGGGGAGGGGAGGAAGGAACTGATGGAATATTCTGTGCTAGTGTATGAGGCAGGAGAGATTAAGGCCTAGAAATTCGGTAGGCTTAGCGCCGCTTTTGAGGCGCTAGAGGGCCTAGCGCCGGAGTTATGGCCAGTTTGGAAATTGAGTGGGTCCCTAAATCGGCGTTAGGCCGTTAGCGCTGCGCCGGCACCGATGACGTCATCGGTGTGCGCAGCGTCCCGGTTGCCATGGTAACCCGCCCGAACTCCGAAATTGACTTGCGGCCGCCTCGCCCGTGGCAGCCGCAAGCAACGTTCTGGCAGAGGTGCCTTACTGGACTTTGCGCCGGCGCATTAAAGGCCCCGCGGCGGCCGGCCGCTTTCCCGCCGGCTGCCTGGCCGCAGCTCCCTCCCCGGACTTCTCCCCCCCCCCCCCCCGGGACAGATGCAAGCCCGGCACTTGTCCGAGGTGCCGGGCTCATTTTTACAATGATTTTCGCGGGCCGCGGCCGGGTGCAGGCAGCTCCTCCTTAAGGGAAGGAGGAGGCCTGCACTTCCCGAACCTGCCGCACCGCAGCGGGCGCCACAGCGCCGGAATAGCGCCGCAATTCAGCGCGTAGCGCCAGTTTTCAGGCGCAAACAGCTTTCAGCAGCGCTGGCAGCCGTTTGGGCGCAGAACTAGTGAATTTTTGGCCCGCCCAGCGTGACTTAGCTCCGGCACTAACTTCCGGCGCTAAAGCCGTCGCTGCGCCAAAACCCAATTTCTAGGCCTAAATGTTGTAAATGGGGATGGCAGAATCATAAACAGCCTGAAAAATGGGGGCAGGGGTTATAGTCTGAAATTGTGGAACTCAATGTTCAGTCCAGAAATCTGTAAAGTGTCTAATCGAAAGATGAGGTGCTGTTCCTCGAGCTTATGTTGAGCTTCATTGGAACAGTGTAAGAGGCCGAGGACAGAGATGTCAGAGTGGGAGTGGAGCAGTGAATTAAAATGACAGGCAACCGGAAGCTCAGGGTCACCCTTATGGACTGAATGGAGGTGTTCCGCAAAGCAGTCGCCCAATCTGCGTTTGGTCTCCCCGTATTGATTTATTTGTGGGTTCAATGACGAGACATTTATGAAAGAGAATGTCTTTTAATCTAAAGTCTGTTCAACTCTTTATACAGCATTTATAGGAGACATCATGCTAGTGATGCATCTAGAATGAAACTGAAACTAAACTCAAACTGCTTGTCTCTCACATGACCTCTGCTGGTCAGGCATAAGTAATCAATACCTGCAAACATGCTATTAAGGCATCATAATCGAACAGGCAAATACCATCTCTATTTGCTGATATCATTACATCTCCTTTCCTTAAAACAAAAGTATTTTACTTTTAACTAACAACATGTTTTCTTTGTATTAATCTGCATTTTAACTGTAACACTTAATGAACTTACATTATCATTATCGTGATCAAGGTTTTTTAACCTTGCTTTGTGTGTTCACATGAAATATGTCAATACACTAGAACTTGAAGAAAGAATAAGATAACATTACTTCCTTCTATAACAATAGTCCTTAAATTTGCTCAATGAGTCTCTCAGGAGGCTTCACGCATCTTGAGGATTTTCTGATTGATTGTCCTTGAATCTGAGTTGTTGCCTCAGATGATTGGTTCTCAGCTGTGTGATCAGGTTGTTCAACAGTATCAGTCTCTTGACCTGCTGTGGCTGGTCCCATGAGAAGATCTCGACGATTTCTTCTCAGAACAGCACCTTCATCTGTCTGAATGGTGAATGATCTTGGTTGAACTTCACTCAGGACAGTTCCCTTCTGAGTCCATGTGTTTGTTTTGTCTTTCAACCTTACTTGGTCACCAGTGTGGAGTTCAGGTAGGTTTTGTGTTCCTCTGTCATAGTAATACTTTTGCTTTTCTTTCTGTTGCTCTTTGAACTTCCTCACGTTCTCCCCCTCTTTTGTTTTCAGGAGGTTCTCCGGGATGGGTAGGTTTGACCTTAGCCGACGTCCCATAAGGAGTTGGGCTGGTGACATACCACACTCGAGCGGCGTTGTGCGGTATACAAGCATGCTCTGGTAGAAGTCAGTTCCACTGTCTTTTGCCTTGTACATCAGTCTTTTCACTGTGTTTGCGGGCTCTCCTGAGTCAACAGCTCTGGACAACGTGTCTGCTGTATACATCAGCTTACCCGGTGTGTACGCAACATTCAGTTCATCGTAGACTGTCTCTCCTTCGCTTTCCACAACAAGGACTCTCTTTACCAGGTTCAGTCTCTCACAGGCTTTTAAACCTAGTATGGCTTGCACATCCTTTGGCACCACGATTAATGCTAGCGTGTGCTCTCTGTCCTTGTGCGTTACTTTGACAATGCATCTTCCTTTCACTGGTATATCAGTACCTGAGTATCCTGTCACTTTCACTTTTATTCCATGTATCTTTGGTCTGGGTCTAATTTTCTTAAAATCAGTCTCTGATATCACATTAACTTGTGCTCCAGTATCCAATTTAAATGGAATGTGTATGTCATTCACTTTTAGTGTCAACATCCAGTCTCTTTTTTCTTCTTTGTTTTCAGACACAACATCTACATAGAACTCCTCTATCTCGCTTTCATCTACTGTATGGACCTTGCTTTGTTGCACTTGGTTCTTACAGCAACGGGCATAATGGTTGTTTTTGTTGCAACTATTGCATGTTTTACCATATGCTGGACACTTTCTTGGTGTATGCTGTGTACCGCATCGACTACATGACTTTTGATTGTCCCTTTCATTTTCGTTCGCTGGCCACGCCTCTTTTTTCACATTGGCGCTCTTTTTGTTAAACGGTTTGTATCCGTTCATTCTCACTGCATCCACGTTGCAGCTACTGTCACTGAACAGCTCCTTTGCCTGCAACTTCACAGTCTCTGTAGCCCTACACAGTGCTATGGCTTTTCCCAGGTCTAGATCTTGCTCTCTTAGCAGTCTTTCCCTTAGGCCATTATCTGGAATACCACACACCAGTCTGTCTTTTATCAGCGAGTCTGTCAGTCCCCCAAATTCACATGATTTGCTTCAGTTTCTCAGTTCAGTCACATACTGATCAATAGTCTCACCCGTTTTCTGTACACATGTGAAAAATCTGTGCCTCTCAAACGTCACGTTACGTTTAGGTATGCAGTAGGCCTCAAACTGTTCCATTATTTTATCTAGCTTCATTTTGTCTCCATCAGCAGCGAATGTGAAGTTATTATACACCTCCAGCGCTTCATCACCCACGACATGTAAGAACAGTGACAATTTCTTTTTATTACTTTTCTCGTCAGCTCCGATTGCCGCTAAATACAACTCTAAACGTTGTTTGAATCTCCTCCAATTTTCAGCCACATTACCTGTCAACTGAAGCGTCGCCGGTGGGTGTAAACCTTCCATTTTTTCACTTCGTTAGCTATTCTCCAATGGTAAGTAACGATGTTCTCTTTTGGCTTGCTAATTTGTGGAGAGCTGATTTAACTTCAGATTTTTTCTCTTCATCTCTTTCAATCACTTCTGACACCATGTATTGATTTCTTTGTGGGTTCAATGACGAGACATTTATGAAAGAGAATGTCTTTTAATCTAAAGTCTGTTCAACTCTTTATACAGCATTTACAGGAGACATCATGCTAGTGATGCATCTAGAACGAAACTGAAACTAAACTCAAACTGCTTGTCTCTCACATGACCTCTGCTGGTCAGGCATAAGTAATCAATACCTGCAAACATGCTATTAAGGCATCATAATCGAACAGGCAAGTACCATCTCTATTTGCTGATATCATTACATCCCCAATGCAGAGGAGACCACATTGTGAGCAGCAAATACAGTATACGAAATTGCAAGAAGTACAAGTAAATCGCTGTTTCACCTGGAAGGGGTGTTTGGGGCCCTGGACAATGGGAAGGGAGGAGGTAAAAGGGCAAGTGTTGCATCTCCTGCGCTTGCACGGGAAGGTGCCATGCGAAGGGGGAGGGCTGTTGGGGGTGATTGAGGTGTCGCGGAGGGAGCGGTCCCTTTGGATTGCTGAAAGGGGAGGTGAGGGGAAGATGCATTTGGTGGTGGGATCACGTTGGAGGTGGCGGAAATGGAGGAGGATGATCCATTGAATGTGGAGGCGTGGGGTGAAAGGTGAGGACAAGGGGAACCCTATCATGGTTCCGCAAGGGAGGGGAAGGGGTGAGAGCAGAAGTGCGGGAAATGGAATGGATACGATCAGGGGCCATGTCAACCACAGTAGAGGGGAATCCTCGGTTGAGGAAAAAGGAAGACATATCGGAAGCACTGGTATGGAAGGTGGCATCATCAGAACAGATGCGGCGGAGATGGAGAAACTGGGAGAATGGAATAGAGTCCTTACAGGAAGTGGGGTAGGAGGAAGTGTAATCCAGGCAGCTGTGGGAGTCAGTGGGCTTGTAGTGGATGTTTGTCGATAGCCTATCACCAGAAATGGAGACAGAGAAGTCAAGGAAGGGATGGGAAGAGTTGGAGCTGGACCATGTGAAGGTAAGGGAAGGGTGGAAATTGGAAGGAAAGTGAATTAAATTTTCTAGTTCAGGGCGAGAGCAGGAAACGGCACCGATACAGTCATCGATGTACCGGAGAAAGAGGACTCTTCCCTTCCTTGACTTCTCTGTCTCTATTTCTGGCGATAGGCTATCGATAAACATCCACTACAAGCCCACTGACTCCCACAGCTACCTGGACTACACTTCCTCCCCCCCTGCTTCCTGAAAGGACTCTATTCCATTCTCCCAGTTTCTCTGTCTCCGCCGCATTTGTTCTGACGATGGCACCTTTCATACCAGTGCTTCCAATATGTCTTCCTTTTTCCTCAACCGAGGATTCCCCTCTACTGTGGTTGACACGGCCCTTGACCGTGTCCGTTCCAATTCCCGCACTTTTGCTCTCAACCCTTCCCCTCCCTCGTAGAACCACGATAGGATTCCCCTTGTCCTCACCTTTCAACCTACCAGCCTCCACATTCAACGGATCATCCTCTGCCATTTCTGACACCTCCAACGTGATCCCACCACCAAATGCATCTTCCCCTCACATCCCCTTTCAGCATTCCGAAGGGACCGCTCCCTCCGCGGCATCCTGGTCCACTCCTCAATCACCCCCAACAGCCCTCCCCCTTCGCCCGGCACCTTCCCATGCAAGCGCAGGAGATGCAACACCTGCCCTTTTACCACCTCCCTTCCCATTGTCCAGGGCCCCAAACACCCCTTCCAGGTGAGACAGCAATTTACTTGTACTTCTTGCAATTTTATATACTGTATTCGCTGCTCACAATGCGGTCTCCTCTACAGTGGGGAGACCAAACGCAGATTGGGCAACCGCTTTGTGGAACACCTCCATTCAGTCCGTAAGGGTGACCCCGAGCTTCCGGTTGCCTGTCACTTTAATTCTCCACTCCACTCCCACTCTGATCTTTCTGTCCTCGGCCTCTTACACTGTTCCAATGAAGCTCAATGTAAGCTTGAGGAACAGCACCTCATCTTTCAATTAGGCATTTTGCAGCATTTGGATTCAACATTGAATTCAACAATTTCAGACTATAACCCCTGCCCCCATTTTTCAGGCTGTTTATGATTCTGCCATCCCCATTTGCAACATTTAATCTCTCCTACCCTAGCACAGAATATTCCTTCAGTTCCTTCCTCCCCTCCCCTCCCCCTTTCCCTGCCACTGCACCTGCTTAATATCTGTTACATCTCTAGCCTTTTCCAGTTCTGATGAAGGGTCCCAGACCTGAAACGTTAACTCTGTTTCTCTCTCCACGGATGCTGCCTGGCCTGTTGAGTGCTTCCAGCATTTTCTGTTGTTATTTCAGATTTCCAGCATCCACAGTATTTTGCTATTGTGTCTATGGAGGGTAGAAGCCAGAGGCTCATAGACGTCCTTTCTAAGAGGGATGTCAGGGTACGTGTGGGTTCTCATGGCCCCCCTGATGTGCAGCAAGGCACTCTCCAGCTTCTTGCTAGCAGGGAAGTGCTGCTGGCCCATGAGAGGGATGATGGTGGGAGGGGACATGGAAGTGGAGGCTCCTCTTTAAGCGCTCGCACTTCTCCCCCCTCTGCCAAACCCTCACCCAGAGCCCCAGATGCGCCCCCGGACAGCGATAGCCGAGTCTGCCCCTGCACATTTGCAGGAGGAGCAGACTTTCAAAACCCAATGGATGACTGCCAAAGGCGTTTAAGCAGGCGCAGCAGGGAAGTGAGGAGGCTGTTTCCACCTCTGCTGAAGCCACAAGGGTAGCACTTCGTAGAAGCACCCAGAAAAGAAAGAAACCTCACAAGTAATTTCACAAGGGTATTAACTTGGGTGTTTTGAACAAGATAATGTCAAGTTTGTCTTGATTTCATTTGCTGTATAAAGTTATTTATTTTGGAACCTTTCCGGTCTTGGAGACGTTTGTATGCACAATGGGAGGTGGCTTAGTTAGCTAGAGTGAAGTGTCAGACCTATCAGTTCCTCCAGCAATGGTGCTGACTGTGAAAGGAATGGATTGGTAAATGCAGGGATGTTTTATGGTGTGGCTGCAACCTGGCGAGGCATGTGGCAGCCATATGGGTGTAATGAATCAGCTGATTCAATGGCCACTCAGCTTCCACCTCAGATTAACAGACGGGGTCCAGGAGCAACGTGGAAGCTGTGGACAACCTGCTAAAGTCAAAAGGTAAGGTTAAATTGACTCTTAAGAGTTTGTCAACGAGCCAATTATTGTTTAAATTAGGTCCCCCGCTGCTGCAGTTCGGGTCTGCTCAGTGCTGGCAGGTCCGACATTGGGAAAGTCCAGTGTACACGATTTGACAGCGGGTTCCCGACCCGCTGTCAATCATTTAAATTTAACAGCTGACCCGCCATCCATCCCATCCGCTGAGCACTGGCAAAATTCCGGCCCTCCTTTCATCACCATCATCATCGTCAACGGCAACAATGACAATAATAATAACAACATGCATTTATAGAGTGCCTTTAAGATAGAAAAATATGTCAAGGTGCTTCACAGAGGCATAATCAGATAAAAATGGACAGCAAGCCAAAGGAGGAGATATTAGGTGAGAGACAAAAGCTTGGTCAAAGAGGTGGCTTTTAAGGAGGGTCTTAACGGAGGGCAGGAAGATGGAGAAACAGAGAGATTTAGGGAGGCAATTCCACAGCGTGGTGCCTAGATAATGATGTCACAGCCACCAAAGTTGGAGCCTGGCATGAGGTGGGGGGGGGGGGGGGGGGAAGGCGCGGGGGGATACACAAGAAGCCAGTCAGAGGAACAGAAGTTCTGGAGAGGTTGTAGGGCTAGTTGAGGTTACGGAGATAGGGAGGGAAAGGCTATGAAAGGATTTAAACACGAGGATGAGTCTATGATAATTTTAAATTGGAGGAGTTGGGGGACCAGGGGCCATTTTAGGTCTTCAAGAACAGGAGTGATAGGTGAATGGGACCTGGTGCGGAATAGGATACGAACAGCGGGGTTTTGAGTAAGCCGAAGTTTATGGAGTGCGGAGGACGTTGGCCGGCTCGGAGAGCATTGTACTAGTCAAGTCTTGGGATATCTTTGTTTGGGGAGGGTATATTGCTCACATCTTCCCTTGTGAACACTTGGAGGTAATAGTTATTTAGAATATTTACTATTTTGTGCTTATTCTGGCCGGTCTCCCATCTTCCACCCTCCATAAACTTGAGCTCATCCAAAACTCTGCTGCCCGTATCTTAATTTGCACCAAGTCTCGTTCACCCATCACTCATGCGCACTGACCTACATTGGCTCCCGGTCCGGCAACACCTCGATTTTAAAATTCTCATCCTTGTTTTCAAATCCCACCATGGCCTCATCCCTCCCTATATCTGTAACATCCTCCAGTCCCACAATCCTCTGAGATCTCTGCGCTCCACCAATTCTGGCCTCTTGCGCATTGGCGGCCATGCCTTCAGCTGCCTAGGGCAAAAGCTCTGGAATTTCCTCCATAAACCACTCTGCCTCTCTAACTCTCTCTCCTCCTTTAAGATACGCCTTATAACCTACCTCTTTGACCAAGCTTTTGGTTACCTGTGCTAATATCTCTTTATGTGGCTTGGTGTCAAATTTTGTTTGATTACGCTCCAGTGAAGTGCCTTGGAACGTTTGGCTATGTTAAAGGTGCTATATAAATGTACGTTGTTGTTGTTGTTGTTGTTGATATCCTAAGTTTCAAGCCCTTTTCTTTACCTTAGTTGTTTCACTCCACTGGTTTTACTTTCTGACCCAGAATCTCCATTCCATGCTATATCGTTTCAAAAGCTTTGAAGCATTTAATTTATTGTGGAGGGGGGTTCTAATGCTGATACCTCAATCCTAGATATAAAGTTTAGCAGTCCTCACTGTCCTTCAGCCTTGACATATTAGGATTAGTAATTCTGGATCACAGCAGCTCTCCAAGGTCACAACCATGCGTACTTGCGTTTAGCTAAAATCTTACAAAATTCATCATAATTGGACTGATAGGCTTAAGTGTCATTGTATTACCTTTTAACACTTATTAGTGTAACGTGGCTGGAGAAGAACTAAAGGCTGATTGAAATCTGATGGCTTTTAAATTTATGGCTTAAGTGAAACTAATCACGACCAGAAAATTACTTAGAAGTGTAAAAAAAATCTAAAAGCTTTAAGTACATTGATGGAATGTTGTGCAGTTATTTATCATCGTTCTACACACACATGATAGGCTGACACTGTGTGCAGCTTTGGGTACCATTATAGCAGTTACTGATGATAAACCTAAAGAGCTAACACGAGTACTGGAATCTGTCTTCTACTAGAATCACTCCATTTCAACCTTTAATAATCACCTAATATTTAAACTGATATTGCTTTCACATTCTAATGGATCAAGTGGAGTTATGTTAACTTTCACGGAGCACGCTAATTGGTAGCATTGCTGAGAATATAATGAAGTCCCTGTGTCAGTAACAGGTGCCCACATCCTTGAGACTAGTGTACATGTATAGAATACTGAACAACGAGGGGAAAGTGATGCTGCTTGATACACTTGGAGAAACTAAACCCTGTGACTGGATATTAATGAGATTCCCCATGAGTGGTACTCATCATACTAAACATATTTCCAGAACAATTGCACATGCCCTTGGGTCTTCTACAATAAATGGTCTTGGGCCTACCGAATATACTGCAAGCCATTACATTAAAACAGGATAACCCTTACTTTCAAAGATCAAAACTGAGATTTCAAAGTAAAATATTAGCTTGGACCTCATTTTTTTAGTAAGAATCCAACTACTAGAGTGAACTGACTATTCACAATCAGATAATCAATTTTTATTACTAGCTCCTATCTCATGAAAACAAAAAGACCTTTTGAACTGGATTATATAAGTTTATTTACAACAGCATTTCTTGTCAGCTGCATTTAGCACTACAATGTGATGTCTGTAAACACTACAGAACAGACAGGTCTTACAGAAATCTTTTCTGAATGGGATTTTTTGGAAGAAGATACAGACTTCCTGAGCCAGCCAAGAGCAGAATACAAGAATGATTTTCCTCATCAACAGTAAAGCAGTAGGCAAAAAAAATTACAATGGTTTTCAGAGACTAGCACGAGGATGTGTCATAATGACCTCCAAGGCATAGGGCTGGGTTTTCATTCAGAAGTCGGGAAGGAGGCGGGACTACAACTTTCGGGTTTTAGTCCCGCCACCATTGAGATGCGGCCAATCCACACGATTTTCCCTTGATTGACCTTGTTGAGCCCGCCCAGCGGGCTCAGCAGGCCAATTAAGGGCCACCCGGCAACAGGTGACGTCACAGACTGAAATGTCATCTGTCAAGACGTTTTGACAGATGAAATATCAGTATTTCACAGCTGCTTGAAGCTGTCAAACACTGACCGTCTTACTTCTAACCTGAGTCCTTCTACGCAGATTCAGTTAGAAATCTCGCCGGCACTGGAAGCTGAAGGCTGTCACTTTTGACAGCTCGCGGCCATTCTGCTTTCTGTGCCGGCTGAATGATGGACTCCCGAAGCCTAGAGGAAGAAAGGCTGTAAAGGTAAGTACAGGTAATTTAAACTTCTTTACACATTTTAGACACACCAAACACACTTACCTTTGCACTCATGCACCCATCACTCACCTGAACACTGACATCTCGACCCCTCCAAGTCCGCCAACCCGACGGCCTGCCTCCTCTAACTTGGTGTGGTTTGGAGCCGTCGGGAATCCCACACGACACCCTTCAAAATAGGGATTAGGCTAAAAACTGCCTGTTAACTACCTGTTAACAGGCAGTTAATTGGCACTAATCCCTTCCCACCTTGGGTCGGCGGGTCCCAGGGTGGGGTGGGTACCCGCCTCCTTTGAAACTTGCGTGGAGGCGGGTTTTGGGCGGGATGGTGTCGGGGCCCCCGAATTCGGGATTTTTCCCCCCCTGCACGCCTAAAAGCCCACCTCATGGCACACTGAAAATCAACCCCATAAGGACTACACTACAATGTAAGAGACCAGGAATGATGGAGAAATTTCATGGAATAGCCAGCAAGGGTTAATAGATACAACTATTATGATTGGTCTAATGAAAGAACAGTACTAATTTCGCGAATGAGGAATCAGCTTCAGAAGATACAAATGTGGCAGACAGAGATTTAAACATAATAGGTGCAGGCCGAACAATCACATGCTTATGAGGAGGGAGAATTACTCCTGGCCTTCTGTCAAATTTTCCTGCTGGAGTGCTTAGACTTCCCTTACATTTGCTGCCCCTTCTGTGGGCACTAGGCCCTCCCAGGGTACAGCCCTGCACCAGGAGTGACCCTGAACAATTTTAACGGCCCAGGACAGGAAATCCTGCACTTTGGATGCTCTGCACCTGTCCAGAACAAGAGCTGAGGAGAGAGCAGAAAACTGTTGCTGAGGGACAACATATAGATGAGGAATAGGAGGTAGCTAAGGAACCTTGGGATACACTGTAAGTGACTATGCCTGTACCATTGCAGGAGATGAACTACCTATGTTGTGAATAGTAGGACTGGAACCAC
This sequence comes from Somniosus microcephalus, assembly GCF_052327205.1. Lineage (NCBI taxonomy): Eukaryota > Metazoa > Chordata > Chondrichthyes > Squaliformes > Somniosidae > Somniosus > Somniosus microcephalus. The sequence continues at coordinate 124,993,218 of NC_140993.1, forward strand.
GAGAGGGAAGTGTCATGGAAGTCGACCAAGGAGGAGAGTTGGTGGAGGAGGATGCTGTGGTTCATCATGTCCAAAGCCACAAGGAGGTTGAGAAGGACCAGGAGGGATAACGCACCATGATCAGTGTCATTGGTGGCTTTGACTTAGACATTCTCGGAATATAAGCCAGACCAAAGAAATTCAGAGTGGTGGGCAAGGAGTTGGGTGGCACTGACACATTCCAGAACCTTGGAGAGGAAAGGGGGGATGGACATGGGCTAATGGTTGCAGAGAATGGAGGGATTGCTGGTAAGCTTTTTAAATAGTAGGGTGCTTATAGCAGTTTTGAAAGGGGGAACGGAGCAATGTCTGAGGAGAGTGACCCATTGGTCAAAGTGGGTAACTACACTTCAAAAGTACAAGTGTTTTGGGACATCCTGAGGTCATAAAAGGCACATAAAATACAAGTTCTTTCTTTTCTTTACAATTGGGAAATAGCAACCACAACAGTTAGGTTCAATGTAAGAACAGAAAAGGACAATGAAGAGTCAAAGACAAGACTGCCAGACTGAAGAAAGGCAAAGTTCAGTGAGATAAAAGGGGATCTGGCCCAAATTAACCAGGCAGAAAATTTGTAATAAGTAAAATATCTCACAAGAGGCTTGTTAGAAAAATCCAGGTATCTGGGATAAGGGCAAAAATTATTCCTTGGGTAGAAAATAGGTTGATGGTCAGAAACAAATAGTTAGAGTAAATGAGCGATGCTCAGACTGGAGAAGGGTTCGACAGGTTGTATCCCATGGATCAGTGCTGGGTCTACTTTTGTCCTCAGTATGTATAAGTAATTTGGATTTGGATATAGGGAACACAATCTCCAAACTTGCTGTTGACACAAAAGTAGATTTGTCAAACAGTGAGGAGGACTGTAATATACTTCAGGAAAACATAGACAGGTTAATAAAATGTCAGTCAGGTGGCAGATACAACTTAATGTGGATAAGTGTGAAGTACAAGTAATGAGCGAATACACTCAATGGAAAGACATTGAAGGGTATGGATGAACAGAGACACTTAGGGGTTTGAATGCATAATTCCCTGAAAGTGCAAGTGCAGGTAGATAAAGCCGTAAAAAAGACCAATTGAATTTTGGGGTTTATAAATAAGGACATCGAGTATAAGGGTAAAGAAGTAATAAAGAATTTATACACAACATTGGTTAGGCTCAGTTAAAGTAATTTGTGCATATTTGGGCACTGCTTGAAAGGGTGCTGAAAGCAGATTCAATAGTAACTTTCAAAAGGAAATTGGATAAATACTTGAAGGGAAAAAAACTGCAGGGCTGTGGAGAAAGAGCCAGGGAGTGGGACTAATTGGATAGCTCTTTCACAGACACTATAGGCCAAATGACCCTTTCTGTCCTGTATGAATCTACTATTCTATGATTATAGAATGAATATTAAAGCCATGTAGATTGTACAAGATAGATTTAACAGGGTGATGGGAAACTATACTTATGAGGAGAGACTTGAGATACTGAGACTATTTCTATTGGAGCAGAGAAGACCAAGAGGAGGTTTAATGGCGATTTTTAAAATTATGAAGAGTTTTCATAGAGTGAATAGGGAAAAACGATATCCTCTGGTTGGGGAGTTGGTGATGTGTCATCAATTTAATATTATCACTCAGAGACCGAGGGTGGAGAGTTGTTGGAGACAGGATGCTTTGCCACAGGGAGTAGTTTTAAGGGAAATTGGACAAATATTGAGGCAGAGAAAGATACAAGACTATGGGGAGCGAGTGCAGCAGTGGGATCGCTTTTCACTCATTCACAGCACTGTAAGACGACAGTGAACATTTCACCTCCTGTAACAGCACAACAAAAATACAGTTATACTGCACAAAATGTGGCCTTAATATATTCTTTATGCAGCCTGCCTATCTGTGAAATGTTTCCTTTATTTCTCTCACTCTCCATCATGAGAGGACTGTTTGGATTCAGAGCTATTCCAGCATCCATAGTGAAATAAAAGGCCTCAATTGCAATATTAGCAACTCTATCAGCAACAATACCAAATTTATGAAAATTGCTCCTTTATAAATGTAAGGAACATACTATGTGCACCATTTATTTTAGACAGATGAATACTGGTGTTAAGATGTTATGGCACCATCACTGGCAGCAGGGTGTAATTACAGCATGACAAGTTTAAGTAAGCAATTTCCATTATAAATGTGGATACATGAATTTATCATGAAAAAGGTTGACAGGAAGTACTCACAGTGTTTTTAATAGATTACTATTAATAGGTCTCCTGTGGCTTTGTACACAGGGAATCATATCGTCTCCAGGTGAAGCGGGGTTAAGGGCGGTGTGTAATTGGACCAGGCTGTGCATATGTAATTCAGTCCACATTTTAAAGTCATGCATTCTACCTTAATTTCTATGTATTATTTGATTTGATATTATTTTCTACAATATATTTGAAATCTTACGTCAGTGTTCACTTCCAGTCAACTTTTTCCATTATAAATTCCTAAACTTGGTACACTATAAATACACTCTCCTGTGAAGAGCAGACAGATGTAAGATATTTAATATACAGTACTACAGATAGATACTAAATCAAAGAAGGTGGTCAGATGAAACTTTTAGCTGCCATGTTGTTTTATGGATCTATTCAAGACTTTGGGGCTAATTTTGGTTTGCTACAATAATTGGGCACATGCCACATCCATTGGTCCACAAAATTTCCATTGGGATACCTACAACAGGTGTAGGACCACAATTTAAATACTTAAATAAGGCTCCCACCTGTTTCAGATGGGATTTCTGGATGCCTATTTTGATGCCCACCCGAAGTTCACATGGGCAGGCCCCTCATATGATCTCCACGGGATACGCGTCTTGATGATTTTCGTGCTGTTAACGCCCCATTCTCAGCATCCAGGAGAGTCCAAGACAGCTGACAAAAATCGGCCACTTTATATAGAGAGATTAATTACTAACACTGGAGAAAACTGAACACACTAAAGGACCTTAAATGCTATTTTTTTAACCACTATTTAACTTAGAATATGGAACAGAACTCTTATTAAATGTTAGGCTGAATAAAATACATCAAAATTGATCAATGTTGAATATAGAAAAAATTGAATTTAGAAAAATACTCACTTATGATTCAATAATATTGCTACCAAGACTGGAAGTGATATAAGCAAGTCTTTTGGTGCTCCTGGTCTCAATGTCTAAATAACGTGCTCATCAATGAAGTTTTGTCATTTTTGGTCATTTATTTCACTGTTCTTAATTTTCTACAGTTCTAGTTCTTCTTTCTATAAGACCAATGCTGATTGCTTTTGTCCTTCAATTTCTTGCCAAATGGTCCCCACAATGATCACTCAAAGTTTCTCATACCTGCTTTTATAGTTTCTTGCTGAATATTGTCCTCTTGTGCTCTGTGCTTTCTCATTAATGGTGACTCAGTGATTGCTTTCATTTCAGTTTCTTGCCAGCAATCTTGCTCCTGTCCTGGAGTTATTTACTTGAGATACAGGACTCCAAGTGAATGCTGATCTGCTAGACTGAGTCACGCAGTCTTTAAAACACAGTGCTACAGAACACCTGATATGTTTTGGTCAGAGGGTTGGTTCCCATGTTCAGTATACCGGTGTGGTCCAAATCCTGTGCCTATTCCATGCCTAATAGCTGGTCTCTCCCATACACTCTCATTATTCAACACACTACAACTGAAACTTGTCAGTGGATTTGCTCAGTCTGCAAGCCCAAAGGCAAATTGAATCAGTGTTCATAACCAACCACAGTAGAGATGACAAGTAAGTGTGCCAGACATTGATTTAAAATAACGTTTACATACTCAAATGCTGGTTGCCATGTGTCACTGTCAGATAGAATGTAGTCTTTGTGCTGGACAAGCACACAAACTCTAGTAGTGTTAGTGCTAAAAGTAATTATACATTTCAATGGCTCTCAGTCTCTTTTATAGTCAGTTAGTCTTTTCTTTTCCTTTCAGTTTTGATGCAAACTTCTGAAATTTAGATATAGATTAGCTTCTCTCATCATAGTGCCCCAACACACTAGCCAATCTTTCTGAAAATTGTTTGTTCCATTTTCAGTATGATACATTGATATCAATAATCACATTAGAGGTTGGGCTTCAATACTGTCAGTAGCTGCCTATCTAAAATAGGTTGGTTCCATCCAACCTCGCAAGAGACCAAACGGTCAGATTTTTTAAATTGTATATAAATGATCAATAAGAAGTAAATTTTTCAAGGCTCAACTCCTAGTGCTAGACCTCACTCGACAGAAACGGGAACTGGAGAATCAGGCATGGAAGCCAGAATGCCTGACTTAACTACACTTCATGTCGGGAGTAGAGCCTCACAAAGTTCTGGTGGTTAAAATTAATGACCAGATAATTGGAATGCACCAAATCAGAAATGCTGCTCTCCATACATGATTCTCCATCCCACGGCCATGTTAAGCTACGTTCCACAATGAGAGCCCCGCTTTACAAAATTCACCCTTACAAATCCAACAATTTAAAAAACATGTATGGCCCTGAAGGTGGAAGAAACAGATATATATTTTGAAAGCTCAACCCATGAGTATGGGGACAGTTTAGGGTGCCTTACTTTCGGAAGTATGTTAAGGCCATGGAGAGGGTGCAGAGGAGATTCCAAAAAGATAACACCAGTACTCAAAGACTTTCGTTATAAAGAGAGATTCGATAAACTGGGGCTTTTTTCATTAGATCAAAGAAGTTAAAATGATTATTTAATAGAGGTGTTCAAAATTATACAGGAATTTGCTCAAATAAATTGGGAAAAATAGTGAGTCGGTAACTAGGGGTTGTAAATTTAAGATCATCATCAAAAGAATGAAAGGAAAGGTTAGAAGAGCTCTTTTTTATTATATAAGAGGGTTGTTAGGACATGGAATGCCCTACCAGAAACAGTGGTAGAAGCAGAATCTATAATAGCTTTTAAAAAGGATGTGGATAAATATTTGAAAAATAAAAATGTCTCTAATGAGACAAAGACATTAAGAGAGCCAGCATAGGCATGGTGGGCCAAAGAGCTTACTCCTGCGCTGTAAAGTTCTTCTGTTATGTTATGGGAGAACCCCAGCTGCATTTAAATGGCTAGTGCCTCCCCAAGAATCATTTAATTTGTATATATGTCACCCCACTCTGGAGATTTGAGAATATAATCTAGGCTGACACTTTAGTGCATTACTGAGGGATTGCTGCACTGTCGGAGGTGACGTCTTTCGAATTAAACATTAAACCGAGGCTCTCTCAGGTGGACATAAAAGACCCCATGGCACTATTCAAAGAGCAGGGGAGTTCTCCCAGTGTCTTGTGTAATGTTTATCCCTCAAACAATATCACTAAAACAGATTGGGTTAAAAACTCATCTCGGACCGTTTTCAGGCCCAGACTCACCTGTGCCTGAAGCAAGAGGCCCGAGGATCAATAGAAATTGCTCCATGGGTCTCTTCTTCATATTAGGGGCGAGCTGCCAGCAGTGGTCACACCCCTAAGGCAGCTCGCCCTGCAGGAGAATCCAATTTAGGGCTGCCTACCTCACTGATAGTGGCCCTGAGGTAAGTCCCGGAAGGGAGGGTTGGGGCGGGCAAGGAGAGGAGTGGGCCATTGCAATCATGGTGCCTGTATAGTTGGGGGAGCACTCTTGCTCCTCCTGGCTCTATGGAAGGGTTTTTTAAAGATTTTTTTTTCCATTTTTAGTTTTAGTTGGTGGCCGCAAGGGCCACTGAACAATTCTGAGCAGAGTTAGATCAGACCCATGCCCTGCTCATCAGGAACTAATTTCTGCAAGGGGTTCTCAACATGCATTAGGCCACTCATTAAGATATTCAAGGGGCCTAATGGTTGTTTTGGGCATCCGCGCAGGACACCTAAAAATGGGCTTCACAAATTTAGCAGTGGAACCAATACCTACATAGATTGGGCGCAGGCCATCCCACTGCTAAATTCGTATGCTCTCCGATCTTTTTATGCCAAAAGAAACAGGTACAACACATATCAATTTCTACCCAGTTATCTGATTATTAATCTCATTGCTGTTTGTGGAACCTTTCTGTGTGCAAATTGGCTGTTGTGTTTCCCTCTATTAAACAGCATAATTTAACAGGGATCACAAATTATTCCTCTGGGTGACTTAATTACAATTACTTTCTAGAGGAAACTATTGGTCCAACTTGAGATTCAACTGTCCCAGATACTGTAAATGGGCAAAAGTACTGATATTTCTTATAACTACACGGTTTACATTTAAGTATTATTTTTCAAAAATGACCCTGCATTACCTTTGACTTGGGAGACAGGGGACAAGTAAAATGAGTGGAAAAGGCCTAGTGGGGGTGGAAATCAGGCGGGTCCCAGCAACACCAGGTTTCCACCACAAAGAAGCAAGCTTGCAAAGTCTTATTGGAGCTTGGGGCAGGTGTAAATTCTATCCATCAATAGAATGCCCATTACATCACAGGAGGCAGGGTCAGCAAGTCATCTTCCGCTGCCAGAAGTCCCAGGGCTCGTGCCTCATTTGCATTCAGCAAACTGGATGCCAGGAAGAAACTGGCCATCTGTATCAATGCAGGGCAGAAGTGGGTTCCATTGTGGTCTCCGGGCTGGGGTCCTGCCATCCCCTTGTATCTGTCTAAAGGGTAAGACGATACATGATCAGTGGTGTACATTTAAGGAGTTATTTTACAACTTCCAAAAAAAATATATTCCACTGAGAAGAAAAGGGTGTAAAAGAAAAGACAGCCATCCGTGGCTAAGTAAAGAAATTAAGGATAGTATTCGACTAAAAACAAGGGCATATAAGGTAGCCAAATCTAGTGGGAGGATAGAGGATTGGGAAAACTTTAAAAGACAGCAAAAAATAACAAAAAGATTGATTAAGAAAGGGAAGATAGATTATGAAAGTAAATTAGCAAAAAATATAAAAACAGATAGTAAGACTTTTTATAGTTATATAAAAAGAAAAAGGGTGGCTAAAGTAAATGTTGGTCCCTTAGAGGATGAGACCGGGAAATTAATGGTGGGAAATATGGAGATGGCAAAAACACTGAATGAATATTTTATATCAGTCTTTACAGTAGAAGACACTAAGAATATCCCAACACTGGACAAACAGGGGGCTAAAGGGGGGGAGGAGCTAAACACGATCAAAATCACTAAGGAAGTGGTACTTGGTAAAATAATGGGACTCAAGGTGGATAAATCACCTGGACCTGATGGCTTACATCCTAGGGTCTTGAGGGAAGTGACGGTAGGGATTGTGGATGCATTGGTAATAATTTTCCAAAACTCCCTGGACTCGGCAAAGGTCCCGGCAGACTGGAAAAATGCTAATGTAACACCCTTATTTAAAAAGGGCAGTAGACAGAAGGCTGGAAACTATAGACCTGTTAGCCTAACATCTGTGGTAGGTAAAATTTTGGAGTCCATTATTAAGGAGACAGTAACAGGACATTTGGATAATCATAACTTAATAGGACAAAGTCAGCATGGTTTTATGAAGGGGAAGTCATGTTTGACAAATTTGCTGGAGTTCTTTGAGGAAGTAACATATAGGGTGGATAAAGGGGAACCAGTGGACGTAGTGTATTTAGACTTCCAAAAGGCATTTGACAAGGTGCCACACCAAAGATTATTGCTCAAGATAAAAAATCATGGGATTGGGGGTAATATTCTGGCATGGGTGGAGGATTGGCTATCTAACAGAAAGCAGAGAGTTGGGATAAATGGTTCGTTCTCAGACTGGCAATCAGTAACTAGTGGTGTTCCGCAGGGGTCAGTGCTGGGTCCCCAACTCTTTACAATCTATATTAATGATTTGGAGGAGGGGACTGAGTGTAACATATCAAAGTTTGCAGATGATACAAAGATGGGAGGGAAAGTAGTGAGTGAGGAGGACATAAAAAACCTGCAAAGGTACATAGACAGGCTAAGTAAGTGGGCAGAGATTTGGCAGATGGCATACAATACTGGAAAGTGTGAGGTTATGCTCTTTGGCAGGAAAAATCGTAGAGCAAGTTATTATCTTAATGGCAAGAAACTGGAAAGTACTGAAGTACAAAGGGATCTGGGGGTCCTGGTGCACGAAACTCAAAAGGTTAGTATGCAGGTGCAGCAAGTGATTAAGAAGGCCAATGGAATGTTGGCTTTCATTGCTAGGGGGATAGAATATAAAAATAGGGAGGTATTGCTTCAGTTGTACAAGGTATTGGTGAGACCGCACCTGGAATACTGCGTACAGTTTTGGTGTCCATACTTAAGAAAGGACATACTTGCTCTCGAGTCAGTACAAAGAAGGTCCACTCAGTTAATCCCGGGGATGAGGGGATGGACATATGAGGAGAGGTTGAATAGATTGGGACTCTACTCATTGGAGTTCAGAAGAATGAGAGGCGATCTTATTGAAACATATAAGATTGTGAAGGGGTTGGATCGGGTGGATGCGGGGAAGATGTTCCCGATGATGGGTGAAACTAGAACTAGGGGGCATAGTCTTAGAATAAGGGGCTGCTCTTTCAAAACTGAGATGAGGAGGAACTACTTCACTCAGAGGGTGGTAGGTCCATGGAATATGCTGCCCCAAAAAGCTGTAGAAGCTACATCATTACATAAATTTAAAACAGAAATAGACAGTTTCCTAGATGTAAAGGGAATTAAGGGTTACGGGGAGCGGGCAGGAATTTGGACATGAGTCTAGGTTCGGATCGGTCATGGCCCTGTGGGTAGCGGAGCGGGCCCAGGGGCCGTGTAGCCTGATCCTGCTCCTATTTCGTGTGTCTAATTCTGTTAGATTCAGGAGATGGTTCTGTGATAGTGGATTGGCGGTTAGGATCAGATCAGCCATGATCTTATTGAATGGCGGAGCAGGCTCGAGGGGCCGATTGGCCTACTCCTGCTCCTATTTCTTATGTTCTTATGTTCTTATGTTCCTCTTCCTCGCCCCCAGCAGGTGCCCAAGTGGTGCCCATAATGGTGTGGGCGCCAACCAGAGTTATGTAAATTGTCTGACCTTACCTTGACCTCAGATACTCTAGTGGGGACAAGAGCCAAGGTCAGTGGACAGCGAGATTCCTGGCTCACCGCACTTGTAGCAGTGAACCGGGTCTGAGGATTTTCAGCTGTGTTGTATTTCTTTCTTTATCTATATTACACCTTATTTTTAAAATTATTTTTATCTTCCCATTTAATCTTCATCTGATTGTTTCATGTTCTATTTCATTAGACTTAATGTTAGCCAAAAATGTTTTTTATTACGTTTCTGCAAATTCTGCATTACAGGGTCAGTTTGCAAAAACTGAAATATGGGTGCGAGGAAATAATGATGCACATTACAAGAGTGAGATAAGCACTGTCTTTGCATGAAGCTCTGTGCTCGGAGTACTAATTTGTAAAATTTACCCCAATGTACACGAATGATTTGAACATGGATACACAGGGACTAACATCAACATTTGCGGCAATATCAAATTGGGGGCATGGAAACAAGAATTACACAGAATTAAATAGAAATGACAGCACAGAAGCAGACCATTAGGTCTAACTGGTCTACGGCAGAGTTTATACTCTACATGAGCCTATTCTCACACCCTACTTCATATATCCTTCTGTTCCTTTCTCCCTCATGTACTTACTTATCTGGCATCTATGTTATTCACCTCAACTACTCCGTGTGGTAGCAAGTTCCACATTCTAACCACTCTCTGGGTAAAGAAGTTTCTCCTCAATTACTTATTGGATTTATTAGTGACTATCTTTTATTTATGACCCCTTGTTTTGAACTTCCCCACAAGTGAAAACTGTAAGGAAGAATGCAGTAGGACCTAAATATGTTCGGGTCTCAGCAAATTTGTGCAAATTCCATATCGATGCGGATATATGTGAAGCATCAAGCTTTGGGGAAAAAAACGAGAAGGATAATTTTGTTCCTGGCGGGGAATCGGTGCCTGGGCAAATTTACAATGCGCGTTCCTGGTGGGCAAGGCACGTATCGAGAAGTGTGAAGTTAGAAAATTATCCCAATAATCTAAGTTGTAAAATTCTTCATGCAGTGAAGGAATAGAGAGAGAGGAACAGAGGTACAAGGAGTACAGATTTTTGAAAGCAAAATTGCAGGTGGAAGAAGCCACAGAAAGGACAAATGAGATTCTGGATTTTATATATAGTGGCATTGAATATAAAAGCAAAGAAGTAATGGTGAATCTATAAAAGACATTGGCTAGGTCTCAGCCACCGTACTGCGTTCAGTTTTGGGCACTGCATTATGGAAAGAATATTGGAACCATGGTAAGGATGCAACATAGATTCATTAGGTTATAGAGCTAAGTAGTTATAGTTATGATGAGAAGTTTGAAAAAAGGACTGTATTCACCAGAGCAGAGAAGGTTAACTGGATTTAATGGAAGTACTCAAAGTTTTGAAAGTGTCTGACAGAATAAATAGTGAAAGATTATTTCCACTAGTTTGGTGAATCGGTAACAAGGAAGTATAAATTTATGATTAATATTAAAAGAACAAAGGAGGGGGTTAGATTTTTATCATAAAAATGACTATTAGAATATGAATACATTAACACAAGTGACGATTAAAGCTAAGTCAATCACCACATGTAAGGGGGAATTAGATAACCACTTGAAGACAAAAAATACTAAGAAAATCCGAGGGAAATACAGGGAAAGGACAGGGAAATTGAATTAAAGTGCACATCTCTAAAGCAGTGCTAGCAGTAGCACAAGCATGGTGCACTGAATAGCCTCATTCTGCACTGAAATGCTTTAATTAGTTGAAACTTCGATGGAAGTGCGGCAGAAACCCTGTTTACAGAGTTTCCAACGCGCTTCCAGTGAAGTAATGCCAACAGCTCCAAGGAATTTCCCAGCCAATATTATTTTGTTAAAAAGTAATATCTTTGTCGATATATATAAATAAATATATAAATACTATTTAAAATAGAAGCTTAACTAAATACTGGGGTTAATTTTAACTCCCAGAAAGTTTCGGGTGAGTGGGGGTGTGATCACGGGGCTGATGGGGGTGAGGGTGGGGCGCAGTGAATGCATAAACAAACTCGCTGGCCCAGATTTCTGGCCTGTGATATTTTAACTCATGGGCCTCATCTGCAATGCTGCCAATCAGCTACCCGCCTGAAACAGGCGGAAAGTGGCAGCTGGCCGGTGGGAGGGAGTGGACATTGTGCAGCCGGACGTTGCTGGCCAGCAGCTCTTTCTCTTAGGCAGTCCCTCAGAACCAAGGATGACTTGCTTCCACATTAAAAATGAGCTCGCATGTGACTGATTAGTCCAATGCGGGACCTACAGTCTCTGTCACAGGTGGGGCAGACGGTGGTTGAAGGGGTGGGTGGGTGGGGTGCTTGGGTTGACGTGCGCTCCTTGCGCTGCCTGCGCTTGGCTTCCGCTTGCTCCCGGCGAAGAGACTCAAGGTGTTCGGCGCCTTCCCGGATGCTTCTCCTCCACTTTGTGCGGTCTTGGGCCAGGGAGTCCCAGGTGTCGGTGGGGATGTTACACTTTTTCAAGGAGGCTTTGAGGGTGCCTTGAAGCGTTTCCTCTGCCCACCTGGGGCTCTCTTGCCGTGCCGGAGCTCCGAGTAGAGCGCTTGTTTTGGGAGTCTCGTATCGGGCATGCGGACAATGTGACCCGTCCATCGGAGCTGATTGAGCATGGTCAGAGCTTCGATGCTGGGGACGTTGGCCTGAGCAAGACCACTGACGTTGGTGCGCCTATCCTGCCAATGGATTGGCAGGATCTTGCAGAGGCAGCGTTGGTGGTACCTCTCCAGTGCTTTGAGGTGCCTGCTGTACATGGTCCATGTCTCTGAGGCATACAGCAGGGCAGGTATCACTGCTGCCCTGTAGACCATGAGCTTAGTGCCGGGTTTGAAGTCCTGGTCTTCAAACACTCTCTTCCTCAGGCGACCGAAGGCTGCACTGGCACACTGAAGGCGGTGTTGGACTTCGTCGTCGACGTCTGCCCTTGTTGACAGTAGGCTCCCGAAGTATGGAAAGTAGTCCATGTTGTCCATGGCCTTGTCGTGGATTTTGATAATCGGGGGGCAGCACTGTGTGGTGGGGGCAGGTTGGTAGAGGACATTTGTCTTACGGATGTTTGGTGTAAGGCCCATACTCTCGTATGCTGCGGTGAAGGTGTTTATGATGGTTTGGAGTTCGTCCTCCGAGTGAGTGCAGACGCAAGCATCGTCTGCATACTGTAATTTGACGACAGAGGATGGGACGACCTTGGATCTGGACTGGAGGCGACGGAGGTTGAATAGTTTCCCGTTTGTTCTCTAAATTAGGTCCACTCCAGTGGGGAGGTTACTGAGGGTGAGATGGAGCATTGCAGCAAGGAAGATTGAGAAGAGCGTTGGTGCAATGACACAGCCTTGCTTGACCCCGGTTCATACGTGAATTGGGACTGTGGTGGAGCCGTTGGTCAGGATCACGGCTTGCATGTCGTTGTAAAGCAGGCGGACGATAGTGACAAACTTTTGAGGGCAGCCGAACTTGAGGAGGACACCCCATAATCCCTCATGGTTGACAGTGTTGAAGGCCTTTGTGAGATCAAAGAAGGCCATGTACAGTGGTTGGTGCTGTTCCCTGCATTTCTCTTGTAATTGACGTGCGGTGAAGATCATGTCCATTGTGCCCCTTAGTGGGCGGAATCCGCATTGAGACCCGCCGAGTCTCACTTAGGGCGGCGATGTCAATGTCGAAGTGTCTGAGCTCCCGGGCAACGATAGCAGTACGACGTTCCGGTCTGTCACTGTTGGGGTTGTCCATGATGGTCCTGATGTTCCAGGTCCCGAACTTCATTTTAAAGGGTGGAAGATGCCTGTGCGTGAATTCTTTTAACGTGGGGTGGCCGTTGCACACCAGCTACCACATGGGCTTGACAGAGCAAGGTCTTGGTCCAATGGCCAGCAGCAAAGGAAGGCTCAAAGGCAAGCAGGCAAGTTACGGGGAGGGGTCTCGCTTGAGGGTGACCAGCCGGAACAGGGCAGTAAGGCTCAGCACTCCATTTTAAGGACCCCCCCCCCCCCCACCCCGTTTCTGACAGGCGGGGTGTGTTTAATCTCCCATTATTTTTATTTAAATTTAAAATTAAAATGAGATTAGAAACAAATTGTCTTTTTGCATTTTGGGTATCCATGACCTGTTTTGGCCTAAATCTACTGTTTTTTTTTAAGTAATTTAATTCAGAAGGTTTCTATGAAAAATAGCGAGCGTTTGTCCTCTGCCTTAAGAGTAGGATGACCTCTGCTGGTTACTTGATTTTCATTTTATGCGCAATTATTGCTTAGTCAGTAGTTTTCAAATCTTCAAATGCTAAAGAGCATAAATAAACAAAACATAATCTTTTTATATTACAATTTTGATGGTTAATTAATTTCTTCTATTGCAATCCAAACATTGCACATAAAACACTCATGAAATTATACTGTATCTGTTCATTCATTTATTCATTTCAACATTTAAGCAGGACAATGGAATGAGGCTACACATCTTATTTACCCAGGACCTTGGGGGAAATCAAAGTCTGGGAGGGTTTTCCCTGAGGGAAACTATACTTAGTTTGCACCCTTGTCTTTGTAATCAGTGCTGCGTGATCTCCTTTATCAAGACAGCCAGATGGCATCTTGAAATAGAAACAGAAAATATTGGAAATACAATGAAAGATTCATCACCATTTGAAAAGATAAAATACAGGTTTTTTTTATACTGATAGACTTGCTGTAGTTTTCCAGTAATTTCTGTCTTTATTTAAGATTTCCAGCAGTCAGATTTTTTTTAAATCTCAGGTGGGATCTTAGTTTAATACTACATCCAGCATAATACTTAAAACAAAGCAAACAAGACTATATTGAGGTATTAGTGTTCTATATGAGTTATTTCCCAGGGATGGCCCAGAAGCTACAGCGGTACCAAAAGAAACACTGGGGGTTAATTTCTGCAGGGTTCTCTTGCTTTGTTGCCGTAACTTTGGTGGAAGAGCTTGGAAAAATGGCATAAACGGCTGGGATTTACGCAGCTTTCTCCACTGCAGTTACGGTGGATGAGCGGAAGAATCCCTGCGGACGTTCATCCCCATTGCTCTTAGTGCAAAAGGAGGACCACAAATTGACGAACAATCATTCTGACAAATTCAATACTTTAATTCGACTATTTATAATGATGCTTTTGATTCAAGGCAGTCTTTTGTAATGTTAAACAAAAAACAATGGAGGGGTTGTAGCTGGGAATCTGAAACAGTGGAGGTACAGTCAATAAGCTAATACTGAGTTAAGCATACATTTTGTCAGTTAAGTACAGTCATAAATAATCCAGGCACAATTTTCCTGTTAGTATGAAACTTTTCGATTATTTCAACTCTGGGATTTGGATTTGAATACAGACCAAACTGTTGGGGTGAAAATCTCCCCTTTCTGCTGGCTACTAAATTCCTACTAAAATGAATGCCAGGGCAGGGGTAGAAGCCCATAACAAAAAACTGGGCTTAATTTGGAACAAAGTTTCAACTTCACCCAGAGAGACCAGGAGGATAGATACAGTACAAAGCAGAAAATTCACAATGGTGCAGTACTGTTCGATGTGACAAAAGTGACCCGAGTGTGCTTGATGCTAACACTAGGTGGAAAAGTTGCCAAAAGTGTTCCACCCTCCAGCACTGACATCCATCGCTTTGAAGAACATAATGTTTACCCAAATATAAAAAATGCAGAATAATCATACATATTCTTTCCTAAGATTTAAAGGAATTAAGGAGGGGGGGTAAAAATTCAGCTTCAGTGGGGAAGTGGGAGGGGGGGAACAGCAGTGGATCAGCTGCCCTTTATATACCCCACCTGATTTTCCTTTCGATTGAAGTTGAATTTTACCCCCAAGATGGTCATCAGAAGTTATATCTATAAGATGGGCCCCTCCTCATCCCAATGTCACTTTTAGGGGAGTAACAAGCAGGATTTTGGACTCCTCGGAAGTTTTGTCAGTTATGCCTCTTGTCCAACCATAGTTAAATAGACATGGAGACCCAGATAGCAATTATAATGCCCTAGCGGTGTCCCCACTCATCAACTAAATCATAACAGACTAAAAGAATCAAACTTGGGACCTCCCTGATCTATATATCTCAGAACCACATTAGGTGGTGCATTTATTCACAGAGCCATTGGTGAAGATTTCAGCCACTATTAATTAATTAACTGTTGAGGGTAACTGCACAATCAGCTGAAGTTTTGAAATACATTTATGCTTTCTTAAAATAGTTAGTCACAACTGGTATGATTAATCAATCCACAAATTAAACATGAGGGCCTAGAAATTCAGTGGGCTTTGCGCCCAGTTAAGGCCCAAAGAGGGCCTCTGCGCCAGTAGAGGAGGTTGCGCTGATATTGAGCTCGGCGGTTATGGCGGCGGTAGCCAGTAGCGCTGCGCCGGCACTGATGACGTCATCGGTGTGCGCAGTGCCCCGTTTCTGCCCCGATGCCGGCCCGACCCCCATATTCAGTTGCCGCCGCCTCCTCCGTGGCGGCCGCTACTAACATCCGGAGACCAGGGCCTTACTGCAACCTTAGTGGGGCGCATAAAGGTGGAGGTGCGGCCGGCCGCTTTTTCGGCGGCTGCCTGCCCGCACCTCCTTCCCTGGCCTCCTCCACCACCCCCCCCCGCGGCATTGCCAGCTGCTTTCCGCGAGCCCGGCACTTCTCCGTGGTGCCGGGCTCATTTGCCGGCACAATCCAGCGACGATCTCCCCGTTGCAGGCACCTCCACCTTAAGAGAAGGAGGAGGCCTGCAGTACCGCAGCCTGCCGCACCGCATCGGGTGGCGCAGCGGCACCTAGAGCGCTGAAATTCAGTTTCAGCGCCCCAAGCGGGGGCGGGCACACCCTGGAACAGCGCCCGGTTCCGACTTGGGGCACAAAAACTGAATATCTCATGGGCGCAACTGGCTCCGCGCGCAGCGCTAACTTTTGAGCGCAAGCCAGCTGGCGGGCCCAAACTGAATTTCTAGGCCGATGTCCCCAAAATCTGTGATTGGCCACATGTTGACGTATATGCTGAGATGTGCCTGCTGGGAACATTCACCAATGACCCCAGTGGACTATCCGAGGTCACAGAGAGGTTTCCTGATTTGCACGCTGTGGTAAACCACTTTTACCGTTCACTATCGTTACACTATAGTTATCACTGTTAGATCGTTTCCCTATAGTTACCACTGTTCACATTGTTGTATCACTGTACAAGGTCGCCTCTTGTCACGCTGCTATACCTGGGCTGACCACTGCCGACTCCGCCCATGGCTCCGCCTACCTGCCCGGGTATAAAGGTGGTCGACTGGCTGGTATTCCTCCTTCTTGGATCCGATCACCCACGAGGGTGGGCTCTGTTATTTAGCAATAAAAACCTATAGTTACTTTCTTAACTCGTCGCTTTTCATTGGACGAATTGATAGGTATATCAATTTTATTGACTAAATTTTAAAATGTCGTCACTTGAGCAGCCAAACAACCAGTCAACGGAGCAGCCAAACGACCAGCCAGACGCCCAGCTACAACAGCCACAGCAGCCGGCTTGGCTGCGAGCCCTCAAACCACCGTACCTGGATCTAAACCCACAAGCAACAAACGCAGCCCTCGACTTCAAACACTGGCTGTGCTGCTTCGAATCCTACCTGGAAGAATCCGGCGTCCCTCAGAGATCCAAACTGAGAGTTCTGACCGCCCAAGCGAGCCCTAAAGTATACGCACTCATCCAGGACATTACTACTTACGAGGCCGCTATCAACCTACTGAAACAGCAGTACCGGAGCCCGGTAAATTCCATGTATGCCAGACACCTCCTAAGATCCCGCCCGCAACAGCCAGGAGAGTCTGTAGCTGAATTTTTACGGGCGCTACGAACACTCGGCAGGGACTGTGACTTTAAAGCAGTATCGGCTGCAGAAAACACTGAAGATAACATCCGTGATGCCTTCGTGAAAGGCCTTCGGTCCGACTACTCACGGCAGAGACTGCTGGAATCAAAGGACCTCGACCTGAACACAGCTGCAGCCTTGGCCTACTCCCTAGAAGTGACCCAGCGGGACCTCGAGGTGTATTCCAGGTACAGTTCATGACTCTAGGACTCGGGCCCGACCCCGACCGCAATACCCCTCGTAGCGCCGCCCCCGGGACCTACCTCAGCGTCGGCGTCCCGGACCCGATCGGGACCGCCACCCCCGGTACCGGCTGCGACTTCGGACCCCCGCGACCGGGCCGCCGGCTGCTTCTTCTGTGGGCAGGCGAAACACCCGAGGTCGCGCTGCCCAGCCAAAAACGCGACGTGCTCTAGCTGCCTGAAGAAAGGCCACTTCGCGAAGGCCTGCAGAGGGAGAGCAGCAGAGGCCAGCAGTGCCTCATGCGAACTGTGGGGGCGGCCATCTTCTATCAAGGCCACAGATGAGCAATGGGGGCGGCCATCTTTGATCCAGGCAACCGACGCCAGCAGTGCCTCGTGTGGGTTGTGGGGGCAGCCATCTTCTCCACCATTTTGCCCCACCTCGTGGGCGCCTCCATTTTACCCACCACGCTCGACCGCCACCTTACCTCCAGACCTGACGACCGCTTCACCTACAGACTACAGCGACCCGCTCAGCCACACACTAGCCTCCGTCACACTAGACCAAGCTCGCCCGCATCAGCTGTCCAAGTCAATGATGGACATCAAAGTAGACGGCCACGCCACGACCTGCCTGTTCGACAGCGGAAGCACGGAGAGCTTCATACATCCAGACACGGTGAGCCACTACTCCCTCACTGTCCAGCCAACGCGCAACCGGATCTCGATGGCATCGAGGTCCCACGCCACAGACATCAGCGGCTACTGTGTTGTGACCCTGTCGGTTAAGGGCACGGAGTATAAAAACTTTAAACTCCTCGTCCTGCCCCAGCTATGCGCTGCCGTCCTACTAGGGCTGGATTTTCAATCCCACCTCCAAAGCGTCACTCTAGCATACGGTGGACCCCTCCCCCCGCTCACAGTCGACAACCAGCAGCCTTTAAATCGCCCACCGCGTAACACCTGCGGCCTATCCACCCTCAAGGTCCCGCCACCTTCCCTGTTCGCTAACCTCACCCCCGACTGCAAACCCGTCGCTACCAAGAGCAGGCGGTACAGCTCCGGGGACAGAGCTTTCATTAGCTCTGAGGTGCAGCGTCTCCTGAAGGAGGGCATCATCGAGGGGAGCAGCAGCCCCTGGCGTGCCCAGGTTGTAGTCGTTAAGACCGGCAATAAAAACCGTCTGGTCATCGACTACAGCCAAACCATAAACCGGTACACCCAGCTGGACGCATACCCCCTTCCCCGCATATCTGATATGGTCAATCAGATTGCTCAATACCGGGTATTCTCTACAATCGACCTTAAGTCGGCCTACCACCAACTCCCTATCCGCCCCGAGGACCGCCAGTATACCGCCTTCGAGGCGAATGGCCGCCTCTACCACTTCCTTAGGGTCCCCTTCGGCGCCACCAACGGGGTTTCGGTCTTCCAAAGGGAGATGGACCGGATGGTTGACCAGAACGGGCTGCAAGCCACGTTCCCCTATCTAGATAACGTCACCATCTGCGGCCGCGACCGGCAAGACCATGACGCTAATCTGGAAAGATTCCTCCGTACGGCCCAACGGCTGAACCTCACCTACAATAAGGAGAAATGTGTGTTTAACACCTCGCGCCTTGCCATCCTCGGCTGCGTAGTAGAGAATGGAATCATCGGCCCCGATCCCGAAAGAATGCGTCCCCTCATGGAGCTACCCCTTCCCCACTGTCCAAAGGCGCTGAAGAGAACCCTGGGGCTCTTCGCCTACTATGCCCAATGGGTGCCGAATTATGCGGACAAAGCCAGACCCCTCATGAAGTCCACCTCCTTCCCCCTTACGGAAGAAGCACGCGCGGCCTTCTCCCTCATCAGGGGAGACATTGCTAAGGCCACTATGCACGCAGTGGATGAGTCCATCCCCTTCCAAGTGGAGAGCGATGCATCCGACTTCGCCCTAGCCGCTACCCTCAACCAGGAGGGGAGACCGGTGGCCTTCCTCTCAAGGACCCTACAGGGCCCTGAGATCCGACACTCTTCGGTCGAGAAGGAGGCCCAGGCGATTGTGGAGGCGGTACGCCGCTGGAGGCATTACCTCGCAGGCAAGCGATTTACCCTCCTCACCGACCAGCGTTCGGTCGCTTTTATGTTTAATAACAAGCTGAGGGGTAAAATCAAGAACGACAAGATCTTGAGGTGGAGAATCGAGCTATCCACCTACGATTATGATATCTTGTACCGGCCTGGTAAGCTGAACGAACCCCCTGACGCTCTATCGCGAATTACATGCGCCAGCGCGCAAATTGATAGACTTCAGACCCTCCACAACGACCTCTGCCACCCCGGGGTCACCAGGCTTTACCACTTCATTAAGGCCCGCAACCTGACCTACTCCATCGAGGAGGTCAGGACCATGACCAGGAACTGCCAGACCTGTGCCGAGTGCAAACCGCACTTCTTTAGGCCGGACAGAGCAAGCCTGATCAAGGCCACCCGCCCCTTCGAGCGCTTGAGCATCGATTTTAAGGGGCCCCTCCCGTCCTCTGACCGTAATGTGTACTTCCTCAACATTGTTGATGAGTACTCCCGTTTCCCCTTTGCCTTCCCCTGCCCAGACATGACCAGCACCACGGTCGTTAAATGCCTGAACGACCTCTTTGCCTTGTTCGGGTTCCCAAACTATATACATAGTGACCGGGGCGCCTCCTTCATGAGCGAGGAACTCCGTCAGTTCCTACTAGCGAGAGGCATCGCCACTAGCAGGACCACCAGCTACAACCCCCGAGGGAACGGCCAGGTGGAAAGAGAGAACGCGACGGTATGGAAGGCCGTCCTCTTAGCCTTAAGGTCTAAGGGCCTCCCAACCTCTCGCTGGCAGGAGGTCCTCCCGGCGGCGCTGCATTCCACCCGGTCACTACTTTGCACTGCCATTAACGCCACCCCCCATGAACGAATGTTTGTTTTCCCCAGGAAGTCGACTACGGGAAACACGCTACCAACCTGGCTGACCTCTCCGGGGCCTGTCTTGCTGCGAAAGCACGTGAGGGCCCATAAAACGGACCCCCTGGTCGAGAGGGTGAACCTCCTGCACGCCAACCCCCAGTACGCCTACGTGGCATACCCAGACGGGCGGGAGGACACAGTCTCCTTACGAGACCTCGCACCCTCGGGCACTCCGGAGACACCACCGCTACCCCCCCCCACCACCCCCCCAATTCCAGCCCAGGTAGACGGTACGCCGGAACCCCAAGAGCCTTCGCCTACCTCGCAGACGCCAGCATTAACACCGGAGAACGCAACACCGCCGCTGCGACGATCAGACAGGCTTACGAGGCCTCCGGACAGACTGACATACCAGAACTGGTAGTGCACTTCACCCCGCCGGACTCAAATCTAAACAAGGGGTGAATGTGGTAAACCACTTTTACCGTTCACTATCGTTACACTATAGTTATCACTGTTAGATCGTTTCCCTATAGTTATCACTGTTCACATTGTTGTATCACTGTACGAGGTCGCCTCTTGTCACGCTGCTATACCTGGGCTGACCACTGCCGACTCCGCCCATGGCTCCGCCTACCTGCCCGGGTATAAAGGTGGTCGACTGGCTGGTATTCCTCCTTCTTGGATCCGATCACCCACGCGGGTGGGCTCTGTTATTTAGTCAATAAAAACCTATAGTTACTTTCTTAACTCGTCGCTTTTCATTGGACGAATTGATAGGTATATCACACGCCAATGGCAGGGGGCCTGTGCCACTACGGGCACATCAAGGACAAAGGTGCCCATACAGTGGAAGTGCTGGGTTCTCCACTCCAGAAACTACTTTATGATGCCCCCAGCTACCCACCATAAAGTGGCTTAAAAATTATTTTTAAAAATTGGATCTTCTTGAGGGATGGGAGTGGGGTGGGGATCCAGGCCAGAACAGAGGCCTGAACCTCCAGATGGCCTCCATTTCCACTCTAGTCACCAAGGTATGCCTGTCTGACCAGATGCCTAGTCCCACTGAAGGCCAAGACTGTCGGCACTCTAACTTTGGCTTTCCCACCTCTAGTCCCTCCCCCTTGTAATAATGTCCATGTTTGGGGCAAGCTGAAACTTTGTCCGTAACAGGCCGCCAAGGAAGCTGAGCCCGGCCTAGTTTCCAGCTGTTCTGGTAGAAGCTCACTATAGTTATGGCGGGAGTAAGCAGAATGGTTGTAGATATTCAAGGTCGATACCATTTTGATTGTTCTAAAATCATAACTCTCAATGTTAAATAAGATGGTGTTATATTTTGTGTCACAAGAATCCACTATTTTAATGAGTACTAAAATAAAATTTAATTTTTTTATCACTATTTTTTCCTCTTCCTTCCCCTTTTGAAGGTGCTAAATCTTGCTGTGATATGGTTCCATAAGTGCCAGTAAGCCTCTGGAACTTGTCCAAGTGCCCATTATTTATGCATGGGACTAGAAAGTGACATTTCTTAGGGTTATTCAAATATTGAGGGCATCACATACAACTCTAATGCCGTACTCGCACAATGTCCACATACACATACTTTCCAGCTGGAGCCAATGGACCAGGAGTGGGGAACTTTGCTGATATATCCCCCACCCCAGCTCAGAGGTGCTGAGGCTTATTGTAACTTAACACAAAAATGGGAACCTAGTTTGCAATTTTCTGGTCGATATGGACTTGGTCCTATATAGATGGTGCCTTTTACCCAGTTAAAGGGCAGCTATTGAGCTAAATTCCAAGATTTCATCTCTGAGAAGTCAGCAGAGTGAGAAAATAGGCAACAAAGTAAGTCGAGGGAGTTTGGAGCTGAGATAGAATGGACCTGAATCTGCAAGACCTGCAGGTAAGAGAGAATTACTACTAATTAATTAACTATATAGCAGTTAGGAGTATAGAGAGGAGGACTGTAGACAAATTCCAGTTATAGTAAATGATCCATAGCACATATGGAAGTTAGTTAAAAATGTGTTAGGCAGAAAATAAAGTAATTAAATATCCATAAAGCTCTTGGGCCAGATGAATAAATCCTAGATCCTCAAGGAATTAAAGAAGGAAATTACTGATGCTTTGGTTGATATTTTTCAGAGCTCCAAAATACTGGAGAAATACCCAAGTTCTGGAAGATGGCAAACATTGCTCCAGTATTCAAAAATGAAGTGAGGCATGAACCTAGTAATTACAGGCCAGTTAGCCTAACACCCACGGTGAAAAAATGTTTGAGAGCATTCTATGAGATATTATCAATGAAGATTAAAAGAGCACAAATATATAGAGCTGTCACTGTGGTTTTAGAAGTATTAGATGATGCCTTCTGGAATTCTCTGAGCAGATAACTCAGAGACCTCGCCCCTCCCTATCGCTGTAACCTCTTCCAGACATACAACCAATGTTCCCACAAAGCTGCACACATGCATGGCAGCACAGTAATCTGAAAGATCCCACGCAGGCTAGTCACAAGCTTTTACACAGGAAATACGACACATGCGTAGACATATAAAGGGACCACGCATTGAAAGAAACAGGCTGCGCAGAACAAAAGCGCAGCTTATGGGGAACATAGAGGGGAAAAATTCAGTTGGTTGCGCCACCCGTTAGCGCAAACCAACTAGTACCCGGGCGCGGCACTGCCCACGCCTCCCGCCAAATTCAACGGGAGGTTAGTGGTGGCGCTAACCGTTAGTGCTGCACCGCTGGTGATGATGTCATCGGTGTGCGCAGCGCCCCACTCATGCCCCGGCCGTGATCTTCGGGAGCGCCCCCTGATTTACTGCCGGACGCTATGTCCGACAGGGTCAGGGTGGCGTACCTGCGGCTGGGGAGGCACAAATTAAAGGTGAGGTGCGGGGCGGCCATTTTTGTTGTTGGCTGCCTGCCAGCACCTGCCTGCGCTCCCGTCCCCGGCCTCCGGAACCCTCCCCCCCGCCGCGGAGTGCCGGCTGCGCTCCAGGAGCCCGCCGGCACTTCTCTTGGGTGCCGGGCTCTTTTGCCTGCACTCCCGATCCCCGGGGGCCCAGCTGGGCCCCAGATCGCGCTGCACAAGGCCCCTCCCCTTTAAAAAGGGAAGGCCTGCAATACCGCAGCGCGGCATGCCAGGATATTCACTCGCAGCGCCCCAAGAGGGAGGCGGGCCACCTCCAGTAGCGCCCCGCTTCCCTTTGGGGCGCAACTGACCAATTTCCGGCACGGGGGCGCTAATTTTTAGGGGTGCTACTTTTAGCGCCCCGGCAAAGTTAGCGCCCCAAACAGGGCTATACTGAATTTCTCCCCCACAATGTTCCCACTAAGCTGTGTGCATGCACGGCCATGCAGTCATCTGCAAGGTCCTGTGCAGGTTGCTCACCGGCTTTTATATTGAAGATACCGCGCATGCGCAAAAATTTGAATGGGCCGCACATTGGGGGAGGCAGGCCATGCAGGAAGCAGTGCAGCTTACGGGGGACAATGCCTACAACCCTCCAAAAACTCTGTTCCTCAAACTCTGGCCTCACGTGCATCTCCCACCTCCTTCGCCCCACCATTGGTGGTCGTGCTGTCTAGGCCCTCAGGTATGGAATTGCCTCCCCAAACCTCTTTGCCTCTCCACCTCTCTGGACAACATAGGAGAGCTGTTGGAAGAGGAAGATGTAGTCAACCATGGCAAAGGCTGCAAAAGGATCGAGAATGATGAGTAGAGATAGTGCACCACAGTCACAGTCACATAGGATGTCAATTGTAACTTTGCTAAGGGCCATTTCAGTGTTGTGGGAGGGGCAGAAACCTGATTGAAGTGTTTTAAACATGGAGTTCCAGGAAAGATGGGCACAGATTTGGGAGGCGACAGCTCATTCAAGGACTTTGGAGAGGAAAGGAAGGTTGGAGATGGAGCAGTAGTTTGTAAGGACAGAGGGGTCAAGAGTCGGTTTTTTGAGGAGGGGATGATGACGGCTGATTTGAAAAAGAAAGGGACAGTACCAGAAGAGGGAACGTGACAGGGTCGTAATTGGCAGAAACTGAAAAGGAACGTAAGCATATAGGAACTTAAGAACAGGAGTAGGCCATTCAGCCCCTCGAACCTGTTCCGCCCTTCAAAGAGATCATGGCTGAGCTGTGCTCTAACTCCATATGCCCGCCTTTGGCCCATATCCCTTAATACCTTTGGTTAACAAAAAGCTATCAATCTCCGACTTAAAATTAACAATTGACCTAGCATCAATTGCCAGTTGCAGAAGAGAGTTCCAAACTTTTACCACCCTTTGTGTGTAGAAGTGCTTCCTAATTATACTCCTGAAAAATCTGGCTCTAATTTTTAGATTATGCCCCCAGACCTAGCAGGAGAAATTCATTATAGCCCCGTTTGGGGCGCTAGCTTTTAAAAGTTGAAAAAATTAGCACCAGGCACTAATGTTTTACAACTTTAAAAAATGTTGGTTTTGCGCTCCAGGAAGGAAGTGGAGCGTTAAATCAAGCGCTCTACTACCTTCCTGGGGTGCAACAGGCAGCAGGTAGTTGTACAGTGCTGCCACGTTGGAAGGCTTCTTCCCTCCCTTAAAGGGAAGGGCCATCGCTGCAGGCACTGCAAGGAAAAAACTTACCTGGTCCCCAACGGCAGCCATAATCTGGCCCGATCAGTCCAATGCACTGCAGCAGAGTACCGGGCTGATCAATCGCTGGCGAAGAAAAATGAAAAAAAAACAGGAAGAGCATTTGAGAATTTTTTCCACTTACCTTGGCCACCTTGCCTTTAACTATCACCCCTGAAGCGCCCGGCCTCCCGATAAACGCCTCCTGCAGCTGTCGGTGTTTTTGCCCGGTGATGCTGCAGGGGGCGGAACCGAAGTTTAGGTCCGGTGCGCTACCGGGGTGATACGCACGGCGATGACATCATGATCTCTGGGCGAAGGAGATCAGGGTGCAACGCCGTACCACCGCAGCAAACCTCACGCCGAATATAGCGGGAGTCCATCTTCTCACCACGCCTGGTCGGTAGGTGTTCAATTTCTAGCCCCTAGAATCCCCAACCAGCAGAAATAGTTTCTCTCTATCTATCTTATCTGTTCCCCTTAATATCCTGAAAACTTCAATCAGATCACCCCTTAACCTTCTAAATTCTAGGGGATACAACCCTAATTTGTGTAATCTCTCCTCGTAACTTAATCCTTCAAGTCGGGTATCATGCTGGTAAACCTACGCTGCACTCCCTCCAAGGCCAATATATCCTTCCTAAGGTGTGGTGTCCAGAACTGCTCACAGTACTCCAGGCGTGGTCTAACCAGGGTTTTGTATAGCTGCAGCATAACTTCTACCCCCTTGTATTCTAGTCCTCTAGATATAAAGGCCAGCATTCAATTAATCTTTTTGATTATTTTCTGTACCTGTTCATGACATTTTAATGATCTATGTACCTGGACCCCAAGTCTGTTTTTAGCTTTTCACCATTTAGAAAGAATTTGGGAGAGACTATTCATTATATTCTGAAAGCAGCTAGTTAGTGTGATGCAGTTATAAATAAGGCAAATCAGGTATTGGTTCCATTTGGAGGGCATTGGACCACAAGTCAGAATACGTTATACTGACATTGTGCAAACTAATGGTGAGGCCAATTCTGAAGCATGGCATGCAATTTTTGTCACTCCACCTCAGAAAAGTTACAGATGCATTAGAAAAGCTTTAGACAACAGTGACCAGGTTGATTCCAGCCTTAGAGGACTAAGGTGTAAAGAAAGGCTCAAGCAACTAAATTTGCTTCTGGTGGAGAAGTTAAAAAGGTGTTTGAAATGATGAAAGATATAAGTGACATGGGAGAAACTGAGCCATTTATCTTGAATGAGAGCTTATCACTAGAGGATGCAAGTACAAAATTCAATATCAGTTGCGAAGTGAGATTGAAGATTATAAAGATATTTAATGGCACTGCTTGATTCTTAGTGCTACTTGACAGCTTAGTGTTCCCTAGAGTAAGAGATCAACAGATGGTGTGGGAGGGAAGTCCATGCTGAAATAATCATACATGAACGCTGGATGGAGAGCACTAGATTGGCTGAACAGACTATTCTCACTCTGGATTTTACTTAGATTTTTAAATACATATTCTAAAATTACATATTTTAGAAGTAGTATGGCAAATAATTTTTATCATCGCACTTTTTATTTCCTTCTTTTTACTCCATGTCTGCACCCTCATTGTGGTAAACCATGGTTATTTACACATTGCACAATATATGAAAGTTTAACCAGGAAAAGAACGTTTAGTTTATAGTCACCAAATTATCAGAGGATAGGGTTATTTGCAGGTGTGAGGAGACCAGACAGGAGTTCAATGATTATGGCTAAAAGAACAGAACGTAGCAGATCTGTGCCTTTGAGAAACAGGAGACCAGGCATTTGAGAACTTGTGAATTTTGATTTTACTACATGGTATCATCAGTAAATCATGGGGTAAATTTTACAAGTTAGTTCTCCTGGCAGATTGGACAATTGGGTACACAAGTCAGCACATGCAATTCACAGCTTTCACAGTTGCTAGAATAGCTTACAATAAACAGACTACTTTCCCTAATAGTATTAATTTACTCTGCAGTTTTAGGATAGAACCCATGATATAAGTATAAGGAATAAATTGAATGAACTGCAGGCATGAATTCAAATTGGAGGGTATGACATGGTAGCCATTACTGAGACATGGCTGCAAGATGGTCAGGACTGGCAACTAAATATACCAGGTTATAAGGTCTACAGGAAAGATAGGGAAAACGGCAGAGAGGTAGGGGTAGCCTTAGTGATTAAGGATGAAATCACTTCAATGATAAGAGAGGATATAAAGAGAGGTAAGCAGGCAGTGGAGACTTTATGGGTAGAAATTTTCCCAACCAGTCACAGAATCACAGAATCATACAGCACAGAAGGAGGCCATTCAGCCCATCGTGCCTGTGCCGGCTCTTTTGTAAAGCGATCCAATTAATCCTATTCCCCTGCTCATTCCCCGTAGCCCTGTAATGTTTTCCCTCCAAGTCTCTATCCAGTTCCTTTTTGAATGTTACTATTGAATTTGCTTCCTCCACCTTTTCAGAGAGTGCATTCCAGATCACAACAGCTCACTTTGTAAAAAAATGTTTCCTCATGTTGTTTCTGGTTATTTTGCCAATTACCTCTGTGTCCACTGGTTATGGACCCTTCTGCCACTGGAAACAGTTTCTCCATATTTACTCTATCAAAACCAATCATAGAAATCATAGAAATTTATGGCACAGAAGGTGGCCATTTGGCCCATCATGTCTGTGCTGGCCGAAAAAGAGCTATCTAGCCTAATCCCACTTTCCAGCTCTTGGTCCGTAGCCTTGTAGGTTCCAGCACTTCAAGTGCATAGCCAAGTACTTTCTAAATGTGATGAGGGTTTCTGCCTCTACCACCCTTTCAGGCAGTGAGTTCCAAGCCCCCACCACCCACTGGATGAAAAAAATCATGTCTCCCCTCAGCCTCCTCTGTTCCAAAGAAAACAACCCCAGCCAATCCAATCTTTCCTCATTGCTAAAAATCTTCCAGTCCTGGCAACATCCTCGTAAATCTCCTCTGTACCCTCTCTAGTGCAATCACATCTTTCCTGTAATGTGGTGACCAGATCTGTATGCAGTACTCTAGCTGTGGCCTGACTAATGTTTTATACAGTTCTAGCTTAACCTCCCTGCTCTTATATTCTATGCCTCAGCTAATAAAGGAAAGTATCCCATATGCCTTCTTAACCACCTTATCTACCTGTCCTGCTAGCTTCAGGGATCTGTGGACATGCACTCCAAGGTCCCTCTGTTCCTCTACACTTCTCAGTATCGTACTATTTATTGTTCCCTTGCCTTGTTAGCCCTCCCCAAATGCATTACCTCACACTTCTCCAGGTTGAATTCCATTTGCCACTTTTCTGCCCACCTGACCAGTTCATTGATATCTTCCTGCAGTCTAGAGCTATCTTCCTCACTATCAACCATACAGCCAATTTTTGTATCATCTGCAAACTTCTTAATCATGCCCCGTACATTGAAGTCTAAATCATTGATATATATCAAAAAAAGCAGGGGACCTAGTACTGAGTCCTGTGGAACCCCACTGGAAACAGCCTTCCAGTCACAAAAACACCCTTTGACCATTACACTTTGCTTCCTGCCACTGAGCCAATTTTGGATCCAACTTGCCACTTTCCCTTGGATCCAATGGGCTTTTATTTTTCTTACCAGTCTGCCATGTAGGACCTTGTCAAAAGCCTTGCTAAAGTCCATATAGACTACATCAAATGTGCTACCCTCACTAACCCTCCTGGTTACCTCCTCAAAAAATTCAGTCAGACCCAACCTTCCCTTAACAAATCCATGCTGACTGTCCTTGATTAATCTGTGCCTTTATAACTGATGATTAATACTGTCCGTCAGATTTTGTTCCAATAATTTGCACAACAATGAGTTTAGGCTGACTGACTCGGTCTATCCCTTTCTCCTTTTTTCAACCACGGTGCAATGTTAGCAGTCCTCCGGCACCACACCTGTAGCCAGAGAGGATTGGAAAATGATGGTCAGAGCATCTGCTATTTCCTCCCTTGCCTCTCTTAACAGCCTGGTATATATTTCATCCAGGCCTGGTGATTTATCTACTTTCAAAGATGCTAAACCCCTTAATACTTCCCCTCTCACTATGTTTATATCATCTATTATTTCACACTCCTCCTCCTTAGCTACAATGTCTTCATCGTCCCTCTCTTTTGTGAAGACAGACACAAAGCATTCATTAAGAACCATACCCATGTCTTCCACCTCTACACGCAAGCTTCCTTTTCGGTTTCGAATAGGCCCTACTCTTTCCTTGATTATCCTCTTGCTCTTTATGTATTTATAAAACATCTTTGGGTTTTCCTTGATTTTACTTGCCAATATTTTTCATGCCCTCTCTTTGCTTTCTTAATTACCTTTTTAATTTCACCCCTACACTTTCTATACTCTGCTAGGCTTTCTGCAGTATTTAGCTCTCGGCACCTGACATAAGCTTCCCTTTTTGGCCTTATCCTACTCTGTATGCACCTTGACATCCAGGAGGCTTTAGATTTGGGAGCCCCACCCTTATTCTTTGTGGGAACCTATTTTCTCTGAACCCTCACTATCTCCTCCTTGAATGCCTCCCTCTACTCTGACACTGATTTAACTTCAAGTAGCTATTTCCAGTCAACTTTTGCTAAATCACATCTCAGCTTAGTAAAATTGGCCTTTCCCCAATCGAGAATTTTTACTCCTGGTCTATCTTTGTCCTTTTCTATAACTATGCTAAATCTAACTGGATTATGATCACTGCCACCAAAATGCTTTCCCACTGATACCCCTTCCACCCCTTCATCGTATTGATAATCGCTATCAAATATCCTCTTAACCTTCTCTGCTCCAGACTCTCCAGTCTTTCCATGTAACTGAAGTCCCTCATCCCTGGTACCATTCTAGTAAACCTCATCTGCATCCTCTCTAAGACCTTGCTATCCTTCTTAAAGTGGTGCCCAGAATTGAATACAATACTCCAGCTGAGGTCTAACCATTGTTTTATAATGATTTAGCATAACGTCCTTGTTTTTGTACGCTATTCCTCTATTAATACAGCCCAGGATCCCATGTGCTTTGTAACAGCCTTCTCAACTTGTCCTGCCACCTTCAAAGATTTGCGTACATACTGTAAGATTCTAAAAATTGAAATAAAACTGCTGCTACCGTGTGGAGATCGAAGTTCAGAACGAATTGTGAAATGGTTATGGAATACCTAAGAAGTCAGCATGGTCCTTTGTTTGTGAACACACAAAATGGCAGAAGTCAGCAGGGGATCCTTTGCCTGGTGGTCAGCATGGTCCTTTGTTAGTGAACACACAAAATGGCAGAAGTCAGCAGGGCATCCTTTGCCTGGTGGTCAGCATGGTCCTTTGTTTGTGAACACACAAAAGGGCAGAAGTCAGCAGGGGATCCTTTGCCTGGTGGTCAGCATGGTCCTTTGTTTGTGAACACACAAAATGGCAGAAGTCAGCAGGGGATCCTTTGCCTGGTGGTCAGCATGGTCCTTTGTTTGTGAGGCCACATGGACAGGAAGGAGAAACACAAGTGACAAGAAAGTCCCGCCCCCACATACCTCACAGGACATGAATGTGTCATGCGGAAGGAACTCCAATCAGGGAAGGTTTGGAGTGAAACTGACCTATCAGAACGAGGCAGACAGTGATATACGAGGGAGGCCGGTGGAAAGGCCCTAAAAAGAGATAACCCAGAGGCGGAAAATTCAGAACAAAGAAAGAAGAATGGAAGAACAGACGAACAAACAAAGCTGGCCAGTCTATGTTTTGACTTACGACTTTTTCTGGACCGATCACTCAGAGATAAAGGAAAATGTATAGAAGTTGGACTTGGAGCTTAAATACTGTTAAAGGGTACTTTTATATACAATTGACTTGGGATTAGTTGCTGGGGAGGTACTTTTATGTACGGTAAATTGGAAGCATGTTGATTGTGAGAGAATGCTTCCAAGTACACTTGAATTTTGAACTATAGTGTGAATAAAGACCAATTTTATTGATCACATACTTATCTGTCATTGTTATGTTTAGTCGTAATTCTCGAAGTCCGAACAATAGTAAGAGAAAGGCTTACAATACACCACCACGTCTCTCTTTTCCTGCTCCCCCTTTAAAATTGTACCATTTAATTCATATTGCCAGTCCTCATTCTTCCTACCAAAATGTATCACTTCATAGTGCTCTGCATTAAATTTCATCCGTCATATGTCTGCCCATTTTACCAGTCTGTCTATATCCTCTTGAAGTCTGTTACTATCCTCCTCACTGTTTACTACATTTCCAAATTGTGTGTCTTCTGCAATCTTTAAAATTATGTCCCGTATACCCAAGTCTAGATCATTAATATATATCAAAAAGAGCAGTGGCCCTAATATCGACCCCTGGAGAAAACCACTGTATACTTCGCTCCAGTCTGAAAAACAACCGTTCAACACTACTCTCTGCTTTTTGTCCCTTAGCCAATTTTGTATCCATGCTGCCACTGTCCCTTTAATCCCATGGGCTTTAATTTTACCAACAAGCCTATTATGTGGTAGTTTAACAAATGCTTTTTGAAAGTCTATATAGACAACATCTACCGCACTACCCTCATCAGCCCTCTCTGTTACTTCATCAAAGAACTCGATCATGTTAGTCAAGCACAATTTGCTTTTAAAAAATCTGTGCTGACTTTCATTTATTAGCCCATACTTTTCCAAATGCCAATTAATTTTGTCCTGGATTATTGTCTCTAAGAGTCTCCCCACCACCAATGTTAGGCTGACTGGCCTATAGTTATCAGAGTTAGCCTTCTCCCCTTTTTTAAACAAGGTTGTAACATTTATAATCCTCCAGTCCTCTGGCACCACCCCCATATGCAAGGAGGATAGGAAGATTGTGGTCAGAGCCTCCGCAATTTCCACCCTTACTTCCCTCAGTAACCTAGGATGCATCCCATTCAGACCTGGTGACTTTTATACTTTGAGAACTGCCAACCTTTTAAGTACCTCCTCTTTATCTATTTTTATCCTATCCAATATCACTGCTGCCTCCTGCTTTACTGTTACATTGGCAGCATCCTCTTCTCTAGTGAAGACAAATGCAAAGTACTCATTTAGTACCTCAGCCACGCGCTCTGTCACCACAAGACGATTTCCTTTCTGTCCCTAATTGGCCCAACCTTCCTTTAACTACCCTTTTACTATTTATGTGTTTATAAAAGACTTTTGGGTTCCCTGTTGTGTTAGCCACTAATCTATTCTCCTACTGTCTCTTTGCCTCTCTTATTCCCTTTTCTAGATCTCTGCTGTACCTTCTATATTCATCTTGGTTCTCTACAAAATTATGAACCTTACCATTGTCATAAGCCTCCTTTTTCTGTCTCATTTTAGCCTCTATATCATTTGTCATCCAGGGAGCTCTAGCTTTGGATGCCCCTCCTTTCCCCCTCATGGGAATGTGTCTCCTCTTTGAAGGCCTCCCATCGTTCAATTAATGTTTTGCCTACCAATTTTTGATTCCAATCCACCTGAGGCAGATCCCTTTACAACTCACCGAAATTAGCCCTCCTCACGTTAAGTGTATTATATTTGATTCTACCTTATCCTTTTCAATAACTATTCTGAACCTAATGATATTATGATCACTGTACACCTACTACTGAAACATATCCCACTTGCCCCCACTTCATTCCCCAGAACTAGATCCAGCACTGCATTCTTCCTCATTGGGTTCTCTTATACACATTTCATGAATTCCTCCCCTTTTTGCCCTTCACACTGTTACTATTCCAGTCTATATTAGAATAATTGAAGTCCCCCATTATCACTACTGTAGTTCTTGCATCTTTCTGTAATTTGCTGTCAAATTTGCTCCTCTATCTCCTTCCCACTATTTGGTGGCCAATAGTGTACACCCAGTAGCATAATAGCTCCTCTATTGTTCCTTAATTCTAACCAAATAGATTCTCTTTGGCCCCTCAACTACGTCACCAATCTCCAGTGCTATAATAGTTTCTTTGATCAATATTGTCACCCACTATTTTTTTTCCTTCCCTATCTTTCCTGAATACTTTGTAACCAAGAATATTAAGTTTCTAATCCTCCCCTTCTTTGAGCCAGGTCTCTGTTATTGCCATTATTTCATAGTCCCATGTGGTGACTTGTGCCTGCAGCTCACCAACCTTATCTACCACACTACGTGCATTTATGTGCATGCATTCCAAACCCAACTTAGACTGCTTCACAGTTGTTCCCTGTCTGATCCCTCCTATTTCTGAACTATTCCTAACTCTCATGTTATTTGCCTCTTCCATCCCTCTGTGGACCTTGTTTTTCCTCTCTAATATTTCATCCTGGTGAGCATCCCCCTGCCAAATTAGTTTAAAATCTCCCCCACAGTACTAGTTAACCTTCACACGAGGACACTGTCCAGCTCTGTTGAGGTGCCACCTGTCCACTTTGAACAGGATCCTTCTGCCCCAGAACTGGTCCCAATGCCCCAGGAATCTAAAGTCCTCCATCCTATACCATTTCTCCAGCTACGCGTTAATCTGTTTTATCCTACTATTCCTATACCCAGTGGTACTGGGAGTAATCCAGAGATTACTACCTTTGAGGTCCTGCTTTGTAACTTCCTCCATAGCTCCTGAAACTCTGACTGCAGGACCTCAACCCTTTTCCTAAAATATTCATTGGTTCCCACAAGGACCACAACTTCTGTTTTTTCCCTTTCCCCCTTCAAAATGTTCGGTACCCTCTCAGTGATGTCCTTCGCCCTGGCAACAGGGAGGAAACACACCACGTGGGACTCACGTTGGTGGTTGCAGAAACGCCTGTCTATCCCCCTGACTATGAATCCCCTATGACCACTGCATTTCTACACTTTGCTGTGCCCCCCTGTGCACTCATTTGCCCCATGGTGCCATGGATGTGCTCCAGACTGCACTCACTCAAGGTGTCGTCACCCTCACTAGCATTCAGCACTGAAAACCTGTTTGACCTGTGCCACACTCCCAGAGGATTCCTGAATGTTGGCCTCTTTCTACGCAGCCTGATGGCCACCCACTTACTGTCCTCCTGAACTCTGTAGCTGTGGTGACCACCTCCTGGAATGGGCACGCCAGGAAATTCTAATCCTCCCGTATGCCCTTCAGTGACTCCAGCCACTTCTCAAGCTCAGAAACCCTGAGCTTGGGTTCAAGCAACTGGAGGCACTTCCTGCATACGTGGTTATCCAGGACACATGAAGCTTCCTGGAGTTCCCACAAGGCACAGGAACTATAGGCAATGGGTCTCAGTTGTCCCATCATTTTCCTCAAAAGAAATCCCTTTAGATCTAATCAATTAGTCCGATTATTTATATATTTACAGTTGCCCCTTGGTTTAAAGCACTTAGCACCTCCTTCCCTCTCTGCACTGAATTCCCACTCTCAACAAATTCCCGTTGCCACTCTGTATGACAAGCAGATGCTCCCAGCTCTGTGCACAAAGTCTTGGCACTATTGCTTGTTGTATCGAGATTAATGTTTCACCTAGTCTTTAATATAGAATGCTGTATAAGAGCACACACAAGTAAATATTGTTGCAGGTGCAGCTGAAATTCTTAGCCACTTAGTAATAGAGACAGACAGATGATGGAAATAGGCTGAGTTTGTGAATTTTGACTCAAGGAAGACATGGCTCTTCAGGTGCTTTTGAATTGACAGACAAACCGTCACTTGACACATGTCATCCACTGAAAGGGGATTTAGATACACAACCTAGTTGATACTACTTATAACAATGAAAGAAACCGTCGCAATTGACTTCTGTGTAAACAGCTTCTCACTTCTGTCTAATGATTGTCCTAAAGTCATTCAGTCCATCACATCACAGAAAATAAATAGGCACATTTCATCAGCAGTACAAAACACAATGGGCCCTATTTTGATTTGAGCGGCGAATGAACAGCACCCACCATTTGTTAGACTTGCACTTGCCCATTGACTTTCTATGGGGTTTTGCATGGCAAAAAATCTTTTAAGAATCGCTAACAATAATTGAAGAAAAAAAGAAAGTGTGTCAGGCAGTGGCTCAGTTGATAGCACCCTCACCTCTGAGTCAGAAGGTTGTGGGTTCTCAGTCCCACTCCAGACACTTGAGCATAAAAACTAGGCTGGCACTCCCAGTGCAGTACTGAGGGAATGTTGCACTGTCGAAGGTGCCATCTTTCGGATCAGACATTAAACTGAGGCCCCGTCTGCTCTCTCAGGTGGATGTAAGAGATCTTATGGCACTATTTCAAAGAAGAGCAGGGGAGTTATCCCTGGTGTCCTGGCCAATATTTATCCCTCAAGCAACAGCTCTAAAAAAACAGATTATCTGGTCATTCTCATATTGCTGTTTGTGGGAGCTTGCTGTGCGCAAATTGGCTGCCACATTTCTGAATTACAACAGTGACTGCACTTCAAAAAGTATTTAATTGGCTGTACAGCGCTTTGTGACATCTGGTGGTTGTGAAAGGCGCTATATAAATGCAAGTTTTTCTTTCTTTAAAAAAATCTCCAACAATAATTAAAGGCTGAAGGAATGAGACTCCAAACATGTAAAAGTAAATTTTCAGTGTCAGAGA
The DNA here is from genome assembly GCF_052327205.1 of Somniosus microcephalus. Classification (NCBI taxonomy): domain Eukaryota; kingdom Metazoa; phylum Chordata; class Chondrichthyes; order Squaliformes; family Somniosidae; genus Somniosus; species Somniosus microcephalus. The sequence goes on from NC_140993.1 coordinate 125,028,504, forward strand.
GCTTGTTTGGCAGTAATTAAGACTTATCACGCCATTAAAAGGTAACTTGGACTGAAATGGACAACCCCTACCTTTCTGAGGCGAGTTTAGTCTATATCTACAACATAAGTACAGCAACTTCACGCCGTTCAATACATTTGAATGGGAAGCCAGACAGCGAGATATCACTTTCGTGCAGCTAACGGAGGAGCAGTGCATCTCAGACAGTAACTTCCAGATTGTCACGTTTAACTGTGCTCTCACTGGAAGTTGCTGTCTAATTTGCATATAATTATGATGAGCGCTGTTAAGCCTCACCGGTATTATCACAGCAAAATCTGGCCCATTAATGCCAAAATATTATTGGGTAATTCCCAAGGGCACCAGTGCCATGTTGAGTAATGTGCACCTTCCTTAAAATTAGGATTATTTGCACAATTGAAATGTTATTGTAGACTGCGCACACAGGAATTTTGCAATGTTCGGAATAGTATCATACATGTGTTTACCAACTATCGAAGATCACCTCATTACTCATTTTCCTGTTCCAATTCTCTCTTCACAATGGAATAGGTAGGGAACATACCAATCAGCAAATAGCAAGTGGGAATTAAACCACAAATCATGAATGTTTAAAAACTACAACTCAAAAATGGACAATCAGCAACAGAAGGACAAGGGCAGCAGGCACATGGGAAAACCATCATCTCCAAGTTCCCCTCCAAGTCACACACCATCCTGACTTGGAAGTATATCGCCCTTCCTTCATCGTCGCTGGGCCAAAATCCTGGAACGCCCTCCCTAACCTAACAGCACTATGGGAGTACCTTCACCAGACGGACTGCAGCAGTTCAAGAAAGCTGTTCACCACCACCTTCTCAAGGGCAATTAAGGATGGGCAATAAATGCTGGCCTTGTCAGCGACACCCTCATCCCATGAATGAATTTTAAAAAGTTGTCAATAAAGAAAATTGTGATCCAATGGAATTGCAAAATATCATATCATAGAATCACAGAAATTTACAGCACAGAAGGAGGCCATTCGACATATTGTGTCTGTGCCGGATCAAAAAGAGCTATCCAGCCTAATCCCACTTTCCAGCTCTTGGTCCGTAGCCTTGTAGGTTATGGCATTTCAAGTGCATATCCAAGTACATTTTAAATGTGATGATCATTTCTGCCTCCACCACCCTTTCAGGCAGTGAGTTCCACACCCCCGCCACCCTCTGGGTGAAAAGAGTTCTCCTTAACTCTCCTCTAATCCTCTACTAATTACTTTAAATCTATGTCCCCTGGTTATTGACCCTTCTGCAAAGGGAAATAGGTCCTTCCTATCCACTCTATCAAGGCCCCTCATAATTTTATACACCACAATCAAGTCTCCCCTCAGCCTCCTCTGTTCCAAAGAAAACAACCCCAGCCTATCCAATCTTTCCTCATAGCTAAAATTCGCCAGTCCTGGCAACACCCTTGTAAATCTCCTTTATATCCTCTCTAGTGCAATCACATCCTTCCTGTAATGTAGTGACCAGAACTGTACACAGTACTCTAGCTGTGGCCTAACTAGTGTTTTATACAGTTCAAGCATAACCTCCCTGCTCTTGTATTCTATGCCTCAGCTAATAAAGGACATAAGAACATAAGAAACAGGAGCAGGAGTAGGCCATTCGGCCCTTCGAGCCTGCTCTGCTATTCAGTAAGATCATGGCTAATCTTCTACCTAAACTCCACTTTCCTGCACTATCCCCATATCCCTTGTTACCCTTAATATTCAAAAATCTATCGATCTCTGCCTTGAATATACTCAACGACTGAGCATCCACAGCTCTCTGGGGTACAGAATTCCAAAGATTCACCACCCTCTGAGTGAAGAAATGCTCCTCATCTCAGCCCTAAATGGCTGACCCCTTATTCTGAGACTGTGACACCTGGTTCTAGACTCCCCAGCCAGGGGAAACATCCTCCCTGCATCTACCCTGTCAAGCCCTGTAAGAATTTTGTGTGTTTCAATGAGATCACCTCTCATTTTTCTAAACTTTAGAGAATATAGGCGTAGTCTGCTCAATCTACTCATAGGACAATCCCCCCATCCCAGGAATCAGTCTGGTGAACTTTCATTGCACTCCCTCTATGACAAGCATATCCTTCCTTAGGTAAGGAGACCAAAACTGTACACAATACTCCAGGTGTGGTCTCATCAAGGCCCTATATCATTGCAGTTAAGATGTCTTTACTCGTACACTCAAATCCTTTTGTAATAAAGGCCAACATACCATTTGTTTTCCTAATTGCTTGCTGTACCTGCATATTAACAGATTCGTGTACAAGGACACCCAGTTCCCTCTGAACACCAACATTTCCCTTTCTCTCACCATTTAAAAAATATTCTGCTTTTCTATTTTTCCAAACAAAGTGGATAACTTCACATTTTTCCACATTATATTCCATTTGTCATGTTCTTGCCCACTCGCTTAACCTGTTTATTTCCCCTTGCATCTTCCTCTTTGCATCCTCCTCACAACTTACATTCCCACCTAGCTTTGTATCATCAGCAAACTTGGATATATTACATTTGGTCCCCTCAATCAAATCATTGATGTAGATTGTAAATAGCTGTGGCACAAGCATTGATCCTTGTGGTATCCTACTAGTTACAGCCTGCCAACCCAAAAATGATCCGTTTATTCCTGCTCTCTGTTTTCTGTCTGTTAACCAATCCTTAATCCATGGTAGTATGTAACCCCCAATCGCATGAGCCCTAATTTTGCTTACTAACCTCTTGTGTGGCACCTTATCGATTCCCTTCTGAAAATCCAAATACACTACATCCACTGGTTCCCCCTTATCTATCCTGCCTGTTACAACCTCAAAAAACTCTAACAGATTTGTCAAACATGATTTCCCTTTCATAAATCTGTGTTGACTCTGCTCAATCTTATTATTACTTTCTAAGTGCCCTGTTACCACATCCTGAATAATAGATACTAGCATTTTCCTTACTACTGATGTCAGGCTAAGGAAAGTATCCCATACGCCTTTTAAACCACCTTATCTACCTGTCCTGCTACCTTCAGGGATCTGTGGACATACACTCCAAGGACCCTCTGTTCCTCTACATTTCTCAGTATCCTACCATTTATTGTTTATTTTTTGAAAATCATTTACATGCCACCTTGACTCTTAACTAAACTGAACGTTTCTTACTGAAAATCCCACCCCTCCAATGTAAATTTACTGCGAATGTAAACCAGGAATAACTGGATTTTTTTTGTAAAACTCTTTAGGATAGTGTTTCCATTTCTTTCCATTAGTTTGATGACCAGATTCCAGCGCAGTCGGCCGAACGAGTGCAAAGATCGCAGAATTTTAAACATTAGTTAGTTATGCCCAAAACCACTTGTGTTCCTGCTTTCTGTGATCTTTTACTCTGGTTCAAGATCAAACCCCACACACAAAACTGGCCACATCCCCAGGTCAAAACTGTGTAATATCGGCGATTGAGCCTGGTCCGGGAAGGCTCTTCAAATTGCGCTCATTTACTTAGGTACACAGGCACCAGTCGGCACTTTTTAAAAGGTTTTTCATATCAAAATATATTTTATTTATTTAGAAACTGACTAGTGCACATCAATGAAACTAGTAATCGGTTCAGTATAGCTTTTTTTAAAGTCACCTTTAGTGATTTTAAATCTGGTTAGTCACAGGTAGAGGACTGGAGAACCTTATTAAAATGCTTAACTTTGCTAATAAACCCATTTTCAGCTGTATTAATAAAACTGCACCAGGTTACCACTCTTACTTAAATACATCAAGGAATACATTTTAATGGAAAGAAATAAACAATTACGTTCCATTACGCTACCAGATTGTGCTGGTTCATGGAAGATTTTACATTTGTGATTATGCTAATGAATTTTAGCAGCATCTTGAACTGTAACCTAACCAGTGCCATTTCAAGCCCAAAAGCGCAATTAGGAAGTTGCACATTTTTTCTGAGATTGCATTGAGAGCAAAAATGTGTGTGCTTTATACTAGCTGACCTCTTCAAATGCAGTCGGCAAATACAGTGGCCTATATTTTAATGGGCAGGAGGGCTGGGAGTGGGGAGGCTATGAAGCTGTTGGGAAACCCGGAAGAAGGGGTTTCCCGATGGCCCTGCCGAATTTAATGGCAGGGCATGAATTGCATGAGGAATCTCTGTTTCCCACCCACAGCCAGCTAGATGGAGAGGCCAGCTGACTGCAGGCGGGTAGGCCTGTGGCACGAGGATGTCGAGAGGAGGGAGGGAGGGATTGCATGGTGACCGGGGGTAGCAAGGGGAGCGCAGGAGAGCTGGAGGGGGTGGGGTGGTTGGCAATGATCAGTGGGCTGGAGGAGCAGGAGGGGAGTGTCAGCAACGGTTGGGGGTTGGAGGAGCAGAGGGCAGTGGGGGTGGGGGCAGGGTTGGCAATGATCGGATGGCCGGAGGATCAGGGAGGCGGGGTTGGCAACGATTGGGGGCCAGAGCGGAATGATCGGGTGCTGGCGGAGCGCGGTGGGCGGGGGGGAGCAGTGAGGAGGGTGAGCATCAGAGGGCTTGTGAGCCAGTGAACAACAGAGGGCCTGAGGAGAGGGAGGGGGACCGGGTGAGCTCGGTGGGCCAGGAGTGTTAAGTCTGTGTGTTATAGTGAGAATTAATACACAGGCCACAAGAGTAAATTTTAACAGGACTTTACTATTCGAAGGTCAGGGCGGAACTACCCAATAAATCATTACACAGCACTTATATAACGGTGTGGTCACCACCGGTATTACAGTATACAGCAGCCAAGATAAAGTCGTGCAACCCTTAAAATAGTTCTCTTAAAGGTGGAACGGTTACATACACTAGTGGAACGGTTACATACACTACAATCCTCCCTTTTTAGCTTAACAGTATATATATTCCCCATTAGACATAACATCATAACATATATACACAACTTCATGTAAAAACAGTTCACAGATTCAGTCTCTGCGGAGGCGCCTCCTGCGCTTCCTGACTCGGTCCGGATAATGCCTCGGTGGTGTAGTAGTTCTCGGTGGTGTAGTAGGTTCTCGTTGCTGGGGTGACTCATCTAATAGTCCTTCACTGGACTTAACAGCTTGAACTTTCGTAACTTCAGAACCAGCATTGCCGACTTCTACAGGCTCGAGTACCTTGGGAAGTTTTTCTACTTCCAGACTGATTTGGCTCAGTTCGGAGGGACCACGTGCGTGACCTGGTAGGGGTGATAATGGTTCAGATGAGTCATCATCTTCTGCTTCTTCTCTATTGTCTTCTATTTCCTCCATCACTTCAGCTTTTGCCTCTGCCATCAATCCCCTGAGTGGCTTATTACCGCTGACACTGCTCACAAAAGGGTGCTCTTTCTTCTTAACTTTCAACTGATCGATGAATTTGACATATTCCCTTTCTTGCTCAGCTTTGATTCATTTGGCCTCATCGCGCAGACGGTTTGTGTGTTCCTGATTCATTTTCTCAATCAGCTGCTTCTGCTGTCTTCCCAGATTCTCCAACTCTGTGTCAAAGAACTTTTTCTTTGCATTCATCTCTTGCTCAAAACGGCGAATCATTTGTTCTAATTGCTGTTGCAGTTTGAAATTGAGTTGAGTTCGAGCCTGGTGTTCCTCAGAAATGTGCATGTCTGTAGACTGGACAGACTCAGAATTCTCTGTCAAACTATGTTGTTGTTGTTCAGTGGAATTCTGTTCTGATACTTTGTTCTCTTCTGAAGCATTTATGCACTCCTTCGTTTTTCCATCATTAGTCTGCAAGTCCATTTTAGACTTGTCTTTTGCACATGGGCTGGTCTTACCATCATCAGTTCCAGAGTCTGAGCTGATTGTCTTCACCGAGTTCTCACTCTCTGCTTTGTCACTGTCACTGCTGCATATGCCCTCATCCAATATTCTGGACAATCGTTCAGGTTTGACATCTTTCTTTTTCCCGGAATCTACCGTTATTGCTTTTAGGGAGTGCCAGTCCATATTTATTTTCCTGATCCACTCCCGTCCCAGAAGTGGTGGACCTCCCTCAGGTAGTACATATATGTCCATTCCTTGGTGTGCTTTGCCCTTGTGTACCACCTTGACTTTTATCTTTCCGATGGGGTATACTCTTTGCCCCGTGTATGTCTGCAACACTATCTCCGTATCCCGTAGGGGAATATGTGTGAATAACCTTTTGTAATCTTGCTTATTCATGACCGTCAATGCCGATCCGGTGTCCAATTCCATCTTCACATGGACTCCTGCTATCTGCAGTGTGACCCAGATAGTTTGTCGGTCAGCTTCCTTACTCACATTGTGAATTCTCAGACTACCCAGTTCCTTGCTGTTGGAGTCTGAATCCGAATTCTGTTCATCCGAACTCTTCTCAGCCACCTTATGTACCTTTCTGCACTTTTCCTGCGGTGACTTTTTGTTGCTGGTCTTCTTTCCTGACCGGCATACTTTAGCTATGTGAACAAGCTTGCCACATTTTCTACATTCCTGGTTTTTAAACCAGCATTGGTTCTGATCGTGTGTTGTCTTTCCACAACGATAACATTTCGTTGTACCCAAAGCCATTTGATCTACGCTGAGTACCACTGCCTTCAGCTGCATTTCCGCAGTGCCTCTCGCTGCGGCTTCGTGCGATGCTGCAAGAGAGACAGCCTTATCAAGTGTAAGATCATTCTCTTCAAGCAACCGCTTTTGTGTCCCTTTTTTCGACAATCCACACACGAATTTGTCTCTCAGTGCCTCTGTCAGATTTTCCCCAAACTGACAGTATTTCGCCAGCTTACGCAGTTCAATTAAATACTCCGCGTTGCTTTCCTCTTTCAGTTGCGTTCTCGCATAAAATTTAAATCGTTCCGCTAACATCAGCGGTGTGGGGTTCAAATGATTCTTCAGGACAGCAACAATATTAGCGAAAGTCTAATCCGCCGGTTTAGCTGGTGGTAGAAGATGCTTCAATAGCCCGTATGTCTTCGCACCCATTGAGTTTAGTAAGGTTAGTGCTTTATCTTCATTTGATATTTTATTTGCCTTACAATATGTCTCTATGCGTTCTACATACGTGGCCCAATCTTCAACATCAGGATCGAAATCGTTGATGTTACCACACTTAGGCATCCTCGCAATCTTCTTGAGAGACAAAAATAAATTTTTCTTCTATTTTTTATTTTTATTTTTTCCAAAATGGCGGTTTCCCGCGCTCGGCTTCTTCCCCCGCCTACGAAAATGGCAGCTTCCCGCGTTTGCCTTTCTCCCCCGCTGGCTGTAATGGCGATTGCCGTATTGCTGCGTTCGCCCTCCCCCGGGGTTTTCAAATTGTGCCTCCCAGCCCCTCTTGCAGTCCGGTCCTTTCCCCCCAGCTGCGGCTGAGTTCTCCGCGGTTTTTTAAAAATTTTCTCCTGCTCCTTACGCTGTCCCGGTCGCTGCGCCTCGCGGCCTCGGTAGCTGCCTGGCCTTTTTCACCGGTCGCGGTCGAGCTCTCTCTCGACGCTGTTGCGTCTCCCAACCCGCTATTTTCTCCCGCGCCTTACGCTGTCCCGGTCGCTGCACCTCACGGCCTCGGTAGCTGCCCGGCCTTTTTCACCGGTCGCGGTCGAGCTCTCTCTCGATGCTGTTGCGTCTCCCAGCCCGCTTGTAGCCCGGTCTCTCACCCCGGCTGCGTTTGTATTCACCACGGCTTCCGTGCCTTACGCTGCCCCAGTCTCAGCGCCTCTGGCCCCGACTTCTGTCCGGCTCTTTTCCCCGGCCGTGGTCGAGTTCTCCGCCCTTATATTCTCCATTCTTCCTTCCCCTATTTCACAGCCAACGTGGCCGACTTGCTGCTCGTCGCTGATCGGCTTACCCACCACCGTGATAGAAGGGATGATCACCGCCTGTTGCTGACGGAAGGCTTCGTGTCAGAATTCTTCCTTTGCTCTGCAGACCCAAGTCTTTTCTCAGCAGAATGATGAGGGCGGATGCCTCTTCTCGACGCCCGTTAAACTGCCTTGGATGTATCTCTGCCACAGGGTAAGATCGTACTCGTCGCCACTGTTAAGTCTGTGTGTTATAGTGAGAATTAATACACAGACCACAAGAGTAAATTTTAACAGGACTTTACTATTCGAAGGTCAGGTCGGAACTACCCAATAAATCATTACACAGCACTTATATAACGGTGTGGTCACCACCGGTATTACAGTATACAGCAGCCAAGATAAAGTAGTGCAACCCTTAAATTAGTTCTCTTAAAGGTGGAACGGTTACATACACTAGTGGAACGGTTACATACACTACAAGGAGCAGCACCACGGAGGGCCAGAGCAGCAGATCAGGGGCCCAGGAGCAGCAGATCGGGGGGCCGGAGCAGCAGATCGGGGGGGCCGGAGCAGCAGATCGGGGGGCCGGAGCAGCAGATCGGGGGGCCAGAGCAGCAGATCGGGGACCAGAGCAGCAGATCGGGGGGGCCGGAGCAGCAGATCGGGGGGCCAGGAGCAGCAGATCGGGGGGCCGGAGCAGCAGATCGGGGGGCCAGGAGCAGCAGATCGGGGGGCCGGAGCAGCAGATCGGGGGGGCCAGGAGCAGCAGATCGGGGGGCCGGAGCAGCAGATCGGGGGGCCAGGAGCAGCAGATCGGGGGGCCGGAGCAGCAGATCGGGGGGCCAGGAGCAGCAGATCGGGGGGCCAGGAGCAGCAGATCGGGGGGCCAGAGCAGCAGATCGGGGGGCCGGAGCAGCAGATCGGGGGGCCGGAGCAGCAGATCGGGGGGCCAGAGCAGCAGATCGGGGGGGCCGGAGCAGCAGATCGGGGGACGGAGCAGCAGATCGGGGGGCCAGGAGCAGCAGATCGGGGGGCCGGAGCAGCAGATCGGGGGGGCCGGAGCAGCAGATCGGGGGGCCGGAGCAGCAGATCGGAGGGCCAGGAGCAGCAGATCGGGGGCCCAGGAGCAGCAGATCGGGGGCCGGAGCAGCAGATCGGGGGGCCAGAGCAGCAGATCGGGGACCAGAGCAGCAGATCAGGGGCCAGGAGCAGCAGATCAGGGGCCAGGAGCAGCACCACGGAGGGCCGAAGCAGCAGATTGGAGGCCCAGGAGCAGCAGATCGGGGGGGGCCAGAGCAGCAGATTGGAGGCCCAGGAGCAGCAGATCGGGGAGGGCCGGAGCAGCATATCGGGGGCCCAGGAGCAGCAGATCGGGGGGGCCAGAGCAGCAGATCGGGGGGGGCCAGAGCAGCAGATCGGGGGGGCCGGAGTAGCAGATCGGGGGGCCAGGAGCAGCAGATCGGGGGCCAGAGCAGCAGATCGGGGGCCGGAGCAGCAGATCGGGGGCCGGAGCAGCAGATCGGGGGCTGGAGCAGCAGATCGGGGGGGGGGCCAGAGCAGCAGATTGGGGGGCCGGAGCAGCAGATCGGGGGCCGGAGCAGCAGATCGGGGGCTGGAGCAGCAGATCGGGGGCCAGGAGCAGCAGATCGGGGGGGCCAGAGCAGCAGATTGGGGGGCCGGAGCAGCAGATCGGGGGCTGGAGCAGCAGATCGGGGGGGGGCCAGAGCAGCAGATCGGGGGGCCGGAGCAGCAGATCGGGGGCCCAGGAGCAGCAGATCGGGGGCCCAGGAGCAGCAGATCGGGGGCCGGAGCAGCAGATCGGGGGCCCAGGAGCAGCAGATCGGGGGGGCCGGAGCAGCAGATCGGGGGCCCAGGAGCAGCAGATCGGGGGGGGCCAGAGCAGCAGATCGGGGGCCGGAGCAGCAGATTGGGGGGGCCTGAGCAGCAGATCGGGGGCTGGAGCAGCAGATCGGGGGCTGGAGCAGCAGATCGGGGGGGCCAGAGCAGCAGATCGGGGGCCGGAGCAGCAGATCGGGGGGGCCAGAGCAGCAGGTCGGGGGGGGGGGCCAGAGCAGCAGATCGGGGGGGCCAGAGCAGCAGATCAGGGGGAGGCCTCGTGGAGGAGATCGGAAGCCACATGGAGGGGGGTCTCCGATCGCAGAGGGTGGGTTAGGCAGGGAGGCTGGATCTAGGAGCTAAGTGTTAAGGCACTTACTTTAGTTGGCGGGTTTCATGAGGCTTGCAAAACCCTGTTAAACACTGATAGATTTAAAATAGAGGTAAAAGCAGAAGCTTCCAGCCTCATTATAATTTTTAAATAGGTGACCCCCCTCCTGAGAGCGGGTTGACTGCAAGCCATCTCCATTAAAACTGGAAGTGGATGGGTTGGAGGCGGGTTCAGGTCAGGACTCAGGCCTGAATTTTAATGGGGAAGGTGCGTTGGGAGCGGGGCTGCTCCAAAGCGGTCGGGAAACCCAGGAAAGCGGGTTTCCCAAAGGGGCATAATTTGCATATGAAACCTTTGTTTCCCACTTGCAGCCAGCCAGAGTGAGAGGCTGGCTGGTTCTGGCTGGGTAGGCCTGTGGCACTAGGCCACAGAGAGGAGGACGGGAGGGATCACGTGGGGCTGGGGGGCGGCCGGAGGAACACGGCGGGGGTTGTCAAAGAGACTTGGGGGCTGGGACCAGCACGGGGGAGGGGGAGGGGCAGGGGTCGATGAGGATCAGGGGCTGGGACCAGCACGAGGAGGGAGGGGGTGGCGGGGCGCAGTCGTGTGAGGATCTGGGGCCAGAGGAGCAGATCTGGGGCTTGAGGAGCTAATCGGGGGCCAGAGGAGCATGGCGGGTGGAGGAGTGGGGGCAGGCAGATGACATCAGAGGATTGGAGGAGCATGGGGATCGTGGGGGTGTGGGTTAGGTAGGGACGCTGGATCCTGGAGGTAAGTGTAAAGGCATTTACCTCCTGGATCCAGCAGTCCTCGCCTTCGATTAGCAAATGCTAAATTCAAAATGGCGCTTAGATCAGAGGCTATCAGCCTCATTATAATATTTAAATGGGAGACCTGCCTCCTGGGAGCGGGTTGGCTGCCCGTCCCCATCCCGCCTTCGTTAAAACTGGAAGTGGGCGGGTTGGAGGCAAGTTCTGGTTGGGATTCAGATTTTTAACACTTCAGCTTCCCACACAACGCCAACCCACCTGTTTTTTTTTAGATTAAAATTCCTCCCAGTAAGTCAAATGAATACATACAGCTGAGGAGAAAACCATCAAGTTGGAATGACTCATAGCTGGTCTTTATACTTTGTAATATTTTCTAAATGATCACGGCAGCTGCCTTTTTTTATTTACGTTTAATAGCTCAACCACAGTTGAATTAGTTACCATCCACAGAAGGTAGATTATGTGCAGCTTTAAGAAGATGTGAATAGGTGCAGTAGCGAATCTGAAGAACGCCATGAAATAAACCATGACATTGCTGGGTCAAAGTTCCTTTACTTGATCTAATTATCAAGGAGGTTGCTCTTTTTAAGGAACAAGAACCAACATGGCTGAATGGGCCAAGCATTTAGTGCCCATTTTGTATGAGTGCTAATCTCCAGCACTGCTGTTCAAATACCACATTATGGGGCAAGGACTTCATTAATATTTTTGAGGCTTTTAAGCCTAGAATATGCCTGGAGTGCAGGCCATCAGTGCCACAGCTGCTTTTCCACGACATTATCCTACACTATGCACAACAGGTGGTCAGCAGGCATCAATGTTCAATGATGCCAGTCCACTGTATCCATGGTGCACCATGGATAACAAGCATTACATTATCAGCCCTGTGCTTTGAAACAAGATGGAGTCTAAGGTCCATCTCAGTTAAGCTGTACTAAATCACTTGCTCAGATCGTGGGGTATATTTTCCAAACAGTGAAGGGCAGGTATGAATGTTTAAGCTGCTTGCATTATATTCCTCCATGGGCTGTTTTTAGTCAGGCATTAACCCATTCAAAACAAAAGGACCAATGCCTGCCTGAGAATAGCACATGGAGGAGTGTGGTACAAGCCCCTTAAATGTTTGTACATGAACTTTGCTGGTCATGAAACATACCGTTACATGAATTGCTCACAGCTATGGCAGACTGGAAATTATTGTTTGTTTAACTATACTGATATTATTAACTGCTAAAAGGTCATTGTAAATTGTGGAGCACAGTGAAGTGTTTAAAATGGTGATCATGCTGGTCAGTAAATATGTACTCCTTATCATGTGAGTTATTTTTTGCTCCAAACTATCCAATCTGGTATCAAATAATTTGTTAGTTTTTCTTCTGATTTTTAGTTTAGCTCAACTTAAAAATGTCCCTCTCTGGCACCGTCTCAGTATTTTAAGGGAATTTCAACAGTCTATAACAAGGATTGTACAACAGAAACTACATTGTGTAAGTGAGCACGATAGTACAGTCCTTGCAAAAGAAAAGCTGGACACCAGCCTATAAACTGAAAATGGGCAAAAGAAAGACAGAGGAGAAAGACAACAGGGAAGTAAGCATGTTAATTATTCCTCCTCTTTATTTAAAAAGCCTTAAAGATGTTTTAAATTACCTTTACCAGAGGACTTGTCTTCCTCCTGTGTGCCCAATGGTTTCTCAGTACTCCTTTGTTTTCTCATGCTGGTCTTGTGATTTTTAACTGCTCTCACCACCACAACGCTCTGTTCCTCGGTCCTCATAGCTGCCTAAAGGGTATCCAAATTGTAATTAATGTTTTTACTTAAACGTTTGCGAAGTTTCTTTATTGTCACAGCTACAATTTGAGATATTTTTTACCCAATGAGATTAAGAATAGCTATGAATCTTAAAACTGAAAATAATGGAAGTTCCTAAAAGTTCAGGAGGGAGAATTTCATGTGAAGAGAAGGGGAAGTAGCTCAATGTTACTCACCACTCTGAACAACCTAAACTGAAGACATGGTAACAGCATTCACTCAGTGGTACTAAAAAGAATGAATATTGTAGTGTATGTAACTGTTCTACCTTTAAGAGAACTATTGTATGTAACCGTTCACCTTTAAGAGAACTATTTTAGGTGTGGCACTACTTTATCTTGGCTGCTGTATACTGTAATACCGACGGTGACCACACCAGTATATAAGTGCTGTGTCAGGATTTATTGGGCAGATTCGCCCTGACCTTCGAATAGTAAAGTCCTGTTTAAGTTACTCTTGTAGTCTGTGTGTTACTTCGCTATACAACCCACAGACTTTACAAATATGTTGTTGAGTTTTACTTTATTGATAGTTTCAAAACTATGATCAGGAGATTTCACACAATCAGACTTTTCAAACTGACAGTGAATTTGGATTCCCATACCTTTTAACGATACATGAAAATTACTGAATACTTTTAAATAGGAAGTGATAATTTCTTTGAAATACTGTATACGCCAACTAAGCAATAATTCACTAATATTAAAAAATTCTAAGAGATCCAATTTGGTAGGTTATTAATCCACAATAGCGACTGAACAGTGACTGTGAGAGAAATAAGCAACATATACCCAGGTATCTCTACACACATGCCCATTTAGTGCCCGCAGCTCGCTGGCGGTATGGTAATGAGGCCTGAACCCAAATTTGAATTGAGCCTCACATCAGCATGAACAGCAGGGCAGAGGGGCTGCACCAGCGACTTGGCCCACTTTAGGTGGAAGTCAAATTTCGGCCCCTTTGTTTCATCATTCCGAATATTAACCGAAAGAATGGCAGCAAAGGGCACGAGATCAACTTCAAATAAAGACATGAAGGGCATAGTGGCTTTGTATGCTGATGTGTAAGCCAGAAAACATTCTTATTGGCTGCTATATCCCGGTGTGCTTTTGACCCTCGGCCTCTCAATCTGCCAATCATTGCTGCACATTCAGCCTGAGCCCACTTTTACATCTGCTTCTTATTGCTTATTAGGCTTGCGCTTATTAAGATATTTTTTTCTCCCTAATCTAATGTACAATGATGTGACAGCGCTACTATTGATTAAAGGAAGCCAAAAGTTGCTTGAGCATGTCACCAGCTAGGGGTGTATGCACAGAAAACAGGTTTTGGAGGTGTCAGCAGTGCCACTCAGGCTGGCTATAGTTTAGAGCTTGGTTGTGCAAACTTTGCTGCTGAAATTGAAATTTCCAAGGCAGAGGGCAACAGATTTTTGTTAGCTAAGGGTGTCAAGGGATATGGATCAAATGCGGGTAAAGGCATTGAGGTACAGATCAGCCATGATCTAATTAAATGGCAGAACAGGCTCTATGAGTAGTTGGATGGACTACTCATGTTTCTATGTTCGCTAATTAGATCCTGTGTTTAGAGCATCATTACATTTGTGATAGGCTATGAGGATCTGTGAGACCATGACAACAAAACCAGGGGCCCTCCACACAAGAAAGGGTGAAATCCAATGCTTTAGTAGATTTTAGATCCTGTCTTGGGAGCGTGGCCTCTGTGTGCGACTCTCTACCTTTTACACTCTGCTTTGGGACTTGGTTGGGATTGCTGGAATCTGCCATGTACAGGAATATTGTAAAAGCACCTAAACCAAATGTTATTTTAAACCACGTTTTGAAGTTTGATTCTCCCAGGCCACATGCCATTCCTGGCAAAGATGGTGGGCAGTCAGTCTCCTCTCAGTGTTTTGTGACCAAATTATGTGAGGGTGGCTTGGGACAGGGCGTAAGTCTGGAGAGAGATATGCAAATCAGGGCTGATTAACACCAATTGCATAAACAGTCTCTGCATATATCAGAAAATGTCGGAAATGCTCAGCAGGTCACACAGCATCTGTGGAGAGAGATACAGAGTTAACGGGGGGAATTTTATCAATGGGGGCACGTTGGGGGTGGGACTGCTGCTTGTCGGGTTTCAGTCCCACCCCCAACGATGTCCGGCCAGCCCATGCTATTTTCCCTTGATTGCCCTTGTTAAGCCCACCTTGCGGGCTCAACAGGCCAATTAAGGGAAAGCCAGTGACAGAGAACGTAAGCGTATGACGTTTCATCTGTCAAAATCTTTTGACAGATGAATTGTCACCATTTGACAGCTTTGAGAAACTGTCAAACACTGACAATCTCTGTTCTTTGGTGAGTCTTTGTACTCAAGACTCACAAAACCTCTTTCCTGAGCAGAAAGCAGATGGCTGTTGCATCGGAGAATGCAGCAGCCATTCTGTCATCTCTGCCGTGGAGATGAGGAGCCTCTGGATCCCCAACGATTGAAGCCTGCAGGAAGAAACAAAGGTAAGGAAACTTTTTCTAACACTTTTCACTCACCTCCCATACTTACCTCTCCACACTTGCACCCATCACTCACCTCCACAGTGCACTTTTCGAACCCGCTGATCCCCGCAGATCAACTGCTCGCCTCGCTGATCCTGGCGGGGTTTCCCGACGTTGGGAAACCCGCACTTGTGTTGGTAAAATGGGGATAAGCCTCTTACCTGCCTATTAACTACTTGTTAACAGGCAGTTAAGTGGCTGTAAGCCCCTTCCCGCCTCGAGGAGATGGGTCCCAGCGCGAGTCGGGGACCCGCCTCCTGGGAAGATGGCACAGAGGCGGGTTGGGAGCTGGTTTGTGAAGAAATAAGCAATATACCTATTCAGAAAAATACACCATTCTATAAAAGAATTCAGACTTTATTAAATGGAAAAGCTGATAACAGCATACAGGCTATTGAGATAAGATAAGTTGTTGACACTGAATCAATAGCCTTATTGAAACAGGGGGTTGGAGGCTCCTGACGTCTGAGTCTTTGGAAAGAACACAATGGGGTCAATTTTCTGGCAGCCGTCGGGCGGCTTTTCATGCAGCCGGGGGCCGAAAATCGCCGAAAAAGTGGGTCACGACCCCCCCCCGTCTGATTCCCCGCCCCGTCCAACTTTCGGATCGTCGTTTCTCTCCGACCCGCTTCAGTCCTGCCCGCCGCTGGCGGGACTGGCCGTCGGAACAGTAATGATCAATTATCACCTTGTTTAAGCCGATTTTAGGCTGTCCTTGCGACTATCAGGGGTTCCCCACGCAAAACACGCCTGCGGGGAACCCCGCTGATGAGACATGGCGTGAAGCTTGCCGGCTTGCTAGCTGTCAGCTGCAGGTCAATCGGAGAAGCTGCGATTTAAAGGGACAGCACTTGTATGTTGAAGGACCTTGTTGTTGCAGGTTTGGGGCTACTTCTTCAAGGCTTAGGCACAGCTGTGGAAGGTTGGAGCCTCACACACTTCTCCAATGTGATCTCCTGGGAAGTCCCTCTCGCCACCCTCACTCAGCGCTTCCTCAGCGGAGGCATCTACGAGAAGCCTTTTTTTCCTTCCCTTCTTGCCATTAGAGGATCTCCAGCAGCAGAGGTGGCAGCAGCAGAACCAGGAACAGCAGGATGAGCACCAGGAGCACCAGGCTGCTGCTCACTCACCTGAAGCTGCACAGGCCAGAAGGGGCCAGCGCTTGGAAGTGGCTTGAGAGCACCTTGCTGCACTTTAGGGGGCCATGGGGACCCATTTCTGCACTGGCAGTCCTACTCAGAAGGACTTCCATGAAGATCTGGTTTCTCTGTTCAACAGATGGCCAACGCTCCTCAAGTGATGTCATTCTCTTATGAGCACGCACCATGTTTTCCGTACCCTGGCGAGTTATCTCCTCCATGGAGGTTGCCAACCTTTCCATGGTGATGTGTTCATGTGCCAATGACTCCACAAAGGCTCTGCTCATGGTCATAAGAACATAAGAAGTAGGAGCAGGAGTAGGCCATACGGCCCCTCGGGCTTGCTCCGCCATTCAATAGGATCATGGCTGATCCGAATCTAGACTCACGTCCACTTCCCTGCCCTCTCCCCGTAACCCCTAATTCCCTTATCTGCTAGGAAACTGTCTATCTCCATTTTACATTTATTTAATGTTGCAGCTTCCGCAGCTCTCTGGGGTAGCAAATTCCATAGATTTACTACCCTCTGAGTGAAGAAGTTTCTCTTATCTCAGTTTTGAAAGGGCAGCCCCTTATTCTTAGATTATGCCCCCTAGTTCTAGTCTCACCCATCAGTGGAAACATCCTCATCACATCCACCCGATCAAGCCCCCTCACAATCTTATATGTTTTGATAAAATCGCCTCTCATTCTTCTGAACTCCAATGAGTAGAGTCCCAACCTACTCAACCTTTCCTCATACGTCAACCCCCTCATCTCCGGAATCAACCGAGTGAACCTTCTCTGAACCGCCTCGAGAGCAAGTATATCTTTTCTTAAATATGGAAACCAAAACTGCACACAGTATTCCAGGTGTGGCCTCACAAATACCCTGTATAACTGCAGCAAGACTTCCCTGTTTTTATACTCCATCCCCCTCGCAATAAAAGCCAAGATTCCATTGGCCTTCCTGATCACCTGCTGCACCTGCATACTAACCTTTTGTGTTTCATGCACCAGGACCCCCAGATCCCTTTGTACTGTAGCACTTTGCAGTTTCTCTCCATTTAGATAATAACTTGCTCTTTGATTTTTTCTGCCAAAGTGCATAACCTCACACTTTCCAACATTATATTGCATCTGCCAAATCTCTGCCCACTCACTTAGCCTGTCTATGTCCTTTTGCAGGTTTTTTATGTCCTCCTCACTCACTGCTTTCCCTCCCATCTTTGTATCGTCGGCAAACTTGGATATGTTGCACTCGGTCCCTTCCTCCAAATCGTTAATATAGATTGTAAAGAGTTGGGGTCCCAGCACTGACCCCTGCGGAACACCACTAGTTACTGATTGCCAGCCCGAGAATGAACCATTTATTCCAACTCTTTGTTTTCTGTTAGATAGGCAATCTTCCACCCATTCCAGTATACTACCCCCAATCCCGTGATTTCTTATCTTGATCAGTAATCTTTTGTGTGGAACCTTGTCAAATGCCTTTTGGAAGTCCAAATACACTACATCCACTGGTTCCCCTTTATCCACCCTGTATGTTACATCCTCAAAGAATTCGAGCAAATTTGTCAAACATGACTTCCCCTTCATAAAACCATGCTGACTCTGTCCTATTAAATTATGTTTATCCAAATGCTCTGTTATTGTTTCCTTAATAATGGACTCCAACATTTTGCCAACCACAGATGTTAGGCTAACTGGTCTATAGTTTCCAGCTTTTTGTCTACTTCCCTCCTTAAATAAGGGTGTTACATTAGCAGTTTTCCAATCTGCCGGGACCTTTCCTGAGTCCAGGGAGTTCTGGAAAATAATCACCAATGCATCCACAATCCCTACCGCCACTTCTCTCAAGACCCTAGGATGTAGGCCATCAGGTCCGGGGGATTTATCTGCCTTAAGTCCCATTATTTTACTGAGTACCATCTCCTTAGTGATTTTAATCATGTTTAGCTCCTCCCCCCCCATTGCCCCCTGTTTGTCCAGTGTTGGGATATTTTTAGTGTCCTCTACTGTAAAGACTGATACAAAATATTTGTTATGGACTCCTCCATTCGCTCCACACTCGCAGCGACCTTGGAGACAACACCTGCCAGAGACTCCTGCATCTGTGCATGGAGATCTATCACCTCTTCTCTTGCGGATGGACCCAGAGGCAGAGGGTCGACATGCAGCGCAGCTGAGCTGAGCTGGCAGAGTCCTGCGCCCTCCGACGAGGACTCTCCACTGCTGTCCCTGTCTCCAGAATCTGCTGAGGCTCACTTGTGAGCTGTGAAACACCAGGTGACAACACTACTCTATGTCCCAAAGGTCCCCCCGAGGTGTGAGTGTCTGCGCTGGTGCTGGGTGCACTTACTTCTGCTGACACTGCGCCCTCAGAGGTTGGAGCTTCCTCTGAGGAGTCTGGCTGCACAGCCTCTTCCTCCTCCACAGTGAGGACGGGGGCTCTGGATGGTACTGTGGGGGAGTTAAGGAAGGAGTTAGAGATATAATGCCAAGGTTCTTCTGGTGACTCCCAGCGAGTTGGCATCTGCTGACACCTGCATCCATGCAGCATTGGTCTCAGTGGGAGGCCTCTTCCTCCCTGACATAGGGAAGAGGACCTCCCTGTGGGCCCTAACCCCATCCAGTAATGCCTGCAGTGAAGCCTCGTCGAATTTGAAGGCAGCTCGGCCTCTGCTGCTGGCAGCAGCTGGTGCAGGCTCCTCTGCCATTGTGCAAGAGTGGTTGAGAAGCCTGCAGAGGTGGAGAAGCTTGCTGGACACTTTGAAAGCACCACGAATGATGACATCATACTGTGGGGATTTCTGACTCGAATTGGACATATAGCAAGGCTTCCCACATGCTGGGAATTAATTGGCCACTTGAGGGAAAATTGCGTGGAGCTGGCTGACACTTTTTTACGTGTGTCAGAAACCCACCTTCGGGGAAACCCGACCATTTCCCACACAAGCTGAAAATCAGGGCCAATGTATACACTGTTAAGGTGTTATAAGTACACTTTGTAAACAAACACAGAAAATTAAGAAACATATGCCTTCATGGGAATGGCATCAATTGGGGGAGGCACCAGCCATCACATTGTTTTTGTGTTGAACTTGGAACACCTAGGAGACACGAGTCTGTTGCAACCAGCTGAGGTGACATAAGAATTGCAGGGAAGACCTTGGTAAGAATGACATCAAATAAATGCACCTGCTGTTACATTCAAACACCTAAAGGAGAGACACGAGTCTGCAATGCTACAAGCTGATCTAACTATAAAAATAGCAGGGGTCAGCAGAAAAATGACTAGAGATAATTAGCTTACATCAGCAGAAAACTTCAAAGGAAATACCACTGAGAAAGGGTATAAAAATTGTACTTTCAAATGGGAAGATAGATTCGCTTGAAGGGGCAAAGCGATTCTCAGCTTCAGAGGCAAGCTCTGTAAGTATACTACTCTGAGTCTCGGGGATCAACGGTATTGTATTTGATTTTGGTGGATATCCTGGAATAAACCTTTAAAAACTGTAAAAATGTAGCAAAGCTAAGATTTGAGAATAAGGATCTCTGATAATAAGAATTGTAAGCTTTTTTACATGTTGCGATTGAAACACCAACTTTAAATTACATGTCGGTTCCTTAATAAATCTATATATTTTTAGAATTGTCTCACATAATACTTCTGTATCAAACTCGCAAACTCAATCTCTGTACACTCTTTGGTGAGGAGTTGCAGAATTCTGGGTGAGTTTCCAGACCCTCATAATATCCAGAACGTTATTATGGGAACTGAGTAGGTCTGATTGGACAACGTTCCTGGGAGGACTGGAGGTAGATAAACAATGGCAAACATTTAAAGATAGAATGACAAAATTGCAAAAATTGTTTATACCAATCTGGCATAAAAGGAAATCTAAAAAGGTGACTCAACCGTGGATAACAGGGGAAATTAGAGACAGCATAAAATCCAAAGATAGGGCGTATAAAATAGCCAAAAAAAGCGCCAGAGCGGAAGATTGGGAACAGTTTAAGATAGAGCAAAGGAGGGCAAAGGGCATGATCAAGAGGGGCAAAATAGCTTACGAAAACAAGCTGGCGGAAAATATAAAAACTAACTCCAAAAGCTTTTATAAATATATCAAAAGGAAAAGACTGGTGAAAACCAAAGTTGGTCCATTGCAGTCAGATACGGGGGAATATATAATGGGAAATAAGGAAATGGCAGATCAACTAAATGCATACTTTGGGTCAGTCTTTACGAAGGAAGACACAAAAAACCTCCCTGGGATATCGGGAAAAATAGGGACATTGGCAAAGGAGGAACTGACGCAAATCAATATCTCTAAGGATATGGTGTTAAGGAAGCTAAAGGGATTGAAGGTGGACAAATCCCCAGGGCCTGATAACATGCATCCTAGGGTACTGAAGGAGGTGGCCCTAGAGATAGCGGATGCACTAAGGATGATTTTTCAGAATTCATTAGACTCGGGAACAGTGCCGATGGATTGGAGGGTAGCTAACGTTACCCCACTATTCAAAAAGGGGGGTAGGGAAAAAGCAGGTAATTACAGACCTGTAAGCCTTACATCAGTTGTGGGCAAAATGCTGGAGTCCATCATTAAGGATGAAATAGCGGAGCACTTAGCAAATGGGGACAGGATAGGACAGAGTCAACATGGATTTACAAAGGGTAAATCGTGCTTGACTAATCTATTGGAATTTTTTGAGGGAGTAACTGGTAGAATAGATGGGGGAGAGCCAGTAGATGTGGTGTACCTGGACTTCCAAAAGGCCTTCGATAAGGTCCCACATAAAAGATTAGCATGGAAAATTGAGGCTCATGGGATAAAGGGGAAAGTTTTGGCGTGGATAGGGAACTGGCTGTCAGATAGAAAACAGAGAGTTGGAATAAACGGCTCATTTTCTGAATGGCAGGCAGTAACAAGTGGGGTACCACAGGGATCTGTCCTGGGCCCCCAGCTGTTCACAATTTACATTAATGACCTGGATCAGGGAGTCGGATGCAGCATTTCCAAATTTGCAGACGACACTAAACTAGGAGGGGGGGTGGGCTCAGAGGAAGAGACCAGGAAGCTCCAGAGCGATTTGGACAGACTGGGCGATTGGGCGGATAAATGGCAGATGCACTATAATGTGGACAAGTGCGAAGTTATCCACCTTGGGTGCAGGAACGGGAGGGCAAATTATTATTTAAATGGCAATAGATTGGGAGAGGGGGAAGTACAGAGAGACCTGGGTGTTCTTGTACACCAGTCACTGAAGGCGAGCATGCAGGTGCAACAGGCGGTCAAGAAGGCAAACGGTATGCTGGCCTTCATAGCAAAAGGGTTAGAATACAGGAACAGGGATACCTTGCTGCAGCTGTACAGGGCACTGGTGAGACCACACCTCGAGTACTGTGTACAGTTTTGGTCGCCTCATCTGAGGAAGGATGTTCTTGCCATGGAGGGGGTGCAGCGGCGATTCACCAGGCTGATACCAGGAATGGCGGGAATGACCTATGAGGAGAGACTATGTAGTTTAGGGATGTACACACTGGAGTTTAGAAGATTGAGAGGGGACCTCATAGAAGTGTATAAAATTCTGACAGGTCTAGACAGACTGGATGCAGAAGGAATGTTTCCCTTGGCGGGTGAGAACAGAACTAGAGGACATAATTTAAGGATAAGGGCTAAACCATTTAGGACAGAGATGAGGGGGAATTTCTTCACTCAGAGAGTGGTGAACCTGTGGAACTCATTGCCACAGAGGGCAGTGTACGCCAGCTCATTAAATATATTTAAGAGGGAATTAGATATATTTCTACGGGCAAAAGGGGTTAAGGGTTACGGAGAGAAGGCGGGGACGGGATACTGAATTAAAGGATCAGCCATGATCTCATCGAATGGCGGAGCAGGCACGAAGGGCCGAATGGCCTACTCCTGCTCCTATCTTCTATGTATCTATGTATCTATGTTACAGTCTAGCTAAACTTATTAAAAGTGCTACCTGGAGAACGGTAACATCTTCAGGTTGTTCCTTTCCTTTAGGGAGAGATAGTTTGGACCTTTAGACCCAATTAAACATCTTTAGGATTCGGCTACCTCTAACTTTAGTTGAAAGTAAACATCTGGGGAATATGCCTGAACTGGGGTAGCCCTAAAGGGGCTAGGACTAGTAATTATCCCTTCAGGTTCAGTACCCAGTCTCAGTTTCTGCCATTATCCCGGCAGTCCCGCCTCCAAACCCACCTTCCCAGGGCTGGCAAAATCACACCCAACGTTTCAGGTCGATGTCCTTTCATCAGAACTGGAAAATGTTAGAGATATAACAGGTTTTAAGCAAGTGTGGGGACAGAGAAAGGAGGGAGGGGAGGAAAAAACAAAAGGGAAGATCTGTGATAGGGTGGAAGCCAGGAAAGATTAAATGACAAAAGGGATGGTTTAATGATAAAAGGGATGATAGTGCAAGGCAAAAGGGAAATGGAACAAGTAAAGAAATAAAAGATGGGTCTAGATGAGGTGTAAATGGGAATAGCAGAATTATCAACAGCTGCCGTCTGGAAAAATGGAGGCAAAGTTTATGATCTGAAATTGTTGAACTCAATGTTGAGTCCGGAAGGCTATAAAGTGCCTAATCGAAAGATGAGGTGCTGTTCCTCGAGCTTATGTTGAACTTTGTTGGAACAGTGTAAGAGGCCGAGGATAGAGAGATCAGAGTTGGAGTGGAGCGGATAATTAAAGTGACAGGTGACCGGAAGCTCAGGGTCATCTTGTGGACTCAACGTAAGCGTTACACAAAGCGATCAACTAATCTGCATTTGATCTCCCCAAAGTAGAGGAGACCGCATTATGAGCAGCGAATACAGCATAATAAATTGAAAGAAGTGCAAGTACATTGCTGTTTCACCTGGAAGGAATGTTTGGAGCCCGGGGATGATGCAAAGGGAAGAGGTAAAAGGACAGGTGTTGCATCTCCTGCTCTTGCATGGGAAGGTGCCGTGGGAGAAGGCGGGGGTATTGGGGGTAATAGAGTGGACCCGGGTGTTACGGAAGGAGCAGTCCCTTTGAAATGCTGAAAGGGGAATGGAGGGGAAGATGTGTTTGGTGGTAGGATCATGCTGGAGCTAGCGGAAGTGTGGGAAATGGAACAGACATGGTCGAGGGCTCTGTCAATCATGGTGGTGGGGAATCTCAGCATCATCAGAGCAGCTGCAATGGAGACGGAGAAACTGGGAGAATGGAATTGAGTTCTTACATGAAGTTAGGTGGGAGAAACTGTAGTCAAGGTAGCTGTGGGAGTCAGTGGGCTTATAGTGGATATATTGGTCAATAGCCTATCCCCAGAAATGGAGACAGAGAAGTTGAGGAAACATAGAAACATAGAAACATAGAAGATAGGAGCAGGAGTAGGCCATTTGGCCCCTCAAGCCTGCTTTGCCATTTAATGAGATCATGGCTGATCATCCAAATTCAGTACCCTGTCCTTGCTTTCTCCCCATATCCCTTGATCCCTTTAACCTTAAGAAATATATCTAACTCCTTCTTGAATATATTTAATGAATTGGCATCAACTGCCTTCTGTGGTAGAGAATTCCACAGGTTCACCACTCTCTGGGTGAAGAAATTCCTCCTCATCTCAGTCCTAAATGGCTTACCCCTTATCCTTAGACTGTGACCCCTGGTTCTGGACTCCCCCGCCATCGGGAACATCCTTCCTGCATCTAGTCTGTCTAGTCCTGTTAGAATTTTATAAGTTTCAATGAGATCCCCTCTCATTCTTCTAAACTCTAGCAAATATAAGCCTAATCGACCCAATCTCTCCTCATACGTCATTCCTGCCATCCCAGGTATCAGTCTCACCAAGGCCCTGTACAACTGCAGCAAGACATCCTTGCTCCTGTACTTGAATCCTCTCGCTATGAAGGTCAACATACAATTTGTCTTCTTAACCGCCTGCTGCACCTGCATGCTTACCTTCAGCGACTGGTGTACAAGGACAATTCCCCTTTTCCCAATCTATTGCCGTTCAGATAATAATCTGCCTTTTCTTTTTGCCAC
Organism: Somniosus microcephalus; assembly: GCF_052327205.1. Taxonomy (NCBI): domain Eukaryota; kingdom Metazoa; phylum Chordata; class Chondrichthyes; order Squaliformes; family Somniosidae; genus Somniosus; species Somniosus microcephalus. The sequence goes on from NC_140993.1 coordinate 125,052,774, forward strand.
CAAAGTGGATAACCTCGCATTTATCCACATTATACTGCATCTGCCATGCATCTGCCCAATCACCCAACCTGTCCAAATCATACTGGAGTTTCTCTGCATCCTCCTCACAACACACATGCCCACCCAGCTTTGTGTCATCTGCAAACTTGGAGATATTACATCTAGTTCCCTTGTCTAGATCATTAATATATATTGTGAATAGCTGGGGTCGTATCACCGATCCCTGCGGTACCCCGCTAGTCACTGCCTGCCACTCGGAAAAAGACCTGTTTATTCCAACTCTTTGCTTCCTGTCTGCCAACCAGTTCTCTATCCAAGTCAGTACCTTACCCCCAATCCCATGCGCTTTAACTTTGCACGCTAATCTCTTATGTGGGACCTTATCGAAAGTCTTCTGAAAGTCCAAATACACTACATCCACTGGTTCTCCCTTACCTATTCTACCAGTTACATCCTCAAAAAATTCCAGTAGATTAGTCAAGCATGATTTACCTTTTGTAAATCCATGTTGACTTAGTCCGATCCTGTCACTGTTTTCCAAGTGCTCTGCTACTACATCTTTTATAATGGACTCTAGCATTTTCCCCACTACCGATGTCAGGCCTACCGGTCTATAATTCCCCGTTTTCTCTCTACCACCTTTTTTAAATAGTGGGGTTACATTAGCTACCCTCCAATCCATGGGAACTGTTCCAGAGTCTATAGAATTTTGGAAGATGACCAGCAATGCATCTACTATTTCTAGGACCACTTCCTTAAGTACTCTAGGATGTAGATTATCAGGCCCTGGGGATTTATCGGCCTTCAATCCCGTCAATTTCCCTAACACCATTTCCCTGCAAATACTGATTTCATTCAGTTCCTCCCTCTCATTAGACCCTATATTCCCCGACATCTCTGGGAGGTTGTATCCTCCTTTGTGAAGACAGAACCAAAGTATGTATTTAATTGGTCAGTCATTTCTTTGTTCCCCATTATAAATTCCCCTGATTCTGACTGCAAGGGACCTACGCTTGACTTTACCAATCTTTTTCTCTTCACATATCTATAGAAGCTTTTACAGTCAGTTTCTACGTTCCCTGAAAGCTTACTCTCATAATCTATTTTCCCCCTCTTAATTAATCCCTTTGTCCTCCTTTGCTGAATCCTAAACTGCTCCCAATCCTCAGGTTTGCTGCTTTTTCTGGCCAATTTATATGTCCTCTCCTTGGATCTTATGCTATCCCTAATTTCCCTTGTTAACCACGCTTGAGCCACCTTTTTTGTTTTATTTTTATGCCAGACAGAAGAGAAGGGAAGAGTTGTAGATTGACCATGTGAAGGTGAGGGAAGAGTGGAAATTGGAAGCAAAGTTGAGGAAGACATATTGGAAGTACTAGGGTTTCCCTCCACCGTGGTTGACTGGCCCCTCAACCGCTTCCACCTTCAGCAGATCATCCTCCACCATTTCTGCCACCTCCACCGTGATCCCACCTACAGTCCGCAAGTGTAATCCTGTGCTTCCAGCCGCCTGTCACTTTAATTATCCACTCCACTCCCACTCTGACATCTCCATCCTCGCCCTCTTACACTGTTCCAATGAAGCTCAATGGAAGATTGAGGAGCAGCATCTCATCTTTCGATTAGGCACTTTACAGCCTTCCAGACTCAACATTGAGTTCAACAATTTCAGATCATATCCTCTGTCACCATTTTTTCGGACAGCAGATGCTGATTCTGCTATTCCCATTTACTCCTCCTCTAGACCCATCTTTTGTTTCTTTACATGTTCCATTACCATCTCCTTTTGCCTTGCATCGTCATCCCTTTTGTCATTCAAACTCTCCTGCCTTCCACCCTATCACAGACCTTTCCTTTTGTTCTTTCCTCCCATCCCCCCTTTCCCTGCCTCTGTACTTGCTTAAAATCTGTTATATCTGTAACATTTTCCAGTTTTGATGAAAGGTCATCAACCTGAAACATTGGGCTCATTTTTGCCATTGGGGACGGGCTGGGGCGTGTCAAGTGGTTTTCATGTCAGGACCCCGACTCCGATGTGAAGTGGGAAAAAGGTGCGATTTTGCCCTAATTGGGCACTTGATTTCCAGCATCTGGGAAGCTCTGGCCCAATGAGTCTTTTCATACAGAAAGTCACCTCCGATACCTTCATCGATATTGCTGGGTTTAAGGCCTGCAAGCAGCCTTTTCTTCTGGAGACTTTAAACTTTATGCCCATTGTTGTGATCGCTTCATTCAGCAACTATGTCCAGCAGTAGGCCAAATTGTGCTCCAAGGTTCGATGAGGCCTCCCTCCTGTAGTGTATGTACCTTTAAGAGAGAACTACTTTTACAGCTCCTGTATACTGTAGTACCGGCAGTGACCACCCCTGTATATAAGCCTTGAGCTTGCCTCTGTACTGCCAGTCTTGAGACTACCCTACTCCAGTAAACACCTGTTGATTGTTAAGTTACAGCCTCCGTGTAGTTATTGGAAAACATCATACTCTAAGAATCACGGATCCAACACCTCCAAGCTCTGGTGGAGGGAGCAAGATCAAATAAGGAGGTGCTCTTCCCTTCCTCAGGAAGGAAAAAGCCTCCCCGGCAGACTAAAGCTGTGTGGCTGCAAGTGGCCCAGGAGGTCAACCCCATCTCTATGTGCCGCAGAACCTGGCTGCAGTGCAGGAAGAGGTTTCATGACCTTCTCTGCACAGGAAAAGTGAGTATGACTTTCCCATCACCCTCAATCTGATCCTCATCACCTCTCCTCTCCAGCACTCTGCTTTGCCAACCTCTTCCTCCACATCCCACTTGACACTGACATCCCTGCACCCTTACCCATTCCCTCTCTCTCAATGGTCACATTCACTTAACTATTCGACCATACAGCCTTCACACTCCCTAGCACTGTGATGCAATGACAACAACTTATAACACACAGGGAGGGCCCTTTGTCTCCTTCTAAGCATCTATGCTATGGATTCTCTACACTCACACCTTCATTCTCACTCAAACTCCACTTCGGTACCTCATTGCAGGAAAAGAGAGCCCACAATAAGAGGGAACGAGCGAGGACAGGAGGAGGCCCACCCTCGGTAGCCCAGCTCACCACCTCGGAGGAGGCGGCCCTGGAAATCGCTGGTGTCGTGGTAGATTTGCAAGTGGGTGACGGACAGACGGGCGCATCACAGCAAGCTGGTGACAGAATAGTTTGGCATCTCTCTCATTGTCATTGCATTAGTGACTGATAATGATTCTGATGCTCTAACAGATTGACTTATGATCATCTGCACAATTCAATGTGCATGTAATCTTTACCTCACATCTCTAACTTTTTCCTTTACTCCCCCACAGGACCATCGAAAGCCCCCGTCCCCACTGTCCTTCAAGAGCTTGAAGACTCCTCAGAGGAAGCTGCAACCTCTGAGGGCGTAACGTCCGCAGAATTCAGCGCACCCAGCACCAGCGCAGACACTCATACCTCGGTGGTACCTTTGCAAGATATTGCAGTGTTGTCACCTGGTGTATCACAGCTCACAAGTGAGCATCAGCAGGTGGTGGAGACGGGGACAGCAGTGGAGCATCCTCATTGGAGGGCGCAGGACTCTGCCAGCTCAGCTCAGCTGCATGTCGACCCTGTGCCTCCGGGTCCATCCAGGAGTAGAGCGGTGATGGAACTCCAGGAACAGGTGCAGGAGTCTCTAGCAGGTTTTGTTTCCCGGGTCGCTGCGAGTGTGGAGTGAATGGAGGAGTCCATCATGAACCTGAGCAGAGCCTTTGTGGAGGCATTGGCGCATGAATGCATCACCACGGGAATGATGGCAACCTCCATTGAACAGATGGCTATGGTAGAGGAGAGGATGGCTACGGCCATGGAGGAGCTAAGTCGCCAGAGTGTTGAAAACATGGTCATTGTTCAGAATAGACTGACGGAGTGCTTTGTGCATTGAGTGCTGTTGGAGTTTTGCTAAGTGGGAGAAAAATCATTTAAGTGTATTTTGTGAATTTTAGTGCGTTAAGAAGTCAATTATTTGAAGTAAGTTTAATTTTTTAAGGGTTTTTTAAACTCTTGGGCAGTTTAAACAGGAAGTAGAATCCGGGTATAAAAGGGGAGGGGCTAGTGCAGTGCACGGAGTGCTTTGTGCATTGAGTGCTGTTGGAGTTTTGCTAAGTGGGAGAGTTCGGATAAGTGGGAGGTAAGGGTGTGTTTTTTTGTTCTGTTTTGTTCCCCACTCCCAGGCTTAGACAGCACTGCGGAGGCGGAGCAGCGAGACGAGTCAGCCAAACAGGCCCCACAGACAGTATTCAAGGAGGAGGTTGGTGATCAGCTGGTTGGTTGGTTTTCTTCCTTCTCTTCTCTTTTATACCTTTAAGTTGGTAAGTCCTATTGAATAGTGGTGTGATATTATCATATATATCCGGGCAGGGTCTTCATAACTAATAATAAGAAATTAAATTAATTATATAGAATGGAGCAGGTGATGTGTTACTGTTGCGAGATGTGGGAGCCGGTGAATCCCATTGAGGCTCACGGTGATTACATCTGCGACAAGTGTTTGCTGCTACAGGAACTCAAGTTCCATGTTATGGAGCTTGAGACCGAGCTTCAGACACTGCGACACATCAGGGAGGGGGAGAAGTTCCTGGAATCCATGTTTCAGGAGATGGTCACACCTATGAAGTTAATTACTGCAGATGTAGTCTGTGGTCAGGGACAGGACGGTGTGACTACGAGTGAGGAAGGTACAGGGATCCAGGATGTAGTGTTGAAGGAGACGCAGCCCTTGTTCTTGTCCAGCAGGATCGAGGTTCTTACTCCCTGTGAGGGCGGGAGCGGGGACTGCAGGGAGGATGAGCAACCTGGCCACAGCACCGTGGTACAGGGGGCCATTCAAGTGGAGGGAGTAAAAAGAAATGTTGTAGTGGTAGGGGATAGTATCATTAGGGGGATAGATAGGGTTCTCTGCAGTCAAGAGCGGGAGTCCCGAAGGCTGTGTTGCCTGCCTGGTGCCAGGGTTAAGGACATCTCTTCTGGGCTGGAAAGAAACTTGGAGTGGGAGGGGGAGGATCCAGTTGTCATGGTCCACGTTGGTACAAATGACGTAGATAGGACAAGGACAACGGTTCTGTTAAAGGAGTATGAGCAGCTAGGGGTCAAATTAAAAAACAGAACCTCAAGGGTAATAATCTCTGGGTTATTACCTGAGCCACGAGCGAATTTGGCTAGGATAAATAAAATTAAAGAGTTAAATGCGTGGCTCAAAGACTGGTGTGGGAGAAATGGGTTTTGCTTCTTGGGACACTGGCACCAGTACTGGGACAGGAGGGAGCTGTTCTGTTGGGACGGACTCCACTTGGCCAGTGCTGGGACTAGAGTCCTGGCGAATCATATAACTAGGGCTGTAGAGAGGGCTTTAAACTAATTAGTGGGGGGGAGGTTTCTAGAGAGCAAATAATAGAAATGACAACAGAGAAGGTCATAGACTTAGGTAGCAGTGGGGGAATTAAAAAACAGAATGTGTCAGGAAGGGGCAGAAGGTATGGAGTAAAAAGTAAAGTACTAAAAAGGGAAAAAACAGGAACTAAGTGTTACAAAACATATTTGAAAGTTCTTTATCTGAATGCACGTAGCATTCGTAACAAAATGAATGAGTTAACGGCACAAATAATGACATATGGGTATGATCTTGTGGCCATTACAGAAACATGGCTGCAGGGTGACTATGACTGGGAATTAAACATACCAGGTTATTTAACAATCAGGAAGGACAGGCAGGGAGGGAGAGGAGGTGGGGTGGCTATGTTAATAAAGGAAGGAATCACTATAATACAGAGAAATGATATTGGGTCAAAGGAGCAGGATAGTGAAACAGTTTGGGTGGAGATAAGGAATAATAAGGGGAAAAAAAACACGAGTGGGTGTAGTCTATAGGCCTCCGAACAGTTGCAACTCTGTTGGACGGAGTATTAATCAGGAAATAGTTGAGACTTGTAATAAGGGAACAGCTATAATTATGGGGGATTTTAATTATCATATTAACTGGACAAATCAAATTGGGCAGAGCAGCCTTGAGGATGAGTTCATTGAGTGTATTAGGGATGGGTTTCTTGAGCAGTATGTAACTGAACCGACCAGGGGGCAAGCAACCTTAGATTTGGTCCTGTGTAATGAGACAGGATTAATTAAAAATGTCCTAGTAAAGGATCCCCTTGGAATGAGTGACCATAACATGGTTGAGTTCCATATTCAATTAGAGGGTGAGAAGGTTGGATCTCAAACAAGCGTGCTGAGCTTGAATAAAGGAGACTATGAAGGTATGAGAGCGGAATTAATTAGAGTGGACTGGGAAAATAGATTAAAGGGTAAGACGGTACATGACCAGTGGTGCACATTTAAGGAGTTATTTTACAACTTCCAAAAAAAATATATTCCACTGAGGAAAAAAGGGTGTAAAAGAAAAGATAGCCATCCATGGCTAAGTAAAGTAATTAAGGATAGTAGCCGACTAAAAACAAGGGCATATAAGGTAGCCAAATCTAGTGGGAGGATGGAAGATTGGGAAGTCTTTAAAAGACAGCAAAAAATAACTAAAAGATTGATTAAGAAAGGGAAGATAGATTATGAAAGTAAATTAGCAAAAAATATAAAAACAGACAGTAAAAGTTTCTATAGTTATATAAAAAGAAAAAGGGTGGCTAAAGCAAATGTTGGTCCCTTAGAGGATGAGACCGGGAAATTAATGGTGGGAAACATGGAGATGGCAAAAACACTGAACAATTATTTTGTATCAGTCTTTACAGTAGAGGACACTAAGAATATCCCAACACTGGACAAACAGGGGGCTCTAGGGGGGAGGAACTAAATACGATTAAAATCACTAAGGAAGTCGTACTTGGTAAAATAATGGGACTCAAGGCGGATAAATCCCCTGGACCTGATGGCTTGCATCCTATGGTCTTGAGGGAAGTAGCGGTAGGGATTGTGGATGCATTGGTAATAATTTTCCAAAACTCACTGGACTCAGCAAAGGTCCCGGCAGATTGGAAAACTGCTAATGTAACACCCTTATTTAAAAAGGGTAGTAGGCAGAAGGCTGGAAACTATAGACCTGTTAGCCTAACATCTGTGGTTGGTAAAATGTTAGAGTCCATTATTAAGGAGACAGTAACGGGACATTTGGATAAACATAATTTAATAGGACAAACTCAGCATGGTTTCATGAAGGGGAAGTCATGTTTGACAAATTTGCTTGAGTTTTTTGAGGAAGTAACATACAGGGTGGATAAAGGGGAACCAGTGGACGTAGTGTATTTAGACTTCCAAAAGGCATTTGACAAGGTGCCACACAAAAGATTATTGCTCAAGATAAAAAATCATGGGATTGGTGGTAATATTCTGGCGTGGGTGGAGGATTGGCTCTCTAACAGAAAGCAGAGAGTTGGGATAAATGGTTCATTCTCAGATTGGCAACCAGTAACTAGTGGTGTTCCGCAGGGGTCAGTGCTGGGTCCCCAACTCTTTACAATCTATATTAATGATTTGGAGGAGGGGACCGAGTGTAACATATCAAAGTTTGCAGATGATACAAAGATGGGACGGAAAGTAGTGAGTGAGGAGGACATAAAAAACCTGCAAAGGGACATAGACAGGCTAAGTAAGTGGGCAGAGATTTGGCAGATGGAATACAATACTGGAAAGTGTGAGGTTATGCACTTTGGCAGGAAAAATCATAGAGCAAGTTATTATCTTAATGGCAAGAAACTGGAAAGTACTGTAGTACAAAGGGATCTGGGGGTCCTGGTGCACGAAACTCAAAAAGTTAGTATGCAGGTGCAGCAAGTGATTAAGAAGGCCAATGGAATGTTGGCTTTTATTGCTAGGGGGATGGAATATAAAAACAGGGAGGTATTGCTGCAGTTGTACAAGGTATTGGTGAGACTGCACCTGGAGTACTGCATACAGTTTTGGTGTCCATACTTAAGAAAAGACATACTTGCTCTCGAGTCAGTACAAAGAAGGTTCACTCGGTTAATCCCGGGGATGAGGGGGTGGTCATATGAGGAGAGGTTGAGTAGATTGGGACTCTACTCATTGGAGTTCAGAAGAATGAGAGGCGATCTTATTGAAACATATAAGATTGTGAAGGGGCTTGATCGGGTGGATGCGGTGAGGATGTTCCCAATGATGGGTGAAACTAGAACTAGGGGGCATAATCTTAAAATAAGGGGCTGCTCATTCAAAACTGAGATGAGGAGAAACTTCTTCACTCAGAGGGTGGTAGGTTTGTGGAATTTGCTGCCCCAGAAAGCTGTGGAAGCTACATCATTAAATAAATTTAAAACAGAAATAGATAGTTTCCTAGAAGTAAAGGGAATTAAGGGTTATGGGGAGCGGGCAGGAAATTGGACATGAGTCTAGGTTCGGAATGGTCATGGCCCTGTGGGTAGTGGAGTGGGCCCAGGGGCCGTGTAGCCTTGTTCTGCTCCTACTGTGTTCTAATTCTGTGTTAGATTTCAGGAGATGGTTTTATTCTTGTTCCTGGCTGGGTTGGAGATCGCCTTTACAGAAGGTAAGTACTGTAGAAAATATAGGGACAGAGTGATCTCCTGGAAGAATTTCGATCGCCTCGATGGGTCGGAGAGGAATTTCCCAGATTTTTTTCTCCCAAATTGGCCATTGGGTCTTTATCTGGTTTTTCGCCTCTCCCGGGAGATCACATGGGTTCGGGTGGATGCAGAGTGATAGAAGATTTGAGGTTAGGATCAGATCAGCCATGATCTTATTGAATGGTGGAGCAGGCTCGAGGGGCCGATTGGCCTACTCCTGCTCCTATTTCTTATGTTCTTCTTATGTTCTTATCTCTGGAGGAGCGATTGACAGCTATTGAGCATAGAAACCAGACCTTCATGGAAGTCTGCTGGAGTAGGACTTCCAGTGCAGAAGCGGGTCCTCGTAGCCCCCCTGAAGTGCAGCAAGGTGCTGTCAAGCCACTTGCTAGCTCTGAAGTGGGGCTGACCCATGAGAGGGATGTTGTTGGCAGACAACAAGGAAGCGGGGGCTCCTCTCCAAGTGCTCACATGACCATGCCACTGCAAAGCCCTTGGTCAGAGCTCTACCAGAGTCCTCACCCAACTGTGATGGGCGTCTCATCCCCTGCACAGCTGCAGGAGCAGCAGGCTGTTGCCGAGCCCTCACAGGTTCGCAACCGCAGAGGACGGCCGCCAAAGGTGTCGAGACAGGAGCAGCAAGAAAGTGAGCAAGGGGCCTCCACATCTGCTGAAGCCACAGGGGAAGCACCATATAGGAGCACGCGTAAGAGGAAGATAATGCACAAGTAATCACAAGGTAGTCACTTGGGTGTTATGTTGTGTTTATTTTTGAAATTCCATCAGTTGCTTATTGTGATCAAAAATTCTGATGGCAAACTCTGATGAGGATGTCAGGAGGCTACAGTGCGATTTGGACAGGTTGGGGGAATGGGCGGATACGTGGCAGATGCACTATAATGATCATTTGCAGGCAACAATGAGTTGGCAGATGCACTATAATGTGGATAAATGCGAGGTTATCCACTTTGGGGGTAAAAACAGGAGGGTAGATTATTATCTAAATGGCAATAGATTGGGAGATGGGGAAGTGCAGAGGGACCTGGGTGTTCTTGTGCACCAGTCACTGAAGGAGAGCATGCAGGTGCAACAGGCGATTAAGAAGGCAAATGGTATGTTGGCCTTCATATCAAGGGGGTTCGAGTATAGGAATAGGGATACCTTACTACAGCTGTACAAGGTGCTGGTGAGACCGCATCTGGAGTATTGTGTACAGTTTTGGTCGCCCCATCTGCGGAAGGATGTTCTTGCCATGGAAAGAGTGCAACGGCGATTCACCAGGCTGATACCTGGAATGGCGGGAATGACCTACGAAGAGAGATTAAATAGTTTGGGCTTGTACTCACTGGAGTTTAGAAGATTGAGAGGGGATCTCATCGAAACATATAAAATTATGGCAGGCCTGGACAGGCTGAATTCAGAGAGAATGTTTCCAATGGCCGGGGAGCACAGAACCAGGGGCCACAGTCTAAAAATAGCGGGCAAATCATTTAAAACAGAGATGAGGAAGAATTTCTTCACTCAAAGAGTGGTGAGCCTGTGGAATTCCCTGCCACAGAGGGCTGTGAAGGCTAATTCAATAAATATTTTCAAGAGAGAATTGGATATATTTCTGAAGGCTAAGGGGATTAAGGGTTACGGAGAAAAGGCGGGGACGGGGTACTGAACTGGTAAGATCAGCTATGATCTCAGACGAAGATCAGCCATGATCTCATTGAATGGCGGAGCAGGCTCGAAGGGCCGAATGGCCTACTCCTGTTCCTATCTCTATGTTTCTATTGAAGTTGTGGCCTGTGTCATTTCGCAAATGGGACTTCCACATTGAGGGCTTAGAGCGACTTGCAATTGTCAGTATGGTGGTCAGAGTGATAGGAATCTGCAGGTTCTTGTCCATTGTCAATGCTCTGGTAAGAAGGTGCGAGGCAAAAGCGTTTGATTGTGCAGGCTAAGCAAATCTGGCCAACATGAGTGCATCCCTTGCATCCCGGGCAGCAATGTAGTCGCGCGCTGGCGCCTTCTGGCCTGTGCAGCTTCAGGTGGGTGAGCGGCAGCTTGGCGCTCCTGTTGTTGCTGCCACTGTTGGTGTTGCTGTTGTTCATGGTTCTGCTGCTGCCACAGCTGGTCTTCGTCTGAATCTGATGTCCAGGAGGAAAGGAAATAAATGGTTTCCATGCTTCCGGTATATGCCTCAGTTGAGGAAGGGGTTTCCCAGGAGGTCACGCTGGAGATGGGTGTCAGGCTCCAAACTTCCACAACAATGAGTTGGCCTGCTAAAAGTTCCCCCAGACCTGAGACAACAAAGTTCTGCCACCTGCAAATGATCATTGCTAAAAACTCCTTTTTAATGGTGGAGCTGCTGCTGTTAGTAAGCAGTCCACTTGTGAGGCCGCCAGGATTAACTGACGTATTGCAGAGGAGACGTGCAGGATGGGGGGAAAGTGTTAAAATCAGAAAGGCCTCTCAAAATGGGATTATAGAGCTACTTAACTGGTTGGTAAGGGCCTTAAGGGTCTATCCCACCTCTTGGAGGCGGGATGGAAATGGGGTCTGAAACCCCGATTCTGGGAAAATTGCTCGGAGGCGGGCTGGAGGCGGGATCAGAGCCGCTCGCCATTTTTTGTGATTTTAACACCTCACACGTCTCCAATCCCACCTCCTTAGGCCTGGCAAAATCGAGCCCATTAACTCTGTTTCTCTCTCTACAGATGCTGCCTGACCTGCTGAGTATTTCCAGCATTTTCTGTTTTTATTTCAGATATCCAGCCTCCGCTGTATTTTACTTTTGCTCTATATATAGCATGTGTTTGAACCCATTTTTCGCACACAATGTAAATGGAGATTTCACTGATTTCAGTAAAACCATGAAACCCCCTACCCCAGAAGATCTTTTTCATTTGCTTCTATTTTGGGCTGAATTCTGTGTCGTTGCTCCAGCTTCTGTGTTTGCATGCAAGTAATCCTGAGGTCATGACATAGATATCAATATCAGTCAGCCTTAACCCCAACACAAATGCACGTAAAAGATTAGGCCAGGCATTTCCTTGCAGCTGCTCCCACTCCACCACTGGAATTTCACCCGAATCCGCTGCACTTCCAGCAAAGTTATGGCGGCAAAGCGGGAATAGCTCTGAGGAAATAGCTGTCCTATGAAACCTACAATACTGCATCTATAGGTATTGACGTTTAACTAGGTGAATGGAAAATGATGGCCCTGAAAATCTGTGAGGAGGTGGGTGCCGAGATTTGCCCATCCAGTACTTCTGCCATTGACCCAGCCAAAGTTTGTGTGATCTTAGTGGAACCAGAGCTTGTGGAACACCTGCCCGCTAAAGAGTGGCCTGCCTGCACCCACAGTTGGGCTCCACTTCCATTGTTCAGTACACCTTCTCTCACTGAGCATACGTCCATTGATGCAATGCTGAGTTACTGAAAAGTGGGAACTCCCGACTCCCCACCCCCGTCCCCTTTCTGCTGATGGCCTTGTTTGGAGCAGGCGGAGACTTCACTTTCACAAGGCCAGTCAGGAATTTCCACATAGGCTGGGATCTGGTGTATATCGTCCCAGTTTATATTGTGATCTTCCAGCAGAATCCCCCAAAGTTACAGCAGGAGTACGTCGAAAAGCTTGCGTATTTTTGGGGCCAATATTTTTACATAGTTAAAGTGGGTTTTGTAAACTACAATAGAATTAAATTATGAAAATTAATTAAGTTTATATAATTACAAGTCTTGCTGCTATAAGGCGTGGGAGCATTGTCAATCACACTTAAAAAAGGCTTACATTAATTATGATCATATTTGCAAAGTCTTAATAGGCCAAAAATTCTTGAAAGGCTCAAATATATTATTTTCAAATATGCAATAAATTGCAAGGCTGAAAATCCCAGGGGAGTGGGAAGGGGGTGCTTTCTACCATAAGTGCCTGGATACACCCACCCTGGGCCTACAGAGCTGACCTTGCAAAGTTCACGGGATCGGGGGGAGGTCCTTTGATTCACAGTCATCTGCACACCTTGGGGCAGACATAGGCCAGTTTTAACATTCCAGAAAATTATGGTGGAACGCTGGGGCTCCCCAGAAAGGATGCAGTGGTGCCCATTCATCCCCCTTTGGAATGGGGTTGAAGTGTATCCGTTTCCTATTTGGGTGTGCAGACCATGCCCTAGAAATTCAATTGAGCAGCATTTTTTGGGTGATAATGGGCACTGGAGGGCCTAATATTCGGGCACAATGCAATGCCTATGATCCTAACCTGGACCCTCAGGTAGGCCCCACAACTGCCAATAGTTCTGGTATGTCTGGTTTCACCAGGGACTTGAGCACATAAAGCTAGGCTGACACTCCAGTGCTGTGCTGAGGGAGTGCTGCACTGTTGGAGATGCTGTCTTTCGGATGAAACATTAAACTGAGGCCTCATCTGCCCTCTCAGGTGGACGTAAAAGATCCCATGGCACTATTTTGAAGACGAGCAGGGGAGTTACCCCGGTGTCCTGGCCAATATTTATCCCTCAGTCAACATAACAAAAACAGATTTTCTGGTCATTATCACATTGCTGTTCGTGGGAGCTTGCTGTGCACAAATTGGCTGCCGCGTTTCCCACATTACAGCAGTGACTACACTCCAAAAGTACTTCATCGGCTGTAAAGCGCTTTGAGTCTAGTCGTGGTCGTGAAAGGCGCTATATAAATGCAAGTCTTTCTTTTTGTACCAATGCCGCAGAGATCTGCTAATACTACACTGTTCTAGTTTTATTCACTGATTTACCATCTAGTTTTATTCACTGATTTACCATATGGTCAGCTCAACACTTGAAGGCTATGTAGATAATAAGAAATGAGTAATTACTTTCTGGATACGATAAAACTGACAAACTGTGAAATCTACCTTCTTTACCATAAGCTCTTTGAGAAATTTGGCAAATTTATCCATGACATTCACATAAGACAGACTGAAGCAAATGAGCTTAAAGCTTCTTAGGCTTTTTGATGCTGCCTCCATAGTTTTGAATCTGATGACAAAAGACTTACTTAGAATTTTATGATTTCACAGAGGGGTGGATGGGAGAAGGAGAAAGAGGGCAGAGGAGCAGAAAGGATGGGGGAGGACAGGGTAGGGGATGGGGAGAGAGCACGAGGGAGAAAGGATAGAAGGACAGAATTTCAACCTAGCGTGCTTCAACATTGCTGCATTGCAGGAAGACTCATAGAAGGCTCCGCAAATTACATTTTGCAGAATTGAAGAAGTTTCATTTAAAAGAAGTAACAGGAAATGGGCATCAGTGCAGCTGACCAGCAGAGTTGGAGACCAAATACAAAAGCAAAATACTGCGGATGCTGGAAATCTGAAATAAAAAAAGAAAATGCTGGAAATACTCAGCAGGTCAGGCAGCATCTGTGGAGAGAGAAACAGAGTTAACGTTTCAGGTCGATGACCATTCATCTGAACTGGAAAAAGTTAGAGATATAACAGATTTTAAGCAAGTGCAGAGGCAGGGAAAGTGGGGAGAGAAGGAAAGAACAAAAGGGAAGGTCTGTGGTAGGGTGGAAGCCAGGAAAGATTAAATGGCAAAAGGGGTGACTGAATGATAAAAGGGATGATGGTGCAAGGCAAAAGGGGGTGGTAACGGGATAAGTAAAGAAACAAAAAATGGGTTTAGAAGGGGTGTTAATGGGAATAGCAGAATCATCAACACTTGTTGTTCGAAAAAATGGGGGCAGAGGTTATGATCTGAAATTGTTGAACTCAAAGTTGAGTCCAGAAGGCTGTAAAGTGCCTAATTGAAAGATGTGGTGCTGTTCCTTGAGCTTATGTTGAGCTTCATTGGAACAGTGTAGGACCAAGGACCGAGAGGTCAGAGTGGGAGTGGAGCAGAGAATTAAAATGACAGACGACTGGAAGCTCGAGGTCACACTTGCGGACTGAATGGAAGTGTTTCTCAAAGTGGTCACCCAATCTGCATTTGGTCTCCCCAATGTAGAAGAGATCGCATCGTGAGCAGCGAATACAGTCTACAATATTGAAATAAGTACAAGTAAATTACTGTTTCACTTGGAAGAAGTGTTTGGGCCCTGGATGGTAGGAAGGGAGTAGGTAAAAGGGCAGGTGTTGCATCTCCTACGCTTGCACAGGAAGGTGCTGTAGGAAGGGGAGGGGGTGTTGGAGATGATTGAGGAGTGGACCAGTGTGTCGCAGAGGGAACGGTCTCTTCAGAATGCTGAAAGGGAAGGGGAAGATGTGTTTGGTGATGGAATCATGCTGGAGGTGGTGGAAATGGCAGACGATGATCCACTGAATGTGGAGGCTGGTGGGGTGGAAGGTGAGGACAAGGGGAACCTTATCGTAGTTCTGGAAGGGAGGGGATGGAGTGAGAGCAGAAGTGCGGGAGAGTGAATGGACACGGTCGAGGGCCCTGTCAAGAGTTGGAGACCAGTAGTGGTTGAGAACAGGGCGTGAAATTTAAAAATTTTTTTTAATTAAAAACGGGTCATAGAAGGTCTGACCATCAGAGTTAGAGAGCAGCATTGGCTGAGAACAAGTCAGGAAGCCCTGATCCATGGGAAATAGGAGCAGCAGCAGCCAAATGGTGGGGAGCAGGAGCATGCAAGCAGTGGGAGTTGGGGGGCAGGAAGAGTAGGGCAACCAGTGGAAGTTGTGTGAGGAGTTCGGAAGCGGGAGAGGCAGTAAAATCCCAAGCAGAGCTACGTGTCAGGTAAAACAGGAGATGAGAGGCAGAATGGGCCCAAAGTGGAAGACATGACTGAGGTAAAAGAATAGGGGAGAATAAAACCTACAGGGAAGGAATATAATTATTAAAATCTAAAATCAAAAATAGAAATCTTGGGGTAGAATCTCAGTTGGGTTTCCCAATCTTCCGCTGTAACTTTGGCAGAAAATCCATGCCATTTCTCTGGGGTTTCCACCAACCCTCCGCTGAAGTAAGAAAATAACATCACAAAACATAACAATTAGGAACAGGAGTAGGCCATACAGCCCCTTAAGCCTGCTCCGCCTTTCAATAAAATCATGACTGATCTTTGACCTCAACTCCACTTTCCCACCTGATCTCCATATCCCTTGATTCCCCTAGAGTCCAAAAATCTATCGATCTTAGCCCTGAATACACTCAACAATTCAGCATCCAGAGCCCTTTAGGGTAGAGAATTCCAAAGATTCACAACCCTCTGAGTGAAGAATTTCCTCCTCATCTCTGTCTTAAATGGCTGACCCCTTATCCTGAGACTATGCCCCCTAGTTCTAGACTCTCCAGCCAGGGGAAACAACCTCTCGGCATTTACACTATCAATCCCCTTCAGAATCTTATATGTTTCAGATGTTCGAGACAACACTGGGTGAAAGTACTCATGCTTAACTTTAAAAGGTGGATCGTTAAAATAGAACACATATGTTCCACTAATTTAAGTAGCTTTGAACAATTTCAGGTAACTATTGTTATAAAGAAAAAAGAAAAAAATTGCATTTTTATAGCACCTTTCACATCCTCAAGATATCCCAAAGCGCTTCACAGCTGATGAATTATTTTTAAAGTGCAGTCACTGTTGTTATGTAGACAAAAGCGGCAGCCAATTTGCACACAGAAAGATCCAGCCAACAGCAGTGAAGTAAATAACCAGTTTAACCTGTTATTTTGGGGTAGTTCGAAGATAATTGTTGGCCAGGACAATGGGAGAAAGAAGAGCAATCTGCTTTTCTTCGAATAGTGCCATGAGGATTTTTTTTCCAAGTCCACCTGAATATCTCATCTGAAAGACAGCACATCCAAGAATATGGCATTCCCTAAGTACTGCTCTGAAATGTCAGCTTAGATTATGCACTCAAGTCTTAAAGTGGGGCTTGAATCTACAACCTTCTGATTTGGAGGCAAGAGTGTGACCACTGAGCCAGGCTGACATTTATAGATAACATAAGGGCCTTGTACCTTTGGTGGGAGCATGATGGAGGGGGTCAGAATTTAAACTGGGATTTCAATATTATAGGTCCCGGCCTTGCAGTGGAACTCCTGCTTGGCCTTGTAAGGGTCAGAGCCTTTGCCCACCCTTTACAAGGCCAGTGGTAGAAGAGGGGACTAGGCTAGGCTGGTGGACTTTGAACGTCAGAGTTCCCTTGTCCCTGGTCTCTCAGTTGGTGGGGGCAGGATGGGCAGCTGGTATGCCTGGTGAGAACATGATGTTAGTGAACCCCATGTGGTGGCCTTCAAATTTCAGTGCGCTCCCTTCCTGCCAATACAAAAGGTCTACAGACACTTGTATCTTCTTTGAGGAGGGACTGGAACCAGCTGCCCTTCAGACCCAGCTACTTGCAATGAACTTTCTGTAACATGACAGGTGCCTGCACCACTAGGAGTGCATCTAGTGGTATGGGTGCTCACTATCGCCATGTTAATTAGTGAACATAAGAACATAAGGACATAAGGACATCCCCCTGAGTTTTGGCACGGACTCAAGCAGGTGCATCTCAGAAATTACCTCCATGGATTTTCAAGGTCAATCTTGGTATCTTCATTACACTAGACCTGAAAACTTTAAAGCAGAGCTTGCACAACCCCTTTTCTTGAGTATTAATATACTTTAAAACATCAAGCACCATACCTGAAAGTTCTTTTATCAGGGGTGAGGCCATGAAGGGAATTAAACACAAGGATGAGAATTTTAAATTGGAAGCGTTGGGGGACCAGGAGCCAATGTATGTCAATGAGGATATGGATGATGGGTGAGCGGAAATTGATGTGGAATAGGATACAAGCAGTAGAGTTTTGGGTGGAGAATGGGAGGTTGGCTAGGAGAGCATTCGAATAGTTGAGTCTGGAGCTCAAAAGATATGGATGGTGGTTTCAGCAGCAGATGGGCTCAGGTAGGGGTGGAGGCAAGCAATGTTACAAAGGTGGACTTAGATGGTCTTTGTGATGGAGAGGACACGGGGTTGGAAGTTTAACTTGGGTTTGAAAAGGACAATGAATAACAGTTCTGAATCCTCTTAATTATGATTCACTGCCCAGTAATTCAGCGTCTGTGCAATTTTGCAAAAAGAGGACAAGAAACACTAGCAGCTCAAAAAATCCTTCTTCTGAAATGGCATCAAAGTAACTAGTGTTCAAAGCAACTCGTTGTGCCTCATCCTGTTGCATTTTCAAACAAAACCATCTAGATAAACAACAAAGTTCAGAAATCCTGTTTGATACTAAACATGATTGTTGAATTCCAGTAAGTCAACTGTTCATTGAGCATTGTGTATTTCAGCAAGAATGTTCCTTTTGATGCAAGGATAGCTGCCAAAACTCAATGATAATTGAGTCCATATATTAGATGTTCATCTTTCCATATGGAATATTTCATTTCTGAATCATGTGTGTACATGGGGTGAGGACAGGACAGGGCTCAGCCTTGATATCTGCTAATTTTGCATAGCCTAACACTGTTAAAAGTTCACTTATGAACAATGACCACTTGGATGAGGTACTGGACGGTGTTCATAGAATGTTCAGCACAGGAGGCCAGGAGAGAAAATTGCTAAGGGAAAATAAATCAATAGGTGTTTACTAATATTAGACTTAAACCCAGTATCATCTATAATAAGCAGTGCAAAACTCATGTTTTCCTCATGATAAGCTTGTGTCATAAGAACATAAGAAATAGGAGCAGGAATAGGCCATTTGGCCCTTCGAGCCTGCTCCGCCATTCAATAAGATCATGGCTGATCTTCTACCACATCTCCACTTTCCTGAACTATCCCCATATCCCTTGATTCCCATAATATTCAAAAATCTATCGATCTCTGTCTTGAATATACTCAACGACTGAGCCTCCACAGCCCTCTGGGGTAGAGAATTCCAAAGATTCACCACGCTCTGAGTGAAGAAATTTCTCCTCATCTCAGTCCTGAATGGCTGATCCCTTATTCTGAGACTGTGACCCCTGGTTCTAGACTCCCCAGCCAGGGGAAACATCCTCCCTGTATCTACCCTGTCAAGCCCTGTAAGAATTTTGTATGTTTCAATGTGATCATCTCTCATTCTTCTAAACTCTAGAGAATATAGGCCTAGTCTACTCAATCTGTCCTCATAGGACAATCCCCCCCCCCATCCCAGGAATCAGTCTGGTGAACTTTCATTGCACTCCCTCTATGGCAAGCATATCCTTCCTTAGGTAAGGAGACCAAAACTGTACACAATACTCCAGGTGTGGTCTCACCAGGGCCCTATATAATTGCAGCAAGATGTCTTTACTCTTATACTCAAATCCTCTTGTAATAAAGGCCAACATACCATTTGCTTTCCTAATTGCTTGTTGTACCTGCATGTTAACTTTCAGTGATTCGTGTACAAAGGCACCCAGGTCCCTCTGAACATCAACATTTCCCAATCTCTCACCATTTAAAAAATACTCTGCTTTACTATTTTTCCTACCAACGTGGATAACTTCACATATCTCCACATTATATTCCATTTGCCATGTTCTTGCCCATTCACTTAGCCTGTCTATATCCCCTTGAAGCTTCTTTGCATCCTCCTCACAACTTACATTCCCACCCAGCTTTGTATCATCAGCAAACTTGGATATATTACATTTGGTCCCCTCATCCAAATCTTTGATGTAGATTGTGAATAGCTGAGGCCCAAGTATTGATCCTTGCATTACCCCACTAGTTACAGCCTGCCAAGCCAAAAATGACCAATTTATCCCTACTCTCTGTTTTCTAACTGTTAACCAATCCTCAATCCATGCTAGTATATTACCCCCAATCCCATGAGCCCTAATTTTGTTTAATAACCTCTTGTGTGGCACCTTATTGAATGCCTTCTGAAAATCCTAATACACCACATCCACTGGTTCCCCCTTAACTATTCTGCTAGTTACAACCTCAAAAACCACTAACAGATTTGTCAAACATGATTTCCCTTTCATAAATCCTTGTTGACTCTGACCAATCCTATTATTATTTTCTAAGTGCCCTGTTACCACGCCCTTAATAATAGATTCTAGCAATTTCCCTACTGCTGATGTCAGGCTAGCTGGTCTGTAGTTCCCCGTTTTCTCTCTCCCTCCTTTCTTAAATAGTGGGGTTACATTTGCTACCTTCCAATCTGCGGGAACCGTTCTAGAATCTATGGAATTTTGAAAAATGACACTCTTGGATATATATTTTAGGTCATTCAGAAAGCACCATATGGCTTGAACCCATGAAGCAATATTGCTAATTTTTGAAAGCTTGTTGAACTAAGACGATACATAGCAGCATTGAAAAGCTCCTCCATACACAATGAGAGCAAGTAAACCTAGAATGTCCTCATGGGGTTCATATTGGTGGCAATCTAGAATTGAGTACCTCCTAGAAACCATTAACTCAGAAAAAATGGCCTAAAATTAGATCGATCCCGGTGCAGGTGCACACTTCTAATGAGGAGGGCAGAAGGACCGCAGCAAATTGGTTCACGAGCCTCATTTGCTTATTGCCAGCAAGCTGTGGGCCCCCAGTTGTATCCCCAGTGGCTGCTCGCCAATCCCGGGGGCAGCGAGATTGGCCAGCTCAGACGCCGGCTGAGGTCATTAGTAGAGGCCTGGGGGAGGGAGGGGTGAGCTGTGGATGGCAGCGGCCCATGGATTTAATGAGGAGCCAGAGGCGCACTTCTGAGTTGCAGTTGTAGGGAGACAATCTAAGATCTTTAAGAGTATTAAGGACATCAATATAATTAAAGACCTTGGGGGAAAAATTGAGTCACACCCCCTTTAGGGTGCTAACTTCGCTGTAGCGCCCTGAAAAAGCTAGCACCCCCGCGGCTGAAATTCATTGGTAGCGCCCTAATGGGGAAGCGGGGAGGCTACTGGAAGTGCCCTGCCTCCCTCTTGGGGCGCTGCGAGGGAATATCGCAGCGCTATGTGCCATAGCGTGTGGCGCCGCAGTACTGCAGGCCTTCCTCCCCCTCTTAAAGGGGAGGGGCCTTGCGCAGCACAACCTGGGGCCCAGCTGGGCCACCAATGATCAGAGTGCCGGCAAAAGAGCCCGGCACTCAAGAGAAGTGCCGGGCTCACGGAGAGCAGCCGGCACTCTGTGGGGGGCTGAAAAGGAGGCTGGGGATGCCAATGGGGGGCAGGTGCTGGCAGGCGGCCAGCAGTAAAAATGGCCGCCTGGCACCTCGCCTTTAATTAGCACCGCCCCAGCCGCAGGTAGACCCCCCTGATCCTGTCGGACATAGTGGTACGTCAGGTGGCACTACCGAAGATTGCGGCCGGGGCGCGAGCGGGGCGCTGCACACGGCGATGACGTCATTGGCGGCGGCACAGCGCCATGGGACGCTAATGGTTACTGCCGCTGCTAACCTCCCGCTGAATTTCGTGGGAGGCATTGACGGCGCCGCGCCCGGGCACTAGTTGCTTTGCGCCCGTTCGCTAACGGGAGGCGCAAAGCAACCAAATTTTTCCCCCCTTACATTTATTGCATATCTGTTGAGTCACACTTCACAAAGATATCACACCTCAAAGTGTCACACCTCAGAAGTATCACACATCAAAAGCATCACACCTCACAAGTGTCACAATCAGAAACCACCTTCTATTAAATTTACTGTGTTGATTAGCTTAAATATTTAATTGACTAAATGTAAAGTAATTACAAATGAGTTCAGTTCACAAGGTCAATAGGAAAGCTTTCAATTAGCAGTGAGAAAGCACCACAAAATCACCCAAACAAATTACTCATTTATAGTCTTTGCTCGAGCTATCACTTGTGTAGCCTTACACTTGGGATTTTCCCACTGTCGAGTCTTCGATGACCAGCACCTTGAGCAGGTGGACCTTTATCATGGTCTGGGCTTGACTGACGGGTCTGTCAGAAGAGGTTCTCCAAGGTAAATGTAAAACTTTCCTTTGTGTGGCCAGCAGGAGCAGGACTGCAATTATTGTATTATGACATGATGCTTTGTTATTCAGGGAGATTGCAGTCATACAGGAACCGATGCACTCATCTGGTGCTGACTTATTCACTCAAGGGATGATTACTGGCAGTCATGTAGAAAGAAAAGAAAGACTTATAAGAACATAAGAAATAGGAGCAGGAGTAGGCCAATCGGCCCCTCGAGCCTGCTCCACCATTCAATAAGATCATGGCTGATCTGATCCTAACCTCAAATCTACTATCACTCTACATCCCTCCTGAACCCATGTGATCTCCTGGGAGAGACGAAAAACCAGATAAAAAACCCAATGGCCAATTGGGGAGAAAAAAATCTGGGAAATTCCTCTCCGACCCATCTAGGTGATCGAAACTCGTCCAGGAGATCACTGTCCCTATATTTTCTACAGTATTTACCTTCTGTAAAAGGTGATCTCCACCCCAGCCAGGAACAGGAATAGAACCATCTCCTGAAATCTAACACATAATTAGAACACAAGAAGTAGGAGCAGAACCAGGCTACACGGCCCCTGGGCCCGCTCCATTACCCACAGGGCCATGACCGTTCCGAACATAGACTCATGTCCAATTTCCTGCCCGCTCCCCGTAACCCCTAATTCCCTTTACTTCCAAGAAACTGTCTATTTCTGTTTTCAATTTATTTAATGATGTAGCTTCCACAGCTTTCTGGGGCAGCAAATTCAACAGACCTACTACCCTCTGAGTGAAGAAGTTTCTCCTCATCTCAGTTTTGAAAGAGCAGCCCCTTATTCTAAGATTATGCCCCCTAGTTCTAGTTTCACCCATCATTGGGAACATCCTCACCACATCCACCCGATCAAGCCCCTTCACAATCTTACATGTTTCAATAAGATCACCTCTCATTCTTCTGAACTCCAATGAGTAGAGTCCCAATCTACTCAACCTCTCCTCATATGTCCACCCCCTCATCCCTGGGATTAACCGAGTGAACCTTCTTTGTAGTGACTCGAGAGCAAGTATGTCTTTTCTTAAGTATGGACACCAAAACTGTATGCAGTATTCCAGGTGCGGTCTCACCAATACCTTGTACAACTGCAACAATACCTCCCTGTTTTTATATTCTACCCCCTAGCAATAAAAGCCAACATTCCACTGGCCTTCTTGATCACCTGCTGCACCTGCATACTAACTTTTTGAGTTTCGTGCACCAGGACCCCCAGATCCCTTTGTACTACAGTACTTTCCAGTTTCTTGCCATTAAGATAATAACTTGCTCTATGATTTTTCCTGCCAAAGTGCATAACCTCACACTTTCCAGTATTGTATTCCATCTGCCAAATCTCTGCCCACTTACTTAGCCTGTCTATGTCCCTTTGCAGGTTTTTTATGTCCTCCTCACTCACTACTTTCCCTCCCATCTTTGTATCATCTGCAAACTTTGATATGTTACACTCGGTCCCCTCCTCCAAATCATTAATATAGATTGTAAAGAGTTGGGGACCCAGCACTGACCCCTGCGGAACACCACTAGTTACTGATTGCCAGTCTGAGAACGAACCATTTATCCCAACTCTCTGCTTTCTGTTAGATAGCCAATCCTCCACCCATGCCAGAATATTACCCCCAATCCCATGATTTTTTATCTTGAGCAATAATCTTTTGTGTGGCACCTTGCCAAATGCCTTTTGGAAGTCTAAATACACTACGTCCACTGGTTTCCCTTTATCCACCCTGTATGTTACTTCCTCAAAGAACTCAAGCAAGTTTGTCAAACATGACTTCCCCTTCATAAAACCATGCTGACTTTGTCCTATTAAATTATGTTTACCCAAATGTCCCGTTACTGTCTCCTTAATAATGGGCTCTAAAATTTTACCAACCACAGATGTTAGGCTAACAGGTCTATAGTTTCCAGCCTTCTGCCTACTACCCTTTTTAAATAAGGGTGTTACATTAGCAGTTTTCCAATCTGCCGGGACCTTTGCTGAGTCCAGGGAGTTTTGGAAAATCATTACCAATGCATCCACAATCCCTACCGCCACTTCCGTCAAGACCCTAAGCTGTAAGCCATCAGGTCCAGGGGATTTATCCACCTTGAGTCCCATTATTTTACCGAGTACCACTTCCTTAGTGATTTTAATCATATTTAGCTCCTCCCCCCTAGAGCCCCCTGTTTGTCCAGTGTTGGGATATTCTTAGTGTCCTCTACCGTAAAGACTGACACAAAATAATTGTTCAGCATTTTTGCCATCTCCATGTTTCCCACCATTAATTTCCCGATCTCATCCTCTAAGGGACCAACATTTACTTTAGCCACCCTTTTTCTTTTTATATAACTACAGAAACTTTTGCTATCTGTTTTTATATTTTTTGCTAATTTACTTTCATAATCTATCTTCCGTTTCTTAATCAATCTTTTAGTTATTTTTTGCTGTCTTTTAAAGACTTCCCAATCTTCTATCCTCCCACTAGATTTGGCTACCTTATATGCCCTTGTTTTTAGTCGGATATTATCCTTAATCACTTTACTTAGCCACGGATGGCTATCTTTTCTTTTACACCCTTTTTTCCTCAGTGGAATATATATTTTTTGGAAGTTGTAAAATAACTCCTTAAATGTACACCACTGATCATGTACCGTCTTACCCTTTAATCTATTTTCCCAGTCCACTCTAATCAATTCCAATTGCATTTATATAGCGCTTTTCATGACCACTGGACATCCCAAAGTGCTTTACAGCCAATGAAGTACTTTATAAGTGTAGTCACTATTGTAATGTAGGAAATGCGGCAGCCAAATTGTGCACAGCAAGGTCCCACTCGCATTTCGCACTCACCCGGCTGGCTCACCTGAAAGACACTCAGGGTTAAAATTCACCAGCAGTATCTGGACACTGAGGATGTTGAATCCATTCCTGTTGATGTTCTGTGGGAAGCCTCAATGCAATATTGGTGCCATCGATTGCACTCTGGACCTAGGGGAAGCCAGCAACCCCATAAAACTGCATGGCCCTTTCTCTCTGCTGCCTTGTTGAGATTTTAAAGGTTATGTATTAGGCTATTTTGCTGAAAAGTGACCGGATGAATACATGCTCATACTGCAGAGATCCCCATGACTACCTGAAATTACCCTGTTCCATAAAAGTTGAGGGTGGCTGTCACCTTCATAGCCACATGGAGAGCAGTGCAGCCAGATGAGTGAGACCTCAGGTCTTCATGCAGCAGTTCACAGAAATGCCTTATTGTATTTCTGGAGAAGTGCTCTCTTCTTATGGAGAGCTCCTCAGAGAGGTCCTCATATGACCTATGCTGTCTGTATATTCTTTGGGGACAGTGAAATAATAGCTGTGCCTGACTCAACCTTTTTCTATCCTGTGCTGCTCTTCCTCCTCTTCCATGTTAATGGAGTACAGTGGTATGCCCATGGGGAAAGCCATAACTACTGCTGAGATGCCTTGACTGCGGGTAGGGGATCTGAAAATCCTCCAGGGTCCCACTCTAGGGACTTGAGCACATAAATCTAGGCTGACACTCCAGTGCAATGCTGCACTGTTGGAGATGCCGTCTTTCAGATGAGGCGCTAAACCGAGGCCCCGTCTGCTCTCTCAGGTGGACGTAAAAGATCCCATGGCACTATTTCGAAGAAGAGCAGGGAAGTTATCGCCAGTGTCCTGACCAATATTTATCCCTCAATCAACATGACAAAAACAGATTATCTGGTCATTATCACATTGCTGCTTGTGGGAGCTTGCTGTGCGCAAATTGGCTGCCGCGTTTCCCACATTACAACAGTGACTACACTCCAAAAGTATTTCATTGACTGTAAAGCGCTTTGAGATGTCCGGTGGTCATGAAAGGCACTATATAAATATAAGTCTTTCTTTTTCTATTTTTTCCGGCGAACAGACCCTGGGGGAGAGAGTCAGAATCAAGTCATGGGGGGGAAAATTCAGTTGATTTGCGCCTCCCATTAGCACCCTAAGAGGGCGCTGATGGGGCGCAAAGTAACTAGCATCCAGGCGCGCGCCGCTGACACCTCCCGTGAAATTCAGTGGGAGGTTAGCGGCGGCGATAACCGTTAGTGCCCCGCGGCGCTACGCCTCCAACGATGATGTCATGACTGTGCGCAGTGCCCCGCTTGCGCCCCGGCTGTGATCTTCAGTAGTGTCCTCTGACTTACCGCTGGACGCTATGTCCGACAGGGTCAAGGTGACCTACCTGTGGCCAGTGTGGCGCAAATTAAAGGGGAGGTGCCGGGAGGCCATTTTTGTTGTTGGTCGTCTGCCAGCACCTGCCCCCATTGCTGTCCCCGGCCTTCTCTGAAGCCCCCCTGCGGGGTGCCGGCTGCGCTCCGTGAGCCCGGCACTCCTCTTGAAGGCCGGGCTCTTTTGTCGGCACTCCGATTCCTGGTGGCTCAACTGGGCCCCGGGTCGCGCTGCGCTATGCCCCTCCCCTTTAAGAAGGGGAGGAAGGCCTGCAGTACCGCAGCACGACATGCCACAGCGCGTGGCGCTGCAGCATGTAGCGTCACGATGTTCACTTGCAGCGCCCCAAGAGGGAGGCAGGGCACTGCCAGTAGTGCCCTGCCTCCCTCTTAGGGCACTATGAGCAAACTTCGGCCCAATTTTGCCCCCCAGGACTTGCCAGAAAAAAAGCTAATAGAAATGGATTCAAAAACTGTTTCCAAGCTGCAGAAATCACTATACAAATTTTCCAGACTCTTCAACCTCACAAATTCCTCACTTCTACTTTGATCAGGTGATTCTGGCAGCTGTTGCACCTCATTTACTTGAGTCTTACTGACCCAGAGTGCATTAGCAGTGCAAACCCAGGGAACTCCCAGCTGCAATACCACTGACTCTCACCTTAACATAGGCAAATGAGGCCAGTGGGGACTCAGTGGGCAGATGGTGGGACCGCTCAAAAAGCACAGCGAAGCATGGGGTAAGGATTTTAAAGATGTGCAAGCAGTGGAAACGGCTTCCACCCAAATTCCATCACTAAAATATTTCCTGCATTTCTGCACAGTAAATTCACCCCCCAGGTGTCTGTTCCATTAGACTCATTGCATAAAACAATAGTGTTCTGTCACCGCATTCATTTTTGGAGAAAAGAATGACTCAAATGTAATCCCAATACCTATGTAATAGCTATGCCGTAACAAGAGAAAATCTTTCAGCTTTCTGGGACTAGAGCAGAGCACATTATCATTTGGCAGAAAATCTATTTCCATTAATAGCCAGTGTGGGTTAACTGACAATGGGAGAATAGGAGTCAGAATTCTGCCTCTTGTTTCATGGAGCTGCTTTGTGGTAAAAGTTTTACAAATCAAATGGCACCGACTTCCATTTTAAAGCTGAGGCTGGATAATGGTTCCAATGCTCAGCTAAAAATGAGGTACTGGTATTAACTAACATTCACACCATTGCTTCTCCTACAGAGCATTTTAACACTCTCAGCTGGTTACTCAGGGGCATGAAAGGAAAGATGACTGCCAGGTTTCCTCCCCACACCGCCCTACCTTGCCTCCTGGTACACTGATCAAGAAACAAGATTAATTGCCTCCTTAAGTTTGATCACATTATCCTTCTGACTGAAGAATATATCATAGGCTGAAGAGCAGCAAACTTGACCAGTGAGCAGTGGGGACATAAATTCCAAGAAAAGGAAAACATTATTTTAAGTTCCATAAAGTTTGATTCATTTCAACTTTTATTTCATTCAGTAAAAATCTCTTGACATCATTCCTCCTCTTTGAACTAAAACATGGGACTATGCAAGTGGTGGACTGTCCACGATTGCCATCAATTCAGCTAACTGATCAACCAACATACAGCATAATCCAAGCTGGGCATTGTGAATTCCTCACCAACCTCTGAAATAGAAGACACTTGCTGCTTGCTGAAGTAAGCAGATTTAAGTGACATTGAGCCACATAACTTACACAGGCTATTAGTTGTTAGACTTACCAACTCTCCTGTATGTGTTAAGAATCTCATGCAGGAGATCATAATCTTCTACCTTCCCACCCGGAGACTGCAATCTCCTGCATGTAGGGACTGTTCCCTTGTCATTGCCTAAGTGACGAAAGAAGCTGCAGATGGTATGAAAGGCAGCAGGTGCCGTGTTCCTACTTTCAAACTTCAAAGAAACAACCAGCACAAATGCTGCCTTCAGTCCAATTTCTTTTTACACCTTCATTTATTTTATATTAACTTAAGAAACACGACTCTTACAAGGATTTCTGCCATAATTCCTCTTCACATCCACCCGACTCATGGTGCTCAGAGATGGGGTTTTGTCCAAACTGAACGGGACGCTGGCCAACTCTGAGCTCATCATCAGACAGCAATGCCTCATGATTGATAAAAATTTTAAAGGAGAAGGAAAAGCAAACAAAAATAAAACAGTGATTCCGAAAAATAAAGGCTTTACAAGAACTAAGAACAAAAATTAAAGTTAAATACAGGAAACTCTTTGGTAACCGGCACCGACGGGACTGGGATGGTGCCGGTTGATTAAAAATTCCGGATGACGGAGAGGTTTATCTACCGAGGCTATTTTTAACAAACAAGGAGTCAGACTCCTGTTATTGAGGTGTTCGGACTTCCGACAGCACCAAGAAGCCAAGTAGTGGCAGTTTGGAGAACTACCCACACTGACTAACTCGGCCACCACGGGAGACTCGGACACGGACTCGATAACATTTCCGGTTATTGAGGTGTCTTCGGAGTATGAATTTTGCCGGTTAATAGAGAATTCTGGATATTTAGGTGCCGTTTAAACAAGAGTTTCCTGTATCAGACCGAACTGAATTAAGGAGCCAGCCTTTATAAGTGAGCTTAAATTTATTTTAAACAACTGGTATTGGTGGGCTTTTAGATCAAATATGCCATGAAATTGCCATCATTTTTAACAGTGAAGTCACAAACCCATGGCGAAAATCACACACCAGTAAATATTGGGGGGCATCCGAGTCATCTAAGAATTCCGATTCAGAATAGCCAATAAATCCTGGCAACTTTAGGTATCTGAAATGATACACTGACCTACACCGAACTCCAGTGAGTCCAGCCCATCTTACAGGGTCTGAAACAAAAGTCTACCCTTTGTACTGATAAGAGCTCAAAACTCTAAAAGGAACAAAAGGCTAGTTTATGGGAGAGAAATAAAGATCTCCTGCACTCTTGCTTGAAGCTCAAAATCCCCTTGCAATTCCAGGTAGGTTATGAAGAGAGAAGGTGACATACAGAGAAAGGGAGACAGAGAAGGAGGAAAAATAGACATGGAAAAGAGGATGAGAGAAAGGAAAAGTACATTAATGTCCCCTGCAGCTCATGTAACAGATGCAGATTGTCGTTTTTAACCGTGTTTATGTTTTTGGCGTGAAGCAGCACCTCAAACATATGCCTCGCGACTGAAAATCTCACACCTAAGATCTGCCCAGTGATGACAGCTCTGTTAACTGCTTGTGCCACAATTACAGTTTAATTTCAAGTTCATAATTACGTGTACGAGTTACACAAATATCTGAAATGCATGGTTGCAGTATCAAGAGCAACTGTAGCTGTCAATTGGAGTAAAACTAGGGCCCTGAAATTCTTTGCGACAGGATCCCATTGGTTAGGCCAGGATTGCATCCGCCAGTGCCCTCCAGTTCTGAGCCTCCTGGAATTTACAGGGTCAATGGGAGGGGCAGTTGGGCACAAGCGCCTCCAGAGGTGCATGTTTGCTACTCGCCTGTTCCATGTGGCTGCTCCTGCCCGCCATGAGGATAGGATGGTAGCCTAGTATTTCAAATCAGTCAAAAATCTTATGAATATAAGGGGTTCAAGAGTCTGTGTGATTGTAAAATGCTTTTTATATTAGTCAATGTATAAATATTATGTCATTTTGCAGCTGGTATGACCGAAATACAGGTGTGCATGTTGAAAACTTCAGACACACAGTAGTGGAAGGGTCAACTCCCTTCAAATTTGGTCATCCAATGGGGCAAGCACGTCTATGTATTACACAATATTCCATTCAGGATTGCTCAATCAAGACCCTATGGGTTAGATTTTCTTGCCCTTTACCGCCTGCTTTTGGGCTGTATTGAGGAGGGTGAGTGAGGGAAATCAGGTGGGGAGCTGTTCCACCAGCTCTGTCACTTTCAGAATTGTCTTCAGAAGTGACAGTGGATATTAAGTACAACCACCAATAGTCATATTCAAATGGATGTTAATAAAGGAAATATGTCATTCAGCATGTTTCCTTCATTAGCGCCTTCACGGGTGTTAGGAAAGCCGCTGCATTCCAAGGCCCATCATTGCTAAGGAGGTGGGAATTATATTTGAAATGATCCACAAGCATTCAATCATACAGCAATCAATTATACATGGAGAGTGCGCCAACTTTAAAATTCAAAAAATGGCAGCCGTCTTCAGCTGCCTTGGAGGGAGACAACCACGCTTCGTTACTGCACCAACATTCCTCACCCCAAGAGGTGGGCTCCCAGGCACAGCTAGAAATCCCTTCAGTAGCCTGGCCAACAGTATTTAAATTAGCTGGCCCAAGAATATCTATCTGTGTCAGCGTTGAAGGCCAAAGAGTGGGCACAAAATCTGCGGCAGCGCAGTTCCGGCAGAATGACCTCCAGGGACCATAATCTAGCTGCTTTTTTCTTTACTGATAGTTCTGTTTTATTTCTTTGCATTCATAAATAATTTATTTATTTCCTGCATGCTGGTGAAGGTGTCGAGTGTTAACAGTACTTTTAATCTGCCTACAAGAAAGTTACACAGGAACAGCCTGGAGTGACTGGCACCTTAGTTTTCTCTCCTTAACAGTGAACGGTCGCAACAGTGTGCATTGTCCTCGGCAGTGTTAATGGGCTTGTACATGGTGGCGTCGGTCTAATTTCTAGTAATATTCAGGTGAATGTCTGGCTCATTCTCCTCATGGTACATTATTGAGATGTGTCAGAGTTCCCCAGTGGTTACAAAGACTCATAATAGCAATTAGAATTACAAACAATTTGGGTACACTTATTTATATACATATAACTGTTTTCCCATGTCCTGATTCTTTACATTGCCCTCATGTTTAAGCTAGCACTTGTATGCAAATATCTATTTTGTTCTTAAAGCTGCAATATGGCTGGTATTTGCAGACATCAAAGTTACGTGTGAATAATCTAACACTTGGCCCTTTAAGGAGCTTTTACATTGCACTACTGCTGCCAGGTTCCCCAAGCATAGGTCTCGTGCAACTGGCTACAAGCCAATGCAAAACTGCTGGGAGTCCCTAAGACCAGCAGCCCTGAAGACCTGCTAAAAAATAGCTCTTCCTAGCAGCCAGTGTTAGCTAGTCACAGCAATTTTGCATTAAGCTTGTAACCAACTCCATAGGGACCTCACTTGGGGAACCCACACTGCTATCAAGGATCTGGTGCCATATACGAGCCATGGCTCAGTTGGTAGCACTCTCGCCTTTGAGTCATGATGAAGGTTGTGGGTTCAAGTCCCACTTCAGGGAGACTTGAGCACAATAAATCTAGGTTGAGACTCCAGCACAGTAGTGAGGGAGTACTGCACTGGTGGAGGTGCTGTCTTTCAAATGAGACCTTAAACCAAGGCACCGTCTGCTCTCTCAGATAAATGTAAAAGATCCAATGGCACTATTTCAAAGAAGGACAGTGGAGTTATCCCCAGTGTCCTGGCCAATATTTATTTCTCAATAAACATCACTGAAAAAAAAGATTATCTGGTCAGTATCACATTGCTGTTTATGGGACCTTGCTGTGTGCAATTTGGCTGCTGCTTTTCTTTCTTTACAACAGTGACTACACTTAAAAACTACTTCATTGGCTATACAGCACTTTGGGATGTCCTGAGGTAGTGAAAGGCACTATATAAATACAAGGCTTTCTTTCAATAATATCATGGCTGATCTTCTACCTCAACTCCACTTTCCCACCCAATCCCGATCTCCCTTTGAGTCCAAAAATCTATTGATCTTAGCCTTGAAAATACTCAAGGACTGAGCATTCACAGCCTTCTGGGGTAGAGAATTCCAAAGATTCACAACCCTCTGATTTCCTCTTATCTCATCTTACTTTCCCCCCTCACTGCACCACAACTCTACTCTTGTGCCTTTCTCCTTTCAGATACCCAAGAACTGCAACCTGGCCAGGCAGTGGTGGAACAGCAACAGGTGGAAGAGGAAGAAGGCAGTGATAGTGAAGACACAGCACCATCACTCGATTTCACACTCGCAGCCATCAGCTCAGATACTGACACTCCATGTAATTTAGAGGATAGCTTACACACGGGATCTGCACGTGGTGAGACACAGGGCATGAGTGGCCTGCAGCCAGGGCCGGGGACAAGGGTAGCGCAGTTGCCAGCTCACAGGAGGGCGAGGTCACACACGAATTCTGCTGCAGAGGACTCAGATGAGCACTTCGATGGGGCGGGCTACATTGGCACACCTGCCAGAAAATCTGTGTGCAATGTCCAACGCCAACTTGGCACAGCCTTTGCGCAGAGCTTGGAGTCTATCCTTTCCAGCATGGAAATGGTGGCCAACTCCATTAGCACACTTGCGACCCAACCATGATGCAGCATCTCATGGCCAATGTCTCAGCTTTCATTGCAGCACAAGCAGAAGCCACCAGGTGTGTGGGTGCTGCAGTGGAAGCTCAGACTTCTGTCATACAAGGTCAGCTTGTTGCCATGCAAGCTCAGACTGCTGCCATCGTGGCTGTGGTTACCAGTGTTCAGTGTTACCAGGGTGTCACAGCTGTCCATCAATCTGTTCTCCAACAGATTACTAAGATTGCTGAGGCGCCGCCCCAGGGGAGTAGCAGTAACTCCGTGGAGCACGAACTTGCTGCTCATTCAGGATGACAGAATTCGTCCTCCCACCCCTGCCACTCCACCAGTGCCCTGTCAGCCAGTTAGCCCAGACTGCTGCTGAGATGGTGCAGTTGAATACAGGGCCTTCTAGGCCCAGAGCTGCTCGAGGTTGAGCTGCAAGGCCATCTGCAGTCTCCCCCACTGAATGTCAGCAGCCTTCCACCAGCCATGCTACAGCCACTGTATTATCACTGCATAGGAGCACTAGGACAGGCAAAGGCACACGGAAGACAGGCACTAAAGGTATACACACGGGTGATTAATTTACAATTGTATGCAATATTGCATATTTTAATTTATAAATTTTGTTTGGAATATTTATTTTGTGTTGGCTTCTATTTTTGCATTGTGATGGTCAGTAACAAAAGGAAGGGAAGGTATGGGACTGTTGGTGAATGTGGAATTCGGGTCCTGTTTACTCGTATCGCAGCTGGATGAGTCGGCCATGGATTGCCTGGCCAGAAAGGGGCTGGCTGTCTTGCCTCCAACCCCTCCTCTTGCTCCTCCTCCTCTTCCTCCACCTCTTCTTCCTCCTGCTGCTTCTCCTCCTGAGCTGGTTGCTGTATAGCTGGTGGCAAGGGATGTGCCCACATGATGGTGAGGTTGTGCAGCATGCAGCAGACCACCATGAATCTTGACACCCACTGTGTCGAGTGCTCCTCCAAAGCAGTCCAGGCAGTGGAAGTGTTGCTTCAGCACGTCAATGGTCTGCTCGATTATATTTTGTGTGGCAGCATGTGGCAGCATGGCTTTCATTGTATGAATTCAACCCACGTGTGCATGGGTTATGAGCCATGTTGTTAACGGATAGCCCTTGTCACCCAATAGCTCAAATTCAGATGGCACAGTGAACTACCGCAGAATAAAGATATCATGACTGCTGCCAAGATACTGGGCATTCACCTGCATGATTTGCTAAGTATGGTCACACACCAGCTGAACATTGAGAGAGTGGAATCCCTTTCGGTTGCGGTACATCTCAGAGTTTACATGCGACGCCCAAAGTGATGTGCGTGCAGTCAATGGCACCCTGCACCATGGGGAAGCCTGCAAACTTCGCAAAGCTGCGTGCTCGCTCTGCCTGCTGCTCTCTGGCCAGAGAAAATGAAATGTATTCAACTCTCTTGGCATGCAGGACCTCAGTTACCTCCCTTATTTAACAGTGGATGGCAAACTGGCAGATGTTGCAAATATCTCTTGTTCCAGCCTGGAAGGAGCTCAACGCATAAAAGTTTATGGCCACTGTAACCTTCACAGCTTCTGGCAATGCAGTCCTCGCCCTGCTCTGAGGTTGCAGTTGGGGCTGCAGCAGGTGGCAGATTTCAGTGAGGACGTTGTTGGTGAAGCGCAGATGTCTAACACACTGTTCTTCGCTGAGGTCCAGGTAGGAGTATTGCTCCCTGAACACCCTGGGTAGATATGGCCTCCTGCTGAGAGACTTCTTCCCCTCCTCCTCCACCCTCTTCCAGCAGCTTGTCCTGCTCTGTGTCGCCTCTGCTCATTCTCCAAGTCATGCTGTAGGCCAAGAGGAATGCTTACTACTGCACCCATGTCTGGAAGCAATTGGTCTGTGTGGAATCCTTGAAGTCAGGATAGAGTCCTTCAGCACCTGCCACACCATTCCCTGTAGACTTTAGCAAATATAAATAATTGAGCTCCAAAATGGCAGCGCTGGCGTCAAATCAGTGTCACATGTTGATTGACGTCACAATCTGCCTACTCTGCATAATTCCGGCGCACGCTCCCTGTGCCTGCTCCCTGCACCCACTCCCTGCGCCCGCGCTAATGCCCTACCCAAGTTGGTGTCCAAAGAAGCTCGGACCAGAAATGTGTGTGCATGTCGCGGACACCGTTTTAGAAAAGGGCACTTTTAGCACCCAAACAACGGGCGCTACGGAGCTGAATTTTGCGGCCTCGATCTCTCCTCATAGGAAAACCCTCTCATCTCAGGAATCAATCTAGTGAACCTTCGCTCCACCCGTGCTAAGGCAAGCCATATCCTTCCTTAGGTACGGAGAACAAAACTGTACACAGTACTCTAGGTATGGTCTCACCAAAGGTCTGTACAATTGCAGCAAAACTTCCTTACTCTTGTACTGCAACGCCCTTGCAATAACAGCCAATATACCATTTGCATTCCTAATTGTTTGCTGTACCTGCTTGTTAACTTTTTGTGATTCTTGTACAAGGACACACAAATCCCTCTGAACACGAACATTAATAGTTTCTCACCATTTAAAAAATATTCTATTTTTCTATTCTGCCTACCAAATTGAATAACCTCACAGTTCCCCACATTATACTCCATCTGCCACCTTCTTACCCACTCACTTAACCTGTCTATCCCTTTGCAGACTCTTTGTGTCCTCCTCACAGCTTACTTTCCCACCTAGCTTTGTATCGTCAGCAAACTTGGATATATTACACTTGGTCCCTTTTTCTAAGTAATTAATATAGATTGTAAATAGCTGAGGCCCAAGCACTGATCCTGGCAGCACCCCAATAGTTACAGCCTGCCAACCCGAAAATTAACTGATTATCCCTACTCTCTGTTTTCTGTCCTTTAACCATTCCTCTATCCATGCAAATATATTACCCCCAACCCCATGAGCCCTTATCTTGTGTATCAACATTTCATGTGGCACCTTATCAAATGCCTTTTGCAAATCCAAATCCAAATATACTACATCCACTGGCTCCCCTTTATCTACCCTGCTAGTTACATCGTCAAAAAACTCTAATAAATTTGTCAAACACGATTTCTCTTTCATAAAACCATGTTGACTCTGCCTAATCATATTATGATTTTCTAAGTGCCCTGTTACCACTTCCTTAATAATGGATTCCAGCTTTTTCCTGATGACTGATGTCAGGCTAACTGGCCAGTTTTCTCTCTCCCTACTTTCTTGAATAGCGCTGTTATATTTGCTACCTTCCAATCCACTGGGACCATTCCAGAATCCAGGGAATTTTGGAAGATCACAACCAATGCATCCACTATCTCTGCAGTCACCTCTTTTAGAACCCTAGCATGTAGGCCATCAGGTCCTGGGGATTTGTTGGCTTTTAGTCCCATTAATTTCTCCAGTACTTTTAATTTACTAATATTAATTACTTTAAGTTCGTCACTCTCATTAGCCCCTTGGTTCCCCACTATTTTTGGTATTTTTTTATGCCTTCTACTGTGAAGACAGTACAAAATATTTGTTTAACGTCTCCAGCATTTCCTTATTCTCCATTATACTTTCTCCTGTCTCAGCCTCTAAGGGACCCACATTTACTTTCACTAATCTTTTTACATACCTGTAGAAGTTCTTACTATTTGTTTTTTATTTCTTGCTAGTTTACTCTCATATTATGTAAATCATAATATGTGTGTGCAGCCATGGCTCAGTTGATAGCACCCTCGCCTCTGAGTGAGAAGGTTGTAGGTTTAAGTCCCACTCCAGAGACTTGGGCACAAAAAACTAGGCTGATACTCCAGTGCAGTACTGAGGGAGTGCTGCACTGTTGGAAATGCCATCTTTTGGATGAGATGATAAACCGAGGCCCCATCAGCCCTCTCAGGTGGATGTAAAATATTTTATGGCACTATTTTGAAGAAGAGCAGGTGAGTTATCCATGGTGTCCTATCCAATATTTATCCTTCAATCAACAGCACTAAAACAGATTATCTGGTCATTATCACATTGCTGTTTGCGGAACCTTGCTGTGCGCAAATTGGCTGCCGGATCTCCTATATTCAAACAGTAACTACACTTCAAAAAGTAATTCATTGGCTGTAAAGCGCTTTGGGACGTCCAGTGATCGTGAAAGGTGCTACTTAAATGCAAGTCTTTCTTGTCTTTATTCTATTTTCTCCTTCTTTATCAGTTTTTTGGTTAACCTTTGTTGGTTTCTGAAGCTCTCCTAATCCTCAGGCTTACAACTCTTCTTGGCAACATTATGAGCCTCTTCTTTTAATCTAATATCCTTAACCTCTTTAGTTAGCCATGGATGGATCACTTTTCCTGTGGAGTGTTTATTTCTCAATGGAATGTATATTCGTTGAGAATTATGAAATATTTCTTTATATGTTTGCTAGTGCTTATCTATCGCCATAACTTTTAATCTAATTCCCAATCTACCTTAGACACCTCACCCCTCATACCTATGTAATTGGCTTTATTTAAGTTTAATACACTAGTTTTGGGCTTAAGTACACCACTCTCAAACTCAATGTGAAAGTCTATCATATTATGATCATTCTTCCCCAGCGGATCCCTTACTGTGAGATTACTAATTAACCCTGTCACATTACACAACAGAAGACCATCTACAAGATGCACTGCAGCAACTCACCATGGCTTCTTCGACAGCACCTCCCAAACCCGCAACGTCTACCACCCAGAAGGACAAGGGCAGCAGGTGCATGGGAACACCACCACCTCCAAGTTCCCCTCCAAGTCACACACCATCCTGACTTGGATATATATCGCCATTCCTTCATCGTCACTGGGTCAAAATCCTGGAACTCACTACCTAACAGCAGTGTGGGATGACAGGGACTGCAACAGTTCAAGAAAGTGGCTCACCACCACCTTCTTAAGCGCAATTAGGGATGGGCAATAAATGCTGGCCTTGGCAGCGATACCCACATCCCATGAATGAATAAAAAAAATCTAATATAGTCTCTTCCTTGGTTGGTTCCACAATGTATTGTTTTAGGAAACTGTCTCGAATGCATTCTATGAACTTGTCCTCCAAATTACTTTTGCCAATTTATTTTGTTCAATCTATATGAAGATTAAAGTCCCCATGTTTAATGCATTACCTTCATTACCAGCTCCTCTTATTTCTTGATTAATACTCTGTTCAACAGTATAGCTACTGTTAGAGGGCCTATAAACTACTTGTTCTGTAATTTTGCTTGTACCCGTTCATGGTGAATCACCCTGTTTATTTGTCAGGATAGATGTAGCAACAACTGGACAACTGCATGTGCTTAGTTAATGCAACATTATGTTTGCAATTTTGCTAGTCTGGCCGGAACCATTTCCCGATATTGGGAAGGTTTGTACAGACCAGCAATGTCAACAGTCAATAACTGGCCTATATAGCAGGTTTGACAGAACCTTCTGACTCAGAGGTGACAGTGCTACCAACTGAACCACAACTGACACAGAACGTTTGACAGATCAGCTCTCATCTATAACCACATCTAAGATGATGGACTTTGCAAAGAATACCATGAGCAAGGGCCAATTCATTTTGCTGCTTGGGGTACTTTCTACTGCAAATGCTCAGCAAAACCCACTTGGGGAGGGTGCCTATGCTTTTGCAGCACTAGTGCTAGCTCTGTTATATCACAGGATTGTAACTCTGTAGCATGAAAGGGACAATTAAAGAATCAAATTTGGTCTTGCAACTTCAGCCATACATAGTGATGACAGTAAGGTTTCCCTATTCTAGGGAAGGTTTTATCAAATCTACGTAAGATGAGTAAAAATTCTTACTAAATTGTCTAAAGTAACTCTGTGTAGCCAAATACCCAGGGTTATCAATCAGTATTCCAAAATGATTCCAACATCCATTTTCCTGCTGAGTTACAAAACTGTTTTATATATATTATTACAACAGTTTCAGAAACTGACTGGCAAGAAAAGCAATGTCTTTCACTCCTAAAATTAGGTCACTGCTTCCCAATGGTTAAAGTATAATTTGAAAAAAGGAAGTACTCCGTTTTGAATGGTAGTTCGATGCTAATGTAGGTGGAATTCACCCATACTCTGTAATGACAGTAAGATTGCTCAGTAATCACTTTCACCTAATTATTGTTGCCAATGTTACCAGATGAATGCCTAATGCATTCGCATGTTATTCCTCTGTCTGCTATTTTAACGCAGGTGTTAACCCATTTGTTAGAACAAGGTGTGGTGCCAGAATTTAAGAAGGGTGATAGAACATGTCCAGGGAACTATAGAGCAGTCAGCTTAACATCGGTAGTTGGAAAAATAATGGAATCCCTATTAAAGAAGAAAATAGAAGAACATCCAGAAGCCAAAAATATAATAATGAATAGTCAGCATGGATTTCAAAAGGGAAAGTCTTGCTTGACCAACCTCATTGAATTTTTTGACAAGGTCGCAGAGAGAGTAGACAAGGATAATGCAGTAGATGCTATTTATTTAGATTTTCAAAAGGCCATAGATAAGGTACCACATAATAGACTAATGAATAAGGTTAGAGAATGCAGAGTCAGGGGACAAGTAGCAGAATGGATAGCTAACTGGCTTCAAGGTATAAAGCAGAGAGTAGGGGTAAAGGGTAGCTATTCACAGTGGCAGAAGATGGGAAGTGGTGTTCCACAAGGATCATTGCTGGTACCACTGTGGTTTACAATTTATATTAACGATTTAGACTTTGGAATCAAAAACACAATTTCTAAATTTGCGGATGACACCAAATTGGGGCCGATAGTCAATACTGAGGAGGACGGCAACAAATTACAGTAGGACATTAATAAACTTGCAGAATGGGCATATAATTGGCAAATAAAGTTCAACACAGATAAATGTGAGGTATTACATTTTAGTAAGAAGAATCAGGAGGTCACTTATTACTTGGAGGGTGCGAGTCTGGGTGGGGTAGAAGAGCAAAGGGATCTCGGTGGACAAATACACAAATCGCTAAAAGTAGCGACACAGGTTAACAAGGCCATAAAAAAGCAAACCAAGCACTAGGGTTTATTTCTAGAGGGACAGAATTGAAAAGTAGTGAAGTTATGCTAAACTTGGATAGACCACACTTGGAGTACTGCATAAAATTCTGGTTGCCATATTATAAAAAGGATATAGAGGCACTGGAGAGGGTGCAGAGAAGATTAACAAGGATGATATCAGAAATGCGAGGGTATAACTATCAGGAAAGGATGAACAGGCTGGGTCTCTTTTCTCTTGAAATAGAGGTCTTTAAAATTATGAAAGGTTTTGATAGAGTAGATACAGAGAGAATGTTTCCACTTGTGGGGAAGAACATAACTAGCGGCCATCAATATAAGATAGTCACCAAGAAATCAAAAAGGGAATTCAGAAGAAACTTCTTTACCCAGAGAGTGGTGAGAATGTGGAACTCGCTACCACAGGGAGTGGTTGAAGCGAATAGTATAGATGCATTTAAGAGGCAGTTAGATAAGCAGAGATCGCTAGATTTTTGGATATTAAGGGAATCAAGGGATATGGGGATAGTGCAGGAAAGTGGAGTTGAGGTAGAAGATCAGCCATGATCTTATTGAATGTCGGAGCAGGCTCGATGGCCGAATGGCATACTCCTGCTCCATTTCTTATGTTTTTAAGTTCATATGAGGAAGAAGGGAATAGAGGGTTATACTGATAGAGTTAGATGAGGAAAGACGGGAGGAGGCTCGAGTGGAGCATAAATGTCGGCATGGACTGGTTGGGCCAAATGGCCTGTTTCTGTGCTGTATATCCAATGTAATCCTATGTAATTTATTTAAAATGTCACGTGAATACATTAATGTTTGGCTGCTAATGTCGCCAATGATAATTTCTAGGTTACATAAGAACATATAAAGTAGGAGCAGGAGTAGGCCATACGGCCCCTCAGGCCTGCTCCGCCATTCAATAGGATCATGGCTGATCCGAATCTAGACTCACGTCCACTTCCCTGCCCTCTCCCCGTAACCCCTAATTCCCTTATCTGCTAGGAAACTGTCTATCTCCATTTTTAAAATTTATTTAATGTTGCAGCTTCCGCAGTTCTCTGGGGTAGCAAATTCCATAGATTTACTACCCTCTGAGTGAAGAAGTTTCTCCTCATCTCAGTTTTGAAAGGGCAGCCCCTTATTCTTAGATTATGCCCCCTAGTTCTAGTCTCACCCATCAGTGGAAACATCCTCACCGCATCCACCCGATCAAGCCCCCTCACAATCTTATATGTTTCGATAAGATCGCCTCTCATTCTTCTGAACTCCAATGAGTAGAGTCCCAACCTACTCAACCTTTCCTCATACGTCAACCCCCTCATCTCCGGAATCAACTGAGTGAACCTTCTCTGAACTGCCTCGAGAGCAAGTATATCTTTTCTTAAATATGGAAACCAAAACTGCATGCAGTATTCCAGGTGTGGCCTCACCAATACCCTGTATAACTGCAGCAAGACTTCCCTGTTGTTATACTCCATCCCCCTTGCAATAAAAGCCAAGATTCCATTGGCCTTCCTGATCACCTGCTGCACCTGCATACTAACTTTTTGTGTTTCATGCACCAGGACCCCCAGATCCCTTTGTACTGTAGCACTTTGCAGTTTCTCTCCATTTAGATAATAACTTGCTCTTTGATTTTTTTCTGCCAAAGTGCATAACCTCACACTTTCCAGTATTATATTCCATCTGCCAAATCTCTGCCCACTCACTTAGCCTGTCTATGTCCTTTTGCAGGTTTTTTATGTCCTCCTCACTCACTGCTTTCCCTCCCATCTTTGTACAAACTTGTACAAAGGGTTTCACTCTTGCATCAACAAGCTGGAAGGGATTGCAAGAAAGGATGATTGAGGCCTGGGTGCTAGACTCATTAATGAAACAGCTAGCACTGTAATGGGAAGATGTTCAGGCTGCTATTTTTGGAATAATGAAATCCAACCTTTCTGGTAATTTTGTGAACAGTATGGGTAGGATCTGTTTTTACTTGCATTAAACTGACCAGCCTGGATTTTTTGATTGCCATTTAAAATGAATCAATTAACACCAATGTTAAATTAACACTGATCCAAAAATCTAGGTTACTTTCTCTCTCAGCCTGTAGTGTTAAGGGACAGATAATAGTGGATACTCAGATAACAGAGATGAATTAAGATCCGCCATGTCATTCCAGTCCACTTTAACTGCAACTGCTTCCCCTGACTATTCCTAGCCTTCTCCTGGACAAAACTGCTATATAGGTATGGCAGCTAATTTCCACCAATGATAAGTCCATACAGCTGCACTCAGCAAAATATCAGCTCCCATTCCTACCCTGTTGTAATTATTTATTTTTGTTCAAATTTAAATCAGAATTACACAAATATTTTAAAATATGGTTTTGAAAAGAAATTAACTGCAACTCAAACATTTAACAACAGAAGTTTTGATTCATACTTTGCTTGCAGGAAATTAGACTTGCAATGACCGATGCTGGATGGCATTACCTGGGGAGAAGGTATGACAACACATGGTCAGTTATCCAGGGTTTTATGCCTAACATGACTGGGTTGCTGAAGCTCCAATTTTCAACTGATGGAACCACCATTCAATGAGGTATGGTGTGTGTCTATGCTGCATTCAGACAGATGGTGGCAATACAGTCACGCATTTTATGGTGAGTTGTGCTGTTCACTGTGCTGCTCTTGAGGAGCCCCTGGTACCTGCCATCCACCCACACTTGTCA
This sequence comes from Somniosus microcephalus, assembly GCF_052327205.1. NCBI lineage: Eukaryota > Metazoa > Chordata > Chondrichthyes > Squaliformes > Somniosidae > Somniosus > Somniosus microcephalus. The sequence continues at coordinate 125,094,566 of NC_140993.1, forward strand.
GTTCTCTAACTTGATAGTGACTATCATCCTGGCGGGTGCTGGGGGGAGGGGGGGTGGGGCGGGCGGTGCAGAATGAGGCAATTAGGTCTCTTTGGGGTAAAAGTGGCTTCAAAATGATACACCAGCGATGGAAGTTTAGAACTAAGTCAGCTACTCTGTGGCAGACTTGGTAATCTGATACTTGCTCTCGGGAGGTCTGCAATACTCTAGGTTACTTTTGCTGATTGAACAGCCAGCCTGGCTCACTATTGAAATCTAGAGGGATAGACCGGTGGCATAGTGGTTAGCACTGTTGCCTCACAGCGCCAGGGACCCGGGTTCGAATCCGGCCTCGGGTGACTGTCTGTGTGGAGTTTGCACGTTCTCCCCGTGTTTGCGTGGGTTTCCTCTGGGTGCTCCGGTTTCCTCCCACAGTCCAAAGATGTGCGGGTTAGGTTGATTGGCTATGATAAATTGACCCTTAGCGTTAGGGGGATTAAATACGTGGGGTTACGGGGATAGGGTGGGCTATGTGTTGGTATAGGGGTTACGGGGATCGGGTGGGATATGTGTCGGTGCAGGCTTGATGGGCCGAAATGGCCTCTATCTGCACTGTGGGGTTTCTGTGATTTCTGTGATTTTCTGTGACCTGTCACCAAGGGTTGGGATTCTTTCATTCAGCTCTAGATAACCATGCAAACTAATGTTCTAATGGGTAGGGTGGTTGCTAGCTGGACAAGCAGCAGGAAGTTTACCAATGTTTGTTACTGATATGTTGCATGATTTTAGCTAGTTAAATTTAACAGTATCCCTGTACAAACTTAGGGTCCCTAAGCCTTGGCTCTACCAACCTGCGTCTGAACCCTCTGGAGTTAGATAAGTGGGGTGTTTCCCAATGGGCTATAGTGCACTCCAAGTTAAGTAAATGGATACCACAGGAGCAGATTTCTCAATAGCTTGATTCAGAGACCCTTAAAGATGGTGATTGGTTTCCATGCATGTCCAACATATGGCTGACCAAACAGTATCAAAACAACCAAGAACTTAAATGGTCCTGCACTGCATCAATTTGTAGGTTAATCCATATTCAGTGTAACCGATATGTACAATTTTGATTATGCATAATTACAATTTGCCAGAATATTCAAAATTCACTGTTGAAAATCTCTGCCAACAGCATGAATTGGTTAATGCCAGCATTAAAATAATGAGCAGATAAACTTCATACAAACATGGTAACACTCTGTTACGAATATCATATAGCATTTCAATTAATAAAATAGTTAAAATTAGCCTCCATTTTTAAAAGTTTACAGAGACAAATTTCCTTTGGTGACTTAAACCTGGTGGGAAAAAATCCTATGTTCACTTTTTCAAGCAAAATCATAAAAGGGTTCTTAAAAAAAACTTCTATAATTTTGTTAGAAATAGTGATATGGGAGTAATTTGAACCTAACCTGCCAGGCAGGAAATGAGCGGGTTCAATCTGACTGCCCTTTAACACCCTGCCCAATTTCATTTCCCATCGGGCAGGGTGTAAAATGGATGGTCTGACTGAACCCCCTCATGTCTTACTCAGTGGGTTAGGTTCACATTAACCCCAATCTTTCTGCTACATTTAAACTGTTGCTAGAATATAGCAGCCGAAGGCAATCTTTCCCTACGTGGCACTGTTACCTTTCCTTACATCACAGATTCTGTTAAATAATACAAATCAAAATACTTCCTCAAACAAAGCATAATTCTTTTTTTGCCTTAACACCCAGTCACTAAGTTGCAATTTCAACTTACCCTTAACATTGCACTCAAGTCAAAAGTGGAACATATTTGTAAAACTTGCCTTAACTCCAATATAAAAGCCTCTGCCGGAAATGTTGAAACAAACTTGCTGACCAACTTTGTGTTCTGTTATTTACTCGCTGTACAAAGAAAATGCTGTCTATTCAAAACACATTTCTAAACTCGTTCCACAGAAACTGAGTGAACAAATGATTTCATGCCCTGAGCTGTAGTCATCCGATGAGGCCCAGTGATAGCTCCAGGGCATGGAACCAAGTGACACGGGCAGTAATCTTTACAGGGAGCTTTTTGTGCACTCTTTCGAAAACTTTTTTCAAACTTTGACAGTGATCTTTTCACTCATTCCTTTCAAAGTGCTCTGCTTCAGTCTTCAGCTGTCATTATGTATTTTATTTATTCACTTTTGTCATTGCACATTTTGAAAATTAAAAAAAAATCTCCCCCTCTATCTCCCACCTTCTCCTGGAACTGCTCATTCTTGCTGGGGTATGGTTCCAGGAGTGCTGATCACCACTCAGTATCTCACCCACATGGACCTTATTCATGTGTGAGAATGAGCAGTCACTGGATAGTAATAAGGAACAGAAAGCCTGGCTGGGTTTTTCCCTCCTTGGCCCAGTGGCCAACTGTAGGCTATGAATTTCCTGTGTGGCGCATCTTAGAATTTAGACCCGAAAATGCCCCGATTCCCACGCCCATTTTCCCGATCTCAAGATACATCGGAATTCCCTGCTAATCTAATTAGAATATGTGTAAAAATGGGTGTAAATTAGCGTAAACAATTGGGCGCCCGAGGAAATATATATATTTCTTCTTCAAGTATGAAAATTAAAGTTTCACCTCATTCACCCATCATTCATGCACATTAGCACAGCATGTTTAAGAACCTACAATTGGAGAAGCTTTTCAATATTTAATGTGACTTATACTTATGCCATAAAAATGCATTCGAAGAAACAGAAAATACAGTGCAGGTCTCAGTGAAGATACGTTTTCAAATAGCTCAAAAACTGCAGATAAAACCCCAGAAAAATTACTATGGCTGCGATTTTACGAACCTCAGCGAGTCCGTGTCGGGCGATGTCGGTGGCAGGTCCTGACCCCGCTGCTGGCTCCATCCCGGCCTCTGAAATGAATTTCCCTAGATTGGGCTTGTTAAGCCCATCCAGCGAGTTTCCCAGCCAATTAGAGGAAGTGGGTCTGGTGACGTCATTTGATGACGTATCATCAGTCGGTTTCCTTAAAGCGACCCTGGCCAACTTTAATTTGACATTTGTGCTGCTAGTGTTCTACAGCATTGAAGTGCTGCAAACACTGACAATCACTGCACAGATGTCCATGGCTGCATTCAGGTTGTCCCATGACTCCCTCCATATGCTTATAGAGGGAGTCACAGCACGCAGGGAGGTTCTCTTCCCTTCCCATGGGTGGAAGAGACCTCCCCTGGAGATCAACACAGCCTGGTTGCACATTGCACAGGAGGACACAAGCAGGGATGTGGTCAGGAGGACCAGGCTGCAGTGGTGTAAACCTTTCAATGATCTCAGTAGATCACAAAATGTTACTGCAAAGCCACACTCAGCCTCATCCTGCAGTGCCTCCCATCACATCCCCATCACTCTGCCTTCCCTATCCTACTCCTGCACATCCTTACTCTCACCAACTTATCTTGCACCTCCACCCATCCCTCTCTATCTACATTATCACATCCCCATCTCACTAGCCACCTCTCACACTCACCATCATTCTAGTCCAATCATACCAACTAACACACAAGGATAGGCATTTGGGTGTTTTATGCAATGTTCATGTAAAGTTTCTGTTAATGTGGTGTCAAACATTGAAACCTTTATATTCAATACTTTCCAGTCTTGGACAGATTTGTGTGCACCTTTGGAAGTGGCTTAGTGAGTTGCAGTGAATGGTGAGACATAACGGTACCCCCCACAATGGCGATGAGTGTGAAAGGAATGGCTTGGGCATTGCAGGGATGCTTTATGGTGTTGGGGTGGAGTGGTGTCAACCTGGTGCACCATGTGGCAGTCAGGCTATACAGCGTCAAGTGAAGTAAATCTGGCCATGGTGAGGCCACCCCTGGCCTCCGGGCAGCACTGTGGTCGGGTGCTGATGCCCTGTGTCTTGTGCAGCATCAGTTGATTGCGGAGAAGGTTGGTGTTGTTGTTGGTGCTGTGCTGCTGGTGTGCCTGGTGCTGCTGGTGTGTCTGGTGCTGCTGGTGTTGGGGCTCTTCATGGTGGGATTCTGAGGACCAAAGTGAGAGTTTCAAGGGCACCCATGCTGATGGAATAGATGGCAGGTGAAGTAGAGATGACAGAAGCGGTCTGTCAATGGTGGGGAGGTAATGAGGTCAAACTGGATGGAGACTCGTGTAAAGACTTTCAACATCCTGCATCTGTAGTGGAAATGCAGTTTAGAGAAGCTAATGGTTAAAGGAACATTTCTCAATCAGCTGGGAGCTTTGACTTGACATTTGAAGCTGTCAACTCATCAGCTGATTCAATGGCAAGTGACCTCCTGCCTCAGCTTCACGGATGAGGTCTCAGCACAGCGGGAAACTGGTGGGCGACCTGTCAAGTCCAAAAAGCTGGGAAAAGACCATTGATAAGTGGCTGTAAACAAGCCACTAATGATTTTAATTGCCTCCCCCGCTGCTGCGTGTCAAGTCTGCTCAACGCTGACAGACCCGCCATTTGGTAAATGCATGTGGCGGCAGGTTCGCAGCAGGGTCCCGACCCACGAGGAAAAAAAACACTTTCCGACCCAACCTGCCACTGATCGTGCCTGCTGACCCCCCACAAAATCCAGCCCTATGTTTCCTGCTGCACCTGATAATCTGGTTGTAATTTTAAGAGAGCCTCTGTGCAAGCGCAGAGGAAACTTTCAGGAAACTTGTCCAGTTTTATGGACGGTGACTGAATTGGTCAGAATTGATAGATGATAGCATACAAGATTGAGGAAATTTGGGCATATTGTAATTATGTGTGTAAGTCACTTAGGCCCAAAATTCCATGATCTTTTAATTCACATTATTGGTTTGTGCCTAGGTTACATGTGTCTCTGGGTGCAAAAATGGAGGAAATGCAAGGCGGTAATGCTTAACCCCTGTCCCAGCTAAGATTAGCGAACTCACCACAGACTAGAATAAAACCTGGGGCCTTTTGGTCTGTATGAGTTTACCTTGCCATACATTTACCCACTTAGTCATCAGGCATGCTGCATTTTAAACATTTATATTACTGAATGTAACTTTTTTTTCCTATTTTATATTTTCTCACTCTTACAGTTGCTGAGATAGGGTTTAACATGGAATATGAGATAAGGTGATGCATATGTAATACTTGGCAGGCAAAATTGAATTTTTATTGTAACACAATCATTGCAGCATAGTCAGAACAATTATATCTGAAGATCATGAAGTATTGCTGAAACTAATATATACTTCATTAATCTGACGGAGATAAGCATTAGTACACAACAGGACAGTGGCAACTCTCACCCCATACCAGCCACAAATAGTTCATTCTTAGTGCACAGGCCCAACAGACAACCACAGATGCAACAGACCCCAGAATATGTTCCCACTCTGATTATAAGGCCATACACCACCTAGCCTGGATTTTAAATGGCCTTTGAATAAGGGGAGTGTGAGAAGGTGCAAAAGCTAAACATTCAGCTCTAAAGCCTCCAATTAAGTTACGAGGAGACTTTCCCTCTAATTACATTTCCCCTAGCAGGAAGTAGCCAGTCTCTGATTTGCACCTTCCCACTACATTGCTGCTGTGATTAGCAACTCACTATAATGGTAGGCACCAGGCGCAAGTCTAGATCTTACCACAATGTAGTATCGTGTATTGGGGCTAGCACACTATATAACAGATGGGCCTTCTGCCAATGCAGAGCTCAAGGTCTTAGCACATTAACTCATCTGTTGCCTAAAAATAGGCAACTGTGAATAAAGGCAAAGCTCGCTATTAAAGTGCACCATTTTATTTGTTCTCTGGATGTGGGTAATATTGGCATGGCCACAGTTACAGCCCATCCATAGTTGCCCTGAGATGGTAATGGTGGGCCTTCTCCTTGAAGTGCTGCAATCCTTGTGTTGATGGTGCTCCCACAATGGTGTTAGGTGAGGAATTCCAAAATTCTGACCCAGCTACAATGAAGCAATGGTGACGTATGTCCAAGTCTCAGTGAGGATAGTGTCATTGATGATCAAAGGGAGATGACTAGGCTTCACCTTCTTCATGATGGTCATTAGCTGGCACTTATGTGGTGTAAATATTCCCTGCCACTCTCAGCCCAATATTTTCAAATAGATAGCTGACTCTACATCTTCCAAACTCTGTAAAACTAGATTTTCCTAATTAAATCTAACTGTCACTAAATTGGATTGGGGAAATTTAGTTGTTCATCCCTAAAATATAAGACATATATGCTGGGATCAGTTGTTTATGTGAAATAGATGAGTGAGTTATGAGCTCTGCTGGTACAAGTGGTATGTTATGCAGAAATCTTATTCTATTCATAAAAACACTTGAGGGTAGAGTTTACGCTTTGGGCACAATCGGCAATTCTGGCACAAATTACGCACAAAATTGCGCTGTTTTTCTGAAGTGAAGTAATGGTTCAAGTTTCATCCCAAACTCATTTGCATAACCATAAATGTAATATAGTCCCTGAACCAGTGCAATCGGGCTGTTTTAGAACGTTATTGTTTTTTCTTCCTTGCATTAAAAAATATTCTTTGATATATTCAAGAGTGGTAACCAGTTTTAATAATACAGCTGAAAATGGGTCTATCGCAAAAAGTAAGCATTTTTACTTACCACCTGAGAGTAACCTTATTTTAAAGAACTGAAAATTACTTTAAAAAAACTATGCAGAACCATTTATTAGTTTCATTGGTGTACAGTAGTCAGTTTCTTAGTAAATTAAATGGGCCGGATTTTCCGATCGGAGGCTTCCTACGGGTAGATGCCTCCAATCGGAAAAAATCTACGCACTTACCTGCTGGTTCCGTAGGTCCCGAGACTTCCGATCCTGGGCCTCTGCTCTACGAAATGCGCAGAGGCCCAGGTATCCCAGGGATGCATGTGGTTCGCAAGCGTCCCTGGGATCACGTGGGCCTTGGGGAACCAATCAACGAAGGGAATATCCCTTCACACTTTTGACAAGTCTCTACGCATAGATCTGCCAAAAGTATAAATGGGGATCACTTAAAAAACACAGTAAAACATTAAATAATTTTTTTTTTAAATCATGTATTTAAAATTAGTTAAAATTACATTAAATTAAATATTTTAAACAAAAATTTAATTTTTTGAATAAAATAATTAAAGGTTTTTACGGGGCTAAAAATAAACTTACCTTTTTTAAAAGTATTTTTAAATTATAAATAAGTGAAAATTTTTATTTTTTATTTTTTTAAACTCTTATGCAGACCTTACTCCTGCTTTTGCCAGGTGTAAGATTATTAAAGGTTTTCAGCGGGTGGAAGTTGTGCAGAAAGCGCAACTCCCTGCCGGCGGAGGCCCATCTCCTGGGCAGGCGGAAAGTCTGTCAAGAGCATTCTTGACAGATTAGAAGTGTCGGGTTTTAGCGCATGCGCTTCGCATACCTGAAACCGGCACTTGCGAGGCCCCTACGGATGTGTACACACTTCGTACGCACCCGTGAAGGTCGGAATATCTGGCCCAATATGATTTAAGATTTGAAAGCTTTTAAAAAGTGCCCATTAGTGCCCTCGCGTCTAAAAAATCAGCTTAATTTTAAGAGCCTATTCAAAGGGCCGCAAATGGACGCAATTAGCAGAAATTTGCCATGATCGTTAATTCGATCTGGGGGCCTAGTTATGTGGGCCAGCTTTCAGATCGATGTTTTTTTAAACCAGTGCAAAAGAGCGCAGAAACTCGATTTGCGCTGAATGTAACTTGCGCTTGAAATTCCTTGTTTTTTTGTGCTGGTTTGGACAATTTGGGGTGAATTGTGCTAGTGAAACCAATGCAACCTACCCCTTGATTTCTAAACCCTTTCTTTTCAAGTGTTTAAGGCAGGACTTACACTGAACTTGATGCAAACTCAAAGTGGTGCAAGACAGCCTCTGTGAAGGGGGCCCCACAGCTTAGGTCTCTACTGCACTTGGTCATCTTCTGATGTGCAGCCAAAACTGCTTTGCATCAATCTGAAAGTGGCTACAGAGGGTAAATTTTGCAAGGCCTCATGCCACCAATGGGGTCTTGCATGCTGCCATGCATATTGGAAAATTGTGGTTGCACTGACCATGATTCATTGCTTTAAACAATGAATTGAAAATCACAGGCAGTCAGTCACAATTTTCCAATATAAGGCAAATCATGTTTGACTAACTTGATTGAGTTCATTGATGAAGTAACGGAGAGGGTTGATCAGGGTAGTGTGGTTGATGTTGTGTATATGGACTTTCAAAAGATGTTTAATAAAGTACCACATAATAGGCTTGTTAGCAAAATTGAAGCCCATGGGATTAAAGGGGCAGTGGCTTTGCGGATATGAAATTGGCTAAAAAACAGAAAGCAAAGAATAGTGGTGATCGGTTGTTTTTCAGACTGGAGGGAAGTTTTCAGTGGTGTCCCCTAGAGTTTGGTGCTGGGACCACTGCTCTTTTTGATGTATATTAATGACCCAAACTTGGGTATACAAAGCATAATTTCAAAGCTTGCAGATGACACGAAACTCGGAAATGTAGTAAACAGATAGTAATAGATGTCAAGAGGACATAGATCGACTGGTAAAATGGGCAGACTCATGCCAAATGAAATTTAATGCAGAGATGTGTGAAGTGATTAACTTTGGAAGGATGAGGAGAGGCAATATAAGCGAAATGGTACAATTTTAAAGAGGCAGTATATACACAAGTCTTTGAAGATGGGACGATAATTTGAGAAGGCTGATAAAAAGGCACACGGGATCCTTGGCATTAAAATAGAGGCATAAAGTATAAAAGCAAGGCATCTATGCTAAAACTTTATAAAACACCGCTTAGGCCCCATTTGAAGTATTGGGCAGGATTTTAATTCAGGGGCGGGTTGGGGTCGTGTAATCCGCATTTCGTGTTATCCACATGAATCTAAATTGATTTGGGAGATTCATGCGATTTTAACTTAATTGTCCAATTGAGTTCCAACATGTGGGAACCCATGGCAAATGAGTTTTTCCAGTCTGAAAGTCGCATCCGATGATGTCATCATTGCTGCTGCATTTAAGGTCTGCAACAAGCCTTGTTTCTTCGCAGGCTGCCAACCTTTTGGCCTTTAATGCTACAGGGACCTGGAGGCAGAATGGCCAGTGAAAGAACTAGGTCTGCTCCAAGATTTGACGATGTTGCCCTGCAGGCTCTGGTTGAGGGAGCAAGAGCTCATAAAGAGGTGCTCTTCCCTTCTTCAGGGAGGAAGAAGCCTCCCCAGCAGACCAAGGCTGTGTGGCTGCAAGTGGCAGAGGAGGTCAGCTCCTTATCGGTAACCCGCAGAACCTGGATTCAGTGCAGGAAGAGATTTCATGACCTTCTGCACACTGGAAAGGTGAGTATGAATTTCCCATCACCCTCAATCTGATTCCCATTGCCGTTCCTCACCAGCACTCAGCTTTAGCAATCTCTGCCTCCACATCCCACTTGACACTGACATCCATGCGCCCTTACCCATTCCCTTTCTCTCTATGGTCACATTCACCTAACTATTCGACTATGCAACCCTCACGCTCCCTATCACTGTGATGCAATGAAAACAACTGACAACACACAGGGAGGGCTCTTGGTCTTGCCACCTCACTCCATCTTTGTCTCCTTCTAAGTATCTATGCTATGGAATCTCTACACTCACTCCTTCATTCTCACTCAACCTCCACTTGTCTCCCTCATTGCAGGAAAAGAGAGCTCACAATAAGCGAGAAAGAGCGAGGACAGGAGGAGGGCCACCCTCAGTAGCCCACCTCACCCCCTGGGAGGAGGTCGTCCTGGAGATCGTCGGAGTGGAGGAAGATGCGCAAGTGGGGGACGGACAGACGGGTGCATCACAGCAAGCTGGTGACAGAATAGTTTTACATCTCTCTCATTGACATTGCACGAGTCGCTGATAATGATTCCGAAGCACTAACAGATTGACTTATGAGCATCTGCAATATGCAATTGTAAGATTCGCAATTTTCAGCAAAAATCACGCAAGAAAACTGGATAAAATAAGACTGTTTATTGACCAAAGTAAGCTTGCACAGAAAAACCTTTGATGAAAGGGCATACAAAATGGCCGCCAGGCCCCGTGATCAGTTTATGAACCATTTTATTTCTGTTACTACAAGCCAGACAGGCTTGTGGATTGAAGACAGTGAGCCCACGAAAGCCAGTATCTGGGAACCGAAACTCAGAGCAACAGCATACATATTCAATGGATTATAAGTACAGGATGGGGCCCATCAAGATATGGGCGGACAATGTAAAAACACTTATACCCATTTATCGTACAAAGGAAAAACCATTTAGCAGCCATCAAGGAAAATGTCCGGACCGATCAATATGCGAACCGAGCCGCGGTGACAATGCAAAGGACATTAACAGACATTATCGGCCAGGAAGGCCAGTTTAAGTTATCACCGGCTCCGTTACAAGACAAAGCGCCCCTGCAGAGATTTCTGCCCGCCAAAATTAATACAAAGACAGGACTATGATTTGGCGGGAGATAAGACTGTCCCAAAAGAGTATAACTATGGATTGAAAGTCCATCTAAAAAACTTCGGACTTGGGGTTACTTGAACAACTTCACTTGACTGGACGGCGGCTGCTTCTTCTTCTTGGACGACTTCAACTTCTTCGGACGGGGCCAGGATCGGCGCCTCTTCCACTTCGGCAGATGCAGAATCGATGAAAACGTTTTCGTCTTTTTAAAGACGGACGGTTTCGGAAAAAGGACAACGTGGCCGGTGTTCAGCCAAACAAGGCTCGGCCACGACGAGAAGACGACAAGGGTGGCCCGGGTACTGGGGTCGGGAGATCATCGACGACCCAGGCCGACGGAGAAGAAACCCTCTGGAGGACTGGCGATCTAGGCCACAAGATTCTCCCATGTGCATAACCTGCATCTAGGTCTGCTCCATGAACAAAAATCCACGATTGTGGATCTCAACCTTAACGAGCGCTCATCGAGGCTGGGTCTACCCCACCGCCTCGAGGGAGGAGAGAATATCGACTGTGCCAGAAGCTTCCAATCCACGTGACGACGGGAAGCGGTGTCAAAAGGTCTGCGAACCCCTTTTCGCGATTTCGAGAGTGGTGAGCATGATCCCAAGTTCCCCAGGTCAAAACTTAGTTTAGGTATAGGGGAGGGAGTTAAGGGAAATCGTAATGTGTTTCCCCTTTTACGATGTGCCGTGTGTTCCCCATTTCCATAGAGTCAAGTTCATAAATTTGTGCATGATTGTAGTTATTTTAATCTGTGCCTATGACATGTATTTTGTAATGCTTCAAACTGTTCAAAAATAAAAGCATCCATTTCGTGCTATTCAGCCTGGTCTATTGAGTCCTCTTCTCTGCACTACTGTTCTCTGCATCTAAGTCCAAGGTCTAGAACCGTAGGGGGGGGTGGGTCGAACCACTCAAGGGTAATTCTTGCACGAAGCCTGGCAGGGGGCCAGAACGGGCAAGAGAGAGAGGAAAAACCCCCTACAGAAATGGCGACCGCGGCAGGACCTTGGCAGCAGGAAAGTAGTGTGTTAGATCAAGATCTGAATAAACGAAATGTGATGGATGAAAGAATAGCAGATTATGTTTTCGGAAAAGTCAACCTCACAAAACAATGGATATCTGATCTACTAAGGGATAGGCGCCCGCTAGACGCAGCCATCAAGTGGACAGCGGGTAGAGAGCATAAGAAATCTGTAGAAAAGGCGGTCTGGCTGATGTGCTACAAGAAGCAAGTCCAGCTTTTGGACCAGGTAGTTGCAGCACAGACAGTCCAGATCAACGGCTTGCTTAAAGGCGTAGAGGAAAAGATTGCGGGAGGTCAAAAACTGATTGAATCGCTTGACGCGCTGAACCAGGAACGCCGCTCTGTAATTCGCTGCCACGAAACCCGGGTAGAATATTTAAAATGTCAGGTTGTTGAGGCCAAGGCCAGTGAAGGTAGAATGAGAGAGAGGTGTTCCCGTCTAGCCAAACAAGTAGATGCCCAAGAGGAAAAGCTCCTGGGAGCCAGGGCAGCATATAAGACGGCCATGGAGGGTAGATCTGAGAACACCGACCACAGCACTTGCCGCCGGGAGCTAGAGGACCTGAGAAAGGCCCTAGCGAAGGCAAACGGGTTGGTGTGTCTCATAAATCCACCAGCGAGTCAGCTGTTGCTAGCCAAGGAATCCAAAAGACCGATTCCACAAGAGGCAGTTGGGGTACCAACCCCCGAACCTTCTGCGCCTCCTGCCTATGAGGAGTCTTGGACTCCGGGACAGGAGACGGAGACGGTAGAGGAAGAGAGCCCTGAGGTAGAGCAACCCCAGACAGTAGAGTCGGGGTCGGCGCCAATGTGTCCAACGAGACACCGGAGGATCGGTCCAAATGAAGAAAATGGCGATGACGGACCCCTTGAGAGTCAGATCATAATGCCTCATAGCGCACGACAGCTAAGAGAGATGATAAGTCACATCCCAAAACTCTCCGAGTCAGGAGATCCCTCCGTGCATTTCAGGGACGTGGAGCAGACCGCAGCAGTCAATGACTGCGACGGGGTTGAACAGTCTAAAATGCTGCTGTTCTCCCTGGACAGTTCGCTCCTCCAGTGTCTCCCTGACGAGAGCAAGAGAGGGCACAGGGACTATGAGTTGCTACGGGATGAGATTCTGGAGATCATGGGAGAGGGGGACGGAACTCCGTTCCTCCGTTTAGAAAAGACAGTGCAGCTAGAGGGAGAACCCCCACGGGTTTTCGCCGACAGGTTGTGGCCAGTGTATCGGCGCAGCTGCCCGGGTGGGCCGGCCCGGGCCGGGCTGGATGGCGAACAAAGGGCTCACTGGCTTCGGTGCCTGGTAGCAGGTTGCCTGCCAGTAGTGAAGGAACAGGCCAAAGCATGGTTTGACCCCACTAACGCCCGCTCCACGGAGGAAGTAGTACTAGATCAGCTCACGATCAGTTATAGAAACAACAAGGGCAAGAAAACGCCTGTTGTGAAAGGAAAGGTGCATGAGGTGAGACCCGCAGCCTCTGCTAAAAAGGAATGGCGTCAGGAGGGAAATCGCCATCCACAAGCAAATAGCAGTTGTTACGGGTGTGGGAAGGAGGGTCATTGGCGCAAGGACTGTAGGAATCCTTGGAAGGATAAGAGGGAGAGAGCGTTCGCCGCAGCCCAAGATCAAGCCCAAGCCCGAGTCGCCAACGGCCCGAGAGTTTACCTAACACCAGCACAACCACAAGTGCAGGCCGCTGCCCCAACACCAGTCCAGAACCCAACCGTAGCCTCTGCCCCGAATAAAGGGGGTGGTACGGTTGTGGACCCCGCTGCGATCGAGTCAGTCTTGGAGACTATGCGGTCTCTGATGACCTGGCAGGGGAAGGTAGCGGTTGCTAACAGCCCTATCGCCCCCGAGACCCCAGCCGAAACACCTAAATGACTGACGCCCGCGCAGCCCATCTACTTGTGTCCGCTCCGCTATGACGCTTGGAGAAGACCTGTGGTGGAGATGGAGGTGGAGAAACAAAGGGGTAGTTACCTGTTGGATACGGGAGCTTCGTGTACCGTGATCCACACGGACAAACCTTTTGCCTCACCTCTGTCCGCCCAGGCTCCATATTTAGTAGCGGGTTTCACAGGTAGAGCACAGGCTGGCGCGCACTCCCTCCCGCTCTCCATTCAGTTGGGAGCGCTCCACACCACATGGACGTGCATCCTATTGAAGTGGAAAGAGGGGGGGGGGAAAGGCATCCTCGGGGCTGATTTCTTGGTGGAACACAGGATCCTCGTGGACCTGAGAAATCACTGTCTCTGGGGAGCCGAGGGCGGTTTAGGTAAGGTAGTCGTAATCCCGGGGAAGGAAGAAAAGGGGGCCCTGTGCACTATGAAGCCGTCAGGAGGTTACGATCTCGAGCTCATGATAACAAACGTCCCAACGGACTTGCAGGCGCGTGTGTCAGAAAATCTGACCGCGTTCGCCACCCACAAGCACGACTGCGGGAGAGTCACTGGGTTCGAAGTCAGCGTAGACGGGGACCCCATGATCCGACCCCAAAAGCAGTATAATTTCCCCAAGGAGGCAGAACCCGACATGGAGACAGCAATATCTTCATTGGTACAGCAGGGCGTGTTGAGGACGATAGCCACCCACGTGAACTCCCCATTATGGCCGGTAAAGAAACCGGACAATTCGTGGAGAGCCACGGTGGACTATAGAGTCCTCAATAGTAATATCCCAGCCTGCGCGCCCACGGTAGCAGCAGTTGCAGACTTAATAGGGAGTATTCCAGCATCGGCGACCACATTCACGGTGCTGGACATCTCGAACGGTTTTTGGTCCATTCCGCTGCGGCGGGAGGACCAGTACAAGTTTGCCTTTACTTTCAAAGGGCAACAGTACACTTGGAACTGCTTACCACAGGGTTTTCACAACAGCCCCAGCATTTTCCATCAGTGCATGGCGGGGAGTTTGAAAGAGTTCAGCCAGCCCAACCAGATAGTGCAGTATGTGGACGACTTACTCCTGTTCACAGATACAAGGGAGCAGCACGGCCCACTGTTAGCCGAATTGTTGGAACTGTTAGAAAGGAAGGGTTTCAAAGTAAACCCAAAGAAAGCCCAGATCGGCCAGCAGGAAGTTAAATTCCTGGGTCTGGCCATCCGCGCTGGGGAAAGAGCCATAGATAAGGCCAGACGGGAATCTATACAAGATCTGCCGATTCCCAACACAGTAACGGGTGTAAGGTCCTTTTTGGGATTGACCGGGTACTGCAGAGATTTCATCGAGGACTATGCTGCCACAGCGGCCCCGCTACTTCGACTCTTACACAAGGGAGTCGAGTGGTCTTGGGACGAGGGGTGCCAGGCAGCATTCGAGAAGTTGAAAAGAGATCTGCAGACCGCGCCAGCCCTAGGGGCCATAGATGGGGGAGAGGAGTTCTTTCTGGAGGTAGCCGCTAGTGGGGACAGCCTGAGCGCAGTGCTGCTCCAAGAGCAGCACGGCAAGCTAAGACCAGTAGTTTATTCCTCCAGGGTGCTCACGGATGTGGAGAGGAGTTTCTCCAATTGCGAACGGCATCTCCTGGCCACGCATTGGGCTGTGAACAGATCAGTGATCTTCACAGGGACCTCTCCCATTACGCTCCTCACCCATCACACCCCCACGAAGATGCTTCTGGACGGGAGGATTAAGGATGGGACCGTAAGCAGCGCTCGGATTGCGCGCTGGACCCTCCTCCTTTCCCAGATGGATCTCAAAGTTAAAGGCCTCTGCGCGCCAAGGCTCGCAGCCAATATGGCATATCCCGGGACAGCCCATCAATGTTCCGTAGAAGGGGTATGGGAAGTTAACATAGGTTTACGGGCCGGGATACATCCCACGGGCCGCGAGATCTACGTAGACGGTTCTAGCACTGTAGCTGACGGCAAGCGACTCACAGGGTGTGGAGTTTATGACCCTGCGGCAAACATTGCCCTGGCAATTAAGCTCCCCAGCACTATGAGCGCGCAGCAGGCTGAACTGTCCGCGGTGGCGTACGTGGTTACCCACCCCGAGATTTTCCCAACCCCATACACGATTTGCTCAGACAGCATGTTCACGTGCAATTCGTGTACAGAGTACCTCGCCATCTGGTCCCGACGCGGGTACACCTCCGCGGACGGGCGGCCTTTAACAGTTAAGCCCTTGCTGGAGAAGATCCTAGCAGCTGTGGGGGAGAAAGGAGAGGTGTTCATCCATAAGGTGAAGGCTCACTCCACTACAGAACCCCGCAGTCAGGGCAACCAGCAAGCGGATGCGCTAGCCAGGGAGGGTGCCCGCAACGGCATTCTCTGGGACCCATACGAACCCGGACCCGTGGCGGCGATCCAAGGCAGGGGGGGAATTCCCGGGAACACAGGGGTGACACCGCCCCCAGACCTAAAGACCGTCCAAACCCTGGATCCCGCCCTAAAAGCAGTCCTAAAAGCCATCACAGAGGGCAAACAGGTAGAAGGTCCGTACAGTACGGCAGCCCTCACAGTCAAAGAAGGTATGCTGTTCCGAGAGGAGCAGTGGGTTGTGCCGCAGCAGCACCGAAGGGAATTCCTGCAATTGGCCCACGAGGGTCCAGGAGCGGGACACCCCGGACCTGAGGTCACCTGGCAACGGGTGGAGCAGGCGGGATGGTGGCCGGGACTTCGGGACGATGTCCGCGAGTTCTGCGCAAGCTGTCTTGTGTGTGCTGCTAACAACCCAGACCCCCACAAAAGGAAGGTGCCCATGGGGCACATCAGGAGGGTAGAGGGACCATGGCAGTCGATTCAGGTCGACTACATAGGGCCCCTGCCCGCCGCCCAGGGAGGCTATAAGTACTGCCTTGTCCTGGTAGATGTGTTCACCAAATGGGTAGAAGCCTTCCCGTGCAGAACAGCTACGGCACTGGGTACTGCTAAGATCTTGATTCGGGAAGTGTTCTCACGGTGGGGACTCCCCCGTTTTGTAGAGTCCGACCAAGGGAGTCAGTTCACCGGTCAAGTAATGCAGAACGCCCTCATGCTCTTGGGCATTGAGGGAAAGTGGCACGTAGCATACAATCCCCAGTCATCCGGGATTGTTGAGCGTATGAATCGGACCCTCAAGGAAAAGCTGAGGAAAGAGACAATGGGCTCGCCCCAGAAATGGGCGGAGGTCCTGCCTTTAGTCCTCATGGGGATCCGAGCCAGCCAGTCCAAAAGCACGGGGTATTCCCCGCACGAGTTAATGACTGGAAGGATCATGCGAACACCCACCCATGTGCTAGCCCCGGTGCTCACTGAGGGCCAGCTCCGAGAGGTGAAACGGGACAAATTCGCCCAAACCCTCTTGGAGCGCCTGAGACAGATTTATGGGCAGGCGGCTGGGAACATGGGAAGACAGCACCAGGGAAGAGGCAAACGCCTCCAGAGGCACGAGAACACAGGAGAATGGAGAGAACGCTATGTGCGAATGGGGGAAGCAGATACCCCACTCTAAGCTGCTAGTATAAGATTAAGCGTCCCTCCATTTAAAAATTTTTTGTGATGGTTTTGGGTTATAAGGAAATAAGTATTGTTATGTTATTAGTTGTTCTTAAGTTTTTTGGATTAATAAAAGATGCATGCAGATGGCGCAAAAGGGTATCAACCCCTGCCCATCTGACAGGTGAAGGTGTTATAGTTTAAGATTTTGCTGTCTATGATTCCAAATGTGCATGAGGTAATTTTCATTTTCTCCGGAAATGGGAACTGCATGTGTCGTGAGGGGCATAGATAGTTAAGTGCCAGGAATGTTTGGATGTGGGGAATCAGGGAAAATTTGCTCATCAAGGATTATTGATACTTTAAGCAAGCTATCAGTATCACAGGGGGGCCTGTAAGATTCGCAATTTTCAGCAAAAATCACGCAAGAAAACTGGATAAAATAAGACTGTTTATTGACCAAAGTAAGCTTGCACAGAAAAACCTTTGATGAAAGGGCATACAAAATGGCCGCCAGGCCCCGTGATCAGTTTATGAACTATTTTATTTCTGTTACTGCAAGCCAGACAGGCTTGTGGATTGAAGACAGTGAGCCCACGAAAGCCAGTATCTGGGAACCGAAACTCAGAGCAACAGCATACATATTCAATGGATTATAAGTACAGGATGGGGCCCATCAAGATATGGGCGGACAATGTAAAAACACTTATACCCATTTATCGTACAAAGGAAAAACCGTTTAGCAGCCATCAAGGAAAATGTCCGGACCGATCAATATGCGAACCGAGCCGCGGTGACAATGCAAAGGACATTAACAGACATTATCGGCCAGGAAGGCCAGTTTAAGTTATCACCGGCTCCGTTACAAGACAAAGCGCCCCTGCAGAGATTTCTGCCCGCCAAAATTAATACAAAGACAGGACTATGATTTGGCGGGAGATAAGACTGTCCCAAAAGAGTATAACTATGGATTGAAAGTCCATCTAAAAAACTTCGGACTTGGGGTTACTTGAACAACTTCACTTGACTGGACGGCGGCTGCTTCTTCTTCTTGGACGACTTCAACTTCTTCGGACGGGGCCAGGATCGGCGCCTCTTCCACTTCGGCAGATGCAGAATCGATGAAAACGTTTTCGTCTTTTTAAAGACGGACGGTTTCGGAAAAAGGACAACGTGGCCGGTGTTCAGCCAAACAAGGCTCGGCCACGACGAGAAGATGACAAGGGTGGCCCGGGTACTGGGGTCGGGAGATCATCGACGACCCAGGCCGACGGAGAAGAAGCCCTCTGGAGGACTGGCGATCTAGGCCACAAGATTCTCCCATGTGCATAACCTGCATCTAGGTCTGCTCCATGAACAAAAATCCACGATTGTGGATCTCAACCTTAACGAGCGCTCATCGAGGCTGGGTCTACCCCACCGCCTCGAGGGAGGAGAGAATATCGACTGCGCCAGAAGCTTCCAATCCACGTGACGACGGGAAGCGGTGTCAAAAGGTCTGCGAACCCCTTTTCGCGATTTCGAGAGTGGTGAGCATGATCCCAAGTTCCCCAGGTCGAAACTTAGTTTAGGTATAGGGGAGGGAGTTAAGGGAAATCGTAATGTGTTTCCCCTTTTACGATGTGCCGTGTGTTCCCCATTTCCATAGAGTCAAGTTCATAAATTTGTGCATGATTGTAGTTATTTTAATCTGTGCCTATGACATGTATTTTGTAATGCTTCAAACTGTTCAAAAATAAAAGCATCCATTTCGTGCTATTCAGCCTGGTCTACTGAGTCCTCTTCTCTGCACTACTGTTCTCTGCATCTAAGTCCAAGGTCTAGAACCGTAGGGGGGGGTGGGTTGAACCACTCAAGGGTAATTCTTGCACGAAGCCTGGCAGGGGGCCAGAACGGGCAAGAGAGAGAGGAAAAACTCCCTACACAATGTGCATGTAACCTTGGCATCACATCTCTGACTCTTTCCTTTACTCCCCCACAGGACCATCGACAGCACCCATCCCCACTAGCCAGGAGGAAGAGCCTGAACATCAAGACTCCTCAGAGGAAGCTGCAACCTCTGAGGGCGCAGCGTCAGCAGAATTAAGCGCACCCAGCACCAGCGCAGACATTCACACCTCGGTGGGACCTTTGGGTCATAGATTAGTGTTGTCACCTGGTGTATCACAGCTCACAAGTGAGCATCAGCAGATTGTGGAGACAGGGATAGCAGTGGAGAGTCCTAGTTGGAGGGTGCAGGACTCTGCCAGCTCGACTCAGCTGCATGTTGACCCTCTCCCTCTGGGTCCATCCATAAGATCAGCGGTGCTGGAACTCCAGGAACAGATGCAGGAGTCTCTTGCAGGTTTTGTCTCCAGGGTCACTGTGAGTGTGGAGCGAATGGAGGAGTCCATAGCGAACATGAGCAGAGCCTTTGTGGAGTCATTGGTGCATGAACGCATCACCATGGAAAGGTTCGCAACCTCCATGGAGGTGATAAGTCGCCAGAGTACAGAAAACATGGTGAGTGTTCAAAATAGAATGACATCTCTGGAGGACCGATGGTTATCTATTGAACAGAGAAACCAGACCTTCATGAAAGTCCTTCTGAGTAGGACTGCTAGTGGAGATCCGGGTCCCCATGGCCCCCCTGATGTGCAGCAAGGTGCTCTCAAGCCACGTGCAAGTGCTGAGGGGGACCTGACCCATGAGAGGGAAGTTGGTGGCAGACATCAAGGAAGTGGGGGCTCCTCTCCAGGAAGTGGGGGCTCCTCTCCAAGCGCTCACACTTTCAAGCCACTGCAGAGCCATCAGTCAGAGCCCTACCAGAGTCCACACCCAACTGAGATCGGCGTCTCAACCCCTGCACAGCCACAGAAGCAGCAGACTTTTGACGAGCCCTCACAGGTTCGCAACCCCAGAGGACGCCTGCTAAAGGTGTCGAGACAGGAGCAGCAGGAAAGTGAGCAAGGGGCCTTCACATCTGCTGAAGCCACAGGGGAAGCACCACGTAGGAGCACGCGTAAGAGAAAGATATTGCACAAATAGTCACAAGGGTAGTCACTTGGGTGAAATTTGATGTTTTATGTGGAAAAGCCATCAGATGAATAATGTAAATAAAAAATCTGATGGCTACTGCTGTAGTTGTGGCATGTGTCATATCGCCAATGGGACTTTCACATTGAGGGCTTTGGATTACTTGCAATTGTCAGTATGGTGGTCAAATTGCTAGGAGTCAGCTGGGTCTTGGCATTGTCGATGCTCAGGTAAGAAGATGCGAGGCAAAAGTGCTTGAGTGGCTAGGCTAAGCAAATCTGGCCAAGATGAGTGCATTCCTTGCATCCCGGGCAGCTATGTTCTCACGTGCTGCTGCCGCTGGTTGATGGGCCTCTGCAAGATGCTCCTTTTTGCTCTCCTCCTCCTCATCTGAGGAGGATATGTGAGGAGCCACTTGGTCCTCAGGAATCTGCAAGCCATGACGCTGTGCCATGTTGTGAAGTGCACAGCAAACCACGATGATTTTGGAGACCCTGGCTGCTGAGTACTGCAGGGCTCCACGTAATCTATCCAGGCATCTGAAGTGCATCTTCAGGAAACCAATGGTTTGCTCGATAATGGATCTGGTGGAAATGTGGCTGGAGTTGTAGTGCTCCTCAGCTTCGTTGGATGGCCTCCTCAACAGCATCATTAGCCACATCCTCAGGGGCTAGCCCTTGTCTCCAAGTAGCCAGCCGTTAAGTTGGTCTGGCAGACTGAAGAGCAGAGGCACACTAGACTGCTGCAGGATGAACAAGTCATGGCAACTGCCAGGGTACTTGGCGCAAACATGCAAAATTTCCTTCTTGTGGGTACACACCAGCTGCACGTTGAGGGAGTGGAAGCCCCTGCAGTTGACAAAAATACCTGGATTGCGATGGGGTGTCCTAAGAGCCACATGTGTGCAGTCAATGACGCCCTGCACCCTTGGAAAGCCTGCCAGATTAGCTAATCCAACCGCACGTGCCGTGACACTTGCTTGATCCTTGGTGAAATGGATGTGATTGTGCACGATGGCAAAGAGGGCATTGGTTACCTGCGTAACGCATTTGTGTGCGGCCGCCTGGGAGATGCCGCTGATGTCTGCTGCTGATCCCTGGAATGAGCCTGAGGCAAAAAAGTTGAGTGCGGTGGTGACTTTGACGGCCACTGGTAAGGGTTGTCCACCTGGTCCTCTGGGCTGCAGGTATTGTTGCAGCATTGCGCAGATGTCACCCACTACCTCTCGCGAAAGTTGGAGCCGCCTTTGTCACTGCTGCTCAGACATGTTGAGGTAGCGGACCCTGTGTCTGTAGACCCTGTTTGGGGGGTATCTCCTGCACCGACGGGCTTCTGTGTGCTGGCCCCTTCTGGCCTATGCAGCTTCAGGTGGGTGAGCAGCAGCTTGGCGCTCCTGTTGTTGCTGCTGCTGTTGGTGCTGCTGCTGTTGGTGCTGCTGTTGTTCCTGGTTCTGCTGGTGCCGCAGCTGGTCTTCATCCTCATCTAATGCCCAGAAGGGAAGGAAATGGCTCCCATGCTTCTGGTATATGCCTCAGTTGAGGAAGCGTTCAGTGAAGGTGGCGAGAGGGGTTTCCCAGGAGGTCACACTGGAGCTGGTTATCAGGCTCCAAACTTCCACAGCTGTGGTTATGCCTTCTAAAAGTTCCCCAGACCTGAGACAACGAAGTCCTGCCACCTGCAAATGATGGCTGATCAAATCTCCTATTTAATGGTTGAGCTGCAGCTGATAGTCAGCAATCCAAATGTGCTCCCGCCAGGTTTTACCGTCGTGTTTCAGAACAGGCGTGTTTCACGTAGAAAAGGGTTAAAATCACAAAGGCCTTTCAAAATGGCATTATAGAGGCAATTTAGTGCTTGTTAAGGGCCTTAATGGCCTATCCCGCCTCTTGGAGGTGGGAAGGAGATGGGACTACTAGACACGAATTTTTGAAAATTGCTTGGAGGCGGGATGGATGCAGGCTTGAGCCCGCCCGCCAGTTTTTGCAATTTTAACCCCCCCGCATGCCTCCAATCCTGCCTCCACGGCGCAATGAAAATCCTGCCCTTTGTGTCCAATTGTGGGCACCACACTTTAGAAAAGTTGTCAAGGCCTTAGAGAGGGTGCAGAGGAGATTTACTGGAATGGTATCAGGGATGAAAGACTTCAGTTACATGGAAAAACTAGTGAAACTGAGGTTATTCTCCTTAGAGCAGAAAAAGTTAAAGGCAGATTTGATAGTTATTCAAAAATATGAAGGGTTTTGATAGAGTAAATAAGGCGCAACTGTTTCCAGTGGCAGAAGAGTCAGTAACCAGAGGACATAAATTTAAGGTAATTGGCAAAAGAACCAGAGGCAACATGAGGAAATTTGTTTTTAAGCAGTGAGTTCAGCCATGCCCCTGCCAAGAATGGCCAGCACATCTCCTCAATGGGGGTGAGGTGATGCAGGCGAGTCTGTCCCCCGCCAGCTAAGTTCTACAGGCGCTGGTTATGCACCACCTTTTCCTGCAAGAGAAAGGGAAGTGTGTCAGTGAGTGTGGTGTAATGTGTTTGTGTAATGTACCAGTAATGGTTGAAGAACTGACAGTTGTTCAAGCTTTGAGATGTGGGTGTGAGGCTTGCAGCAGTAGTAAGTGTATGAGGGTGAGGTGATGCTACGAATGTAAGGTATGTGGGTTTTAGTTGTGTTTGGTAGAGATTTTTGGTAGGTGAGTGATGGGGGAGTGATTGAGCAGTGTGAGGCTAGTGGTGCAGTTGGTAGGAGACGGCTTTTGAAGATGCATTCACTGACCTTGACCACTCGTCTTAGGCCATTAAACTTCTTTGAGCACTGGAGCCAAGTCCTGGGGGCGATACTGCTGGCAGTGACTGCCTCGGCGATCTGGTCACACATCCTTCTTACAGTGTTTCTGAAGGGCTTCCTGGCCCCCTGTGGGTAGAGGACCTCTCTTCGAGTGTTCACGCCCTGCACAAAGATCTCGAGTGCTGTGTCCGAGACCCTAGGTGCCCTTTCCCAGGCCTATTGAGCCATTTTGCTTTGTTTTAAAACTTTTGATCACCTTTAAGAAGTGCAGGCTGCCTTTAAGAGGCACACCTTGTGCAAACATTGCAAACTTCGGCCCCTTGCTGAGCGCACAGCAAGTCAGTAGCGCATTCAGCTATCATTATAATTAGCAGACAGCACAAATTTCACATGCTGCACACCTTTCAATGGGCAGGCCGATTCCTGCACCCATTTTCGGGCCTAATCCAATTTCATCCCCTAAGTATTGGTGAGCTTTTGCTGGAGGGAGGAGAAAGAAGTTCCAGGCAAAAATGAAATGAAAGGAAGCCCAATGTGAAGGTATGAAATGGAATAGGTGGGAAGTGATGGAACAGCACTGCATCCAACCCTTAAGGATCTGTTGCTGCATGAGTTGGAAATGAGGAGGGTTTCCTGTTTGGCACTCGCCCCAGAGCAATGCACCTTGTCTGTTAGGAGTTGACAGCTAGGTTCAACATACAGTACTGTTCATGGTACCTATGATGCACTGCACTCTTGTGAACCCTATCATCTTGTGCTATGTCCTATCAAGCTGATGCCTCCTTTCCACACTTCTTAGGCAGTCCCTCAGAACTGAGGATGACTTGCTTCCACAATAAAAATGAGTTCTCAGGTGACTGATGAGTCCAATGCGGGACCTACAGTCTCTGTCACAGGTGGGGCAGATGGTGGTTGAAGGGACGGGTGGCTGGGGTTCTTGGGTTGACGTGCGCTCCTTCCGCTGTTTGCGCTTGGCTTCTGCTTGCTCCCGGCGAAGTGACTCGAGGTATTCGGTGCCTTCCCGGATGCTTCTCCTCCACTTTGTGCGGTCTTGGGGCAGGGATTCCCAGGTGTCGGTGGGGATGTTGCACTTTTTGAAGGAGGCTTTGAGGGTGCCCTTGAAGCATTTCCTCTGCCCTCCTGGGGCTCTCTTGCCATGTCGGAGCTCCGAGTAGAGCGCTTGCTTTGGGAGTCTTGTATCAGGCATGCAGGCGATGTGGCCCGTCCATTGAAGCTGATCGAGCATGGTCAAAGCTTCGATGCTGGCCTGAGCGAGAACATTGATGTTGGTGTGCCTATCCTGCCAATATATTTCCAGGATCTTGCGGAGGCAGCATTGGTGGTACCTCTCCAGTGCTTTGAGGTACCTGCTGTACATGGTCCATGTCTCTGAAGCATACAGGAGGGCGGGTAACACTACTGCTCTGTAGACCATGAGCTTGATGCTGGGTTTGAGGTCCTGGTCTTCAAACACTCTCTTCCTCAGGTGATTGAAGGCTGCACTGGCACACTGAAGGCGGTGTTGGACTTTGTCATCGACGTCTGCTCTTGTTGACAGTAGGCTCCCGAGGTATGGAAAGTGGTGCACATTGTCCGAGGCCTCGTCATGGATTTTGATAATCGGCGAGCAGTACTGTGTGGTGGGGGCAGGTTGGGCATAAGGGAGAATTTCTACCCAAAATGCACAAAAATATGCCCGGAATTCAGAAATTTGAATGACGACCAAAAACTCCCATACCTACTAGGGGAAGAGAGAAATTGTGTAACACTAGCGGCACACTATGTTACAGCTTGCCATAAACAGAGGGACAACCACTAAATATAAGAAAAGAGTATATATAAACTATATGAAAGTATATTTATACACTCAGGGATATATCTGTTTATACACTGTATGGATAGATCTGTATTTTTGTGTACAAACATGAATGTTTTTCGATGCTTTGGCAACATAAGATGTAACTTGTCATGCCAATAAAGCGATTTGAATTGAATTGAATTGAATTGGTAGAGGACCTTTGTCTTTAGTGTAAGGCCCATGCTCTCGTATGCTTCAGTGAAGGTGTTGATAATGGTTTGGAGTTCGACCTCAGAGTGTGCACAGACGCAAGCATCGTCTGCATACTGTAATTTGATGACAGAGGATGGGATGACCTTGGATCTGGACTGGCGGCGATGGAGTTTGAACAGTTTCCTGTTTGTTCTGTAGATTAGCTCCACTCCAGCGGGGAGCTTACTGAGGGTGAGATGGAGCATTGCAGCCAGGAAGATCGAGAAGAGCGTTGGTGTGATGACACAGCCTTGCTTGACCCCAGTCCGTACGTGAATTGGGTCTGTGGTGGATCCGTTGGTCCGGATCATAGCTTGCATGTCATCGTGAATCAGGCAGAGGATGGTGACAAACTTTTGAGGGCAGCCGAATTTGAGGAGGAGAATGACGAATATATTGTCCCTTCCAAACAAGGCTTCTGTTACTTGTTTGATGCATCTGTGGTGAGTTGACTGACTGATGAGATATATGGTGGTGACTTGGAAGGACTTGATGGCTTAAAATTTTAATGCTGTGTGACCTCCATCTGTAAAGGAACAGCTGTCCCTGTGGCACACTTGTTCGCCAGCAGTAGATGGCATATCTGTGTGGCAATCTGCTTTGTGAAGTAGAGGTCGCTCCTGACATGCCTAGTAAGGAGTATCTGGATCAGTAAATGTGGGTCCTAGGGTAAGGACTGATGCATATATAATGCATGATGACATGTAGTCACATCTGCCTTTTTTGTTCCTGCAAGAACTGCTCTTTCTCCTTCAAGTCTAGGAGCACCATTGGAAGCACCAAAGGAATTTACATTCTGCCCACTTTGGTTGCAGCAAGTGAAGCAACAACTGGAAGTAAGATGGTTGTACGAAACAAGAGGTTGAAATGAAAGTCTTGCCATGCAAAGCAATTAGGCTTAATTAACAACAAACATGAGTTCGCTAATGAAATGGTCAGTGAAGAAATATAATAAGCAGCCTCCAAATCCTAACATTTTTCCTGAAATCAAGTCTTTATTGCCACTAAGGCAGTAGAGATTCAGAACACATTGCCATTTAACCAGTAACAATTCACACCACTTATCACCACGAAACCAGCCGGGATATGGACAGCTTCTTTCAAATAAATTAAAAATGAAAAATAGTCACAAACAAGTAAACCAAAAATGAAAATTCTTGTAGTATAATTGTTCTAATGCTGAGATACAGCCTTTAGCTCATCATGGAAAATGACATTGCGCACACTGAAATCATATGTGTGTCACCATTTAATTTTAAGGGAGCATGTACAAAATTGAATTCTTCTATAGTAATTGAAACAGCCCAATTTTAACTAGCCCAGATTTGAAATCTTATCTGTTATCAGTTTCACTTTTCAATGAAGAAATGATCTTGTCTGTGGATACCACAGTACAATGTTAATCAAGCAGAAGTAGACTATATATTTGGCTAAAAGAAAGTAGAAAAAAATATTTTAAGTGTGTGGTTGAATATCACAAATGGACAGATGATTATAGTGTTAACTGTAGTTGAAGATGGGTAGACTGACAGACAGATAACCTATTTATTCCCAACAACAATATGTAGTATTCCATCAAACTTACCGTTTTTGCATAACCTGCTCAATGAACAATGACAAAATAAAATGTTGAAATTGATAAGGAGATAAAGGTATTTAGATGGTTTATTTTCCTTTTAGCTATGCTAAACAAACAGTAGAATCTCCATAATGCAGTCCTTGTCTGGTAGAAATTTTAGTTGTACTTTAACCACAGTTGCTCAGTATGACCAAAAACCAGCAGACAGAACACAATTATAAGCCACTAACTATTATTGGCCCTATGCCTCTGAATCCGATACAGACATCTGTTCTAAAAATATAATTTCCTGTAAAATTTAGCTCACTGCAGCTGGCTCAATTTAAGGAGAGACACAAACAGCCAAATGTTTTCAAATGAACAGTGTGATAAACAGGAGCAGACACTGATAGGAACTCTTTCCACAACATTCACTTTGTTCTTCAATTTTGCCTACAATCAAACATTTAACAAAGTTAGACAAGACATCCATTGAGTTCCTTTGGACAGATGTATAATAAAATGTACTGTGTTGGGGAGAAGAAATGAGTATATTTTCACACTGACAAAGTTATCATTCCTCTGTCACCCTCCCCCCACCCCCATTCAGTTATAAAATTAAAGTTAAACTAATCGACACACTTGTTTTGTTATTATTCACTCGCTCTGACCATTCTATCTTGCTTATTGTGGAATCTTTCAGTCACTAAACTTCTTCTTTGAGTTTGTTTTTATTATGGCTGAATTTTACCAATCAGTAGAACTTGCTGCATACCCATGCTTAATTGAATATACTTATTAAATGCAATAAATTAAACCTTCCAATTTTAGAGCCAAATGCGAACAGATGCACTATTTAGCCCCCAAAAGATGGTTACCGTTAAAGCTGCTAAGCCTGTGAACATTACCGCACTGCAGTTCAGACATGATGTGTGCAGTCACTTTCTCAGCTTGGTAGAGGCTACTTTGTCCTTTGTCCATACTGATGGTCAGTATTGACATGGCACCATCACTTATCTGCAACACCAACAGTCAGCCAAACACAGGTCCATGGAGGAGGAGGAGGAAATGCTGAGTGGATTGAGTACATCAACTCTTTTTCATATTGTACATTGTTAAGCAGTTAAGGGCTGATTTTCTGTGTTCGGAATATGGGCGAGAAGCCTTGAGGGCCAGATGCACATGTCAGGAAATCGCAGGTATCACCCATCCATCCATTCATTTAGGGGTAATCTATCTATATCTATTTATTTATTTATTTTATCTATCTATATATATATATAAAATAAAATAGCTCTTCTGTCCTTCCGTCTGTCTGTCTGTCCTCTATACACTCAAAAGTTATAGAGCGTACCTACACGTGTGTTATATCAAAAGAAAGCTTATGATTCTGGAATGGTCATAAGCATATTAACTTTTTGGTCAGACATAAATTGTTCAGGCGGTATCCAAAAAACATTCAAAATTCCGCTCATTATCTGCTCATTAGCATTGAGTGACGTGAAGGTTGACCAATTGTACAGTCGAGCAACCCGACGGTCGACCAATCGCTGCGTCACGGGGGCGGGTTCATTGCGCATGCGGGCGGGCCATCCTAGAGTCGAGTGACCTGACGGTTGACCAATCGGTGCATGTGTGGGCGGGCCTAATCATTCTGAACTGAGGTGTCAGCCATCTTGATTCCTAAGTTGATTTTTTTTTCTCACTTTCTGTACACAATTAAATAGTTTAAAAAAAAAGTAAATTAATTTCTAAAGACTTTTTGTAAGCTGATTAATTTTCCGATCTTTCACCCTCTTTTTTTGCTGCCCGGGGACTCGGGCTTTCCCCCCCTCTACTAGGCCGCAGGCCCATCTGCAATCGGCGGTCTGAAGCCCGCTCAGGCCCCGTCCCGGGGCTCGGGAGAGCGGAGGGTTTTCTATAAACCAAGTGACTACTGCCAACGACTGGAAGCTGTGGTGAGTGACTGGTGCCAACGACTAGAAGCTGATATCGATGTTTCTACTTCTCCCCCACACCCACAGAGCCCGCTCCGTTGAGCGGCGGCATCTCTCTCTCTCTCTCTTCCCGCGCGGCGCGCAGGCCCACCCGCATTCAGCGGTCTTGAAGCCGGCTCGGGTGGGGGGCTGATGCTCGGGAGGGCGGGGGGGGCCGATGCTCGGGAGGGCGTGGGGGCCGATGCTCAGGAGGGCGTGGGGGGGGGCGATGCTCGGGAGGGCGGGGGGGGCCGATGCTCGGGAGGGCGTGGGGAGGGCGATGCTCGGGAGGTGTGGGGGGGCCGATGCTCGGGAGGGCGGGGGGGGGCGGTGCTCGGGAGGGCGGGGGGGGCGGTGCTCGGGAGGGCGGGGGGGGGGCGGTGCTCGGGAGGGCGGGGGGGGGCGGTTCTCGGGAGGGCGGGGGGTGCGGTGCTCGGGAGGGCGGTGGGGGCGGTTCTCGGGAGGGCGGGGCTGGCCGGTGCTCGGGAGGGCGGGAAGGGAGGAGAAGGGTTACCCCGGCAACCGGGCCCGGCCCTCTCTCACAGCCTCAAGCCGGCTCACGCCCGGTTCCCGGCTCCATTTGCGGCCGCGGGCCGGGGACTCACCCTCTCTCTCTCCTTCCCGCTGTCTCTCTCTCCTCCCCCCTCCCCTCTCTCCCTCTCCCCTCCCCCCTCTCCCTCCTCCCCCCTCTCCCCCTCCCCTCTCCCCCTCCCCTCTCCCCTCTCCCCCTCCCCTTCCCCTCTCCCCCCTCCCCTCTCCCCTCTCCCTTCTCCCCTCTCCCCCCTCCCCTCATCCCCTCGCTCTCCCCCCTGCCTCACCCTCTCTCCCCCCTCTCTCCCCCCTCCCTCCCCCTCTCTCTCTCCCCCTCCCTCCCCCTCTCTCTCCCCCTCCCTCCCTCCCCCTCTCTCTGCCCCCTCCCTCCCCTTCTCTCTCTCTCCCCCTCTCTCTCTCCCCCCTCTCTCTCTCCCACTCTCTCTCTCTCCCCCCCAGTCTCTCTCTCCCCCCAGTCTCTCTCTCCCCCCAGTCTCTCTCTCTCTCCCCCAGTCTCTCTCTCTCTCTCCCCCCAGTCTCTCTCTCGCTCTTCTGCCCCCAGTCTCTCTCTCTCTCTCTCCCCCAGTCTCTCTCTCTCTCTCTCCCCCAGTCTCTCTCTCTCTCTCTCCCCCAGTCTCTCTCTCTCTCTCCCCCCAGTCTCTCTCTCTCTCCCCCCCAGTCTCTCTCTCTCTCCCCCAGTCTCTCTCTCTCTCTCTCTCCCCCCCAGTCTCTCTCTCTCTGTCTCTCCCCCCAGTCTCTCTCTCTCTCTCCCCCAGTCTCTCTCTGTCTCTTCTCCCCCCAGTCACTCTCTCTCTTCCCCCCAGTCGCTCTCACTCTTCCCCCCAGTCGCTCTCTCTCTTCCCCCCAGTCGCTCTCTCTCTTCCCCCCAGTTGCTCTCTCTCTTCCTCCCAGTCGCGTTCTCTCTCTCTTCCAACAACATGCCCTCAAAAAACCCTCGACACCGCCGGGTACTTCCGCTAGTATCTATATATATATAAAATTGCTCTTCTGTCTGTCTGTCTGTCTGTCCTCTATACACTCAAAAGTTATAGAGCATACCTACACGTGTGTAACATCAAAAGAAAGCTTACGATTCCGGAACGGTCATATACATATTTACGTTTCCGTCAGACAAAGATTCTGCCGATGGTATCCAAAAAACGTTCAAAAATCCGCTCATTAGTGGTTGACCAATCCTACGGGGGAATTAGCATTGAGTGACTATGATGTCGAAGAGCTGCTATGATGTCAGAGCAGTTTTTGTGCTGTCATAAAGAAATCAATGCTTTCACTGTGCTCTCCCCGTCTCTTTATCTCTCTCTCTGCCTCCCAGTCTCTCTCTCTCTGTCTCCCAGTCTCTCTATCTCTTCCCCCAGTCTCTCTCTCTCTCCCCCAGTTTCTCTCTCCCCCGTCTCTCTCTCTCTCTCCCCCCTCAGTCTCTCTCTCTCTCTCTCTATCTCCCAGCCTCTCTCTCTCCCCCAGTCTCCCAGTCTCTCTCTCTCCTCCAGACTCTCCCTCCTCCAGTCTCTCTCTCCCAGTCTCTCTCTCTCTCCGTCTCTCTCTCTCCTCCAGTCTCTCCCTCCTCCAGTCTCTCTCTCTCTCCCCCAGTCTCACTCTCTCTCTCCCCCGTCTCTCTCCCCCAGTCTCTCTCTCTCTCCCCCAGTTTCTCTCTCACCCCATCTCTCTCTCTCTCCCCCCTCAGTCTCTCTCTCTCTCTCTCTCTATCTCCCAGCCTCTCTCTCTCCCCCAGTCTCCCAGTCTCTCTCTCTCCTCCAGACTCTCCCTCCTCCAGTCTCTCTCTCCCAGTCTCTCTCTCTCTCCATCTCTCTCTCCCCCAGTCTCTATCTCTCCCCAGTCTCACTCTTCTCTCTCCCCCCAGTCTCTCTACTCTCTCTCTCTCTCTCCCCCAGTCTCTCTCTCTCCCTGAGTCGCTCTCTCTCTCCCCCCTCAGTCGCTCTCTCTCCCCCCTCAGTCTCTCTCTCTCTCTCCCAGTCTTTCTCTTTCCCCCCCCGTCTCTCTCTCTCTCCCCCCAGTCTCTCTCTCTCCCTCACTCTCTCCCTCTCCCCCCAGTCTCTCTCTCTCTCTCCCCATCTCTCTCTCTCTCCCCCCCACCCCCCCCGGTCTCTCTCTCTCCCCCCAGTCTCACTCTCGCGCTCTCTCTCTCTCTCTCTCTCTCTCGATCTCCCCAGTCTCTCTCACTCTCCCCAGTCTCTCTCTCCCTTCCCCCGTCTCTCTCTCTCTCTCTCCCCCAGTCTCTCTCTCTCTCTCCCTCGTCTCTCTCCCCCAGTCTCTCTCTCTCTCCCCCTCAGTCTCTCTCTCTTTCTCTCTCTCTCTCTCTCTATCTCCCCATTCTCTCTCTCCCCAGTCTCTCTCCTCTCTCTCCCTCCAGTCTCTCTCTCTCTCCCCATCTCTCTCTCTCCCCCCAGTCTCTCTCTCTCCCCCTCAGTCACTCTCTCTCCCCCCTCAGTCTCTCCCTCTTTATCTCCCCAGTCTCTCTCTCTCTCTCCCTCTCTCCCCCAGTCTCTCCCTCTCTCTCTCTCTCCCCGTCTCTCTCTCTCTCTCCCCCCTCAGCCGCTCTCTCTCTCCCCCAGTCTCTCTCTCTCTCCCCCCTGGTCTCTCTCTCTCTCTCCCCCAGTCTCTCTCTCCCCAGTCTCTCTCCTCTCTCTCCCCCCAGTCTCTCTACTCTCTCTCTCTACCCCAGTCTCTCTCTCTCTACCCCAGTCTCTCTCTCCCCCCCCTCAGTCGCTCTCTCTCTCCCCCCTCAGTCTCTCTCTATCTCCCCAGTCTCTCTCTCTCTCCCCCCAGTCTCTCCCCTCTCTCTCTCAACGTCTCTCTCTCTCTCTCTCCCCCCTCAGTCGCTCTCTCTCTCCCCCTCAGTCTCTCTCTCTCTCTCTATTGCCCCATTCTCTCTCTCTCTCCCCAGTCTCTCTCCTCTCTCTCCCCCAGTCTCTCTACTCTCTCCCTCTCCCCGTCTCTCTCTCTCTCTCCCCCAGTCTCTCTCTCTCCCCCTCAGTCGCTCTCTCTCTCCCCCCTCAGTCTCTCTCTCTCTTTCGCCCCAGTCTCTCTCTCTCTATCTCCCCAGCCTCTCCCTCTCTCTCTCTCTCCCCGTCTCTATCTCTCTCTCGCCCCCCTCAGTCACTCTCTCTCTCTCCCCCAGTCTCTCTCTCTCTCTCCCCCCTGGTCTCCCTGTCTCTCCAACCTGGTCTCTCTCTCTCTCTCCCCCAGTCTCTCTCTCCCCAGTCTCTCTCCTCTCTCTCCCCCCAGTCTCTCTACTCTCTCTCTCTCCCCTGTCTCTCTCTCTCTACCCCAGTCTCTCCCTCTCCCCCTCAGTCGCTCTCTCTCTTCCCCCTCAGTCTCTCTCTCTATCTCCCCAGTCTCTCTCTCTCTCTCTATCTCTATTGATGTGCCTCAATGAATCCGAGACTCGATGTTAACGGAGCAAGGCAAGGCTTTTATTAACTAAGAAAGTAACACACAGTGGAGAAGTGTCTCCCATCCAAAGATCTGCTGCACTGCCTGTGAGACAGTGCAGCCTGCTTAAGTAGTGGCCAGGTATGGGCGGAGCCTTACATACAATACAGTACAGGTGGGGAAATGAAACGGAAACTAAACTAAACACAGAGAATACAGTGCCTGATGAACGGCATATTTCATCACATCTACCTCCCTGTCTCTCTCTCTCCCTCTCTCCCCCCAGTCTCTCTCCCTCCCCCGTCTCTCTCTCTCCTTCCCTCTCTGTCTCTGTCTGTCTCTCTCTCCTTCCCTCTCTCTCTCTCCCTCCCTCTCTCTCCTTCCCTCTCTGTCTCTCTCTCCTTCCCTCTCTCTGTCTCTCTCTCCATCCCTCTCTCTCTCTCTCTCCTTCCCTCTCTCTTTCTCTCTCCTTTCCTCTCTCTCTCTCTCTCCTTCCCTCTCTCTCTCTCTCCTTCCCTCTCTCTCTCTCTCCTTCCCTCTCCAGATGGGGCGATACCGAATTTCTAGCCCTCTCCCTCTCTCTCCCTCCAATCTCTCTCTCTCTCCTCGTCTCTTTATCTCTCTCTCTGTCTCCCAGTCTCTCTCTCTCTGTCTCCCAGTCTCTCTATCTCTTCCCCCGTCTCTCTCTCTCTCTCTCTCCCCCAGTTTCTCTCTCTCTCCCCGTCTCTCTCTCTCTCCCCGTCTCAGTCTTTCTCTCTCTCTATCTCCCAGTCGTTCTCTCTCCCCCAGTCTCCCAGTCTCTCTCTCTCCTCCAGACTCTCCCTCCTCCAGTCTCTCTCTCCCAGTCTCTCTCTCTCTCTGTCTCTCTCCCTCCTCCAGTCTCTCTCTCTCTCCCCCCAATCTCTCTCTCACTCCCCGTCGCTCTATCTCTCTCTCTGTCTCCCAGTCTCTCTATCTCTCTCTCCCCAGTCTCTCTCTCCCTTCCCCGTCTCTCTCTCTCTCTCTCTCTCCCCCAGTCTCTCTCTCTCTCCCCGTCTCTCCCCCAGTCTCTCTCCCCCGTCTCTCTCCCACAGTCTCTCTACTCTCTCTCTCTCTCTCCCGTCTCTCTCTCTCTCCCCCAGTCTCTCTCTCTCCCCCCTCAGTCTCTCTCTCTCTCTCTCTCTCCCCACCTCTCTCTCTCCCCCCTCAGTCGCTCTCTCTCTCTCCCCCAGTCTCTCTCTCTCCCCAGTCTCTCTCTCTCTCCACAGTCTCTCTCCAATTATTCCAATTCCAATTAAAATGCTTTATTGGCATGAAAGTTTACAGAGAACCATATTGCCAAAGCTTACATAGCAAAAAGGTACAGTTTTCCAACATTCTGTAGGTGTCAATCGATTTGACATTTGTTGGGTACATACAATATTACTTTTAAACAATATTAATTTTAAACAGTCTTTGTACTTCATTTGGTACGTTCAATATTAATTTTAAACAGTCTTAATTTTAAACAGTCCTCAGGTTGTGACATGTTGTTACATATTTGGCCCCAAGGTATGGTCTGTCTCCTTCTCCTAGGACTAATCTCAATTTTGACAGATCATCCAATTCCTTGAAATCTGGGGTTGTTTGGCTTAGCTTGTTGAATAATATGTTTCTTGATGTGTTGAATTTTTCGCATTTTAGGAGGAAATGCATTTCTGTTTCAACCTCGCCAGCCAGACTCCTCAGGTTGTGACATGTTGTTACATATTTGGCCCCAAGGTATGGTCTGTCTCCTTCTCCTAGGACTAATCTCAATTTTGACAGATCATCCAATTCCTTGAAATCTGGGGTTGTTTGGCTTAGCTTGTTGAATAATATGTTTCTTGATGTGTTGAATTTTTCGCATTTTAGGAGGAAATGCATTTCTGTTTCAACCTCGCCAGCCAGACTCTCTCTCTCCTCCAGTCTCTCTCTCCCCCAGTCTCGCTCTCTCTCTCCCCCACTCTCTCCCTCTCCCCCCAGTCTCTCTCTCTCTCTCTCCCCCACTCTCTCCCTCTCCCCCCAAGTCTCTCTCTTTCTCTGTCTCCATCTCTCTCTCTCTCCCCTCAGTCTTTCTCTCTCTCCCCCCCAACCCCCCGGTCTCTCTCTCTCCCCCCCAGTCTCTCTCTTGCTCTCTCTCTCTCTCTCTCTCTCTCTCCCCAGTCTCTCTCTCTCTCCCCAGTCTCTCTCTCTCCCCAGTCTCTCTCTCCCTTCCCCGTCTCTCTCTCTCTCTCTCCCAGTCCCTCTCTCTCTCCCCCATCTCTCTCCCCCAGTCTCTTTCTCTCTCCCCCCTCATTCTCTCTCTCTCTCTCTATCTCCCCATTCTCTCTCTCTCCCCAGTCTCTCTCCTCTCTCTCCCCGTCGCTCTCTCCCCCAGTCTCTCTCTCTCCCCCTCAGTTGCTCTCTCTCCCCCCTTAGCCTCTCTCTCTCTATCTCCCAAGTCTCTCTCTCTCTCCCCAAGTATCTCCCTCTCTCTCTCTCCCCGTCTCTCTCTCTCTCTCTCTCCCCCTTCAGTCGCTCTCTCTCTCCCCCTCAGTCTCTTTCTCTCTCTATATCTTTCCATTCTCTCTCTCTCCCCAGTCTCTCTCCTCTCTATCCCCCAGTCTCTCTACTCTCTCTCTCTCCCCCGTCTCTCTCTCTCTCCCCCAGTCTCTCTCCCCCTCAGTTGCGCTCTCTCTCCCTCCTCAGTATCTCTCTCTCTATCTCCCCAGTCTCTCTCTCTCTCTCTCTCTCCCCGTCTCTCTCTCTCCCCCCTCAGTCACTCTGTCTCTCCCCCAGTCTCTCTCTCTCTCCCCCCTGGTCTCTCTCTCTCTCTCTCCCCCCAGTCTCTCTCTCCCCAGTCTCTCTCTCCCCAGTCTCTCTCTTCTCTCTCCCCCAGTCTCTCTACTCTCTCTCTCTCCCCTGTCTCTCTCTCTCTACACCAGTCTCTCTCTCTCCCTACCCCAATCTCTCTCTCTCCCCCTCAGTCGCTCTCTCTCTCCCCCCTCAGTCTCTCTCTCTATCCCCCCAGTCTCTCTCTCTCTCTCTCCCTCTCTCCCCCAGTCTCTCTACTCTTTCTCTCTCCCCGTCTCTCTCTCTCGCCCCCCAGACTCTCTCTCTCCTTCCCTCTCTGTCTCTGTCTGTCTCTCTCTCCTTCCCTCCCTCTCTCTCTCTCTCCTTCCCTCTCTCTCTCTCTCCTTCCCAATTCCAATTCCAATTCCAATTCAAATGCTTTATTGGCATGAAAGTTTACAGAGAACCATATTGCCAAAGCTTACATAGCAAAAAGGTACAGTTTTCCAACATTCTGTAGGTGTCAATCGATTTGACATTTGTTGGGTACATACAATATTACTTTTAAACAATATTAATTTTAAACAGTCTTTGTACTTCATTTGGTACATTCAATATTAATTTTAAACAGTCTTAATTTTAAACAGTCCTCAGGTTGTGACATGTTGTTACATATTTGGCCCCAAGGTATGGTCTGTCTCCTTCTCCCAGGACTAATCTCAATTTTGACAGGTCATCCAATTCCTTGAAATCTGGGGTTGTTTGGCTTAGCTTGTTGAATAATATGTTTCTTAATGTGTTGAATTTTTCGCATTTTAGGAGGAAATGCATTTCTGTTTCAACCTCTCTCTCTCTCTCTCTGTCTCTCTCTCCTTCCCTCTCTCTGTCTCTCTCTCCTTCCCTCTCTCTGTCTCTCTCTCCTTCCCTCTCTCTCTCTCTCTCTCCTTCCCTCTCTCTCTCTCCTTCCCTCTCTCTCTCTCTCTCCTTCCCTCTCTCTTCCCCCCCAGTCTCTCTCTCTCTCTTGCATCACGGGGGGGGTTTCATTCCATGTGTGGGCGGGCCTAATCCTGCAGCCTCCCGAAACGTCGCCCCCATTTTTTTAATACCGAGAGCGACAGCACCAGCACAACAAACCCCCACAGTGCGGCTCCTGCACAGTATCCCGCTCCCGGCCCGCCGGAGCGGGAGGTGTGTTGGGGCCACTCGGGCCGGGCCTCACAACCACTCGGCCCAAGACACAGAGCAGGGGAGCGGCAGCGGCCGGCCGTAAACCGCGCGGCCCTGTAAACTGCCGTTTTACAAAAAAGCCTTGGCAACGCCGGGCCCCCCTAGCTAGTCTATATATATATAATTGCTCTTCTGTCTGTCTGTCTTCTATACATTTGAAAGTTATAGAGCATACCTACAAGCATGTTACATCAAAAGAAAGCTTACGATTCCGGAACGGTCATAAGCATATTTACTTTTCCGTCAGACGAAGATTGTGCCCACGGTATCCAAAAAACGTTCAAAATTCCGCTCATTAAATGGGAAAAGTTCTGCTCATTTGCTCATTAGCATTGAGCGACCTGACAGTTGACCAACGGTTGACCAATCGCTGTGTCACGGGGGCTGGTTCATTGCGCGTGCGGGCGGGCCATCCTACAGTTGAGTGTTGAGTGACTTGACGATTGACCAATCCTACAGTTCAGTGACCTGATGGTTAACCAATCGGTGCATCACATTGCATGTGTGGGCGGGCCTAATCCTTCTGACCGGAGGTGAGTGGCCGCCATCTTGATTCCTAACTTTATTTATTCTTGCCACTTTCTGAGTGTTAGGGAACTAAGGAAAAGAACAATTTATTTCAGATTTAAATTGTATTTAGGAACAGTTAGAAAGGAAGTGATCCCCTGCCCTTCGCCCGGAGGCTCGCCTACTTTGACGGCCACTTCGGGCGGCTGTGCCGGCGCCTGGCGCAGCCTAGCAGCCCGGGAAGCCTGGGCCTTGAGTTGAGCGGATTCCTGGCACGATGCCGCTGCCCCCTGGGCCCGAGGCGGACGCTGATTGATTTGTTTTAGTCGCCAGTTTAGACAATGCCCGGAACCTGCTGAAGGCTGTTCGTTTCCGTGACCAGGTCACCATCTTTGCCTCGGCCAATGACATCAGGGCTCGGCTCAGTTTGCGGCTGCGGGCCGGGGACTCACTCGGGCTTTCACCCCTTTGGCCCGGTCCCGGGGCTCCCCGTGGCGTCAACCGCGCCGCCCGAGAGCCGGACCCAAAGCCACCAGGTGACCGGCCGCAGCGGTGCATGCCGGGAGCCGCCACACACAACACTTCCCCGTGGCGTCAACAGCCCCGCCCCAGAGCCCGACCCAAAGCCACCAGGTGAGCGGCCGCAGCGGCCCAGTCTCTCTCTCTCTCACACTCCCAATCTCTCTCTCTCACACACTCCCAGTCTCGCTCACTCTCTCTCACACACTCCCAGTCAGTCTCTCTCTCTCACACTCCCAGTCAGTCTCTCTCTCTCACACTCCCAGTCTCTCTCTCTCTCACACTCCCAATCTCTCTCTCTCTCTCACTCCCAATCTCTCTCTCTCTCACACTCCCAGTCTCTCTCTCTCTCTCTCTCACACTCCCAGTTTCTCTCGCTCACTCTCCAATCTCTCTCTCTCTCGCACTCCCAGTCTCTCTCTCTCACACTCCCAGTCTCTCTCTCTCATACTCCCAGTCTCTCTCTCTCTCTCTCACTCCCAATCTCTCTCTCTCACACTCCCAGTCAGTCTCTCTCTCACACACTCCCAGTCTCTCT
This sequence comes from Somniosus microcephalus, assembly GCF_052327205.1. Taxonomy (NCBI): domain Eukaryota; kingdom Metazoa; phylum Chordata; class Chondrichthyes; order Squaliformes; family Somniosidae; genus Somniosus; species Somniosus microcephalus. Next base: position 125,132,412 of record NC_140993.1, read on the forward strand.
CTCACACACTCCCAGTCAGTCTCTCTCTCTCACACTCCCAGTCAGTCTCTCTCTCTCACAATCCCAGTCTCTCTCTCTCACACTCCCAGTCTCTCTCTCTCTCTCTCACTCCCAATCTCTCTCTCTCTCACACTCCCAGTCTCTCTCTCTCTCTCACACACTCCCAATCTCTCTCTCTCTCTCACTCCCAATCTCTCTCTCTCTCTCTCTCTCTCACACTCCCAGTCTCTCTCTCTCACACTCCCAGTCTCTCCCTCTCTCTCTCTCACTCCCAGTCAGTCTCTCTCTCTCACACTCCCAGTCTCTCTCTCTCACACTCCCAGGCTCTCTCTCTCTCTCTCACTCCCAATCTCTCTCTCTCTCACACTCCCAGTCTCTCTCTCTCACACGCCCAGTCTCTCTCTCACACTCCCAGTCTCTCTCTCTCTCTCTCACTCCCAATCTCTCTCTCTCTCACACTCCCAGTCTCTCTCTCTCACACTCCCAGTCTCTCTCTCTCACACTCCCAGTCTCTCTCTCACACTCCCAGTCTCTCTCTATCTCTCTCACTCCCAATCTCTCTCTCTCTCACACTCCCAGTCTCTCTCTCACACTCCCAGTCTCTCTCTCTCACACTCCCAGTCTCTCTCTCTCTCTCACTCCCAATCTCTCTCTCTCTCACACTCCCAGTCTCTCTCTCTCACACTCCCAGTCTCTCTCTCTCTCTCTCACTCCCAATCTCTCTCTCTCTCACACTCCCAGTCTATCTCTCTCACACTCCCAGTCTCTCTCTCTCTCTCACTCCCAATCTCTCTCTCTCACACTCCCACTCTCTCTCACACTCCCACTCTCTCTCTCTCTCGCACTCCCACTCTCTCTCACACACACTCCCACTCTCTCTCACACTCCCACTCTCTCTCTCTCTCACACACTCCCACTCTCTCTCTCTCTCACACACTCCCACTCTCTCTCTCTCTCGCACTCCCACTCTCTCTCACACACTCCCACTCTCTCTCGCACTCCCACTCTCTCTCTCTCACACACTCCCACTCTCTCTCTCACACACTCCCACTCTCTCTCACACTCCCACTCTCTCTCTCTCTCACACACTCCCACTCTCTCTCTCACACACTCCCACTCACTCTCACACTCCCAGTCTCTCTCTCTCTCTCTCACACACTCCCACTCTCTCTCTCACACACTCCCACTCACTCTCACACTCCCAGTCTCTCTCTCTCTCTCTCACACTCCCAGTCTCTCTCTCTCTCTCACACACTCCAACTCTCTCTCTCTCTCTCACACACTCCCTCTCTCTCTCTCTCTTTCTCACACACTCCCAGTCTCTCTCTCTCTCGCACACACTCCCCGTCTCTCTCTCTCTCACTCCCAGTCTCTCTCTCTCTCTCACACACACTCCCACTCTCTCTCTCTCACACACTCCCACTCTCACTCTCTCTCACACTCCCACTCTCTCTCTCTATCTCTCACACACTCCCACTCTCTCACACACTCCCACTCTCTCTCTCTCTCTCTCACACACTCCCAATCTCTCTCTCTCTCACACTCCCACACTCCCACTCTCTCACACACTCCCACTCTCTCCCTCTCTCACACACTCTCTCTCTCTCTCTCACACACACTCCCAGTCTCTCTCTCTCTCTCTCACACACTCCCAGTCTCTCTCTCTCTCACACACTCCCAGTCTCTCTCTCTCTCTCACACACACACTCCCACTCTCTCTCTCTCTCTCACACCCCCAGTCACTCTCTCACTCTTCCCCCCAGTCGCTCTCTCTCTCTCTTCCCCCCAGTCGCTCTCTCTCTCTCTTCCCCCCAGTCGCTCTCTCTCTCTCTTCCCCCCAGTCGCTCTCTCTCTCTCTTCCCCCAGTCGCTCTCTCTCTCTCTTCCCCCCAGTCGCTCTCTCTCTCTCTTCCCCCCAGTCGCTCTCTCTCTCTCTCTTCCCCCAGTCGCTCTCTCTCTCTCTTCCCCCAGTCGCTCTCTCTCTCTCTTCCCCCCAGTCGCTCTCTCTCTCTCTTCCCCCCAGTCGCTCTCTCTCTCTTCCCCCCAGTCGCTCTCTCTCTCTCTTCCCCCCAGTCGCTCTCTCTCTCTCTTCCCCCCAGTCGCTCTCTCTCTCTCTTCCCCCAGTCGCTCTCTCTCTCTCTTCCCCCCAGTCGCTCTCTCTCTCTCTTCCCCCCAGTCGCTCTCTCTCTCTCTTCCCCCCAGTCGCTCTCTCTCTCTCTTCCCCCCAGTCGCTCTCTCTCTCTCTTCCCCCCAGTCGCTCTCTCTCTCTCTTCCCCCCAGTCGCTCTCTCTCTCTTCCCCCCAGTCGCTCTCTCTCTCTCTTCCCCCCAGTCGCTCTCTCTCTCTCTTCCCCCCAGTCGCTCTCTCTCTCTCTTCCCCCAGTCGCTCTCTCTCTCTCTTCCCCCCAGTCGTTCCCTCTCTCTCTTCCCCCCAGTCGCTCCCTCTCTCTTCCCCCCAGTCGCTCCCTCTCTTCTCTTCCCCCGTCGCTCCCTCTCTCTCTTCCCCCCCAGTCGCTCCCTCTCTCTCTTCCCCCCCAGTCGCTCCCTCTCTCTCTTCCCCCCACAGTCGCTCCCTCTCTCTCTTCCCCCCAGTTGCTCCCTCTCTCTCTTCCCCCCAGTTGCTCCCTCTCTCTCTTCCAACAACAACATGCCCTCAAAAAAGCCTCGGCACCACCGGGCACCCCCAGCTAGTATCTGTATAAAGCGGTTCGTCTGTCTGTCTGTCTGTCCGTCTGTCCGTCTGTCCGCTACACACTCAAAAGTTATAGAGCGTACCTATGCATATGTTATATCAAAAGAAAGCTGATGATCAGGGGAGTGTCACAGGTATATTTACTTTTTGGTCAGACAAAAATTGTTCCAACAGTATACAAAAAACGTTCAAAAATCCGCTCATTAGCGGTTGACCAATCCTACCGCTCATTAGCGTTGAGTGACGTGATGGTTGACCAATCCTACAGTTCAGTGACCTGATGGTTGAACAATCAGTGCGTCACAGTCGGGACCTAATCCTGCAGCCTCCCGAAACTTCGCCACCATTTTTTCCCCTGCTTTTCCTCAACAGCGAGCGGGGTAGCTGCATTGGCCCGCCAGAGCGGGAGGTGAGTTGGGGTCACTCGGGCCGGGCCTCACAACCGCGCGGCCCGAGACACAGAGCGGGGGAGCAGCAGTGGCCGGCCGTCAACCGCGCAGCCCTCTAAACTGCCCTGGCAAGGCCGGGCCCCACCAGCTAGTAGCAGATAAATCTATGATTGCATCACACTGTGCTCAAGTACAATAAATAAAAAAGTAAATTAGGTACTGGGCTGCATAAGGCTAGGAATAGTGTAAAACGCTGATTCATGATCAGGTATTCCCAGCGAGCAGCTTTGCTTGCAAGGAGCACATTGCAGGAAATCATGAGTGCAAATCCCGTGATTTTCCAGCTAATGGGGGTAAAAATTGACAGGCTGTGCATCCATGATGTACTCCCTGTGAGCTTCACTCCCTGCTGGGAGTGCAGGAGGGAAGAATTACTGTTGTATCAGGTGATGGTCAGACTCCATCTGCACTAATATACTGAGTACTGGTCACCTAATCAATCATAGGAAGGATATTCTTGTCTTTGAGATAGTACAGAAATGAGCAACAAAGATAGAATCATAGAATCATAGAATGGTTACAGCACAGAAGGAGGCCATTCAGCCCATCGAGCCCATGCTGGCTCTCTGCAAGAGCACTTCAGCTAGTCCCACTCGCCCTCCCTTTCCCCATAGCCCTGTCATTTTTTTTCCTTCAGGTACTTATCCAATTCCCTTTTGAAAGCCACGATTGAATCTACCTCCATCACCCTTTCAGGCAGTTCATTCCAGATTCTAACCAATTACTGTGTAAAAAAGTTTTTCCTCATGTCGTCTTTGTTTCTTCAGCCAATCACCTTGAATCTGTATCCTCTGGTTCTCGACCCATTCCGCCAATGGGAACAGTTTCTCTCTACTCTGCTTAGACCCCTCATGATTTTGAACACCTCTATCAAATCTCCTCTCAACCTTCTCTGCTCTAAGGAGAACAACCCCAGCTTCTCCAGTCTATCTCCGTAACTGAAGTCCATCATCCCTGGTATCATTCTTGTAAATGTTATTGCACCCTCTCTAAGGACTTCACATCCTTCCTAAAGTGTGATGCCCAGAATTGGACATAATGGGGGCGATTTTGCCAACCCTGGGGGGGTGGGTTTGGAGGTGGGACTGCCAGGAAAATGGCAGAATTTGGGGGCGGGTGCCCAACCCGTCCCCAACCCGCCTCCATGCCATCTTGCTAGGAGGCGGGTAGCTGTCCCGCGTCGGGTCCCGTCTCCTTGGAAGCAGGAAGGGATTACATCCACTTAACTGCCTGTTAACAGGTAGTTAACAGGCAGAAAATAGGATTATCCCCATTTTGCCCACACAAGTGTGGGCTTCCCGAAGGCTCCAAAACCCGCCAGGGTCACCGAGATGAGTATTGGGTCTGCGGGGGTCTGCAGTGTCCAAAAGTGTGCTGTGGAGGTGAGTGATGGGTGCAAGTGTGGAGAGGTGAGTATCTGAGGTAAGTGCAAAGTGTTAGTAAAAGTGTACTTACCTTTGTTTCTTCCTGCAGTCTTCAATCGGTGGGTATGCGGAGAGTCTCGCACCTCCGCGGTAGAGATGACAGATGGCCGTTGTATTCTCCAATGCAACAACCATCTAATTTCTACAAAAGAAAGAGGTTTGATGAGGTCTTGAATTCAAGAACTCATCAAACTACAGAGAATGTCAGTGTTTGACAGCTTCACAGAGCTGTCAAACGATGACAATTCATCTGTCAAAAATTTTTGACAGATGAAACGTCATACGTTGACGTTCTCTGTAACCGGCTTTCCCTTAATTGGCCTGCTAAGCCCGCTGGGCGGGCTTAACAAGGTCAATCAAGGGAAAATAGCGTGGGTTGGCCAGAACTTGATGGAGGCGGGACAACGACCCGACAAGTGGGAGTCCCGCCTCCAAAAGCTCCCCATTGGCAAAATCCAGCCCAATACTCCAATTGAGGCCGAACCAGTGTTTTATAAAGGTTCATCATAACTTTTGTATTCTATGCCTCTATTTATAAAGCCCAAGATCCCGTATGCTTTTTTAACTGCTTTCTCAGCCTGCCCTGCCACCTCCAATACTTTATGCATATATACCCCCAGGTCTCTCTGTTCTTGCACCCACTTTAGAATTGTACCCTTTTGTTTATATGTAGACTGCCTCTACATTCCGCTAACCCTGGGGATTATTCTGCCCCATGCACACAGGTTAGGACTAACTGTAACTAAGGTGCTCTGGAGGCTGCCTTTCTCTTTGGCACAAGAGTGGATGGTGCCACCGTCTCAGGGTCGGATGACCAGTCCCTGCTGGAGCCACCAGCAGGTCCTTGATCCTCTGGTTCTTGGGTTACCTGTGGCGACTCTCTTGGCAGTAACTGGTCTACATGCCATCTCCATGTTCGGTCGTCTCCGGTGCGGACTCGGTATGAAACGGGGCCCGTCTTTTGAATGACCGTTGCCGGGACCCACCGCTCCGGGGTGGTGTAGTTACGCGCGAGGACTTTGCCCCCCACCACAAAGTGTTGTTCTTTGGACCTCTAAGCTCGTCTGCTGACTTGATCCTGCTGATTGGTGTGCACCACTGCTTCTGTGGACGTTGGCCTCAGCAGGTCAAGGCGTGTCCGTAGCTGCCTTCCCATGAGTAGGTAAGCAGGAGATGCTCCAGTCGTAGCATGAGGCGTGTTTCAGTATTTCAGCAAGAAAGCATTCAGGCGCTGCTTTAGAGGAGCATCACTTCTTGCCGCTTTCAACGCGCGTTTCAGCGCTCTGACAAATCTCTCCGCCAATCCATTCGTGGATGGATGATAAGGCGCGGAGAACGTGTGCTGGATTCCATTGCTCTTGAGGAACTCCTCCATCTCCTGGGATGTGAACTGTGTTCCATTGTCGGTTACGATCTGCTCCGGCAGACCAAATCGCCCGAACATCTCTCTCAGAGTCTCGATGGTTTTCTCCGTAGTGGTAGTGGACATTACTGCAACCTCCGGCCATTTGGAATGGGAGTCCACCGCGACCAGGAACATCGCTCCTTCCACTGGTCCCGCAAAGTCCAGATGGATCCGTTGCCACGGTGTCGCCGGCCATTCCCATGGATGCAGTGGCGCTGCTTTTGGTGTATCCCTGGTTGTCTCGCATGATGGGCAGGATTTCACTTCAACTTTATTTCATGATCCAGACCGGGCCACCAGAAGTAGCTTCGTGCCAGCTCCTTCATCCGGACAATACCACAATGTCCTGAGTGCAGCTCGTTGAGGACATGTTTCCGCAGCTTTGGTGGTATGATCACTCGCATGCCCCACAGGAGGCATCCTGACGTGACAGACAACTCCTTCCCTCTTGACAGGTAAGGTAGGAGCTCAGGTGGTGCGTCTGACACCCGTGATCCGTCTCCTCGCATCACCCGATCCAGCACCTTGGATAGCGTAGGGTCCACTCTGGTCTCTTTCTTGACCTGCTGGGCTGTGACAGGGGCATTGCTCACCATGTCAAAGTAGAAAATCTTCTGCTCACAGCCTTCAGAGGGCACAGGCAGCGGAAGTCTTGACAATCCATCCGCATTGCCATGTGCTGCTGACCTCCGGTATTTGATGTTGTAATTGTGAGCGCTTAACATCAGCGCCCAGCGCTGCATCCTGCACGCTGCCAAGGAGGGTATTCCTGTGTGTGGACCAAAGATCGATGTCAGAGGACGATGATCCATCAGCAAGGTAAATTTCCTTCCGAACAAGTAGTGATGGAACTTTTTGATTCCAAAGATGATGCCCAAAGCCTCTTTTTCGATCTGCGGGTATTTCACCTCCGCCTTGCTCAGGGACCTTGACGCGAATGCAATCGGCTTCTCTTCACCTGAGGGAAAGATGTAGGACACGACCGCGCCGACGCCATAAGGCGATGCGTCACAGGCCAGCTGAATCTGCAACGACGGGTCAAAGTGTGTCAACACTCTGGGGTCAGTCAAAGCTGCTTTGGCTTTCTTGAATGCAGCTTCGCACTCCTTCGTCCACGCCCAGGCCTTGCCCTGACACAGCAACTCATGTAATGGCTTCAACAGTGATGCCAGCTGTGGAATAAACTTTCCGTAATAGTTCAGGAGATCTAAGAATGACCGCAGCTGGCCAACATTTGTAGGTGCAGGAGCGTCGGCAATGGCTTTCACTTTCGACTGTGCTGTGTGTAGGCCGTCCGCGTCGATGACATGGCCTAGGTACTCCACTGATAGCTTGAGAAATTCGCATTTGTCCTTGCGAACGCGTAAGCCATATTCTTCAAGTCTTCCCAGTGTCTTCGTCAGGTTCTGCAGATGCTCGTTGTCGTCCTTTCCTGTGACAAGGATATCGTCGAGATAACATTGTACCCCTGGAATGCCGCTTAAGATCTGGTCCATAGCCCGCTGAAACAATGCTGGTGCTGACGTCATACCAAAGGGTAGGCGGCAGTACCTGTAGAGGCCCTTGTGGGTGGTGATGGTGAGGTACTTCTGTGAGTCCTCTTCTACATGCATCTGCAAGTAGGCTTGGCAAAGATCAATCTTGCTAAACTTCTGACCGCCTGCTAGACCCGCGAAAAGATCTTTAATGATGGGGAGGGGGTACTGTTCAGCTGAGAGCACAGGATTCACTGTTACTTTGAAATCTCCACATAAGTGAGCCGTGCCGTCACTCTTCATCACTGGTACCACGGGCGTGGCCCACTCACTGTGCGAAACCGGCACCAGGACCCCTATCTTGACCAGACGCTCCAGGTCAGCCTTCACCTTTGGTCTGAGGGCGTAGGGAATGTTCCTGGCCTTCAGGAATCGTGGCTGGCTGTCAGGCTTCACCTTGAGTTTGACCATAATCCCATTCATACTCCCTGTAGTGTATGTACCCGTCTACCTTTAAGGGAACTATTGAATGTAACCGTTCACCTTTAAGAGGACTACTTTCGGGTGGCACTATTTGTTTGGCTTCTGTATACTGTAATACCGATAGTGACCACACCAGTATATAAGTGTTGTGGCATGATTGCTGGGGCAGATTCGCCCGGACCTTCGAATAGTAAAGACCTGTTTGTTTGTTACTTCTGAAGTCTGTGTATTTATTAACTGCACAACCCACAGACTTTACAGTGGCGACGAGTCCGATTGTACCCTGCGGCAAGATTACCAAAAGCAACGAAGAGCGTCGAAGAGAGACAACCGCCCTCGTCGTGCTACCAAAAGAAAACACGAGGCTGCAACAACAGAAAGCAGGAAGACTAACAACAAAAGCTGTATCAGCAACAGGCACTGACTACCCTTCTGCCACGGTGCGGAGTGAGCCGACCAGCAAGAAACAAGGCGGCCGAAGAGACTGTGAGTAGGGGAAGGTGTAGAAGTATCCGGAGGATAAGGGCAGAGCACTTGACCTCGGTCGAGGGGGAGCTGTGCCGGCCAAAAGTCGGGTCCAACGGCGTCGGGTGACAGCCGGACCGCGATCGGCGGGAAAAATCCGGGCAGCGACCGCAGCCACGAAGCGCTGAGCCTGCGAGTAGGCGCGGGAAGAGAAACCCAGCCGCAGCCGGGGGAGGGAAACACCGGTCTGCGAGAGGGCTGGGGAGGCGAACGGGAACCGTGCGGGTGAGAGCCGGGTGCGGAGAGAGAGACTGCGAGGAGCCAGTCCAGCGGCTGAGCTGTTCTCCACCAACGGGGTACTCAGAGCCGGCAAAACCGAACGTGCGGGAGTGGGAGAGAGACACAGCCGAAAACGGGGTGAGAGACTGCGCGAGAGCCAGTCCAGCGGCTGAACTGTCCTCCGTTAACGGGGTGTACCCAGCGCCGGTAGAGCCGTGCGGGCGGGAGGAGAAGACAGAGCCGAGTAGGGGGAGCTGTGCGAGAGCCAGCCCAGCGGCTGAACCTGTCCGCTGCGGGGAAAGCGTACCCCTTCCACCAGGAAGAAACGCGGGAAGCCGCCATTAGGCGGAGGAGCCGACAGAAGCGGGAAACCGCCATTGAAGTGGGCGGGGAAAGAAAGGAAGAGCGGGAAACCGCCAAATTCGCGGGAAAAGCCGCCATCTTAGAAAAAAAAAATACATAAGAATTTAAAGAAATATTTGTGTTGTACCCAAAGAAAGGAAGATGCCTAAGCGTGGGGACAGCAACGATTTTAACTCCGAAATAGAAGACTGGCCCACGTACGTGGAATGTATTGAGATACATTGTAAGGCTAACAAAATAGCTAAGGAGGAAAAAGCTGTAACCTTACTTAACATGATGGGTGCAAAAACATTCGGGTTGTTGAAACATCTTCTCTCTCCAGCTAAACCGGCGGATCAGACTTTCGAGGATATAGTAGCAGTGCTGAAGGATCACTTGAACCCCACACCGTTGAAGCTGGCTGAACGATTCAGATTCTATGCGAGAACACAGAAGGAAGACGAAAGCAACGCGGAATACTTGGTCGAACTGCGGAGGCTAGCGAAACACTGCCAGTTCGGAGGGAATCTGACAGAGGCACTGCGAGACAAGTTCGTATGTGGATTGTCCAAAGAAGGGACGCAAAAGCGACTACTGGAAGAGAACAACCTCACACTTGACAGGGCTGTCCTTATAGCCGCATCATACGAAGCCGCAGCAAAAGGAACGGCGGTAACGCAGCGGAAGGCGGTGGCACTAGGGGTGGACCACATCACCTCGAGGACTACGAAATGCTATCGTTGTGGGAAGACAACACACGACCAGAAGCGTTGCTGGGGTAAAAACCAAGAATGCCGGAAATGTGGCAAGATCGGGCACATAGCTAAAGTGTGCCGGTCAGGAACGACGTACAACAATAACGAGTCCTCACAAAAATGGTACAGAAAGGTACATGAGGCGACTAGGAAGAGTCTGAAGGAACAGAAGTCGGACTCACACTCCAAACACAAAGGACTGGACAGTCTGAGAATCCACAACGTGAGCAATGAAGCCGACCGACAAACTATTTGGATAACGTTACAGATTGAGAAGGTCCAAGTAAAAATGGAAGTAGACACCGGATCGGCGTTGACTGTCATGAATAAGCATGACTATAAAAAGTTTTTCAAGCATATTCCACTACGGACTATGGATCTAGTGCTGCAGACATACACGGGGCACAAAGTATTCCCCATCGGAAAAATAGAGGTTAAGGTGAGATACCAGGATAAAGTTCACCACCGGTTAGATCTGTATGTGTTGCCTGAGGGAGGTCCACCACTTCTGGGACGGGAGTGGATCCGAAAAATAAAATTGGACTGGCAGTCACTAAACACCATGACGGTGGATTCCGAAAAAGAGGATGTCAAACCTGAACGGTTGTCCAGAATATTGGACGAAGCTAAGGAGGTATTCCAGCAAGGACTGGGAACGCTGCGAGGTATTAAAGCAAAGGTTAAGATTGCAGAAAATGCAAGCCCAAAGTTTTTTAAGGCCAGATCAGTACCTTACGCAATACGACCAGCTGTGGAGGCAGAACTGGAAGAACTTGAACGATCAGGGGTTCTGTCAAAAGTGGACTGAAGTGAGTGGGCCACGCCCATTGTTCCCGTCATGAAGTCCTCACCGAGTAATAAGCCAGGGGGACCGGGGAAGGTCCGTATCTACGGAGATTTCAAGATTACTGTGAATCCGGTGCTTCACACGGTACAATACCCGCTTCCGCGGATTGAAGATATCTTTGCTTCGTTGGCTGGAGGGAAACATTTCACGAAAATAGATCTGGCTCAAGCATATCTACAGATGGAGGTCGAGGAAGAGTCACGCCAGTACCTCACCATCAACAGTCACAGAGGCTTGTATCGCTACAATAGACTGGTCTTTGGGGTAGCTTCGGCGCCAGCAATTTGGCAGAGGGCCATGGAACAGGTGTTACAAGGAATTCCAAGCACGCAGTGCTACTTAGATGACATTTTAATCACGGGAAAAGATGAGGAAGAACACCTCACGAATTTGAAACTGGTACTCACCAGGTTGAAGGAGTATGGCCTTCGGGTTAATCGCAAGAAGTGTGAGTTCTTCCAAAAACGGATCTCATACTGCGGTCATGTCATTGACCGAGAGGGACTGCATAAGTCACCCGAAAAGATAGAAGCGGTTGTGAAGGCCCCCGCTCCAGGAAACGTATCACAGTTAAGATCATTCTTGGGGTTGATTAATTACTATCACAAGTTTCTGCCAAATTTATCCACGGTACTGCATCCGCTGAATGACCTGCTGCGGAAAGAAACACCATGGAAGTGGAGTGAAGAATGCAAAAAGGCTTTTCGCAGAAGCAAGGAGTTGATTACCTCTGAAGAAGTGTTGGCTCATTTCAACCCAGCATTACCCCTTCGTCTAGCTTGCGATGCTTCCCCGTACGGAATTGGGACAGTACTCTCGCACAGGCTACCAAATGGCTCGGAAAGGCCAGTGGCTTTCGCATCCCGATCATTGACACCCGCGGAGCGAAATTACGCCCAAATAGATAGGGAGGCCCTCAGTCTTGTGTGGGGCGTGAAGAAATTCAACCATTACCTACAATGTAAAAAGTTCACATTGCTGACAGACCACCAGCCGTTGGTGTCCATATTCAACCCAAATAAGGCCGTTTCCACCATGACAGCACAAAGGTTACAAAGGTGGTCCGTGTTACTTGGGGCACACCAATACGAAATTGAGTACAAAAGGTCTAAACAGCATGGAAATGCTGATGGGTTGTCACGCTTGCCATTGCCGATGGTAGAAGAAGCGAGTATAGTGGACCCAGTAGAGTTGTTCCACTCATCCATAGTGGAGCGTCTACCGATAACAAACTCAATGATTGAGAATGAGACAAGGAATGACCCGACTCTTTCACGAGTCTATGATGTAACGGTGGAGGGATGGCCAGCACAGAGCGAACCAACACTGCAAGCATTTGCACAGAGGAAAGAACAACTGTCAGTGTGTCGAGGAACCCTGATGTGTGGATCTAGAGTGGTGATTCCACCCAAACTCCAAAAGAAGGTGCTAAAGGAACTGCACGAAGGACATCTGGGGGGAGTAAAGATGAAAAATCTAGCAAGAGCGTTTGTGTGGTGGCCAGGCATTGATAGAGACATAGAGGAGATCACAAAGAACTGCCTAGGATGTCAGAGGGTTCAGAATGCGCCACCCCAGGCTCCTCTGCATCCATGGGAGTGGCCCTCATCGCCTTGGCAAAGAGTACACATCGACTTTGCTGGTCCATTTATGGACTCGATGTTTCTAATAGCGGTGGATGCCCACTCCAAGTGGCCGGAAGTAATTAAGATGACCACCACCACGACGGAAAAAACCATCGCAGTGTTAAGGACTATGTTTGCTCGGAATGGCCTGCCGGAACAGATCTGTTCTGATAATGGACCACAATTTGTGTCCGAAGAATTCAAGAAATTCTTAAAGAGCAATGGGGTTAAACATTACACGTCAGCCCCATACCATCCCGCCTCCAATGGATTGGCTGAAAGGTTTGTCCAGACCTTCAAGAAGGCCGTAAAAGCCATGAGTAATGAAAATATAAGTCTGCAACATAAGGTGGATAGCTTTTTGTTGGCATACCGAAATGCGACACATGCGGTCACAAATCAAACTCCTGCAATGATGTTCTGTAATAGACGCCTAAGATGCCGGCTGGATTTACTAAAACCAAACGTCAGAAGAGACGTAGAGAACCGGCAATTCCAGGGCATGAACGACAGGGTCACTAGATCTTTCCAGATCGGTCAACGAGTTTTGGCCCGGGACTACCGTACTGAGAAATGGCAGCCTGGAACTATTGGGAAAAGGCTGGGGCCATTGATGTACACCGTGGACATTGGAGACAATATAATAAGGTGCCATGTTGACCAAATCATAGGGTCCGCCACAAATGGGCCACCGACTTCACCACCTTATCCGGGTAATGTTGAAACTGAGATTCCCAGAACACCTACTTCCGATCTAGTGATACTGGAGTCAGCTGAACCTGACACGGCTTTTCAAGCCGAATCGACCTTGCCAGAAGCACCTCCTAGCCCGCCTGAAATGACGACACCACTGCGGCGTTATCCTGACAGAATCCGGAAACCCCCGGAAAGACTGAATCTATGAACTGTCTTACATAAACCTGTATATATGTTAGAATGTATGTTCACTATGTACTTAGTAAGTAATAAGCTAAAAAGGGAGGATTGTAGTGTATGTACCCGTCTACCTTTAAGGGAACTATTGAATGTAACCGTTCACCTTTAAGAGGACTACTTTCGGGTGGCACTATTTGTTTGGCTTCTGTATACTGTAATACCGATAGTGACCACACCAGTATATAAGTGTTGTGGCATGATTGCTGGGGCAGATTCGCCCGGACCTTCGAATAGTAAAGACCTGTTTGTTTGTTACTTCTGAAGTCTGTGTATTTATTAACTGCACAACCCACAGACTTTACACTCCCCAATTCTCCGTCAAAGACAGCCGCATGCTTTGTCAACACTGCCGCTAGCCCCGCCTCTTCGGCTGACACTGCATTCACTTTTTTCCAATCCAGATGAATTTTCTCCAACCATGGCCTGCCCATCAGGGATGGATAGTCACCCTTGACCACGTAAACTGGCAGCATCACGGTTTGTCCATTAAGCTCCACCTTGACATCTTGTCTTACCCAGCATTGGGACTGTTTCCCCAGTGTAGGTCTTTAAGATGAGCTTGGCCGGCGTCAGTGATAGGTGGTTCAGTTTTTCTTTGAATAGCTTCTCTGAAATCAAGGGGACAGTGGCCCCCGTATCCAGCTCCATTTTGACCGGTATTCCCTCTAGTAGTGGAGTGACTCCATAGCCTGATGAGCCTCCATTCACCGTTAACACATGGAGATTCAACTCCCCATCAGAGTCTGTGTCACTGTCTTCCTGTTCTTGTTTCACCATGTGTAGGTTTTTCTTTTTAGAACGCCAGTTGGATGTGTTTCCTTGTTTGTTTTTGTGTGTCTCTGTGTAGGATTGTTTGCTTTGCCCTTTACACATACGTTCAATGTGTCCTTTCTTTTCACATTTCCGACAGGTCAGGTCTTTACACCAGCAGTCAGATGGCTGATGACCTGACCTTCCATATCTGTAACACTCTCTGGCGCCCTTGCATGCTTATCCAGTGTAGCTGCTACCCTGTGCACTCTTGTTGCAGCCCCCAACAGCTGTGCATCTTTAGCTGCTAACTCCATAGACACAGTGAGCTCCACTGCTGATTTAAGCGGCAGTTTGTCAGTCGTGAGCAAGCGCTTCTGTGTTGCTTCACATCTTAATCCACACACAAACCTATCACGGACAGTGTCATTTAGAGTTTCACCAAACTCACAATGCTCAGTTAGCTTCTTTAGCACTGCAACATATTCGGCTATGGACTCACGCTTCCCTTGGTTTCGTTTGTGAAACCTGAACCTCTCGGCAATCAGCAGCGGCTTGGGTGCGAAATGTGTTTCCAAAACTTCCACAATCTGATCATATGTCTTAGCGCCGGGCTTATCCGGGTGCATCAAACTCCGTAACAAGCCAAATGTTTTTGCTCCGATCACACTGAGGAACGTCGCCACTTTCACATCATCTTTAATGCCATTTGCAGTCACGAAAAATCCAAAACGCTCTGTATAAGCACTCCATTGCTCCGCCATTTCATCAAATGGCCCAAACGCTCCGGTTAGCATAGCCATTTTGTTTTCCTTTTTTTTCATCTTTACAGTCCTTTTCCTCCACTTTTTAAAAAATGTTTACAGTCCTTTTCCTCCACTTCGTTTCACTGTATCGTTACTCTCCCCCTTCTTATTTGTGTAACACACGAACCGCCACCTTTACAAAGCGATTGCATCAGCACTAAACTGCGGGCGCGCCATTAAGAAAAGACAGGAACTTCTTATTTTAAACATCGCCGATTCCAGTTTAAAGTGATGTGCAAGTCCGTCGTCCTCGTCGCCAGTTTTGTTGTGTCTCAAGGGGTTTTATACCCTTACCTATATAACAATTAAGAAGGACTCCGGGGTGGAGAGTTTAGTTAACGGCCATTTTATTTACAATGTGCTTCTTTACTCAATGCACTACATTTCCCATAGTGCATTGCAAATCACCACTACAGTATCCCATGTGGGACAATTCTAATACACATTCAAAATACACAACAACACCCAAGTCCAAATCATTAATATATACCAAGGAAAGCAGTGGTCCTAGTACCAAGCCCTGGAGAACCCCACTGTATACCTTCCTCCAGTCCGAAAAACAACCGTTTACCACTACTCTCTGGCCTAGAAATTGAGTTTGCGCTGCGCCGGGGCTTAACGCCGGAAATTTAGCGCCGGTGCTAAGTCGCGCTGTGCACGCCAAAAATTCAGTAGCGCCGTGCCCAAACGGCTGCCGGCGCTACTGAAGGCTGTTTGCGCCTGAAAACTGGCGCTACACGCCGCATTGCGGTGCTATTCCGGCGCTGCGGCGCCCGATGCGGTGCGGCAGGCTCGGGAAGTGCAGGCTTCCTCCTTCAGTTAAGGAGGAGCTGCCTGCACCCGCCCGCTGGCCGGTTAAATCACCACAAAAATGAGCCCGGCACCTCGGGGAAGTGCCGGGCTCGCAGCCGAGAAGCATCTGTTCCGCGGGGGGGGGGGTGGGGGAGTCCGGGGAGGGAGGTGCGGTCAGGCGGCCGGCGGGAAAGCGGCCGGCCGCCGCTCCACCTTTATGCGCCGGCGCAAAGTCGTGTAAGACTCTGTTGCCAGAGTCTTAGTTGCGGCTGCCACGGGCGAGGCAGCCGCAACTGAATTTCGGCGCTGGGGCCCGTCACCACGGCAACCGGGATGCTGCGCACACCGATGACGTCATCGGTGCCGGCGCAGTGCTACCGGTGTAACGCCGATGTTGGGCCCTAGTCAATTTCAAAACCGGCTGTAAGTCCAGCGCAATGCCCTCTAGCGCCGCAAAATGGGCGCTAAGCCCACTCAATTTCTAGGCCTCTGTTTCTTGTCACTTAGCCAGTTTATTCCATGGGCTTCAACTTTGCTGGCAACCCTGTTATGTGGCACTTTGCCAAATGCCTTTTGGAAATCCATGTACACCACATCAACCACATTGCCCTCATCAACCCTCTCTGTTACCTCATCAAAAAACTCAATCAAGTTAGTTAAACACAATTTGCCTGTAACAAATCCATGCTGGCTTTCCTTAATTAATCCACACTTGTCCAAATGACTGTTCATTTTGTCTCAGATTACCATTTCTAAAATCTTCCCCACCACTGAGGTTAAACTGATTGATCTGTAGTTGCTGGGTTTACCTTACAGCCTTTTTTGAATAATGGCGTAACATCTGCAATTCTCCAGTCCTCTGGCACCACCCCTGTATCTAAGGAGGATTGGAAGATTATGGCCAGTACCTTTGCAATTTCCACCTTTACTTCCCTCAGCATCGTAGGGTGCATCCCATTTGGTCCTGGTGACTTATCTACTTTAAGTACAGCCAGCCTTTCTAGTACCTCCTCTTTATCAATTTTTATCCCATCCAGTATCTCAACTACCTCCTCTTTCACTATGTCTTGGGCAGTATCTTCTTCCTTGGTAAAGTCAGATGCAAATTACTCATTTAAAACCTCAGCCATGTTCTCTGCCTCCATGCGTAGATCTCCTTTTTGGTTTCTAATTGCGCCCCCCCCCTTACTACTCATTTACTATTTACATGCCAATAGAAGACTTTTGGATTCCCTATTATTTTAGCTGCCAGTCTATTCTCATACTCTTTCTTTGCTCCTCTTATTTCCTTTTTCACTTCCCCAGTGAACTTTCTGTATTCAGCCTGGTTTTTACTTGTATTCTCAACCTGACATCTATTATACACCCCTTATTCTGCTTCATCTTACTCTCTATCTCTTTCATCACTCATGGAGCTCTGACTTTGGTTGCCCTACCTTTCCCCCTCATGGGAATGTACCTTGACTGTACCCGAACCATCACCTCTTTAAAGGCAGTCCAGTGTTCGATTACAGATTTGCCTGCCAATCTTTGATTCCAATTTAACCGGGCCAGATCCGTTCTCAACCCATTGAAACTGACCCTTGTCCAATTAAGTATTTTTACTCTAGATTGCTCCTTGTCCTTTTCCATAGCTAATCTAAATCTTATGATACTAGGATCACTATTCCCTAAATGTTCTGACACTTGCTCCATTTGACCCACCTCATTCCCCAGAACCAGATCCAGCAATGCCGCCTTCCTCATTGGGCTGGAAATGTACTGCTCAAGAAAGCTCTCCTGAACACACTTCAGAAATTCTCCCCCTTCTCTGCCCTTTACACTATTACTATCCCAGTCTACATTAGGATAATTGAAGTCCCCCATTAGCATTACTCTATAGCTCTTGCACCTCTCTGTAATTTCCCTGCAAATTTGCTCCTGTATATCCTTCCCACTAGTTGGTGGCCTATAGAACACACCGAGTAGTGTAATGGCACCGCTACTGCTTCTTAACTCTAACTAAATGGATTCAGTCTTTGACTCCTCCAGGATGTTCTCTCTCCAGCACTGTAATATTCTCCTTAATCAATACTGCCACACCACCTCCTTTCTTTGCTTCCCTATCTTTCCTGAACACCTTATATCTAGGAATATTTAATACCCAATCCTGCCCTTTTTTGAGCCAAGTCTCCGTTATTGCCACAACATCATATTCCCATGTGGATATTTGCGCCTGCAGCTCATCAAACGTATTTAACATAGAAACATAGAAGATAGGAGCAGGAGTAGGCCATTCGGCCCCTCAAGCCTGTTCTGCCATTTAATGAGATCGTGGCTGATCATCCAAATTCATACCCTGTCCCTGCTTTCTCCCCATATCCCTTGATCCCTTTAGCATTAAGAAATATATCTAACCCCTTCTTGAATATATTTAATGAATTGGCCTCAACTGCCTTGTGTGGTAGAGAATTCCATAGGTTCACCACTCTCTGGGTGAAGAAATTCTTCCTCATCTCAGTCCTAAATGGCTTTCCCCTTATCCTTAGACTTTGACCCCTGGTTCTGGACTCCCCGGCCATCGGGAACATCCTTCCTGCATCTAGTCTGTCTAGTCCTGTTAGAATTTTATAAGTTTCAATGAGATCCCCTCTCATTCTTCTAAACTTTAGCGAATATAAACCTAATCGACCCAATCTCTCCTCATACGTCATTCCTGCCATCCCAGGTATCAGTCTGGTGAATCTTCGCTGCAATCTCTCCATGGCAAGAACATCTTTCCTCAGATAAGGTGACCAAAACTGCACACAATACTCAAGGTGTGGTCTCACCAAGGCCCTGTACAACTGCAGTAAGACATCCTTGCTCCTGTACTCAATCCCTCTCGCTATGAAGGCCAACATACCATTTGCCTTCTTAACCACCTGCTGCATTTGCATGCTTACCTTCAGCGACTGGTGCACAAGGACACACAGGTCTCGTTGCACTTCCCCTTTTCCCAATCTATTGGAGTTCAGATAATAATCTGTCTTCCTGTTTTTGCCACCGAAGTGGATAACCTCGCATTTATCCACATTATACTGCATTTGCCATGCATCTGCCCAATCACCCAAGCT
The DNA here is from genome assembly GCF_052327205.1 of Somniosus microcephalus. NCBI lineage: Eukaryota > Metazoa > Chordata > Chondrichthyes > Squaliformes > Somniosidae > Somniosus > Somniosus microcephalus. Next base: position 125,151,029 of record NC_140993.1, read on the forward strand.
GTCCAAATCATCCTGGAGTTTTTCTGCACCCTCCTCACAGCACACACACCCACCCAGCTTTGTGTCGTCTGCAAACTTGGAGATATTACATATAGTTCTCTCGTCTAGATCATTTATATATATTGTGAATAGCTGAGGTCCCAGCACCAATCCCTGCGGTACCCCACTAGTCACTGCCTGCCACTCGGAAAAAGAGCCATTTATTCCAACTCTTTGCTTCCTGTCTGCCAACCAGTTCTCTATCCAAGACAGTACTTTAACCCCAATCCCGTGTTCTTTAACTTTGCACGCTAATCTCTTATGCGGGACCTTATCGAAAGCCTTCTGAAAGTCCAAATACACCACGTCCACTAGTTTTCCCTTATCTATTCTACCAGTTACATCCTCAAAAAATTCCAGTAGTCAAGCATGATTTACCTTTTGTAAATGCATGTTGACTTTGTCCGATCCTGTCACTGTTTTCCAAGTGCTCTGCTATTACATCTTTTATAATGGACTCTAGCATTTTCCCCACTACCGATGTCAGACTTACCGGTCTATAATTCCCTGTTTTCTCTCGACCACCTTTTTTAAATAGTGGGGTTATATTAGCTATCCTCCAATCCATGGGAACTGTTCCAGAGTCTATAGAATTTTGGAAGATGACCAGCAATGCATCTACTATTTCTAGGGCCACTTCCTAAAGTACCCTAGGATGTAGATTATCAGGCCCTGGGGATTTATCAGCCTTCAATCCCGTCAATTTCCCTAACACCATTTCCCTACAAATACTGATTTCATTCAATTCCTCCCTCTCATTAGACCCTATGTTCTCCGACATCTCTGGGAGGTTATTTGTGTCCTCCTTTGTGAAGACAGAACCAAAATATGTGTTTAATTGGTTTGCCGTTTCTTTGTTCCTCATTATAAATTCCCCTGATTCTGACTGCAAGGGACGTACACTTGACTTCACCAATCTTTTTCTCTTCACATATCTATAAAACCTTTTACAGCCAGTTGTTATGTTCCCTGCAAGCTTACTCTCATACTCTATTTTCCCCCTCTTAATTAATCCCTTTGTCCTCCTTTGCTGAATCCTAAACTGCTCCCAATCCTCAGGTTTGCTGCTTTTTCTGGCCAAATTATATGTCCTCTCCTTGGATCTTATGCTATCCCTAATTTCCCTTGTTAGCCACGGTTGAGTCACCTTTTTTGTTTTATTTTTATGCAAAACAAGGGTGAACAAATTCTGTAGTTCATCCATGCGATCTTTAAATGTTTGCCATTGCCTATCCACCTTTAAGTAACGTTCCCCAATCCATCCTAGCCAACTCGTGCCTCATACCATCGTAGTTTCCTTTATTTAAATTCAGGACCCTAGTCTCTGAGTCAACTACTTCACTCTCCATTTTAATGAAGAATTCTATCATATTATGATCGTTCCTCCCCAAGGGGCCTCACACAAGATTGCTAATTAATCCTTTCTCATTACATAATACCCAGTCTAAGATGGCCTGATCGCTAGTTGGTTCCTTGACATATTGGTCCAGGAAACCATTCGGTATACACTCTAGGAATTCCTCCTCCACAGTATTGTTACTACACACATGCATTGTAAACCTATCTTAGACCTTCTTGTATTCTCTCTTAGTCTGACCCCACCTAATACCATACTATTTCTTACTGTAGTGCTATCTGTCTCCCCCAATCCTTTGTGCACTTTGTTTCTCCCTTCTAATTCAACAGCCTGGTGCCCATCCCCCTGCCAAATTAGTTTAAACCCTCCCCAACAGCACTAGGAACCCACCCCGCCCCCAATGAGGATATTGGTTCTGGCTCTGTTGAGATGTAACCCGTCCGGCCTGTACAAGTCCCACCTCCTCCAGAACTGGTCATAATGTCCCAGAAATCTAAAGCCCTCCCTCCTGCACCATCTCACCAGCCACGCATTCATCTGGTCTATCCTCCAATTTCTATGAGCAATCCGGAGATTACTACCTTTGAGGTCCTGCTTATTAATCTCTTTCCTAGCTCCCCAAAATCTGCTTACAGGACCACATCCTTCTTTCTACCTATGTCATTGATACTGATATGGATCACAATCTTTAGCTGTTCACCCTCCTCCCTCAAAATGTTCTGCAGCCGCTCAGTGACATCCTTCACCCTGGCACCAGGGAGGCAACATACTATCCTGGAATCATGTCTGCAGCTGCAGAAACACCTATCTGTTCCCCTAACTATTGAATCCTCTATCACTATTGCTTTCCTGAACTTCCTCCTCTCCCCCATACAGCTGAGCCACCCGTGGTGCCATGGGCTTGGCTCTGGCTGTACTTCCTAGTATTTAGAATGGAATAGACGAATCCAGTTATCACAATTTAACTTAAAAGGTAAATTTAGGAAAGGTTTACTTTTTTTTTAGGTAAGTGGAGACTTTGAAGTCACCTAATTTAATTTTTTAATTTATAAAGAGAATTAGAAAAATTGATTCAGGCAAATTGTTCACCACAATGGAAGGTTCCAATACTAGAGGATACAAAGTAAATTTGGAAAAAAGCGAGTAAGAAGGAAGTCAGACAGCTTTTTTATTAACCAATGTGGTATTGGAATTAAAATATAATTTACCACAGTGGTCTTTAAAATAGACATTATAAATTAGGTCAAGAGACAATTGGACATTGTTTGGAGAGAAAAGAGTTGATGGACATGAGGGATGATTCTGCAATCTGCTGCCAGTCGGTATCATTTTTATTTTCGTTGCTGGGATGTGGGCGTTGCTGGCAAGGCCAGCATTTATTGCCCATCCCGAACTGCCATTGAGAAGGTGGTGGTGAGTCGCCTTCCTCAACCGCTGCAGTCCGTGTGGTGAAGGTACTCCCATATTGCTATTAGGGAGGGAGTTCCAGGATTTTGACCCAACGACGATGAAGGAATGGCAATATATTTCCAAGTCAGGATGGTGTGTGACTTGGAGGGAAACATGGAGGTGATGGGCTCCCATGTGCCTGCTGCCCTTGTCCTTCTGGGTGGTAGCGGTCGTGTGCTTGGGAAGTGCTGTCAAATCAGCACCCACAGGCGGAGCATTGTGGGAAATGATGGATATGCTGGAAATGTTTTTCCACCCATTAATTTTAATGGGCAGAATATCACGAATTCTCACTGTGCACTTCCTGTGAGCGCAGCTCCTTGCGACACAGGCGGCCCGCAACTCAAGTCTTTGCTTGGGCGAGCTACCTGTGTTGGCATGACCAGTGTTAACAACTCATGCCAAGTATACTGATGAGGCTCGAGGATCAGTTCTCATTGCTCAATGGGCACAGACTTGGCGCTGCATGGCCAGCACGTTTCTGAACCAAAATCCACTCCAAAAGGTGCTATACAAATGCAAGCAGTTGTTGGTGTTGATAAGTGTGGCTCATGGAGGAATTTTCTGTCTTTAGAGCCATTTCAAGCAACATGCCTTGAAGAGGGAACTGGACCGGTTCTTGACTGGGACAGAAATCGCATCATATAGAAGGTAAATGTTTCTATAGGTAACACTTGGTCCATGTGACCTCCTGGACTGGTTTTGATCGCCTGGGAGGTTTGGAGAGGAATTTTACAGAGTTCAATTAAATATTGGGAAGGCAGAAGCCATTGGGGAAAAATTTATTTTCGACCATTTTGTGGCGCTAACATCACCTGGGCACTAACTTTAGCGCCTGGTGCTAATTACAGCCAGCGACCGCGAAGTAGAGTTTTAGCACCCCTAGAGGGAAGTGGAGCGTTAAATCAAGTGCTAAACACTCCTCTTAGGGCGCTAACATCAGAGAGTGGGGCGCAACCACAGAGCGCTACTCAAGTTCCAGCACTGTCAATTACAAGTGCTCAGAGAGACTGGCGCCTTCCAGTTCCTAAAGGGGAGATTCAATCATGCTGCACAGCCTCACTCTAATCATTGCTGCTTGTGAACTGGGCCTGCAAAGAGGTGCAATTCCTCAACCACAAATCTCATGGCTGATCAGAGGCCCAGGGAGAGAGCTCACCGGTTCAGTAATCAGGCTTTGGATGCTCTGGTCACGGCCGTGGAATGCCGATGGGCAGTGCTGTTCCCAGACACTGGCAGGAGGCCATTGCCGCAGGAGTTCAGGAGGATGTGGAGGGAGGTCACCCAGTATGTCTCAGCCAGAAGCCTGGTCCACAGGACTCCCACCCAGTGCTGCAAGAAGTTCAATGACCTTACTCGGGTGGTCAGGGTGAGTACGTGCTTCAAAAATCGGTACATGCCACCATCTCAACCTCACTCTATGCACAGATGGTATAAACCGCCAAATCCCCAACACTCACCCATCAACTATGCTCACCTACTAAAACTGACATCCACCTCTCATGCCTTGCATAAATTAACAACTATTCAACTATGGTAGGCACATCTACCAAACACATGGCTGCACACTCACACACACACTGTCCTTTTTCTTGCAGGCCAAGCTTGCTCATAACAGGTGGGAGCAGCAATGCACGGGAGGAGGTCAGGCAGAGCTGCAACCCCTTACAGACCTGGAGGAGCGAGTGCACATCACCATTGCGGCCCAGGTCATGGGTGCTGTGGCAGTCGGAGATGTCAACCCCCTTGGGGACAACAACGGTATGCTCATCACCACTTTCTCTTCTCTCATACCACTTCTCCCTCACACCACAAGCCCTTCCCACTTTCCATCTAAGTATACTGTTGCCATTCCTTGCTCTCTTCCTGCCCCCCTTCCCTGATGTTAAACCCATTCTTGTGCCTTTATGCTTTCAGATAATCAGCTACCATCTGAGCAGCCTGTCCCTCAGCCTCCCAATGGCAGCGACACGGGAGAGGTGGAGGAACACCAAGCCGGAGCCTCACTGCCTGTGTCTCCCGAGGGCGAGACATCGGATAGCGGTTGCTGGAGGGGAGCCGAGGAAATGTGTCTGATGTGGGTGAAGCTCCAGGACCCAGCAGGCTGCAGCAATGCCACGGGGCAAGGGAAGCTCGGGAACCATCTCCCCGGAGGGTGAGTTCGCGCACGAGTTCTGCTGCACAGTACTTGGATGAGGACATCGATGTGGAGGAGTTGACCAGATGGGCTTTGGGCATGCAATGGCAAGGGTGCCCGAGAGCATGGATGCACTGGCTAGGAGCGTGGAGGAGTTCGCCTCCAGCATTGCTCTCATCTCTGCGCAAACCATTAAGCCCATCCTGGGCAGTTTGCTAGGGATGGTTGCCTCGCTGCGAGACCGTGGGGACCCAGACCTTATGCCGCGTGTAATGGGTGAGATGGCAGCAGCTATTGCAGCACAGGCCGAGGCAACGCAATGGCTTAGTGCTGTAATGGAGTCAGTGGTTGGTGGCATCCAATCTCAGATTGCTCTCATGCAGTCCAGTGCCAATACAGCCCCCATTATGTGTTGGAAATTTTGCACTATCAAATGTAACTCAAAAGAAAGTGATACATTTTTCTCAGGTGCAAAACTCCTTCAAGTAGAAAAAGCTCAAGTCAGTATAATCGCCGGTCTACTTTTGTCAAACTGAAAAAAACCCGGAAGTTCACGCCTTTATATAGAGCTCCTCCAGTTCTCAACTGACTGCAAACCGCCTCCTCTACCCGTCGTTGCCAACAGCAGGCGCTGAGGCTGGGGCCGCTATCAGGTCGATGCGCGGCCGGATGCCATCATGCTCTCCAGCCGTAGGCGAGTGTGGCGATAGCGGTTAGCGCCGCCACAAACCGCCAAGTGATTTTCGCGGGTAGCGTTAACATCGCAGCGCCCGGGCAGTAAGCCGCTAGCGCCCTGTTAGTGCCTGCCGGAGGTGCTAACTAGAGGTGCTTAGGTACCAAATGTCTAGCCCAAAAATTGTCTTCGGTCCCCACCATAAACTCTATTCCCTAGCCATCAACTCCATCCTTCTCCCTGGCAACTTTCTGAAGCTGAACCAGACTTTTCACAACCTTATATCAGATTTGACCCAGAAATGAGCTCCCGACCACATATCCATGCCATCAATAATACTGCTTATTTCTATCTGTAACATTGCCCGAGTCACCCCTGCTTCAGCTCATCTGCTGCTGAAACCCTCATCCATGCCTTTATCACCTATAGACTTGACTATTCCAATGCACTCCTGGCCGGCCTCCCAAGTTCTACCTTCCTTAAACTTGAGGTCATCCAAAACTCAGCTGCCCATGCCTTAACTTGCACCAAGTCCTGTTCACCCATCAGTTCAGTGCTCACTGACCTACATAGGCTCCTCCAAGTCTGGCCTCTTGACCATCCCTGATTTTAATCACTCCACCATTGGTGGCCGTGCCTTCAGCTGCCAAGGCCCAAAGCTCTGGAACACCCTCCCTAAACATCGCCGCCTCTCTATGTCCTTTTTTAAGACGCTCCTTAAAACCTACCTCTTTGACCAAGCTTTTGGTCATCTGCCCTAATATCTCCTTATGTGGCTCAGCGTCAAATTTTGTTTGATAGTGCACCTGTGAAGCACCTTGGGATGTTTTACGATGGTAAAGGCGCTATACAAATACAAGTTGTTGTTGTACGCTAGGATTTCTTTTCACCTACAACAAAATTGATCAAATATTGGGTTTGTTTGAGTTTTTAAGTTCTAAACATCCCACTGCACTCTCAATGCACCCCTCATCTTCAGATGTCATTAGGCCTATATTCAGGGCTGTTATTGAGTGATCAGCTTTATGAAGGCTGTATCAGATTTTGTGAAGTTGTTGGTCAGTGGTTGCTAGTTTCCTAGCTTGGCATGTATGAAAAGGTCCATGGTGCCAAAAGGCACTGAGACCTTGGAGAAAAATGTCAAGCCTTCTGATTCTCTCAGTTCTGACATCATTAACACCAAGGGAGCTTCCACAGGCTCACCATGAATACTAAATTATGGGGAAACCCAGAAGTTCTGGTACGAATGGCCATACACTACAGGTCAGGTGGGTAAAACATAGAAACATAGAAGATAGGAGCAGGAGTAGGCCAGTCGGCCCCTCGAGCCCGCTCTGCCATTTAATGCGATCATGGCTGATCATCCAAATTCAGTACCCTGTGTTATGAATCTTATGAGCCATGAAGAAAGACTCATGAAATAACACTGGACGGCCAGCTAGTGGCACCATCCAAGGAGCATAAATACTCAGGCGTGGGCCCGGATTTCCCAGGACATTGTGTAAACAGGAACTAGTGAAAGATAACTAGACCTCCATGTTTTGAAACAAGTTTATTAAAGCCTTGCTTTATACTCAAACCAAATGCATAGTGAGTTTTATTACATCAATTTAATCAACTTGCTATCGATTTCATGCTCTGGGGAATTTCGGGAACAGCCAGCTATGACTCAAACCGTAGAAGGGAACTCAGACGAAGTAATCTACGCATCATGGAGAAACTACTCAGACCCGCCCGTCTCGACCTGGACCCGAATTATCTTACTGCTGCTAAGGTATGGAAACACTGGTATCATACCTTCAGCAACTTCCTTGAGGAGTGTGGTGACAATGTTCCTAATAAGTTACGAATGCTTGCGAATTATGTATCCCCTCATGTGTTTGACTATATCGAAGACTGTGTAGACTATGACGCCGCTATCCAAATACTACAGCAACTATATGTCAAGTCCCCAAACAAAATTTTTGCTCGGCATCTACTGGCCACATCTCGACAACAACCCAGGGAATCACTTGATGAATTCCTTCAGAAACTTCGCAGGCTCAGCAAGGATTGTAATCTTAAAGCTGTCACAGCTGAGCAGTACCAGGAAGAGGTAATTCGCGAAATAACAACAGAAAATGCTGGAAAAACTCAGCAGGCCAGGCAACATCCGTGGAGAGAAAATAGAGTCGAAGTTTCGGGTCTAACCCTTTTTCAAAACTGGAAAGGAAATGAAATAGATCGAAAGGCAGGGCTGGGAGAGAACAAAAGAAGTGAAGAGACATTAAGAGGTATTCAAAACGAGACGAGATGGTGATAGGACTAGTGGAGACAAAAGACGGCTCTAGATTAGGTGTGAAATGTTCTGGCAGAATGAGAGACAGCTTGTTCTGGACCGATGGACATTCTGAACATTTTATGTGTGTAGATAGCACCCTCTGGTGGTGGTTATTGTGTTAACAGTTTGTATGCTGGAAAGGTCATCTGACTTTTCCTCCTGTGTGAGGTCATTTGACCTTCTTACCTTTCTTCCTGTTGACCCCAGGAAGCAGTTTTACCAGGAAGCACCTGACTTAAGTAATGGAGAATTCCATGAGGGATTCAATCCAGTGTAATCTGACTTCATATGTTAGGCCAAACGCAATATCTGTGAGTATCTTTAGTTCTTAGCATAATAGCAATGTTGTCAGAGTAATATTTTGATAATACTATGTTTGTAAAAGGTTAATATTTAATAGTTACAGAAGTTAGTTCAAATGTTAGTTAGTTATACAATTAGTCTATTCTACTGTTGTAAATATGTTTATATCTTGTGTAATATCGAATGTATAGTACTCAGTTTATGTACAAAACATACTTTGTCTTTGTTTACAGTTTCACAAATTTGTTCAAGTAAAGCTTCAAACAGCGAAATGGCTTCACGAGGAATTATTATGAATGAGTGTTTAACTTGCTGGATAGCTAGATAGGAGCACGTCTAGCGTGGCCAGTACAGTGAAAAGATATGAGTGAAAAGATATGAGTGAAAAGATATGAGTGAAAAGATATGAGTGAAAAGATATCAGTGAAAAGATATCAGTGAAAAGATAGCAATATGGCTAGCTGTGAAGAGCGGAGCAGGAGGAACCCAAAGTAAGCCTTAACCTCATAGAGCACATCTACCTCACATCAACATGTCAGAAGATAATAGCGAAAATGCTTTGCAGCAAGTAGAAGACCTTAAACAGGCAGACGAAACTGTAGAACGTGACAATCGGTCTATAAGCACCGGTTACTACAGGTCGCAAGTTGGCTCACGGTCATCGGGTGGTTCTAGAGTAAGCATAGCCCTCGCCAGAGCACGGGCTAAACTAGGAGCAGCTCAAGCCAGAGCTGCGCATACGGACAGTGAAATAGAAATAAAAGTAAGTCAGGCCCGTCTCCAAGCTGAACCCCAAGCAGAACAGGCCCGGCTCCAAGCAGAACAGGCCCGGCTCCAAGCAGAACAGGCCCGACTCCAAGCTGAATTCCAAGCGGAACAGGCCCGACACCAAGTGGAACGCGAGGCTGAACAGGCCCGTCTCCAAGCCACATTGGAGGCTCTGCAGCAACAAAAAGAGATAGATGCTGCATTAGCCGAGACACAAGTATTCGAGGCAATTTTGGAGGGAGCTGATCCTGAGACAGCTTACAAACCTTTAATTCCCGTTCCATGGCAGAGTCCACGACTGCGCACCATAGATTACGTGAGCGACCATGCCGACATACAGTTTACAGGAGAAAGGGATGGAGGCCTGTACATCTCTACAGACGCAAACACTTCGTATAACATGCCACAAGTTGCCAACCAAGGTCAAAGCAGACGGCGTGCCTCAAGCCGCAGAGTCTCCGCTAGCAGAACGGAAGACACGGTGCAAAGGAATAGGACGCCGAATAGAGAAAGTCAGAGGCAAATCCCCTCTAGGTCCCTTGAGACCCCCAACAGAGCCCCCAGCCAAGGCAACCCTGGCCCAGGTCCCAGCACCTACGACCTCGCCAAATACCTTGCGCGCACCCAGCTGGTGACTTCGGGGTTAATCAAGTTTGATGACAGGCCAGAGAATTATCGGGCTTGGAAGTCCTGCTTCCACGATGCCATATCGGGCTTAGACCTGTCGGCAGGAGAAGAGCGCGGCCTCCTTATCAAGTGGCTCGGCCCAGAGTCCGCCGGACAGGCCTGCAGGATAAAAGCGGCCAATGTGGGGCAGCTGCCAGAGGGGTTGAAGAAGGCTTGGGTGAGGCTGGAAGAAAGCTACGGCTCGCCTGAAGCCATTGAAAGGGCTCTCTTTGACAGGTTGGCAAACTTTCCGAGGTTGACGAGTAAGGAACCCCAGAAGCTCCGCGACCTTGGAGATCTGCTGTCGGAACTCGAAGCCGCAAAGCAGGACGGCTACCTACCCGGTCTATCGTACTTAGACACTTCCAGAGGGGTAAGTCCCATCATTGAGAAGCTTCCATTTAACCTGCAGGAGAAGTGGATAACGTTTGGATCAAAGTTCAAGCCAAAGCACAACGTGGCGTTCCCACCATTCTCTGCGTTCGTTAAATTCATCCGTAAAGAAGCCAAAGCCAGGAACGACCCGAGCTTCAACTTCTTCTCCTCCCAACCAGCACTTGCCAGAAGAGACAAGTTCGACAGACATGGGAAGACACCAATATCTGTCCACAGAATGCAAGTGTCCTCAACTGAGCACACAAAGATTCAGAAGAAACCTGAGGATATGAGCAAACAATGCCCTATCCACAACAAGCCTCATCCTTTAAAGAAGTGCAGAGGCTTCAGGGAGATGTCCCTGGAAGATTGGAAACAATATCTTAAAGAGAACTCTATATGTTTCAGGTGCTGCTCGTCCACAAGCCATCTCGCCAAGAACTGCAAGGTGGATGCAAAATGCACTGAATGTGAAAGTGATCGGCACGTTTCAGCACTACATCCAGGCCCAGTTCCTTGGAAGTCAGAAACGCCTCCTCCCACATCAGAGCGCGGCGGGGAGAGAGAGGGAGCTGTTGGTACTGAGATTACATCCAGGTGCACCGAGGTGTGTGGAGAAGGAGTGAGCGCAAGAGCATGCTCCAAGATATGCCTCGTTGATGTGTACCCTGCAGGATGTCGCCAGGAATCTGAAAAGATGTATGCCATATTAGATGAACAAAGCAATCGTTCTCTAGCAAGATCCGAGTTCTTCAACATCTTCAAGATCAAAGGAAGTCCGTCGCCTTACACGCTGAAGACGTGTGCTGGACTTTCAGAGACAGCCGGCAGGAGGGCCTGCGGTTACGTTGTTGAGTCAGTTGATGGGAAGATTAGTCTCCCCCTTCCTACACTCATCGAATGTAATCAAGTCCCCGTCAACCGTTCTGAGATTCCCACTCCGAATGCAGCTCGTCATCACCGTCATCTGAGACGCATTGCAGACGAGATCCCACCTCTTGACCCAGATGCAAGCATACTTCTGTTGTTGGGAAGAGACATCCTGAGGGTACATAAGATAAGGGAGCAGATCAACGGTCCACATGACGCCCCTTTCGCCCAAAGGCTAGACCTCGGCTGGGTCGTTGTTGGAGATGTGTGCCTCAAGGGCGCTCACAAGCTATCTCAGGTGAGCACACTCAAGACTTCCATCTTGGAGAATGGTCGTACAAGCTACCTTACCCCATGCAGTAGACAGATCCGCATGGTGTTTGACTCCAGTGCACCATATCAGGGCGTCTCTCTCAACGACGTACTCCTTACAGGGCCTGATCTTAACAACAGCTTCTTGGGACTGCTCATGAGATTCAGGAAAGAGCCCGTCGCCATCACTGCCGATATCCAGCACATGTTTCATTGCTTCGTGGTGAGAGAAGACCACAGAGACTTCCTCCGCTTCCTGTGGTATCGGGACAATGACCCCAATAGAGACATTGTGGACTACAGAATGCGTGTCCATGTCTTTGGGAATAGCCCATCCCCTGCTGTCGCCATATACGGACTAAGGAGGGCTGCCAAGGAAGAAGACGACGACTTTGGCAGTGATGTGAGAAGGTTCATCGAACGAGAGTTCTATGTCGACGACGCACTGAAGTCATTCCCGACTGAAGCAGAGGCCATCAGTACCCTCGGACGAGCCCAGGAACTACTTGCACTATCCAACCTCAGGCTGCATAAGATAGCCTCTAACAGACCAGCAGTGATGGAGGCATTCCCCCCGGAAGATCGTGCTAAGGACGTCAAGGACCTAGACCTCTTCACTGATGACCTCCCCCTACAGCATAGCCTAGGGGTGTCGTGGAACATAGCAACAGACACGTTCACGTTCCAAGTCCTAGACGCCAAGAAACCCTTCACATGTAGAGGAGTGCTCTCTACAGTCAACAGCCTATACGACCCTCTCGGCTTCTTAGCCCCTGTCAC